>NW_021604564.1:26020950-26209390 GCF_004785775.1 Grammomys surdaster | reverse complement strand
GAGAGAGAGAGAGAGAGAGAGAGAGAGAGAGAGAGAGAGAGAGAGAGGAGAGAGAGAGAGAAGGAGCAGCAGAAATGGTGAGGTTTAGAGAGGTTTAGATCATCTTGAAAACCTGAGCATTCTGAGCTCAGTAGCACAAGCACCTGCCAAGCCTTTATTGTCATCAGAGTCCACTGAAAAGCAGACTTGACTGACCCTGAAGTCAACAGGGAGCCCGCAACCTTGGTGTCATTAGCACCATGCCATATCCAATAGAGCAGATTTTCCAGCTAACACATCCCAGCAAGTAAGTCCTAAGTTCTCGTTTACTATCTAAGGTCATTTGCTGCAGCCTAAGCACCTGCGTTCCCTTCTGTCACAGGCCCCTACCATCACACATCACACATCACAAGCCCTACTCAGGAGTTCTGAAATGTACAACACTACACCTTTCTTGAGGCTTTCAGTTGGTGAGAATAGGAACATGTTTCATTTTTATCAGCGTGAAACCCTTTGTTGTCAGGGACCACCACCATTTGTATTTATTTATTTTTTTGTTTCTCACTTAAATGGTTTTGAAAATACAATGGTTTGTATTTAAGGTCTACAGTATGACATGTAAGTCATATGCATAGTGTAACAACTACTGTGTGGTTGCTATAGCCTGTGATCTACAAATTTAGCATAGCTATCCTCTTATGCAGCTACTTTTCAATCTGCTGCTCGCCTCCTCCCCTTTCTCTATCCCATGGCTCCTCTTTTTCTTCTCTTTTTTCCCTCGTCGACCTTCTCTCTTTCGACTGTGTGTGCTTTTCATGTCATTTTATTTATTTTATATTACTATGTTTTCCTAGGTCCTCCAAATTTTCACAAATGACAAAACTTCCTCTGCTCCCCTGAATTTCTGTACTTGGCACTGAATCTGAATTCTATACTTTAAATTTTAGGCATATATAATGGATAAAAAAATTGGACTGAATTTTCATATACTGTGGTTTGGTTTAGCTTGGAGAGCAAAAGGAGTCTCCTATTTTCCTTACAGAGCTTAGTCCAATTACAGTAGTCCAGCTATTTATTTCTTTAACAAATGATATGAAAACAGCAGGTACTTCATATTACAACATCTGCTTTCCTTGGGGCTTTGTGTCATTGATTTAAAATAATGTAACTGCTGTTTTTCTACTTATGAATTATATCATATTAGCCAAACATGACTCCATTACAAAAGGAAACTGAAAGTTTGAAGTTTCACAACCTCAGTATGGTAGTGTCACTTTGAATTATTTTTATATGTCTGAGGTAGATATATGCAATTATTCAAAGAGAAGGAAGTGCTAAGACAAATGTTATTAGACAACCCATTCTAGTGTCCTTTCCAGGTCTTACTAATAACAAAAATGAACAATGTTCTATCTTGTCTTTGACAAATTGAATCAAAACAGTTTATTATTTCTTTCCCTGTCTATCTGTCTCTACCTGCGTCTATCTCGGTCTCTAATGTTGCTTCTCTGCCTCTTCTCTGTCTTCCCATGGCCCATGCACCGGCAACCTCTATCTCTCTTACACTCTAGCATGCTACATGCTGTAAGGCAATTGGTTCCCATTGCTTAAGAAACTAAAATAAAACAGGCACTGAGCCTTGATTTGGATGTATATGGAAGAAAAACTGGAAAAAAGAGAGTGTCCATCATCCAGTACAGTGGGTGCCATCAAGATGGAGACATACAGAAGGCTTCACAAGGTTTCCATTATTTCTTCTTAATCCTTTTGATGGCACCAGAATTGCCAGATTTCACTGTAGTAAGCAGTACAGGTATGGTATGTCAGGTACCAGTAAAGGACCAATATTAACAGTCTGCTTTATCATAAGGAAGTTGAGGAGCTAATATTTAGTAAATTGTTTTAAACAGTTAAAATAAGAATGTTAATTTATTTAAGGTGCTTCTTGAATTGATCTAAGATTCTGGCCCTTTGATCTGCCCTTACTTTGAAGATACTGCTGAAAGTAAATTGCAGCTGTATTCAGGTAAAAATATTTATATGAAGACTCAGAACTCCCAAGTGAAAGATATATTATTTTAGTTCAGAAAAAAATCAAAAAAAATGTATTTCAGAAATTTTACTCATGCCTTTTCAGGTAATGACTATAACACAAACTGTACAATGACCCCTTTCTAATTTATCCATTATTGATTGGCAAATTTTTTCAAACAGGTTTTAAATTGAGTCAAAAAATAGTGCTCAATACACATGTACAGAATTGATAGTTATTAATTAAATAATTTATTTTTATACATTATACATATTAACATTAAAAACCTAGCCAGGCAGTAATGGCACATGTCTTTAATCTCAGCATTCAGGAGGTAGAGGGCAGCAGATCTCGGTGAATTTGAGGCCAGCCTGGTCTACAGAGTGAGTTTCAGGACAGCCAGAGCTATACAGAAAAACCTGATCTTGAAAGAATAAGAAAACAAAAAGAATTATAACATTATAATTCATGTATATGAGTTCTCTGGTATAATTTTTGGGGTCATTTATGTATACTACCATGTCATCTGAAAATAGTGATACCTTGATTTCTTTTCTAACTTGTATCCCTTTGACTCCTTTTAGTTGTCTAACTGCTCTGGCTAGAACTTCATGTACCATATTGAATAGATAGGAAGAGAGTGGGCAGCTGTGTCTTTTCCATGATTTTAGTGGGACTCTTTTACGTTTCTCTCCATTTAATTTGATGTTGGCTGTGATTTGCTATATATTGCTTTTATTATGTTTATATATATGCCTTGAGTTCCTGCTATTTCCAAGACTTTTAACATGAAGGGGTGTTGTATTTTGTCGAAGGATTTTTTCAGCATCTAATGAGATGATCATGTGATTATTTTCTTTGAGTTTGTTTTTATAGTGGATTACATTGATGGATTTCTGTACATTGAGCCATGCCTATATCCCTGGGATGACGCCTACTTGACCATGATGAACGATTGTTTTGATGTGTTCTTGGATTTGGTTTGTGAGAATTTTATTGAGTATTTTGCATTGATATTCCTAAGGGAAATTGTTCTGAAGTTCCCTTTCTTTGTTGGATCTTTGTGTAGTTTAGGTATCAGCATAACTGTGGTTTCACAGAATGAATTAGGTAGTATTCTTTCTGTTTCTATTATGTGGACTACGTTGAGAATTGTTGGTATTAGGTTTTCTTTCAAGGTTTCATAGAATTCTATACTAAAGGGCAGGATCAGGTACAGGAAAATGCAAGAGAGAAGTCCAGAAGACCATGAAAATGAATAGAAATAAGTAGCAGCAGGGAATGGGGAACTTGGGGAATCACTAGAAATTCCCAGATGCCAGAAATGGGAGAGGACCCCATGGCCCAAAGGAGATGACATTAGCTGAAATACCCAACAGTAGGGAGAAAGAACCTGAAGAGACCATCTCTAGTATATAGACATGGCCCCCAGTGGAGGGATGGGGCCACCCACTGATCTAAAAAATTTTAACCCAGAATTGCCCCAGTCTAAAGTAGATGTAGGGAGCAGAGGCTGGAGGAAAGATCATCCAGAGACATGCGATCATTTCCATCTACAGACACCAAACCAACACTATTACTAATATCAAGATATGGTTGCAGACAGGAGTCTGGTATGGCTGTCCTCTGAGAGGCTCTGCCATGTCCTGTCTAAGACATGCAGCTACCCATTGGGCTGAACCAGGACCCCAATGGAAGAGTTAGGTCAAAGGCTGAAGAAACTGAAGGCGATTGCAACCCTCTATGAATAACAACAGTATCAATAAACAGGACCCCTCAGAGCTTCCAGAGACTAAGTCACCGACTAAAGAGTATACATAGACTTTTCATGAATCCTTCTACATATGTAGCAGAGGACTGCCTCATCTGGCATCAGTGGCTTGGTCCTTTAGAGACTTGATACCCAAGAGAAGGGTGAGGTGGGAGTTGGTGGTAGGCTGCTGGAACATCCTCTTAGAGGCAAAGGGGAGGGGGAGAGGTTGGGATTTGTGGAGGGGAGGACAGGTAAATGTAAACAAATAAAATGATTAATAAATTAAAAAGTTATGATTATTAATTCATTTCTCTATCATCTGTTACTATAAAGTAATCTAAATAAATACATTTACCAGTGAGAAAAGTACAGATGATGTTCTTATTATACAATTCATTCTAAAATTTATTTCTAAAATATTACACTTGTGCCCTTTCTCATTAATTAAAGTTTGGCCAAGACTCACACCACACCGACCTGTTGCAGAAGCTTCCCACACACCATTCTCTACAAAAAAATGAACACATGGAAAATTAGGATCAATTGCCTTCATACACTTTCCCAATCTGTATTAATAACTGACTGAAGTCTGTAGAACATGTAGGTGGACTTGGATGTTCACTGAGCAGAGACCTCAACACCTCCCTATAATATTAATAATATCGGTGGCTATACACCTGATCATCATCAGATCTTAAAACATTAAGAGAACTATATTGACAAATGCATTCTTTCTTTTTGCTCCTCTTATTGCAACCTTATGTAATATTACAAATTAAATCAGAAAATGATTTTTAATATTAGCTAGAGCGGAGTCCCTGTTTTTTTCCCAAAGGGGAGGTTCTGGTGGTGTGTACTGTGATGTCATTAAACTACAAATAAACCAGCAGGCATAAAGAAGAACATGAAAATTTGGGGATCTTTAGCAGTAAATTTGCCACATTCATTAGTCTTTAAATCAGTGCTCTTTTACAAAGATTTAGTTTCAGTTTATGGAAGTTAAGGGAGAGAAGTTTCTGCTGCAACAATGGATAGAAATTTTGCTGCTAAGGACCCTGTTTATAGCAGTGATAAACACAAGTCAAAGAGTCCGACCATCTTGAAATTGATTTTTATGAAATGAACAGATGGTGAGCCACATAAAATACTTAAGAGTAAATACTGCAGTGGGGAGAAACTTACCACTGTGTTAATTACAAAAGTAGCTACACTTGAGCACCATTGCTTACATATAGGCTACTGTATTCACAGTATCAGCCCTACTGTGTACACTATTTCCTAACTTAATGGTAGCAGTCCACCAGGTTGTCAGTTTGAGTAGAAGCCCAAGGAAAGAAATAAGGCAAACACTTAGAGGCATGATCTAAATACTAAAAAATAGAATTTCAGGCCTCAAAAATAAGTTAAGAAATTAGTTTAAGACAAAGAGCCAAGGTAAGATTTTAAGTAAGAAAACTGTAATGTATTCGGGTCACTTTTTAAAAGCTTCTAGATTATGAGAAGAAATTATACCTCAAGTGAAAAACCATGGCTTTCTTCCTTACATTTCTGCATGCTTCAAATTGTAAAGCATAAAATAGCTACTGTGATGGGAAAGTAAATTAGTGTTCTGTACAGCAAAATAACAAATAAGGGGATATAAATAAATTTAGGTACAAAGACGACATTTCTGTGTATTTATGAAAGAATAGAAGACAAGATATAGATAGGATGAAGTCCCAAATGACCTAATGAAGGTGTTTGATGTCATGCTCACTCCACATGCTCTGAGCACAAGTTTACATGCAAAACCACACATGCACATGTACACATACATATGCATGTATGCACGAACACACACATACACACGCACACACACACACACACAAACACACCTCAATCAGAAGGATATGTTGCAGCAAGGTCTACCTCATTTCTCATCTCTCTCTCTCTCTCTCTCTCTCTCTCTCTCTCTCTCTCTCTCTCTCTAACACTCAGTAACCATTATGTATATGACTCCCTTTTATCTCCCTCCAAAGAATGCTAGTGTGTGACAGCTTTCTTTATGGTAAAAGTTTTAAATAACTCATTTCTCACTTATCTTTGTTATGTCTCACATAAAAATGTGAATAATTTTTAGAATAGTGATGGATGCATGGAAATATTTTACATACCAGGTTTTTGGTTATGTTTATCTGATTGATTTCTTTGTTTATAAGACACAGTCTATGTAGCCCAGGCTGGACTCAAATTAACTATTTATCCATAAATGCCTAGAACTTCTGATCCTATTGCCTCTTCTTCCCCAGTGCCAGGATGACAGGCATGTGACACCAGGAGTAGATCATAATAAATTTCTAATTAAAATTGAAAGATATGCATGGCAATAGTCCAAGGAGAATTATATATTACAGGAGTGGCTCAGTGAGTGAAGGAGCTTGATCACTGTACTTTCATGCCTGGATTGTGTTATCAGAAGCAATTACTGCCTTCCTTTTCTTATCCCCCTTCTATTCCACAAAGCAGAAGTTCTGCTGATAGATAAGTATTCTATCCTTATATCAGAATAGGTTCTTGGGAAGAAGTCCCACTTATGATGCCTCTAATAGCTACCCTTCCTCTCCATAGGTCACCAGGGGATGGAGAGATAGAAGCTTAGAATACCCCAAGCATTAGTCAGCAACCACCAGTAAAGCATCAAAATTAAGACTAAAGCCTTCTTCCCAGTATCTGGCCCTAGGGCTTTCTGCTTCACCTGCTCAGCTGTGATTCACTGTTTGGGGACTGTCTCTCCATGTAGCTGTGTGGTTCTGGGCCTCACGACCTCAATTTTCTGATGAATCCTAGGAAGTTTATTAATTTTCAGTGATTTCACCTTTGTGCTAGTGAGGACAGGAATAACAGTTTCCAACTCAGAGTATGGCTTTTAAAGGAACACTTTGCTCAATATGAAAAGTTCCCATAGACAGTTAATGTAAAGAGGAGGAAAATAAAAACTGTCAGCAAATTCTCTGTTTTCCAGTCATTCACAAAAATATAAAAAATAAAAGCATTTAGAGTCATATTCTAATTTTGGACATACAATTTTTCTCATCAAATTTTCTCATCATACATCATCTCCACAGAACTCTCACAAAATAATTCTGACCAATACAAATGTCGGGCATGTAGTGTAGTTATTTATCATACATTGTTGTCAGGGCTGCTGTCAATCAAGTTTTAGAAAGCTAGAGTTCAAGCAGTATACTGACCATACTTTTTCACACACATATAACATGTATAACAGGGCAGATTTCTGGACAAATTTCAGTCCCTAAGAGCTTAAGTTATTAAAAAATGCAGATTTCTGTTCCATTTTCTCTACTCCATGGCAAGTTACTACTTCTGTAAGTAGTATGACAGATTATCTGCTTCACATTTCAGAGTGCCCAGTACTTGCCTTCCCTGTGTCATCTTATGAATGAAACTCCCTGTCAATGTTTTCTGAGTCTTCTATTCTCTATTGTATCTACTTTAAAAATTGCAAGAGACTACTTATTGGTGTTGCTTCTTTTCTTTTCATTCTGTGTTTTTGGAACACTGTAGAAATGATGAAAATGGAATCCCTTCCTTTTATAGACCCTCTTTGTTTTGGATTCACATTGTCCATAAGTACTTGTGTGCTGAGTTACAGAAAACATGATCAGACGTGTTTGCACAATCTTTCAGTGTTCAGTGATAAGACAGCTAGGAATCTGTGCTCTTGGGTCCTCCTTCCTTCTTCCTCCCTTCCTTCCTACTTGTGTCACCATGCCTTTTTTCACTCTCAAAAATTCTGATATTTTTTATTCATATTGATCACTAGTTTCTGATAAGCATGTATTTCACGACTTAAAAGAATTATCCATTCATTTCACTGGTAACTACTCAGCAGCCTGTTTCTAAGAGCACCTACTGTCTGACATAGATAGCTACCCATTCACTGTTTCGCTAACACATTCATGTTTGTGGTTTTCTTCATGTGTTAGACGTTCTGTCCCTGAGTCAAATATCGTTTTTATTGGATATGTTCTTTATTTACATTTCAAAAGTTATCCCCTTTCCCGGTTTCCTATCCAGAATCCCCCTAAGGCATCCCCTTCTCCCTGCTCCTAGGAGAAATGTATGGATTAATTAAGAGATAAGGGATATCTCTCAGAACTACCTGTCCCCAGAGAAACCACACCGCTTCATGAAGCTCTCTCACACAGCTCATATCTTCAGCTCAGGTTGAGGCTCAGAAGGCGGAGACATAGAACTAGGAAAATATAGAAAAATTTGACCTCTCAGTTATACTTGTAAACTTATCATCGCATTAAAACAAGTGTTAGCTTAGAATTTACCATCATTTCTATCATTTCTTTATCTGTTATTTAATCAACACAAAAACTGTATATATTTGAGAAGTACCATGTGCCAATTTGATATAGGCATATATATAATGATTGGTAAGCAAATGAAGAAAAGTGGGTCTCCTAAAAAAGGTTATTAGTTCTTCACAGAGAAAACATTTAAAATCCTTTCCTCATGTGTGTCTGAAATGTTGTTTTTTATCATTCTACATTTCACCAGCACACCAGAAATTACTTGTCTTATCTCCCTGTAACTTAGTACCTGTTCATCCAGTCTCCTTAGTCCTATTTTCCCACTTACACTTTCTACACAACACCATTGCGTTCTCAATTTCCATAAAATCAACCTTTTCAGATCCTGCATATGAATAAAATCATATGGCATACAACAGTCACAACTAGTTTTGACTAGTTAGATGCAGTCATAACATTTTATGAGTGGTATAGCAACAGGAACATGAGGTAGATACATTGTATCTACATTACTATAGTGATGCCCTCACTACAAGTGGACTTAAGATTGATTAATAGATTTTCTTGAATTTTATCTCTGTGACATTGTGGACATGAAAGTTCAAGTAGTTATTCAGTGCAGTGATTCTATCCATTACATTCATGTAGACATGAGATCACTGGCTCATTTAGGACCATGATGTTTTACTTTTTTGAGAAACATCTGCATTCCATTATATTTAATGACGACTTTACTAATTAGCCTTTACTACTGGTAGTTAAATAAGAACATCAAGTTGACTGGAAGCTTATAGCCTGTAAGATATTTAGAACCCCAAATTCATCACAATCTCTTATAGTAGACATATTGGCTACCTAAATATTCCTAATAATTTATCAAAGTCCATACGTAAGTAATATAATCTTAAATAAAAATACATTTTCTCAAACCTGGATTTATATTAAAATGAGGATTGCTGTCCAGTCCAATCAAAATATTGCTTATACTCCAAGAAATAAGTGATAATCATTCATAGAGTTTATTTGCCTATAAATTTGATAACATGATTAAAAGAGGCCTCAAAGCAGCCTAGACAACTTATTTCATCCCATAGATCATTATTAGAAATGCTACAGAATTAAACAAGAAAACTGTAATACTGGAAAAAAGCTATGGAAAATCCCTGCCTAGGCACTATGACCAAGTACCCTCAGGCAAAATAGGGCAGGTTAGCATGAGGGAGCAGGGAGTAGGTTTTGATTTATGATTTTCTTTTTGCTATATTGCCTTTGGTGGGTGATATTTCTAGATTTATATGCCTATAATAGAGAAACACATCAGAGAAACTGAATACCTTGACATATGAAGAATGAAATGATACATCATGATTAAGGCCAATGTTTTATAGGAATACAGTAAAAGTCAACACCTCTAGTATACTGCACCATGCAGGGATGCTATTTCTATGTATAAGGAACTATAAGAAACAGAAATCTAACCTTTATGCACATTCTAAGAAATAATAATAATATTGACAAAAACAGCAGTAGCCTTTAAATTATATAAACAATCAGGTACAATTCTAAGTGTTTATATTCATATTTATCTATGCCTATTTATACCTTATCTATTGATACTTTTCACAGAGTGTATGTGAATTCTGTTAGTGTAAAAATGATATCTCAAGATCTCTTGATAAGGAACCTTCATAAGCCATCAAGTGTGTGAAAGTTTATCCAAATTCCAACTGCATGGTCTCCAATGTGACTCTGTTAGAATATGAATGCAAGTTGACATCAGCATTTCCTTTCTAATAACATATACTTATAAGATGACAAGTAGAATTTATATCTGAAGAGGGTGAACCGATAACTCCACAGTAAGCAGACTGTATCAGCCATTCTAGAAGGCTGCATTAACTAAAGATATGTATTCTTCATGCAGCTGTGGCCACTCTTTGGGGATTGATCCTTGGCCTTTATTTTCTTGTCTCCTGTCTTTTTGTCCACAAAATTACTTCCTCTGCCTAAGGGTATTTTCAAGGATTAGGTCCCCTCCTTTCCCCAACATTCTTAAATTCTTAGGAGATATCACACTTCAGTTATCCAAGCTTAAACTGCAAAATAGATGTTCTTGTGATTTGCAGAATCCAAAACACATGATGACTTCAGAATCTGTCAAAGTACAGAGTGCAGAGTGCAGAACAGCCCTCATTGTTTTAAACCAGTGCCTCAACTAACATAAAGCAAACACAGCTCTGTGTGCTTTCACTTGCAGAATAGTATTTAGTTCATCTAAAAAAAAAACCTACAATAACATAGCAGCCTTATTTATAATAGCCAGAAGCTAAAAAGTACCCAGATGTCCTTCTACAGAGGAATGGATACAGAAAATGTGGTACATTTACACAATGGAGTATTACTCAGCTGTACAAAACAATGACTTCATGAAATTTGTAGGCAAATGGATAGAACTAGAAAATATCATCTTGAGTGAGGTAACATAGTCACAAAAGGACACACAAGGTATGTACTCACTGATCAAAATACCCAAGATACAATTCACACACCACATGAAGCTCAAGAAGGAAGAACAAAGTGTGGATGCTTTAGTCCTTCTTAGAAAGGGGAACAAAATACACACGGGAGAAAATACAGAGACAAGTTGTGGAACAGAGACTGAAGGAAAGGCCATTCAGAGACTGCCCAACCTGGAGATCTATCTCATATACAGTCACAAAACCCAAATACCACTGTGGATACAAGAAGTGCATGCTGACAGGAAGCTGATAGAGCTGTCTCCTGAGACTCTGCCAGAGCTTGACAAATACAGAGGTGGATGAACACAGCCAACCATTGAACTGAGCACCGGGTCCCCAATTGAGGAGAGAAAGGACTGAAGGATCTGGAGAGATTTGCAACCCCATAGGAAAAACAACAATATCAAGCAACCAGACCTCCCAGAGGTCCCAGTGACTAAATCACCAACCAAAGAGTACACATGGAGGGACCCATGGCTCCAGCTGCATATGTAGCAGAGGATGGCCTTGTTGGGAATCTATGAGAGGAGAGGCCCTTGGTCTTGTGAAAGCTTGATGCCCCAGTGTAGGGGAATGCCAGGGTGGGGAGGTGGGAGTGGGTGAATGGGTGGGGGAATACCTTCCTAGAAGCAGGGGAAGGGGAGATGGGATAGGGGCATTCCAGTGGGGAGGGGGGAACCAAGAAAGGGGATCAGATTTGAAATATAAATAAAGAAAATGTCTAATAATCCTCACACCACACACACACAAAGAAAAAGAGCTGCAATAACAAACTCTAGCATCCCAGGATCAAATGTAATATTCTAACGTGAGAAAGAGGGAAAAACAATAAGAGTTTACTCAGCAGGTGTGTGATATCTACCCCCACACCCATCCTGCGGTCCTGAAGCTTACTTTATTTGAAGCTTTACTTACATTTGAGGATGGTACCCATAGCCTCCAGTATGGCCTATAATAAATACAGTTCCTTTTTATTAGGTCTCCAGACTATTGGCTTTTGAACCATGAGTAGCAGGGAACTGAGTGTGAAGAAACTCCAGCTTATATACTCTAGCGTTTTCACATGGCTGTGTGCATATGTTTAAGGTGCTGTATAAGGCGTAAAAAGTTGAAAACAAAACATGTCTATCCCTAAAGTAATAATAAGTAAAATAAATTGAATACTATTGAAAGACATAACTGGTGGAGCATTCAATAATAATACCCAGACCTCAAACGAGGTTATAAGTATATAAGGAAGAAGAACTAGTCACCCTTTGATTAACATACTCATGGATACCCTGCAGACCTGGAAGGCATTTATAAACATTAGAAGTGGTTTGACAAATATGTCAGAAAGCTTTCATGGGAGCAATAGGAAGACCAAGAAAAAAAAGCATAATCAATCTAACAAGGAAGAGATTTATGGAGATTCAGAAGAACAGTGAGCTCTGAGCCAAAAATGTGACTAGCTTTTCTCTTTTGATGACTCTCAAATGAGATAGTCAAGGAAAACTAGACACATCAGTGGGAATCACTCAGAAGTGAGTATAATGACTTAGGTATGTTGGTACCTGCTTAGACTCCCAATACTTAAGAGGCAGAGGCAAGAGGATCGAGAGTTCAAGGTGAACACACACAGAACAAGAATCTGTCTACAACAAATAATGATTAATAAATCCTCCCAAGTTATATTGCAAATTCATCATTTTTATTTGTTTTCTGTTTTTCCTTTATGTCTTTTTACCTACCCTCTCAGAAGCATTAACTGGACATCTAGAAATAGTTTGGGGAGAAAGTGTCATTGAAACTTAAAGGAGCACCCTGCAGCACTCTAAGCGTTTCTTATGGCAATGCAAATTCCCTTCATTCAAAACGTGCCTTTTAATATTTTAATTAGGATACTGTGGTATGTGAAAGGAACATCTGATTTTAGACATGCAAATGAGGATGTGCTATGAAACAAAGATGCAGAATTAAAGGGTAATATGCAGTTTAGCAACCAGCCAGGAAGAGCTAGGATGAGGAAAGGATCCTGCGAAATAACCTGAGTCTTTAAAATGAAAATTATAGTAGCATTTTCAAATTTAGCAATTTGACAAGGTTAATGACAATTTTAATGCACCTTTTACTTATAAATGCAAAAATTATCTTTGACTAATAAATCCGAATTCCATCTAACTGATTGCAAATTGATAGTAAGCAGAGGTGGCTTCCCCTGTGTATGCAGTGTGTCCAGAGCTGAGAGTTTTCCCTTCACTTCATGTCTTGGCTTCCGCTTTCTCATTCCCGTTTCTTCAACTGCTCATCACTGTAAAATTAAATTCCTTTTTCAGACTGTATATGGAACACAGCCAGTTTTTTATTCTTCCTATTTTAAATACAAGGTAATCAAATATCTAAAGATTGAAGAACGTGGCTAGTGAATTGCAGGAACTGAAGTCACATACACAGTCAAAGCTGGGGAAATCAACAACCAAGATTCTGTAATTTAGGAGATCAGCTTTCAGATTTCTGCTGCCTTAGTGAAAATTTTTGTTTAATTTTTTAAAAAATTGAATTTGTGTTGCATTCATCTTTGACCAACTTGGAGGTAGTTTGGTTTCAAAAGAATTATGTAGCTTTTTTTTAATCAAGAAACTAGAGACTACTTACCCAGGTGAAGATAAGTTAGTTACCTAGATAGAGATAGAGGAAGAGAGATACATATTGGAGCCATAGAAACCAAGAGACAAGGTAAGTAGGGAAGCAGGTAAATCCTTTAAAATGTACAAACAGAACAGCTTCTACAAATCAAGAGGCTAAGCCTCCATTAGGATGATAAAGGAGCCATACAGCTGAGGTCCTCCTGCTTCTCTGGAACTTGTCTACCAGTATGTTTAAGTGAGGTTCTGTTTCTTTAAAAACTTTAGAACTGTTACCATATTGGATGGTGTAATTTAGGGTGTCCTGAATGTGAGTTTCTGGGCTTCAGTCACTCATACTTAGCTTAAAATAAACACATACTCCTTTTAATAAGAGTTGATTCTGTGATGACAGAACGCTCTACATTTTCTTTGGGTGAAGAGGGCTTTGAAGAGTAAGGTGAATGATTTAAAGCTTACTTAACACTAGTTTCTAGTTAAGGAAGCACACAGACCTACCAAGTGCACTTCAGTTCCACATTGCAAATAATCTTCAAATAGGGTATTGACAAACTTCATACCTACACTATGTTGGATTTTGAATTAGATATTAAGAAAAAGCAATTTAGGAGCTGCTTGAAAATACATTTTTTTTGAAGTGTTTGGATTGTATCATAGCCCAAACGGCATTAGCAAGTTACTTAGTACTCAAGGAAGTTACGTGATTCGTTTGTACAAGGAAGTTCAGAGTACAGTCTTATAGAACCTTTAAATTAACTTCATAGATTAATTTGAATAATGCACTTACATTATATTATTCCTAAATATATACGTTATAAAGCAAATGTTCTTCATAGGACTTGGCAAAATTATTGTAAATTACCATTGAATATTGCTATTCCTAAGAGAGTAGTTTATAGCTTTGTTTTAATTATTGGGAACAGATTTTGATATGTAGTATTTTTTCTGATTCACAGGTCATTCACCAAGAGTAAAAAATATTTGTAAACAAAAGAAGGTTCAATCCAGGTGGACATGACTGACAAAAGAGTACTAAATACTACATTTTAAGTTTTTTTTTTTCAAAGTTTGATGAAAATAAATCAAAGGAAAATGCACACACATAAACAAACTTTGAAAATAACATATTAAACAAAGCTACAATACTCCATATTGATGGAATTCCCAAAATAATGATGGATATTCTTGAGTCATCATGGGAAGAACATAGCTACCTATATAAACTGTACAATTATAATATGAATAGGGTACTAATGCGGAAGGGGCAAATGTCACAGAGTCCAAGCCTAGACAAAGAACTACAGGCAATTATTGACTGCTGAAAGAAGGAGAATTATCCTTTCTTAGTGATGAGCTCCACAGTTGGCTCTCCAATACAAAGTTGTCAGTCTTGGAATCATATTTACAAAACGGACTCAGTAAGTTTTACTTATATATCTATACATATACATATATACAGATAATAATAATAAAAACAGGAGATCATCAATTTGAGAGGGAGTGAGGCAGGAGATGTGAGACAGTTGGGTATGCATGGAAAATATTACCAAGAGGACAGAGAAGAGGAGAAGTGGAATAATTATATTTCAACTTAAAAGCAATAGTAAAAAAGGAAAATAAAAAATAAATCAAAGAAACTTGAGAAAGATGAGGAAATAAGTAAGGGACCAAAAGTTTAAAAAGTAACTAGTGAATTCATTGTCAAGGAATTAGGTTGAATTTTTTTATGAGAAAAATGTAATGATTTTTTAATTTTTTGATTTTAGAGATATTTTAAATATAAAGCTAGACAATGAAAAGACTTTTTCTATGAAAATTATAAGCTAGATAGTGAATAGAGATTATGAAAGACTGCACTATAATATGTATAATATTAATTTTCTCTAGAAGTTACTTCATTAAAACAGAATTTATGATAATGAAAACAGAAGAAAAATCAATGTTTCCTAACAAGGAAAGGGATAGATGAATTAGACTACATCTATCACTAGACTATTATACAGCCATTAAGGTAATGGTTTTTTCATAATTAATTGTACAGGAAAATTTTCAATAGCACTTTCACATGATAAATGGACGATTAAAATTCATGTGTACTTTTGTCTATGCACATATACATATGCTAACTCTCAGATATGTTGAAATCCAAGATTCATTGTGTACATAATCATGTTGATTCGAAGCTAAAGTATTGATTAAAATATTATTGATAGATTCCAAACTATGAGATTGTATTTTTGCTGAGCATGTGTAAGGCTTTTCCAAGTTTCCAAATCCAAAGTTTAATTTTATAGTAAAGAAAATATTATTTTCAAAAGCAGATTTGAGCTCTATTGGACACCAGCACCACACATTTTAATATGATGTCAAGGAAAATGGTTATATGAGAATTACATTTTTCAAACAGCTGCTACGATTTGATGACTAACACTACACATCACTGGGCATAACCATTCCTCTAGGACAACTTGATTCATAATTGTACTAAAGTCTCTTACAACAGTCCTCACTAAATGGCCTACATCATCACCAAAAGTGTGGCTATTCAAAACCATATATGGAGCATGATTTCAGAAAAACATACCCCATGCGTGGTAAGTTGGCTATTTACCCTCAGTATTGATCTTAATGTAGCAAGACTGTACATTGGTTCTCATCTCACATAATCCTTCTCACTCAGCCACTCACATAAAATCTACAGCAAACCCTTTTATAACACAAGTTATATTTTTGCATATAATAGTCAATCCCTATAATACATCATATAATTTTATCTTCAATTATTTAGTTCCTCCTATTATTTAACCTTTCTTCTGTAACCCTTCCTAGATAAAAAGGAAAATAAATTCTTCTATGCTATTATTGTACCACAAAAAAAGAATCAAGGAAACATGGTAACACATACCTGCAACCACAGAACTCAGGATGATGAGGTAGGAAGACCAAGAACTAGAGGCCCAAACTCAGCTGTATACTGAGACTGTCTCAAAACAGCAATGACAAAAGCAAAAATAATTAAATAACATAATTCTAGTTATCACTAGTGAATTATAAAGAAGTCCTCTTCACAAGGAGAGGATTAAACTTACTTTGACTATTAAATTTTGCTAAAACATTTCAGTATCACTGTTAGGAACACTAGAACAATAAGGGCTATGTTGAAGGTATGCCTTCTTAATTGTTTAAATACCACTTGTTGGGCCAGTTTCATGAGTTATTCAGTAGCATTTCATTAAACAGAAGCAGCAATAGGTGTGTGCTATAGTACCATGTGTTCAAAAAAACAAATGTAGCTTAGAAAGGATGAAATTATCTTAAATAAGGTGCCAGTATTTAGTTTTGTGGCAGACATACATATAAGAGGGAGTATGTATTCTTAACTCCACCTACCAAGGGAGGCATGGCATGTGTTAGTTAAGGACTCACCTATCCCTGCAGAAACTTGATATGCTAAGGTGTGTGTGGGGGGATACTTGGGGAAACACCCTCTCAGAGGATAAAGAAAAGGGGCATGGGGGAGAGACTGCAGGAGGCAGGTACCTAGAGGGGGGTAGTGAACAGGATGTAAAATGAATAAATAAGTTAATACATGTAGAAAAATCCTGACTGTGTAATAAAGGGAGTGACAGCCAACAAATGTGAGGGATCTATAGCTAAATCATCATGAAGTACATAAGTTATACACCACTGTATTTGTTTTCTGCCTATCAAAGGGTTTACTGAACTTGAAGACAAATTAGAACAATTCACTCTGTTTTACACAAAGCTTATCAAATCAATGAACATCAAAAGAATTCACTAAAAATCTATGTATCACCTACCTTGTAGAAAGCATATATACTAAGCATATCAATGATGGAAGATTTTATAAATATTCTAAATCAGATGAAAATGACCTCCAGCATTCTTACAGGCTTTCTTTCCTAACAGTAGACATTATTGTGCTTCATAATTTCAGAAAAACATGCTTTCCAAATAATCAAACCAAAGAATATTCAGTTACCTGAGTGCCATTCCCAGGCATAATAAGATGCTAAGTTCTGCTTCACTTATGTAAACTTTGGGCAAAATATATTTAGTAGAACTTAAAGTAGGAACTTCTTGTGCTTTCATAGAGCTGTTGAGTAATTTTATTACTGTTCATCTTTCATCTTCAGCTAGCTTGCAATAGAAAGACATATTTGACACTGGAGCCATTTCATGTTGTGGCTTATTTGAAGGAAATAAAGAAATGAGTACAATTTATTAACAGTTTTAAGATGACCATTCACAGTTTGGTTAGCAATAGAAGCACAAAATGTATAAAAAAGTCACATGACTCAGAACTCAAAATAATTTCAGTGAAATTGATGTCATTAAATGTGAGTCCCAAAACAATGAGGTTTCGAGTAGCAGAAGGACTGCACCTTATGAAAATTTGGTAAGGTAAGGCACTGTTTGATGAATTAACATGGAAGAAATAAACTTGAGACTTAAATTTAGGAGAAATTTTCAAAAATCCTTAAGTAGGAGGTTGTGCATCAGATGTCTGCAGTAGAATTACAGGAATAAAATACTGCTATCCTATAGACAGAAAATGTAGAAAGTAAAAGAAAGATATCTCAAAGCTAATGAGATGTATTTAACAGAACTTAAGTTCACAAAATGAACAACATATCCCAGAAAATGAAGAAGAAATGATGTATAGAAGCCAACCCCTACCAAGAAAACTTCTCTTTGTAACACAGACAATTACAGAGAACAAATAATCAACATCCAGGACTTTGGGGTACATACCTAATGAATACATCTAAAATACAGCTACCTCACCTTGGGCTTAAGGAGCATCATTGAAAATAGGACAGAGAGATTGTAAGAGCCAGGAAAAACAAAAAAGAAGTTTGCTATGAGATTGTGTTTTCTAGTAATTCAGAAGAGACATATATGCAGTCTTAACCAACAAGATTGTCAAAACATGAACTGAACAAAGAGAACACCAATGATAAAGTGGACAGGGGAAAGCTCAAGAGGCCACAACCACTGATAAAGAACTACAGATAAGAAAAAAAAACTGAAAGTTGAAGAAATAATTTTTTCCAAAGAAGAACAAATCAATTGGTTGTCAAATATTAGACGTTTCTGAAATTGTACATACAAGTTTCATACAGATTGAACAGGTTATATTTATACATTTGAGAATATATGTGGTGTGTGTGTGTGTGTGTGTGTGTGTGTGTGTGTGCATGTGTAACAAAAATTAATAAAAATGAGGTCATGAATTGAAAGGGATCAAGGAAAGATTTTGTAAAGAGGAAATGAAAGGAGAAATGATCATGATATAAATTACATATAATCTCAAAAAAAGAAAAAACAACACAAAGTTTAAAAACATTATTGAAAAAACTGTGTTGTTGATGATGATGGTGGTAATTTTAACTCCTAAGTTTAAACTCCTGGAAGGATAATTAAGGCAGAGTATTGGGAGCTTGAAATTTGGGTGCAGAGCTGTGTCTAACATTATTTAATGTATTAAAATAGAGGAGTAGACAATAATCCAGAAGTTCCTGAGAATTGGTAACTTCAAGTTAAAAGGAAGATAAGTTGGAGTGAACATAAGGAATGATCTTTGATAAAGAACATAGAACTATGAAAATGAAAATCCGTTGTGATTCCCATTTCTGCTAGGAAGCACTTCCTTTGCAAATGAGTTTTATTGATATTCAACTCAGAGTGAGACAATTCAATGATACTTACAATTTTATTGAGGATTTTATAGCTTGTGGAATGCCCCTCAGGTGATAAAAGTATTGGAATACACTTCTATGGTACTGATGGGGTAACTTTTTCTTTCTCCAACTTCAAAGCAATAAATAAATTTTATCACTCATGTAGCATATTATGGAAAGATAAAAAGGTTTTAGTGCCAAGAAAATTTTTGTATATTAGGCAAATTCTTATCCAAATGGCAATACTTTTTATTGATTGGATAAGTTATTACTCATCTTTTTCCTTTATCTTATTCTCAACAAAGTAAATGAAAAGGGTATAAGCATATTTTTCATAAAGAAGAGAATCGAACAAAATCATCATTCTAACATATTTATAATGCAAGTAACAATAATGAGAAATAATGAGAATAAGTGAATATAAATCATATTTCTGCCAAATTCAGTGGTTGAATGGAAATAGCCAATGTTAGTAGGGAATCTCTTCCTTGAATGTTTTTCCTGTAAGGAAAGCAGAAACCCCACACTACTGTCATCTAAGCCCAGATTCCTCAAGACCAGACTTTTTATGTTATTTAAAATGGGAAGATAGGTTCCACTGAACTCTCTAAACATTTAATCCCACAAGTCCTTTCTTCCTTAGTCATTCAGTCTAAAATTTTATGTTGTATTACCTTTCTTGGGGAAACCTCAGATAAAGCATACACATTAAACCAAAGAATAATTCTACACATCTGACTTTATAAACCAGTGGGCTCATTGCTGTATTTTACTGGTGCATGTATGACTTTAAAGCAGCTACATTACAAAAAAGTCCACCCCAGTATAGGTGCTGACTCAAGAAAAGCACATCCCTGGAGCTCTTTGAATAATATTCAGTCAATGCCAACATAAAAAAAAAAACCTTCACACACACACACACACACACACACACACACACATTTAATACATTCATAATCTTAGAGAGTAACCTTGTGACTTTTGTAACTTTCTGAGCTCTCTGCACCTAAATAGTTTCTGAAGCTTCAGGAGTCTTGTCTATCTCCAGACAAGTACAACATAATGGCTAATCTCTGCCCTGTATTCACTGGGTTATGTGTGCATCTCTCTTTACTTAGGAAGATTTTCTTTGTGAAAATATTTCAATTGCTCATAGGAACAATATTATAAGGCCTCCTAAATTTATTAGGCTTTTCAAATTTAAAGGATAAATCCCAGAACAGTTAAAGATAATGTAGAAAGCTGGGGGTGAAAACCTATTAAATCATCATCACCCTCAGCATCCTTGCCCTTGCCGCTGGCACCGTGGCACTTGAAGATATTAGATCTGTGTTTTCAACTTTTCCTTCCATCCTTAAAATACAGGGTAAAATCCAAAGTTTTTGTTCTTAAATTCTCCAGTATCTACCCTTGAAATAGATGGAGTTTCTTCCCGCATTCCTCTAATTCAGAGCAGAGATGGAAGACATGCTTTGATTAATATGATGTCACCAGCAGTCACTAGGCAAGCAGTGCACACATTTGGGTAGTCTGTAATTATTGTTAAATTTTTATCACCTATTCAAGAAAAACTATATAATGAGAAGGTACAATAGGAAAAAACACAATCTGACCTTAACTGAATGAGAGTCAGAGCTACATCCAAGTCTAGCTAACCAGTTTGATTCAAGCCTGGACAACAACCTTATAAGCTCATACTCAAGAAATACAACTGAAAGCCCTTGAGATCTGACTTCTTATAATACAATAATATCATGGGAGCAAACATAAATAACTGCAAAGAAACGAAATGTAAAGTTTTTCAAAACAAAACCATATGTCTTAGAGCCATGTTATAAATATAAGCTGAATATAAATACACACTGTGGAAGAGAAGAAATCGCACTACTTGATTGCTTTGAATTGGGCTGGAAAGCTGAAAGCTGAAGTGGCAACTAGGATGCTGTTGGGCAGCAGAGTTTGGCATGTCCTCACAAAGAACTGGCAAAAGTGTTGCACGCACATATCCTGCTGTTTGTCTGAAGATGGGAGAACTGTCTCTCTCTCTGTGTGTGTGTGTGTGTGTGTGTGTGTGTGTGTGTGTGTGTGTGTGTATGATTGAGCTCTACCTACCATGAGACAGTAGCTCCAGGTTATGGAACAAGAACAAATGAGTTTAAATATTGGCTCCTCTGATGACTACCTTGTCATTGTTATTTTTTCTATTGCAGTGACAAAACACTCAAAACTCTGTGACCACTGGCAACTTATAAAAAAAAAGAGCATTAAATTTCAAGTTCATAGCTCCAGCAAGTTTGAGTCCATGGCAAGGACCATGGCTGGAAAGACAAAAACAGAAAACAAGCAATGTTTTTAAACCTCAAAGCCTGTCCTCAGTGACACATACTCCAGAAAATTCACACTTTCTAATCCTTCCCAAATAGTTCTACCAGCAGGGAACCATGCATTCAAACATAAGAGCCTGTGAAGACCATTCTCATCCAAAAAGCTATACATATCTTATGGCCAAATGGTGATGCTTTACATCCAGGAACCAAGTAATCACAGCAGCTGAATATGTCCCCCAACCTCTACGGTGAGGATCCTTAATCTTTAGCTTTTGTGTAACCACCTTAAAAAGCAGCTACTATCGAATGGGAGCACAAGCTCAAATGGAGAAAGCCAACATCAGAGGCACATATCATTCACTGACCAATCAGCAACAACAACAATGACAATGATGATGACAATGAAAAGCCATTGTGGTTTAAATACCAAGGAGACCCCTTACTTCCTGGACTCAGAGAAATGACAGTTTTCATGGAAAGGAAAGGAACTGCTACTAAGTACATAGAACCTCAGGGCTTGTAAAACTCATGAATTGATATTAATGCATAAAACCTTGGGGAAATATGCTACACTAAATTTATCCCTGAATAAATTTAATTCATTTCAACAAATATTTATCAAGCATTTTCCATGTGTGAAGTGTTATTTATAAACAAGAATAAAAGTAGCAGGACTGGAGCTGGAGCAGTCTAACTTAGTTTCTGCTTGTTCTCTGTGCCTTCTGGATGGCTTGAAACCATGGCACATTCTTCTGCCATTTCATCATCCAAGTTAGCCTCTTGGTTGACAGAACCTGAATGAGGTACAGGTAAGATGTATGATTTCTTTATTTTAGATTTTTCTTTCATTATTATATGTGAGAGTTTAGGGCCTTGGAGAACTGAGCATAAATGCGAATGCATGTGGAGGTCAGAGAGCAACCATGGAGTCCATTGTTTGCGTCTACATTGTGTGTCTCGAGTATTGAACTCAGGTCATCAAGTGTGAGGGAGATGCCCTTAAACTGATAATCCATCTCCTGGCTGTGTGATGTGTGTTTGCTGATGATCGTTTAGCTAATCCTACACTAGCCATCCTTTGGTTCTCTGTACTACCTTCTTTTCTTTGTTGTTGTTGCTACATCTTTGTTTGTTTGTTTGTTTGTTTGTTTGTTTGTTTGTTTCTAATGATATGATGAAATATTTAACCAGATCTGTTCCTGTATTATTTTCATTAGACTTAAAACTTCCTATAGTCTCAGTTTTTAACTGTAGTGAATTATACATAAACCTCGAATTTGTACATGAAATAGAGCAAATAAGTAAGAGAACACCACATGATGATCTAGGGAAATAGGTGGGCAGTTTGTCAGATATATTAATATAGATACCACAGAGGAGTAAAAAAACCAATGTGAATTATTGTAAATTTGCAGAGGACTAAGAGAAATGTATTTAGTAGTCAAGATAAGTCATGCATTGTTTACATACATTGTGCTAGAGACACACAAGTCTCAAGTAAGAGGCATGAAAGTAGTTGGATGAAGAAGCAAGGTCTGAATTTTCACTTCGGAACGAAGCCACTTAAGCAGGTAGTGAACTTGATTATTTCGATTTTGTTAAAGATTTTTGTTTCTCAAACAGCACAGCAAATACTAGACTTACAAAGTTTTTATTTAAAATAAATAAATAAAAGACTCCCTAAGTACACTCTGAACATGACTTAGGCAAAGTAGAACTTATTAGTACTGTGTAGATACCAGACTCCAATCACACCAGAAGCGTTTGACTATCGAGGACGCTGCACATCCATTTTGTATTGAAATCATGCCTCTGCTCTCTAAGCCTCTGGCCTCCTTTCTTTAACCCACCCAACCATTAGTCTCAGGTTTTCTTGGCCTTATCAGACTCACCTGGAAAAAACCTACCATAATTGCAGCTACTAAAAGTGCCAGCTCTTCTAAGCCTAACAAAAATCAATAATATTTGAAAGGCTGAATTTCATCTAGTTGGCATCTCCAACTGAATAGAATACAGTGGAATAAAAATTGCTACTGGGTCTGTTTTTAAAAATAAGCCTATTCTAAACTACATGTATATGGCGATTAAAATTTTAATTTTTATTTTTAAAAAGATGTTAATTGTACGATGATTTTAATTATATTGTGTGTCACTAAGACATACAGTTTCTGCTCTAAGAGTAAATAATCAGCAAGAAAACTTTATTTATAGTTTCTGTCACATAAACAGAGTATCTACATAAATTTTGAATAGTAAAAATATCTTCTCGTACATTAGTGTCCTTCCTTCTTGATCTTCTTGATTCATTTTTGTTTGTTTTTAAGTCTTATTTATTGCTAAATTATTTCCTGCATGCATGCTTCTTGACCCTTTTGTGGCATTGCCAAAGAAAGTGCGCGTTCTCTCTCTCAATCTCTCTCTCTCTCTCTCTCTCTCTCTCTCTCTCTCTCTCTCTCCCTCCCTCCCTCTCCCTCTCCCTCTCCCTCTCCCTCTCCCTCTCCCTCTGCCTCTCCTTCTCTCTCTCTCTCCCCCAGTCTCCCTCCCCCTTCCCCACTCTGTCTCCTCACTCCCTCCCCCTGTCCTTCTCCCTCTCCATTTCTCTCTCCCTCTCCTTCTTTCTCTCCTAAACCCTTTCCCTTGTCCTTTGCCTCCCATCCTTCCTCCATATTTCCTCCCCTTCTTCTTTCCATTCTCTCCCCTCTCTGTATATGTAAGAGAACATTTCACAATATTTTACACAACCTTCCTTAAGAAATCTAAGTAATTAAATTTATTCAAACAGGAAAAAAGAACAAACCCATATCAAATATTAGAATTACATGAGCCTCTCATCAGTTTTAATACAAATGTCTCTCACTAAAGTACATTTCCCTCATGGGCTCATTTCCAATGATATATAACATGTTATGAAAAGACATTAGTCATATAATATCTATACATCTATGATTAACACTGTATTGAGAAAAAAGGACTAAGAACATTTATAAAACAAACATTTCATATCCTTTAAACAGATGATTATACCACAAAACAAATTTGATATACATATTACTTACTTGCTATATATGCATATAGACTCTATGATGAAAATATACATATCAACCAAAAGATGGTATTTCTTATAAATATTTTGGACGAAGTACTGAGATGATCAATTCACATTCCAAAATGAATTACCACAACAGAGCCAAACTATTACAAAAGAGAGACTAGAAAGCCGGATGTGTAAGCTTTAGGCCCCTTTACCAACACAAGAAATAATGAGTTTGAGAATTAAGAAATGTCAACCTCTCTAAAAGAGAAACTTACACTTACTTTATTCTTTGTAGAGCATACTAGACAAAATACAGTGGGATAAAAGACTTACTGTTCTGTAAATGTATTAGGACTATCCTTCCACAAAACGTATGTTCAAAGACTAAGTCCGTGCTGCCACTGGAAACAGAGTAAACAGTATAAGTAACATAGAAAAACAATAACCAGAACTCAGCTTTAAGATTTTTACTTTAACACAGCTAGATATTTTAAATTAAAATTATTGACTTAAACTCAAATAACTAAAGAACAGGGATCACCTAGAAGTAATTGTAGGAAACATGTGATCCAAGAATTGGACTTAGAAGACGAAATTTTATTTAGCAGACAAAAACCAGTTGACACGATGCATTTTTAAGTACAAAGAAGCCATGAAATTGTCCTGTGAATTACTCCCTACAAATATTGTCATTAAATAGACTCAGTAATCCAAGTGCTGATATACAAATTCAAAGTACACTTTTAGTGATTTATCAGCAGTAAGGAATCAAAAAGAATATTTACTATGATGCTATTGAGTTCTCTGTCACGGCCAGACTTTATATACATTGCAGCTCCCTCTTAAAGACCATGCCTTCTGCCTAATGTCAGTCAGAAACAGCTCCTAGAGAAGAGGATTTTATTTTGTTAAAATGCTAACTGAAAATTTGTCCCCACTATAGAAAAGAGAAAGATTGTGATGTGTTACAAAGCCATCTCAAATAATAGAATTTGATTTATTATAAAGTTGATGAAGCTTCGCTTTCAGAGTCATTCACATGTATGAAGTCCTTCTAAGACCATAGGAGGAACTGAGAAAAAAATAAAAAGCATGTTCGATTTGCAGCATTAGTATCATTTGGGATTTTTTCTAAAATTCCATTAGGATTCTCCGCCTAATGGAATAGATCTTAGCCAGTACAAAACCTATATGTGTTCTTATAGGTTATGAAGCTTATTTTCTAAATGTAAATAAAATAAATGTACCTCTAATATAGACTTGTGTTGGTATATAAAATGATAAAATGCATTGTTTCTTGATTACAAGATTTTTAAAAAATCTTTTATTGGTTTTTATTTTTATTTTATTTTTATTTTATTTTATTTTAATGGTTTTTATTTTTTGTATGATAGAATGAGTTTCTTTGAGGTGCACTGACATCCCTTACACTATATTGCATTCTCATCATCCATTTATTTACTTACTGCTAGTTTAGTTAATGCTGACTTAATTGGGGAGAATTGATTTATAATGCAAGGCCGCACTAACAACTGATTTGGAAAAGCACTCCCAAAGGATGTCTTCACAACTGTTTAGTAGAGAATGGCTCACAAAATGGTAATTTTAGAATGTATTTTAGGGCCAGGAATATCCCGGAAAAGATGTACTTTGACCCATGCTGCTTTCTTCATGCATCTATATATGACTGTCACCTTTTACTAACTGTATTTTTAGAACTTATAGTTTTACCTTCTCAAAAATGATTTTATTTTGTTTTCCAGATGCAAACATAAACATTCTATAAACCTCAGCCCAACATTTTGAGTAATGGGAGTCTAAAGTGTTTTGCATTTCAGATGCCGTGCATCTCTGCTGTAAACAAATATCATCTGTTTAATAATATTAGATACTAAAGAATTCTTAAGAATCATATGTTTTATAACAAAATATTATTTTCCACTACATGAAAACATAAAGATTATGATATATTATAGATCAATCCAGAATACCAGAATACCCTAACAGGACACTGTAATGGAAAGATGGATTTGCAAGTTTATTTTATTTCTTAAAAACAGCCTAATTTCATTGCCCTCCAGCTATAACTCTGTGGTGTCACTAAAACGACAAAAAATAAATAAAATTAGTAACAATAGTGGCTGATGTTTGTTTCCGCAAGCAATGTATCATTTAGTCTTCCAGCATTCAGTGAACTATCATTAGACCTAGAAAGCGTTAGAAGAATTGAGTTGTTCAAGTTGACACAGCACTGCATACTGACAACAGTAGAAATCCATGAATTTCTGTTCAGTTAATTTACAAATTCTAGAGTATTTCTTGACATACACAGTGAACCAAGCTGTTCTGATTAAGTTGCATATCATGTAATCTTCACTACAGAGATTTACTTATACAGAAATGTCCATATGAATTTAGATTTACAACTCCTTCCTAGCAAATGATTAAATGGTGGGATTCACCCCACACTTTGGTGCTGGTAAAAACAATTACTGACATTCTAGAGAAGGGTAAACACACATATCTAACCGTATGAGTATAGGGGTTAATCATGTTAAGAAAAGAATATAAGAAATATACATTACACAGCAATATCTTAGCCACATATGTAGTAACAGGAACAAAGAGAAAAGATTGCAGTGATATAAAAAGCACTAAATTATTTGTCAAGAATATGCATACATTCAATAAATAAAATTGTCCTCATTTGATGCTTCTTAAGGAAAAGATATAAAATATAAAGTAAGATGAATAAATTTAAGCCAGAGAGAATTTTTCACATGGAATCAGAATGACAATATTCTCCAAATAAAAATATTAATAGTTCAAATAATTGACTTAAAACCTTGAGGATTCTGGTTCAGTGCTCTGTCTAAGATTGTTGGGGCCTCAGATAAACCACCTGAAAGGGTGAGAATGCGGTATAAAATAAGAATTAGCATTACATTCACAATGCCATCAATCAACCAAGATAGTCCCCTCTAGTCATCAGATACCAGTGATTTCATTTAATCAGATTATTTATTGAAGGAAGACATTTAATTAAATTCTCACTTGAGTAGCTAGAAGAGGTAGAAAACAAAGGTGTATGCACTAAAGGTAAATCAGTCCACTGAAGGGTAGTTTGCAGTTTGTTATGTTGTAAAGATGAATCTCATCATATTTAGCTAGCCATAAATAAGGATTACATAGGTCTTTTGTAGTGTTAATCTCTATATGTGACTCTTCTCTATTTTATCCCATTGTCCCTGTATCTCTTATTCCCTCTCCTTCTCTCTCTCTCTCTCTCTCTCTCTCTCTCTCTCTCTCTGTGTGTGTGTGTGTGTGTTTGTGTATATATATATATATATATATATATTTCAATATATAACTATATATTATTAATAAAAAAGCCTTTGTTCTTCTTCCATTGACAATATTAAAGATTAACTGCATAGAATGTTTACAGTTATCATGTGTCAGACGTTGCTGTGCTCTGTGTTGAGTTTAGATGACTTATTTAATTCTTACATCTCTTGACTGATTATTGGCATGTATCACCTATCAGTACAGAGTTTGATACACTATTTATATTCTAGAAGTTAACAATAGAGTTTTATGAAGCAAGAATTGAAATTAACTTAGATGGACATGTCAACAATAGTTTCTGTACAGGGTAACATGAACAGTATGCACTACCACTTTCCTTTTTGTCCCTGCATTACTCAGTGCAGAACCATTAACATTATTCTGCACTGGTTTTCCCTGTGGAGCCCTGTATTTTCCTCTCCTATCTCTTGCTTACTTGATTATTGGAAAAGCCATACTTGCTTTATGTTATGCTCATATATACCACGTTGTTTAAATGAGATCGGTAGAGGAACATTATTTTTATCTTCAAAATATATTTCCATCAAGGGCCCAGGAAAGTTCTGTAGGAAAAAGGGGCTGCAGGGGTGTCCCGGAGGCTTTCCACAAGGCCAGTCTCACATACAGGAGAAAGGTCTGGAGTTCTAAAGGCTAGAGGCTTCAGCAATGGCAGGCCCCAAAGACACGAGAATGTCTATAGTTCCAAAAGGGTTTATTTTCATGGCAGATGGTAGATGGGTCTGGACTTACCCCCCTGAAACTCAGGGCAGACCTGAGTTAAATAAGGAGGGAGAAAGGGGGAGGTTCTGGGAAGAATGCTTAATTTGCTCTGCCCTCTGGCCTTCATTAGTATGTAAATCCCTAGGGCCTGAGGCCTGTAGTCACACCCTCTACCTGTGCACTTTGGGAGGGGATCGAATGGCCTATGTGACTGAACAATGTAAGTCTATGGAGACAAGACTGCATATCAGGACTCTGGGTTCTGGGGACAAGGCCGAACACCTGCCGTTTCTCCCTTGGAGTCTCAGGGTTTCAGGCCCATGCCCAGCCATGAACCAAGACACCCTTAAGCAGTCCCACAAAGTTCATCAGTGAGAGAAAGAAAAGCTTTATTTTCTTTCACCTGGGGATATTCAAATGAAAAGATACTGTAGATTTATGAAAGTCTAAGAGACACATTTCAGTGGCTGCATTTCAGTGCTTTGGTTCAGATTTCTTTCTTGAGATGCAAATTGTCAGGCACCACCAGTCTCATCATAGCTGTACATTAGGGCTTGCTCAGTTCACATGCTCTCACTCTTCAGATTGGAATATTTTCAGGTCTAAAACCCTTATTTCTGAAAGCCTATGTGAATTGGCTTTGGTAGAAGAGATAACTGGGCAGCTGTAGAGTCAGTGGTAATATCACTCATTCCTCTCAAAATGCAAAGCATAATTAAAAAGAAAGCTGGAAATGCAGATTGCAATATTCAGCCTAGGCTTCAAGAAACAGAATTTATACTGTATTAACCGAGACCCAGTTTGCTGTTGGGTACTTGGCATTATGAAGGATGTAGTTCATTTCCTATTAATAAAGGCATCATGCAACTAGACAATAGCTTGTTTGGGATCTTTCAGGATTGGCATTACCTGTACTCTTGAAACATAGAAGTTAACGCAACTGGAGGGTCAGCAATGGTGGACAGCTGGTCAATCCTCTGGGCTGAGACTGCATAAAGGCAAAGCACAGTGGTTTAAGTATGGGTTGTCATTAAATTGGCATTTAATTGAACACTATAACCAATGTCAGTAGTACAATCCTGTTGCTAGCAATTAACCCTAAAGTAATCAGATGTTGTCTGTCTTCTGGTGGCTTCTTGAAATGTCACTTGTTCAGGACTGTCTGAGGCAAAATAAGAATATACCAATGCTGGGGGGGGGAGTTGCAATTCACCTCTACCTGTACCAAGTGAGAAATTCATTTTTTACATGTTTCATCTACAGCTATGTTGTAAGAAGTATCTAAGACACACTGTGCATATAGCTCACATAATTATATTTTAAAAGACTTCCTAAATGAGTGTTTGATGATTATAAGTAAAATCTACTGATAGTTTGTATCTTGAAAATATTTGCTATGAGCTTGGTTTACTCTTGGTTTTAAAGCCTTAGTATTTGAGATACCAGTTAAATTTTACAGCAACTTAAAATGGTAGCTGAAGACATTGCACTCTTCTGTGCCTTCAATATTTGCTACCTAATCACAGGTAATCTTTTCTATATCTGCTACTTCTGAGAGTCCATGTCTCTCTATTTATTCATAAATACATTGATCTTTGTATAAACCATCCCCTTTATATCCATTTGTACATGCAATACCTAAATAGATTGAATTTTTGAAGCCTCTAATTTTTACTAGAAAACAAAGAACTGTTTGAGAAAATGTTTGTCTGAGAAAGCTTCATTCTATACAAATGTGTATGAACAAAGATGGAGATGGTGAGACAGAAGGTGAAACTCAAGGATAAAGAGAGCCAAAATAAAGAGATAGTGGTTCAAACACAGGCTCAAAGTATGGAGAGCTTGTTTAGGAACATTTATGAATGATGGAGAGAAAAACTGTGGACATTTAAGATAGGCAGAGAGTCTCTGAAGAACTGGTTCAGGAGAATCTATGACTTGGAGAGACACAGTAATCAGCTTAATGTATCAGACACTCGGTTATTTCAGGTTAAGCCAGTTTTGTGCCTTGAAAATCATCTAAAATTGATGTTGTTATGTTCTCTTTATCTAAGGCAGCTAAGAGGAATTGGATTGAAAAGATGCCATTCTACTTTCAGTTTACTGAATACTCTCCTGCTCTGTGCCAGTCATCCACCTAAGCACCAGGGCTACAATCATGAACCAGATCTGGATACAGGCCTCAAGGAGCACTTTTAAAAAGTAGGTGGTCATATGATCTCTTAGAAAGAAAAGTCTAATATAAGCCCAAATGTCTGAAAGGACAAGCAGTGTTCCCTAAATTAATCTAAAGTGAACAAAAAGACTGCATACGGAAAGTCACATCCAAAATGAAACTGGAGGTATCAGAATCTAGCCTAATGACAGGAAATGGTAAAAATGAAGAGCAGCTGGAGAGTTTATCAGTCTAATATCTGGAATCAAAGACACTGGCGCTGAATTGGAGATTAAAGACTATAGAGGAAGAGGAAAAAAGTGGTAAAGAAAGGCACTGGACATTGCACTGAGCAAATAAGAACTAAAAGATTTTAAACAGGAATGGTGCATCTGAACATTAGAGAATCCATACTAGCTGAAGTGTAAAGAAAGACTGGAGAGGCATTAAGAAGCACAGCATGAAGGCCAGCTGGGGAGTGTGCACAGTCCCTAAGAGGCCTGGTGATCCTGAGGAAAGCTGGAACATCACTGGAAACGGAGAAGAAGGGGATTTGACAGACACTTGGATGAAAAGGATAAACTGAAAATCTAAATGGGATCTGTTGTGAGTCCATTGGGAAGGAAGTTAATTAGCTTAGCAATTACACAGAATATCAAAAATGTCCAAGGAAGTTAGTCAATACAAGTTGACTCCTTTGATATCCTGCATAACTGAATAGTTTTTACATTAGCTTGTCCTATACACCTTCTAATATCCAGGGATGTTCCACACTATGAGACTATAAAGGGAGGGCTAAAAGGAATGAAGTGAAGAAGTGCAGACTAGAGGAGAGTCAATGTTCAATCCTCGATGCTGGTAGAAAAATTTACAAGTAGTATATTTGAGCCTTTCATTTAGCTGATCTTGACAATTTACAAATCACGGCAGAGTGTCTCCACATATTTCAAGTCATAATAAACATAGCATTCTCATATGTGCTTAACAGCCTACAGCTAAATCTAGAGATATCTGACAAGTCACTTTAAGTACAAGGCCTCAAACATCATCCTGAAAAGAAAATGTTTTATCACAGTGGTAAACCTATTACTCTATACCTGACTGACTCATCCAAAGGAAGCACAAGCTAATGGTCACGATTACATATTTAACATTGCAAAAGGTAAAATTCTGTCATGCCAACATGCTGGCTAGGCCACACATAAATCTTCCTTTGTCAGCTTCCAAATAAAAACCACCTTTGGTATTCTTCATGGACATCATGATTAAAAAATAAACTTCAATTTTTTCTGAATTGCATTCCACAAGACACTCTTAAGTAAATATACTATCAATGAGAAGATACCTCAGTTTGCACTTTGGCATTATAAACAAATTGCATCAAATCCTTACGTACACACATACAGACACACATATACAAACACTCATATTTCTATATATTTAAGACAAAGTACAAAGTGCATTACAAAGAAAGCTACAGATAATAAAACAATGTCAGCATGAAATAAAATTAGCATATCCATCATTTCCGTTATTTCATAAAGCAATGATAACACAATGATTTTGATTTTATTTTAAAGTCACCTCAAGTCTCCTCCGTGTGTATCACATGCACAATACAACTGAACACATACAGTCCCATTGTTCATTCTCTTTCCAGATGTGTTCACTCTACACAGCTAATAATTGGCATCTGCTATTTTGGCCTGCAAACCTTCTCTTCATTAAGCCTCCTGACTGTTTGTTTAAATGAACACCCCTATTCTTGGATGTTCAGTTCCTTATTCTGTCATCCTTCAAGCCAACAGTGGTTAAAGCCATACCAATAGGCAGTCTTTACCAATGATATCCTACTCCTTTGAAATCTATCTATTTGCCCTCAGTATACTTAACCTTCCTCTACAGCAGTGTCATCAATAATACAATAAGTAAGCATCACAACCATGAAATGCAAAAGAACCAATTCATAAAGAACTGAGCTTTCATGAATTACTATTCTGCTCTATGAAAAGAATTATTTACACAATAATCCTAAGAAAGAAAAAATTCTAAGATGCCAAAAAGGCAGAGGAAGTGGTTGAATTGATAGCTATCCACACAAGAGGTCTTTTCCAACTACCTTTTCTCTTGACCAAGGTACTGTAGAAGGGATAAGTAGGTTACAAACTAACATTCAACAACAGCAGCAAAGCTTAAGCAAAGCCTGTGTTTGCCAGGAAAACAATCACCTGTGAATTATAAACCAAGACACATCAGACAGCTGACAGACCTGCGCTCCATCCCATAAACTTTCAATCTGCCTGTGTCACTTGGTTCCACCCTTGGTTCTCTAGACTTAGGAAATATAAAAGCTATAAAGTTTTAAGTGTTTTACAATATTATGAGAACTAACTATTATAATGGGTTTTATGATATGAACTTCATAGCTTAATAAAGTTTTCTTTAAAAATAAAAAACCTACATCTTGGGGAGTAGAAAACAAAGCATCTTTCTATGCAATCCAGAAACCCACAAAATGCCTTCTTATTGAAAGATAATTAGCACTTCATTTAATTTGTATCTCTATCCTTTTGTCTCTTAATCCAAAGACATTCTTGACAGAGTTTGTCTTGGTAATAGCTGACTGTTCTTTTTGATATAATCACTCTTTTCTCCTCTAGACAGGCCAATATCTTTGATGATTAGCAGGGTACAGGCTTGTCTGTCTCGATTAGTCATGTATACTTAGCAGTTCACTACATACATTGCCACTAATTGCAGAAAGAAGAATTCATCTAGTCTCCTTTCCTTTTTATGTTTTCTTTTTGCCCAAACAGAACAGGCAAGCAGTGTTTTCCCAATGAAGAAATCTGAAATATGTAAAAATGCCTATGCCTATTCATGATCAATATTGGAAAATAGAGTTACTTTATTTCATAAAAACCAAACACAACCTAAATGCTCATGCATCTCCTCCATATAAAAATGTTAATGTGTTTTAAGTTAGTAGCTACAGAAATAGTAAATTAATGTCTATTGTAACACACAGACATAGAAATATCTGAGTGTTTCTGTATTATTTTTGACTTTTATCATTTGGCTATTTTATTGATTGTTTTCCTGACATTATGATAAAACACCATGACTAAGACAAATTATAGAAGGTAATTTATTTTGCATGACAGTTCCAGAAGCACAAGAGCTGGGATTCTGTGAAGTTGAGGCATAGTAACCAATAAGAGGCAGGCTTAGTAACAGAAGCAGGAAGCTAAAAGCTCATATCTTCTACAGTAAGGATAAGCACAGAGAGGAACTGAAATATCATAAAGCCTGCCCCAAAAGATGTGCTTCTTCCAGCAGGATAAATCATCTAAATGTCTTCAAATATTGCAACCAACTGGTGACCAAGTGTCCAAATGAAATAGACTATGGGGAACCCCTCCACGTTCATACCACTACACCTATTAAACTATTAGAACTCATCTAGGAACTAGAGTACCGATTGTAGGATGTATTCAACAATAATAAAAGCATAATATTAATTCAAATAACTATAATTTAGAAATACTGATTTCATAAACTAAAACTAATGCTTGCCTTCAGATATCTCAATTTTATTTCTTTGCTAGATATAATGATGGTTATTGAACTTAAAATCAGTGATTCATGAAGTAAAATAGTATATGGAATATAGTTGATGTTCTTTGAAGAATAAATTAATTATTATCAATATTATCCTTTCAATTTTAACTCCCTTTGAAGAAATAGAACAACATTTATATAATGATGCTTGTATATCAATTAAGTGTGGAAGTTCAGATAAAATGTATGATTAACACATCTACAAAAAGGCAATAACAAAAGGCCATGACCATGACTGTAACTCTCACCAGGGTCAGTGTACATTGTAGATAATAAAACCACAGAGGTCAATGGAAGACAGGAAGTTAATTACAGTGCAAAAGCTATGATCCCTTTATGTGTCCACTAGTCAGTAAAGATCAGGAAGGCTAAGCTTTAGAAACACCAGCAATGGATGAATGTAAACTAGAGTTCAAGATCAGGATAACATAGAAGAATATTTATATGTTTGTTTGTTTGTTTGTATGTACATGTACATTAATGCATATATAAAAGCCAGAGAAGAATGTAATGTATCATCTTCTAACTTGTTCAACCCTATTTTGGAGAGATGGCATCTCTCACTAAACTTAACTCACATTTTTCTCTGTATGATGGCAGCCAGCAAGCCTCAGTGATCCTCCTGTCTCTGCATCCCTCTTAATCTCAGTGTTTGGGTTACAGAAACATGTGTATATTCTCAGCTCCCTACATCAATACTAGAGACTGAACTTAAGTCTATATGCTTACTCAGCAAGCAGCACCACGGAGCCATGTCCCAAGACAGAGAATATGCACAAAGAGTTAGTACTTATGAGTGTTTGTCATTTAGACACGTTGCCAAGTCTCCAAATAACATTGTAATTTAACAGTCCCTAATCCGATAACTATTACTCGTCCATAACTTTACCACGATTAAACTCATTGTGGTCACACTTAAATAAAATGAAACTAAATGAAAGCTAAGCTCCCCTCTTTGTGAGCCCAAAGCTCTTTCATAAACTACAGAGGATACCACCAAAATAAGGAAGCCACTTTGGAGATGAACTGTAGCTAAAGAGAAAACTAAACAAAATAAAATATAATCAATCAAAAATGAAATTTACATCAAAACTCAAACTATGGAGATGAAGTTTTTAAATAAATCAAGCGACAAAATCAGAAAAACGTAATGTTTTACAAACAGTGCTAAATTTAAGAACCTCTATAATATCAGTTAATAAAAAAATCCTTTTTGGTTCTAGATTTTTATACAAGTTACAAGGATAATAAGAAAAAGAGTGAGTTTGAAAAGCCACAAACAAAATTGAGTACTCAACAAAAAGAGCAACCCAATCCTCTGTGGAAAAGCAGAGATAAATTTTAACACATGCAAATGTGATATAAATAAAACTGATGAAGAAAAGTAGAAGCACTTTCAATGTGCAGTGTTGAAAATGCCTGTTGGAAATTCAATAAATGAATAAACACAAACTCTGTGCTGCAAGACTATCATCACCTCCTGTTCATGGTCTGGGTCTTCATCACCCACACAGAAAATTCTATTCATTTGTGTTTGTGGGTGTTAAAGGGAAGGAAGAGTAGCCTTATAATCAAATCCTAGCACAATTAGTGAAAACAGATTTTGCATTTTTACATCATAGAAAAATGGACACTGCAATGAAAACTGTCTGCCACATTTTCCTCTAAAGAGTGAACTAAAAATATATACCCAACTAACAACCAGTGAAATGACTTTCTGCTAGTTCAAGGACCAATTATCTCTAACCAGACAGAAAGTGGCTATATTTAAGTAGATTATGATATAAGACAATACTATGTAAATGAATGGTTTGTAGAATATGGAGCAAGGGATGTGCTGAGGCTCTGTGAGCATAAGATGTCACTGGCCTGAGGATGACACTGATAGACAAGAAAAGGTGATAACCCTGATTTCATCTCTTTCTCCTAACATCAATGAATTCTGAATGCTTGTTGGTCTGTATATGATGTTGAAAACAAAACAAACATACAAAGCTGATGAAACTCCACTCTTCCCTGAATTTCATTTACACAGGAACAATTCAGGGTTAAAATTTTTGAGATTGGTGGGTGGCCCCATCCCTCAACAGGGAGCAGTACCTAACCTCTGGATATGGTCTCTAGAGGTTCTCTTTCCCCTTTGTTTGGTATTTCAGCTAATGTCATCCCTGTTAGGTCCTAGGAGCCTCTTGCTTTCCTGGCATCTGGGACCTTCTGGTAGCTACTCCCAGCTACCCATCTCCCACTGCTACAAACCTCTGTTCAACTTCCTGATCATCTGTACTACCCTGTCTCCTCCCATGCCTGATCCTGCCCTTCTTTTTCCCCTCTTCCTCCTCTCTCCATTCCAAGTCCCTCCCTCCCTTGACTGAAGGAAAGGCCATCCAGGAACTGTACCTAGGGGTACATCCCATATGCAGCTACCAAACCCAGATACTACTGCTGATGCCAAGAAGTGCTTGCTGACAGGAGCCTGATATAGCTGTTTCCTGAGAGGCTCTGCTAGAGCCTGACCAATACAAATGCAGATGCACACAGCCAACCATCAGACTAAGCACGGGGACCCCAAAGGAGTTAGGGGAAGAACTGAAGAAGCTGAAGGAGTTTATAACACCATAGGAAGAACAACAATATCAACCAACCAGATCCCCAGAACTCTCAGAGACTAAACCACCAACCAAAGAGTACACATGGAGGGACTCATGGTTCTAGCCACATATGTAGCAGAGGATAGCCTTATCTGACATCAATGAAAGGGTACCCCTTGGTCCTATGAAGGCTCAATGCCCCAGTGTAGGATGTCAAGGGGGTTGGTGGGGAAGCCCCCTCACAGAATCATAGTGACTGGAATGGGATAAAGGTTTTGCAGAGGGGAAACAGCGAAGGGAGATAACGTTTGAAATGTAAATAAATAAAATAATCAATTTTAAAAAACAAATGAAACAGGCTGATATAATGCCAGCCATCTGTTCTCATTAAATAGTGGATCTTGTGTTCTTAGCAAAGAAATGGCTATCTGGACAGTGCAAGCATACTAGTTCTATCATGGAGAGAGTGAACACTATGATATACCATACCAATGAAAATTTTATGCAGACAGATTATGCATGTAAAAATATTAACTCTGAACATCAAGACAATATGAATGTAATTTCAATATGACTATCTTTGAATTAATTCTATTGAGGCATGATGTTTCTATAAGAATCTGTGAGCCTTGGCAATGTACAACACATTGATCTGAGTAGATGCATTTGTGAATTCATCTACATAATCAAGACGCAGAATATTCACATCATTTCCAAAGACCACATATGTACATGTGTACGTGTAAACATCTTTTAACTGATATTGAAAGACCATGACTTGGAACTCTGACTATACTGGCATTTTCTTGAATTGTGTATATATGGAATCATCTGAAATGTTTTGTTGTTGGTGGTGATGTTTGTTTGTTTATTTTGGTATCTGACTTCTCTAACTCAGCATCATGAACTCGATATTCATCACTACTGATCACAATCTTTATCATTTTTATCACCAAATGCAATAGAGATAACTTGTGCTTGACTTGTCGATTGGTCACTGATAGATTTACACTAGTCAATAATTACTAATAAAGCTGCCACTACCAACAATATATTATATATATATATATATATATATATATATATATATATATATATATGCATGCATGCATTTTTTGGATATTTAAGACTATAAGTATTTGACTTAGTAGTAGATGTTTGGTTTACCATCCAAGAAAATGCCAAACACTACTCCAAAGTTTTTTGACCAATGGGATGAGAGTGTTACAAGAACACCACATTTTTGCCACTCAAGTGTGTGTGTGTGTGTGGTAATTTTTTCTGTGGTTTTAATTTGTAAATTTTGATGAATAATTATATTTATTTTACTTAATAGGCATACTGATTACATATCTTCTTTTTGAAAGGTTCACTCAAGTATTTGACTAATTATAGTCAATGAGTTGTATTCTTTTTCTAAACTTGGGAGAATTACATATTCTACAGAAAAAACTTTCATCAATTTTATGTTGATGGTATATTTCTTCTCAGTTTATGATTTTTTATTTTTCTGTTTTCTTTTATACTGTTATTGTTGACATTCAGTTTTGCTAAGAACTCAGACTGGTCTCAAAGTCTTCATTCTCCATTGTTAGGCATATAACTCCTGGGATTGTAGTTGGTTGATACCACCACTGGCACAGTGACTTCTTTTCTAGATTCTTAATGCTCTTCCAAAACATACACATGAATTTTAATTAATTCTGACATAACTGGTTTCATTAATCATAGCTGAAATAAATAAATAAGTAAATAAATAAATAAATAAATAAATGAATACCAAGAAAAAAAGGTGACCCTTGTCCTCTAGTCTCCTGACGGAATACTATAGAACTGTTCAGACATGATTTTGTAAGGCAATCTAATAAATGCCCTTATATATATTCTATATAAATGCCCATATATATATATATATATACATATATATGTATATATATATATGCCTTTTTATGATACATATCCCAAATACATATATAGAACCTATAGAATATACTGCATAATATAATATTCATATTCTCTATATATCATGATCTATCTCTATATAAGACAGCATATATACATATATATCTACAATAGATATATAGAATCAATAGAAAACATAGAGTTATAGACATATATCATTAGAGGGCATATATATATATGTATATATATATACACACACACACACACACATATATATATATATATATATATATATATATATATATATATATATAATACTAAACTTTGACTTAGAAGTTATACAGTTATACAGTCATGGTTCATTTTGGTTGTCAACTTTACTGTATTAAGGGTACCCTAGAAGTTTGGAGTCAAATTTTGAGTAAACTCATGAATTCATGTCCATAGACATTTGATTTTTAGATAAACAAATTATGTGGAGAACACATGTACCAAAGGTATTTGGCTCCATCCATCTGTTTATGTTTTAGAACCTTCGTAGATGCCTTCATAGTACCAAAAGTAAAGGAAGAAATCACTGAGTTGGTTTCATTTTCTGCTTATATGTATGTATTTATGTATATACGTGTATATATGGGTGTGCGTGTGTATATGTGTGTGTGTGTGTATGTATGTATGTGTATATGGAAGTTAAGGCAGTAGGAACTTGATTCAGATGGTCACTGCATCTGCAATTAGGAAACAAAGAAAAAGTAAATAAATATGTCAAGTCTTCTATAGGAGAAGAAAGCAAAACGTACTTGGTCATTATTTCTGAAATGTAGTGATCTGGAGATCATAGGAAACACAGTAGTAAATGACCAAGATCAAGACATAAAACGACATAAAAAAGAGGAGTGAAGATAATCAATGGCAAGTAATGTAATGGCAAGTCAAAGGAAAGGTGGTGTTTATAGTAACCACTCTTACTGAGAATAAATCACATACTAAGAAATAAATAAAAGATTTAGTACCTACATATAATTGTGCCCTTTTGATCTAAAGCCTACCAAGTAAGGTGTTGTCAGACCCAACTAGATGGAGAGTTTGTTTCTTTTACTACATTAGATTATCCCAAAGGGTTTCACATCTCAGGAGACAAATAAAATTCTGAACTAAGTTAGCCTTTGAGCCCCAATTTACCTGTTTGTTTATTCTGTTGAAGAGATTCAGTTTCCATCATGATCTTGTTCCAACTTATTTAGAGAACAGTGAGGTGAAAAACAGTGACAACCAATACCATCAATCTCCACCATCTAGAAGTGACATGAAGATAAGTCTTTGGGGGTCACCCTGGGAATATCTAACTTGTTACATAGGTAATTTAGTAGAAAATAAAAAATATATTTGATCCAACCTATTAATGGTCAATGTAGTTTAAGTCTTTGCTATTTCATCTAATATGGGCATTGACTCTGTTCACCTTCTAAAGCTCACTGTCACTAGGGTGGTATAGTACTCATCATCTGGATCTCAGTTTGGACCAGCAATTAACCAACTGTTAATACAAGCAATGGGCAGAAGTAGCCCCAATACAAAGACCAATATCTATTCTAGAACTAAGGGATGATTAGAACTAAGGATAAAGCAGATTCTTAAACAAAATATGTCTTAACCTATAGAGAATGATTTGGAAAATATGTTCTAAGAATTGGTCTCTGCTAAATACTTACACTTTAAGTTGTTAAACAAAGAACTCTCACTCTGTGAATACCTAGATTTACATACAGTTTCCCTTAGTTGTACGGTTTGCATAAGCTGGTAAAAGTTCTTGCCAAGCTGTTATTTGTAAAATTCTATGACATAAAATAGAGTTTAGTAGAAAAAGTGCTAAAAATAAAATTAAATAAGTATTTTGAATTGTCTGAGTCTTCTAAAAAGAATCTCTTTCTAAAGCAAACCAAATTTATCTGCATTTAAAATCTGCTTATGCAGGTAAGACTTAGCACTAGTCCCCTTCTTTTCTTCTTTACTTTTTTTCTCCCACCCTTTTGAATCACTGCTTTTTTACTCTATCTGCTGATCTAGTGATATATATATATTTAAACTATGTCACATTTAACTTGCTCACTACATCTATTGCCTTGAAGGTTAAGACGTTGCTTATTTACATTTGCTTGTGTTACTAGTTGGCAGCTATTTTGTCCCACAGTTTATCAGAAAATATAAGATTGTTCTCTAAGGATTTGTTATCCTGTTCTCCTCTTGCTCTGTTGCTCAAACTACTCAATTCATGTAGTCTACAGTGAGGACATACTAATATTTGCTATGTTTTATTTGAGTTACTTTAATGAATCAAAATAGTGTAAATTATTCATTAAGAATTGAATATATTTGGACAAAGGGCATCACCTGTTAGCCAGAAACTGAGGTACATTTTAGCTACATATATCCATAATATAAATATAGTCCATTTATTCCCAAATTCTCCTCATATAGATAATGTAAAAGCAAGAAAAGTACATGTGTGTGTGTGTGTGTGTGTGTGTATTCCCACTTATTCAATACAATCTCTCATCTGTGAACTTATCTAAATTTCAATCAATATACTTCAGATCTATATTATAATCAATTTATGACAGATATTCCAAAACAAACCCAGAGAACACACATTTAGTATCATGCAACCTCTTAAAAGTTAACTTGGGAATGGACAGAGAAATAAAGATAAAAAGCAAAAGAGATTATCTTAAAGGATTTTTTTGTTGTTTAGTTTTTTATTATTTATTTATTTATTTATTTATTTACACTCCAAATTTTATTCCCCTCCTGGTCTATCCTCCGACTGTTCAACATTCCTTACCTTCTTCCTGGCCACCTGTCTGCATGAGAATTCCCATTCATCACCCCTCACCTCCCACACCAACAGACCTCTGGGGCCTCCAGTCTCTTGAGGGTTAGGTCCATCTTCTCTGATTAAGCCCAGATCCAGCAGTCCTCTGCTATAAATGTGTTGTGGACCTCATGTCAGCTGGTATATGCTGCCTGGTTGATGGCCCAGTGTTTGAGAGATCTCAGGGTTCCAGGTTAATTGAGACTGCTGGTCCTCCTACAGGGTCACTCTCCTTCTCAGTTTCTTCCAGCTTTTCCAATAGGGGTCAGCAGCTTCTGTCCATTAATTGGGTGTAAATATCTGCATATGACTCTTTTAGCTACTCGTTATGTCTTTCAGAGGGCAGTCATGACAGGTCCCTTTTTATGAGCGCTCTATAGCCTCAATAATAGTGTCAGTCCTTGGGGCCTCCCCCTGAGCTGGATCCCGCTTTGAACCTGTCACTGGACCTTCTTTTCCTCAGATTTCCTCCATTTCCATCTCTGCAGTTCTTTCAGACAGGAACAACTATGGGTCAGAGTTTTGACTGTGAGATGGCAACCCCATCCCTCACCTGATGCCCTGTCTTTCTGCTGGAGGTGAGCTTTACAAGATCCCTCTCCCTACTGTAGAGCATTTCATCTAAAGTTCCTCCCTTTGAGTCCTCAGAGTCTCTGGTAAATTTCCTCCCAGGTCTCTGGTACATTCTGTAGGGTACTCCCCAACCTCCTACCTTCCAAGGTCCTTTTCCACCTACCCAATACCAGATCATTTTACCTTCTTCCCCCGTCCCCATCCACTTTTCCTCCCAGACCCCTCCCACCATGCCCCTTTGTGATTGCTTTCTTCTCCCTCCCAAGAGGGACTGAGGAGTCTCCACTTGGGCCCTTCAGCTTGTTGGCCTTTTTGAGTTCTTTGAACTGTGTCTTAGTTATTCAGCACTTTTCTTTTTTGGCTAATTTCCACTTATTAGTGAGTACATACCATGCATGTCCTTTTTGGTCTGAGTTATCTCACTCAGGATGATATATTTTAGCTCCATCCATTTACCTGCAAAACTCAGGATGTCCTTGTTCCTAATAGCTGAGTAGTATTGTGTAAATGAACTATATTTTCTGTATCATTCTACTGTCATGGGACATCTGAGTTGTTTCCAGCTTCCATTCTTAAATGTTTTATTAAACATTTTATCTTTTTTACATTTCAAATGTTATCCCCCTTCCCAGTCGTCTCCCCTCCATAAACCCTTCACCCCATCCCCTTCTTCTTTGCCTCTAAGAGATTGCTCCCCCACCCACCTACCCACCCACTTCTGCCTCTTTCTCTAGCATCTCTCTTCTCTGGGGCATCAAACATGCACAGGACCAACTCTGTATTCCCACTGATGTCAGATAAGGCAGTTCTCTGCTACATATATAGGAGGATCCATGGACTGGCCCATATATACACTTTGGTTGGTGATTTAGGCTCTGAAAGATCTGAAGGGAGCCTGTTAGTTGATGTTGTTGTTCTTCCTATGGGGCTGCAATCCCCTTCAGCTCCTTCAGCCCTTCCCCTAGGGCGAACAAATTTTTGTATCTAATTGACCTGTGAAGATGTAAATAGATAAAGAAAGCCAGTAAAACTCAGCTTTATTATTAGGTTTTGGCATATAAGATGGATTGAACAGTGTCTATCACTGGAATCTGAACAATAAAACTGGATAATGACTGTGACAATATGATATGATAAACCAGATTTCAGGAAAACCTGAGTGTCGGAGGATAGTTTTGCATTTTGTGCACTGTGTATCCAGATACTTATTTTTGTGCCTAAACATCTGGTTGAAATTTGAACTATGGTATGGACAAGTATCTCAGGTCCCAATGTTTTGTAAAAAAATTGTTTTGCATCAATTGTTTTGATAAAGAGCTGCTCAGCCAATTAGCAGGGCAGAATAGATTTGCAGTCAGGGGGTTCCAAAGAAGGCAAAGGGAGGGAAGGACCATGAGGAGATAAAAGTTTGGAGATATTATATGGAAGAATCAGGAGAATTCACCTTCACCATGAGTTTGTAATGAGAGAGTAGCCATGAAGACACATATGAATCAGAACAAGCCAGGGCAAGTCCAGATGGTAAATAACAGGGAATTGGTCTGGGTAATAGCAAGCTAGTCATGTTGTAATAGCTTAGAACCTTCCCAGTTTAGGCTTGCTACCTGTTAATAAAATTGCCAGGTGTCTGTATCTTTACTTGGGATCTAAAATGGGCTACAGCAGGCATAGAAATGGTCAGGAGTTACTTGAGAACAAGAAGGGCACAGAAAATCCCCAAGAATTATTCTTATATCAGAGATTAGTTTGGATATATTGGGTTAGAAAATTGGATTGTGGGGTGTCGCGAGCAGAGACTCTTATCTATTACGAGCAAGGGGTTTGAATCCCCCATGGGGAGAGGAGCGACAGGTCCTGCTCCACTCAGGGACCTTATACTGGATTTGACTGTAAGATCATCAGCTCCTCAAGAGGGAAGAGAGTACGCCAAGAAACAGAGAGTTTGTGGAATTCAGTTACTTCTTTAATGATAATGCACAGCAAGCAAACACAAATGCTAAGACTATTGCTACAAGATATTGTCACATTTCCTATAGGTTGCCTCTAAAAATGTGCACAATTAACACACATAATAAGTTGCTAATAAGTTGCTAATACCAAAAAAAATAAGCATAGCAATAGACACATCATTCATTTACTGATTATACGACCTGAGTCCTTATGTTGGTTTTGAGTTACAGGTCTGGAGTCCGGGTAAGGCGGGGTCAGGCTGTGGCTTCCAGATAATTTGACCTCATAGGGTGCTTGACCACGAAGAAGCTGGAGGCATTGGTCTCTTGGTTTGAAGTCCCTTGGCTATGAAGTTGGAGGCATAGGTCTCTCAGTTAACTCTTTGATGACCTGGTGCTGAGGAGGCTTTGTCTGGAGGATCACATTGGCCAGTCATGGCTACAAGTGTGATGAAGTGCTCTGGACGGGCTCCTCTTTTATGCTGAATTTGGAGTTACTGATGACGTACATGGCAGGTAACCACTCGTGTCTGGTTATCTCAGCACAGCTTCATTTCCAGACTTGCCTTTACAAGTACCAGACATGTCCAGACATGTCTTACAAGTTTCCTATTACAAAATGGAGTTGGTCCTGTTTAAGGGCCTGCTCCTTACATGGGGATAGCAGATTTGTCAAAATGCTTGCTTTGAAAGCATGGGGACCTAAAAGTATGTAAGAAAGTTTTGTGTGGTTATGCAAGCTTATAATATCAGTAAAGAAGACAGAAACAGGTGGTTCTCTCAGCTTAAAACCAGTGAGAGAGACTGTCTCTAACTAAACAAAACAAAGGATCACAAAACCAATGAGTGAGTATTCTCTGTCCTCCATACAAGTATGTACATAGGTTAATGTCCAGAGCTTACCAAAAAATGAAAAAAGACAAAAGAAAAAAGAGAATGAATGAATGAATGAATGAATGAATGAATAGGAAAAGAAAAAAGAGCAAGAAATATGCATATTGAATATCTATGTAGAAACAGCAAGAAACTACTTTGGGGTTATGAATGCAGAAATGAAGATTCTAGAGGACAGAAGGTAGGGTGGTGTTTAAGCTATGAATACTACTTGCTGAGGTCAGAAGAAGGAATCAGATTCCCTGGAACTGGTATTACAAATGGCTGTGAGCCACCATGAAGATGCTGGGAGTTAATTCTAGGTCCTCTGCAAGAGCAACAAGTACTCTTAATCGGTTAACCATCTCTCCAGCCTAATCTACACATTCCTAACTGACAGTAGCCATCACAATAAATAGCTTGAGTTTTACCAGGAAGTAAATATAAATTGAACCAGCCAGCTAGTGGTATCTATTCCGTTTAGGAATAAAAATTTATTTTGTATCTCTGTACTTGTATTCCTAAATCCCATTAAGAGCAATAACACTCTTCCAAATTGAACTTAGGGGAAATAAATCTGTGAGTTCTGCCTCCACAGAGAGTTAACTGTGATATAAGAACCGTGAATACAGAAGGCATGAAAAACAGCCTTTCTCTTGAACATGGTGTTCCTGGTTTGCTAGAAGTATTGGATTATAAGAAAACCAGCTTAACCACCTAGCATGCTCAGGGAAGTGCTGTCTAAGCCAAAACTGTGTAAGTCTGTTCTACTGGGGCCATTGTTAATGCACTCATTCATATCAAAAGTGTGTCATTGCCAATCATGATGATTGATTACCCAAGACACCTTCTAAAAGCCACTCATTGGGCTCAGTCTGATAGTTGTGTGTGGGCATCTGCATCGAAGCTAGACCTTCGGAAGCATTGAAGGAACTGAAGAGGATTGCAACCCCACCAGAAGAACAACTAACCGAACCACCCAGACCTCCAAGATACTAAACTGCCAACCAAAGAGTATACACGGAGAAACTAATCGCTCCAGATACATATGTAGCAGAGGATCACCTTATCTAACACCAGTGGGAGGGGAGGCCCTTGGTCCTGTGAAGGCTTAATGCCCCGGCATAAGGGGATGCTAGAGCAGCGAGGTGGGAGTGGGTGAGTGGATGAAGGAGCACCCTCATAGAGGCAGACAGGAGGGGGCAATAGGGAATGGGATGAGGGTTTGTGGAGGGGTAACAAGGAAGGGGGATATCATTTGAAATGTAAAAAAGTAAAATGTGTAATAAAAAGAAGAAGAAACAAAGCATGGTGGAAGGGGGTACATCCTTCTGGAGATGGGGGAGGAGAAATGGGATGTGGAACTGTGGAGGACAGAACTGGAGAGGGCAACGACTAGAATATAAAAAAAGTAAATAAATAAAAGTAACTTTTTAAAAAAAGCCATGGCTTTTTTTAGGTGATATGAAATTTTCTCTTATAAGGAATTTTCTGTAATGAACACTTATGCCTGACATGATTTTTTTTTCTTCTTTTTTTTGGGGTGTGTGTGTGTGTGTGGATTTTTTGTTTTGTTTTGTTTTGTTTTTTGTTTTTTGTTTGTTTGAGACAGTTTCTCTATATAGCCCTGGCTGTCCTGGAACTCATTGTGTAGACCAGGCTAGCCTTAAACTCAGAAATCTGCCTGCCTCTGCCTCCCAAATGCTGGGATTAAAGGCATATCACCTAGAGTATCCAAAGAATTAATGCCAACATAAATAATCAAGTTGTAAAATGAGGCATGAAACTATTCATGGAAACTCAAAAGATGAAAGATGAGTTGATGAAAAATATTTTTTATAGTATTGTACATTCCCTTAAAAATGCTTTCTTTTCCTTTTGATCTTTGTCTTGCTGCCCACTCCCATGTCAGCTTTTATGGATTTGCAAGGTACTAAATGAATATTCTCTGGGTTTGTGTTGGAATATCTAAAACAAGTTAATTGCAATTTAAATAAGGCCACAGAAGAGGCATCCTACTGTGCTATTGAACAAGTGAGAAAACAAAAACTTTACAACAATTTACCTTGGAAGACAAAGTTAGAATGAGAACAGTTCTGACTCTATGGTTGGCTTCTAATCCCTCTCATCCCCAATTCTCTAGTCTATAGACTGCTCAGAAGGCCACATCAACATTATTTTATAACGATGTGTGACACATGCCCCATAAGAGAGATACAAAGAGAACTCATAGACAAAAGTGACTGCTGAATATCAGATTCCCATAAATCAACTAAGACAGTATATGAGAACCATTTTACTCACAGAAGAGAGGGGGCTGAGAAGAAAAGGAACATTTCAAAACTGAAAAAAGCATGACTTTACACACAGTGGGATGGGGGTAAAAGTGGGCTAAGGAAACTAAACACTGTTGGAAGTTAGAGTCTTTTGTATTGGAAAAAAAAGGTTGACGAATTGTGTGAAGGACTCTTGCCAATCAAACAGAAGAGTAAAATAAAAATGGGCATGTATTTGAATGCTTCCAAAAAACAGTTTTGGTAATATTCTGAGGTAGTTCAGGGAGATGGAGTCTAAAGTAGCAGTCTCAAAATCTATTTGCTAAAACTTGGATAACACCTGACATAAAAATTAAATAGAACAGAAAGATTCAAGAGATGTTTTACAATAATATCTGGAAGTAAAATAAATCCAGCAAACACAGGATCAAAGAGTTACTATAAACATTCTATTTGTACAAAATTCTGCTGAGTTTTTGACTCTGTGCTAACATTTTTAGAAGAGCAGATATCCTCATAGAAAAGAAGGCTTCGGTAATTTGTCCTGCTACCTTTGCTGGAAAGTTCCAATAGAAATAAAAAAGATAATGGAACTGACTCAATATGGTCACAGCAGAAAATTCCACGACCTTTAGCTATGACTGAGTTAGCACATTTCTTTTCCCCTTTTGCTTTCTCTGTACATCCTGCCTTATACAGGATTCTTGGTCACCTCTTTTGATCATGCTCTGCCAAGAATATGTTTCTCTTACTTAATAAGAAGCAACACATGCTTAGTGTAAGCAGAAAGCCAGAATGTGGATAAGATGTGAGTCGGCCCTTTGCTGGGTGTGCTTATAAATTAGAAGCCTTCTAAAAATATTTCTTTTATGTTTTTGAGATGTTTATGGAATTACCTTATTTCATCCCTCTTCTTTCTCCAAACCCTCCTATATAACCTCTTTGCTCCTTTTCAAATTAATTAGCTATTTTTATTAATTGCTGTTACATATAAATAAATATTCTGTTTGTACAAACACATAGGTATGCCTGTGTATGTGTATGTATGTATGTGTGCATGTTGTTACACACACATAAATATTCTATTTGTAGAAACACTTAAGTATGCCTGTGTATGTATGCATGCATAAATATATATATATATATATATATATATATATATATATATATATATGTTACTTTTTGTTTTATTTTCTACATGGCCTCCCCTTGCTCTACCTTGCTCTTCCTGTTCCTTTAACATCATCATTTTTCTTTGGAATATTTCTTCCCATATTGTACTTTTGTTGGTTAACTTCACATCTGTCATGGAATAAGAGCTATTATTTTTGCAAATATATCCTCCTAATATATTTTTGGCTCTGTACCTTTACATTCAAGACAGAAGGTATGACCCAACTCAAAAATAGTGATATTAACACTTATAGGCCTCACATTTAGCAGAATTGTAACAAGACATCAGATAAGATTGATCTTCTTATTCATATGTGAAGTTGATATTTACAACTGCTATAGTCACTCCTGGGTACCTGAATCTTCGCTGTGTAGCCTAAACATGGAGCCGTGAGGAAAATCTTGATAAACGACTGCACACAGGTGTACTTTTTAAAGCAAGGTAACTGTTAGCTTGTAACCGAAGTTTCTGGCTCCAGAACCTATGCTATCTCCAGTGTATACTGATTTTTAGAGTGAGATTTCTATTCTCATATCTAGATGATTCTGGAAACAAAGCACACACACCACACACCATACATTACCCCCCCCACACACACACACACAGAGTGGGGAGAGGGAGGGGGAGGGGGTGAGAGGGAGAGAGGGAGAGAAAGAGGGGGGGAGGGAGCTCTGTATAAGTTACAGAATCAGAGATAATGGTTTCCAATTTGGGAAGCCACACAGATTGCTTTATTAGGGCACTGTATTAATGAAACTCACAAGCTTCTCATAGATATCCATACTGATTTGAGTAAAACATGCTCCCAATTGGTTGGTATGTTTCAGTGTATGGTCCCTAGTAATTGGAGCTATTTTGGAAGTGTTCGGAGGTATGGCTATGTTGAAGCAGATATGACCTTGTTGGAGAAGGTTTTCAAAAATCCCACACTAAACACAGTCTGATTTTCTTTTTTCTTTTCTTTTCTTTTTTTTTTGTTAGAAACAAATTCAAACTTCATTGTACAGGCAGGGAAGATGTGTTGACAGATTCTCCAAGGGCATCAAGCTTTTAAAATGTACAAAGGCACAAATCTAGCCATTTTGACTGGATAGACTTTATATACTCATGTCCCTACAATATTCAAAAGATAATACTGTTTTAGTACCAAAAACAAAGCATCAAAACAGAAAATGCAGCCCACCTCTCCCTTCTTGGTAAAATAGTGAATTACAATGAGTCGGTGTGAGCATCAGCTGCACATGTGGACATGAACGTCTACTGTGCACGTGTACCCTGTGGAGCTCGGGATGGTGGGAGTCATGATTGCCACCACTAGTTTACTAATCAAAACATGGAAAGAAATATTATGCTAGGCAACATTTAATCTAAGCAGAGGTGACCAGAGAGGAGGGACTGCCTTAGAGATTTGGTACCCACTCCTTTGTACCACTCCCCTCCATCTTGGTCAACATCTCTGTGTGGCTGGAGTGAAGAGGCTGCTCCATGAGGGACACATCGAACACCCGATGAACGGGAGTTCTGATTTTCTATTTCGGTTGGCAACTCATGGATCATTCTCGAGTTCTCAGCTACTTCTCCATCACCATGCCTATCTGCCTATTACCATATTCCCCACCATGATGATAAATGGAGTAGTCCTCTGAAACTGCAAGAAAGCCCTCATTTATAGTTTCCCCTCTATAAGTTGCCTTTATTAATCAGGTTGTCTCTTCACAGCAATAAAATAGTAGTCAAGAAAATATTCATGTTTGAAATGTAAAATTTCTGAGAACACATCTTTTATGCTTGACTTGAAGATTTAAATATTAAATCTAACAGCACTATATATTTTATAAGAGATATAGTGGTATTAAGTGCAAACCTAAGTCCTCTAGAGACTAATTCTCTTTGTCTACTTCACGTTCTGATTTTAAGGCTTCCATAGGTACAAAAAAAGTAAGATTTGTTGAAATAAAAAAATGCCTATACATTTCTTTTGCATGGTGATATGGAAAGAGGTTTTGCTGCAGGGACACAAGCACCCCGCTCTATAATAAATCAATAGATTGTACACTCAAGGGATAGCTAGAGAGTGGCAGTTTTTAAAAACTGTAAGAAGTTAGTATAACAAGATCTCAGGAGACAGGAAAGAAACAAGACTCTGGAGGCTTATTTGGGTCTCAAGGGATCCTAGAAACATCAAAGCAAAGAGAAATCATGATTTCTAACTCAGACAAATCAAAAGAAAATTATCTTTGTTCCATTCCCAGTGTTTGCAGGGACAATAGAAACACAAGACAGAAGCCTTTAGTAGTGGTGACATATGCAAGTAACCCTTCATTCAATCCAAGACAAGTTGCAGGGCAGTGAATATGACCAAATAAAAGCCTGAGTTTACAGCAGCTAGTACAAGATTGTCTATTTGTACTTCACAATGGGAGATACACTGTTGTATGTTGTTTATTGCATGCAATAGACCATGTAAGTGCAATATGACTCATGCTGTGGAATAGCATATATTTTAGCATATGATAAATCAAAATGGCTAAGTCACTGGTAATCCAACAATACCCTACCTGGTCATTTAAAATGCGTTGCTATGGTAGAATACTGCTGAAATGAAACAATATTAATATAAAAGAGATATAACTGTGAATAATATTAAGTATAAAGACTATATCTATTTTCTCTGAGTACTATTTTTATTTATCGTTGTTTCCTCCAAAGCTATTTCTGCTAATTGGAAAGCTGAGCTATAATGTGATTAAGCAACCATTCTAAGAAATCTACACAGTTTCCTAAGTGTTAAAATCTGAACTGATGCACCTCTTATTCAAACCCCATAATATGACCTATCATTCCATGTTCTTCAAAGATATAGCCTGATGATTTTTCCAATGTTTAAATAGGCACAAAGACAAGATTGGCTATGGAATGCAGAACTGTCTAACAAGAGACTCAGAATTGAAGAGAGAGTCACAAAGAGATAGATAGATAGATAGATAGATAGATAGATAGATAGATAGATAGACCAAGAGGAAAAATTTGCTAACATTTGACTTGGACCAAACTACAAGAAAATAAATCTGTAATTTAAGTCATCTGAACTTAGTTTTCTCATGGAAGCCCTGGTACCCTGAAATACTATAAAAATATTCTTTTTTATTATATTCCTATGTGTTAAAAACATAAAAGAGCCTTATAAAAGCATAGATTTATTTATTGGTTTAGATTTCTCATTAGAAATTCATTTTACAATATTTTTTCTTTCTAATTTATTTAGTTTCTATTTTTTAAACAGAAAATGAGGTAAAATAGTTCAGTGCATTTTATTTAAATACAAAATGTATCCACCAGTGCTTTTGAAAATTGAGCTTTGCAACCTTCAACATATCAATCCAGGGTCTCATAACTAATCTATACATCAGCACTGCTAATCTTCATGTTCCATTGTTTGCTCATGTAGTAGGAAGTTTCCTTAAGTGTTTTCATCCTGGCTGCGAACTCCTGGAAATAATGACTCTGGGACTCAAATATGTTTACAAATAGATAAGCCATATAGCTAGGCTTATTCTCCAACTGATTTATAATTTAATAACTTCATCCTTCTATTCTAAATTCTGCAATCTGGCTATTTACCTGGTCCTTAGTTACATGTAACTGTCTTCCTCCATGTCTGGGGCCCAATCCTCTTGTGCTTGGCTCCAGAATCCTTTCTGCATACCAGGTATCCCAGCTTCTAGTCTATGCTTTTGTGTAGGCCATATTACCAACTGATGCAACCATACAGCACACAAGAGATTTTTTCTATTATTCTTCCTCTTAGTATTATAAAAGGCTCTTCCTCTTATGTCAATAAAATCTACAATAATAACAAATATAAAAAGAATTATGAAATCTATTGAGTAGATTTTACATTCACAATGTCCAGTCAATATGTATTTGTCAGCATAGGAGAAAACGCTCTGTTTTCTATTTTATTTTGGTAAGCTTAGATTTCTATACGTAAATCGTTTTCTATGATAACTTGAATTACTAACCTAAAAACATGTATTTAAATTTAAACAACTTAAATTTATATGCAAGACTATCTGGTTTTCAACACCTTCAGAAAAACAGTAAGCTGCTTGAAAAACAGTAAACATTTCCTTGGTATGTAGGAACTACAGACAAGCAGCTTCCCAAACTATAGGAATGACAGAGAAAGTTGGCTACCTAAACAGTCTCACAAATTTTCTTTATAAATTTGGGTTATCTATCTTCTGTCTTCTAGCCCAGAATATCTGACAGACCTTTCTTTGAAGCAGAAATTATGACGAACTGCTTACTATATCTTGGCAAAGCCTAGCAGTTGACTTCCCTGTGTCCTATTTGACTGATTTAGACAACATTTTGTCTACAGTTGAAACAATCTCAGTTTTTGCCTGGTGGCAGCTTCCCATATTTGAAGCAAGCTCCATAAGGAGATTTTTCTTTGTTCATCATCTTCTTTGAAGTTGAATAGGAGTGTTGTCAGGAACTAAACTTTCTCATTGTCAATAAAGCCCTTAATAAAAACATTCTTAAATGCCATTTTCTGTAGGTGTCTGAAGTTTGTGAAGATCATCTACCTATGGCCTATACGACTAAGCAAATTTTGTGTGTTCCTAGTTATTTACAATCTGTTCAAACTAGGAAGCATATTTTTGTGATAAATTAGACTAATACCTGACATGACCATGAGTTTGATTGACTTGCATTATCTATTTATCCTTAAAAGTTTCTAGTAGCAGCTTTTAAAAGAACTAGAACTTTATATTACATTTTAAGAATTATATAAAGTATCTCAAATATAAGTTGAAAACATATATACATAGTATGTTGTAAAAAATATAACTTAATTAAATATGAATATCCAAAAATTTATACCAATGTATGATTTTTTTCTTATTAATGCTCTTTAGTCTGAAAGTAGATTTAATAATTTCCCTTTTGTCCTATTATTTCTATACCTTTTTGTTTCTTTTATCTCTTCTTCCTTCCTTTCCTCCAAACACTAAATAAGGTAGAAGGCAAGAAGAAAGAAAAAGAAAGAGAAAAAGAAATCTCTGAATATAGCTTCCCTATTTTGTTTCACCCCTGTTTAAGACCATGACTACTTGTTACTTAAATGATGACAAACATCCAATACTCATTGAATGAGCACAAGTCATCCATGCTTGGTAATTGGCACATTGTTCTCTTTAAATTGTTTCCTGGTGATTTGTGTCAGAGCTTTCCCTTTGGGAGCCTAAGAAAATTGGGAAAATATTTGGTTTTAAGAAAATAAACTCTATCGCCAAACCCGGATGCTATTGTGGATGCTGGGAAGTGTTTGCTGACAGGAGCCTGATATGGCTGTCTCCTGAGAGCCTCTGCCAGAGCCTGACAAATACAGAGGCAGATGCTCACAGCCAACCATTGGACTGAGCACGGATCTCCAATGGAGGAATTGAGAAGGAACTGAAGGAGCTGAGGGGGTTTGCAGCCCTGTGGGGGAAGCAGCAATCAACAAGCCAGAGCCCCCCTGGAGTTCCTGGAGATTGGACCGCCAACCAAAGAGTAGACCCATGGAGGGACCCATTGCTCTGGCTGCATATGTGGCAGAGGAGGGTCTTGTTGGACAACAGTGAGAGAAGCATCCCTTAGTCCTGTGGGGGTTTGGTGCCCCAGTGTAGGGAAATGTCAGGGCAGAAAGGCAGGAGTGGGTGGATGGGTGGGGTAACACCCTCTTAGAAGCAAGGGAAGGGGGGATGAGATAGGAGGTTTCCAGAGAGAAGACCTGGAGAGGGGATTACATTTGAAATGTAAATAAAGAAAATATCTAATAAAGGAAAAATGAAAAAAAAAGAAAAGAAAGAAAATGAACTGTAATATTTGTTGTCCAATCTTTATATACTATGAAAATGCATATTTCTTTTTTTTCATTTTTGGAATTAGGACTATTATAGGCTATCCTAATTCCGCAGTCTTTTTAAAAATTCAGTGCTTTATAACAGCTGTGCTACCAGTTTCATTGACTTTAAAAATTTTTAAAGTCAACAAAACATCAACTAATTTACCTCAGGGAGTTGAGTTTGTTTGTTTGTTTGTTTGTTTGTTTGTTTTATCCTCCTCTGTTCTGTGAGCATCTTCCAAATATTTTGTTAAATCTCTCCATAACTGTTTGACCTGTAGTATTGTAAATTAGATTTGTAACAAGTTATGCCATAATACCTAAAAGATTGCTGTATTCCAATGGATGCATATGCCTGTATCATCAGCTTTAATCATCAAAGGCATGTCTGAGACAGCCAACATCTCAAATAAATGTACAACCTCAGAATCATTCTTTGCAGAATTTAAGGCAGAAAGCCATTGGGACTCTGAATATGTGTCCATAGCATGATACATCAAATATGTATATGTCTTAATACTCCAATCTCTACAAATGAAACACATAATCCTTCACATGATATTGCTCCAAGCTGGCATCCATATGTAGAATCTGGATTCATAACTCAATATACTGCATCTTTATAGGCTGCCATTATAATTACTTAAGCCTTTGTGGATTTTTTCCCATTTGGAATCCTCCTTTTGTTGTTGTTGTTGTTGTTGTTGTTGTTAATGTTTGTTGTTGTTTTTTAACTATGATTTAAATAATCTTTTTTTACCTCTGTTTTATGACCTCTAATCTAGCACTGAATTTATTAGTCTCTTCTCTTTAGAAGTTTGCTTTACTTCGATCTCTCTTTTAAAAGACATATAACATTGTAATCATTACTGAAAGCAATAATAATTTTTATCCTGATAAGTACAGGAAAACTACATAATGCAGGTGCCCTGTGACACCGTGCCTTTTTCTATTTTTAACATAGAAAATATTTCTTTTACTCTCTAATTCTTTCTGTAAGGGCTTTAATTTACCAATTTTAAACTATTTACGTCTATCTATGATGTTTTATATTTGTTCTCTTTCCTCTTTGTTTTAAAATTCAATAGCTTGCCAGTTTAAAAGTCAGGGCTTTTCAGTACCATTGAAGCTTTGGAAAGAGGTTTCTTTTGCCCTTCTATAAGTATTTTTGACCAGCATGTTTCAATCATAGATAACTGCCCCCTCAACTCCTGTTCAACATGATCCCTTTGCCAAGGTTAGGTTAGGGTTAGGGTAAGGGTAAGGGTTAGGGTTAGTGTCAGGGTCAGGGTCAGGGTCAGGGTCAGGGTCAGGGTCAGGGTCAGGGTTAGGGTTAGAGTTTGGGTCACAGTTCGGGTTCAGGTTAGGGTTAGGCATTTGGGCTGGAGCATTTGGGGCTGGAGCATTTGTTTGCCCTCTGACTTTTTAGGCTCTGAGCCACAGTGTGCTTCTTCCACTTGGATCCGTGGACTGTCTAGCTTCTTCTAAATGGAATTTGGCCTCCCATCCATTCGATCATTTCCCATTCTACTCATGGGTTTGATAATTACTAGGCCTTTGAAGCTGTTGCTGGATTCTTTCAATGTTTGTTTTCTTTCTTCTTATGTTAAAGGCCATGTGGAGTACCCCAACCCTATCTGCAACTTCTATCCTCACCACTATCACAACCCCAATCCCAATCATACCCCAATCCTAAAACTTACCTTATATGTCACACTAATACTAACCTTAACTCTAACCCCTTAACCCAATTCTCCTGTGCTTGGCTTTTTCCCAGAATCATCCTTTCTGCCTGTGGGATGTCCCAAAGTGTTTTCTACTCTTTCTTGTATGAGATTATATATATATATATATATATATATATATACATAAATATAAAATGCAACCCATCAGTACACAAGAGATTTTCAGAATAGGTCAAATCCAATCTGGATGGTGTTTTAAAAGTACTTTTGGATTTGGTTATTGATTTTACTAGTAGAATTTTAGTAAAGTAGCAGAATGCTCTCAACATTGTGGCTGTTCATCAAACACTTAGGAAAGGACATGAGGTGAAAAGAATCAGTACTTAAAAATGAGTAATTTTTTCTAGGGGGCTTTAGAGTCCCACCAACTCTCACTAAAATTTCTAAAATGCTATATTGCACTACAAATTGTGTACCTGCAAGCTCTAGACAATTTTCTCTTCACCTTGCCTCCCATTTCTCCTCCATTCTTGTCCTTTGCGCTTATCTCCCTTCCCCTCACTTCTTTACCTTTCTCTTCTTCTCTACATTTACCTTCCCTCTTCTTCTCTATCTCTCTCTTTCCCATATTCTTTCTGTAGATTTTCCTGATTATTCAGAAATGAAGGGAACTTTTTAAAATCCTTAAATAGAACTCAACTGTACACAACTTTTTAATTTCATTTTATTTTTCTTCTATTTTAATACTTGATAAATAAAACGAAGCAATATTCAAGAAAACCCTCACATTTATTCTTTAGATCTTATCTGAAGTTCCTACAAACTTTATCTGTAGAAGGTCAAATAGTAAAGACTGTAGATTCACAGTGTCATCCTATGCTCCTTGACAATTATTAGGCAAATCACAGTATAATAAAAGCAACTGTGGACAATACAGTCATATACTAGTGTGACTGTGTCCAAAGAAACTCACATATGGGTACTGAAGTTTGATTTCTGGGTGATTTTATGCATCAGGAATTATTGATTCAACAGTCATCTAAATAAATAAATAAATAAATAAATAGACGCTTATTACAAAATTCTACCATGGATACTATCTGGACCTTAGAATGACAGAGAAAATTTCAGCTTAGTACACTGGATTATGTCCTGTGCCTGATATCTAAAACAGAAAGGACATTTCTGTTACATTAATATTTTATTTCATTTTGAGGAATTTTTCTTACAGAATCCACACTATGGAGAATAGCATGTCTCATATGATGTAAAGACAAAGTGTTTCAGATTATGGAGGACAATAGCACATCTAATATGACAGAAGGATAAGGGATGCTGATGACTAATGACATCTAGGCAGTAAAGGTCAGGAAGGGTCTCTATTGGTCACTATTTCCTTTCTAGCACTCTCTTGGGAGGATTCCCAGGACCATTGCTTCTATTAAAGATTATACCTGTTAGACCTGACTTTCCATTTTTTCTGAGGAATCTGCTTTGTTTTCTATGTATATATTCATTAAATTTTCTAGAAGCTTAAACTACTGAAATCAATATCATGATCAGCTGTTATTATCTCCTTCATTACTCTTCTTGCCTTCTCCATCTCCTCTTTATCCTGCAAGCAAGGTGTCGGGGCATTTTCATTGTATTGCTATTTATTCCTCAGCTCAATATTTTTTCAAAGCAGACACACCATTGACATTTTGCAGTATTAATCTCCACCAGTGCAATATGCCTAATTGTTTCTAATGAAATAAAGAAGAAGGACTTTGTGGGAAAATTGAGAAAGAAAAATACCCTGCAGTCTCTGTTTTCAGATATTTTCTAAAGTCAATAGCATCGACCAACAGCAAACAGATAGCTTCTAAACTATACTGAGTCCTCCATGACTGTCAAGGTTATACGGAACTGAACACTGGTCACAGCCATTTTCACTTGGAGTTGTTATTATCGAGAAGAAGCTTGTATATTAGGTCTAAATTTGGAATAATAGAGATGCAAATACTATGTGATTAACTTTGATCACAAAGCTGCATTATCAACATAAAAATAACCATTGGTGCCTAAAGCATACATACAAGGTAGGAAGAGGAGCAGAAGAATGCCAGACAATAAAGTCAGACTAAAAAGTTTCATGTAAGCCAGAAAGAGCATTGTATCCATCACATTTCAGCCTTTATCAGATTGATTTTTTTTATGTGGGACTGTTAACTGCAGATTAATAGATGTTACTACGTTATTTCAAAGTTTAGTAAGCATGATTGTTCAGAGAGGAAAGTGCTGTGGTCCCATGAAGTACCTTACTAGTTTGCCTGAGAGATATTTAAAATGCCTGCAAGATACTAGGATCAATTCAGAACCCCTCAGAATCATCATAGCTCAGTGATCCAAGCAATTGAGTGCAACTTTGGGGAACTCATATCCTAATGCTGATGTTTTTATCACCTCATTGGATCTAATTCTGTCATCTGCACACAAAGATCAGGTTGGCATGGGTACAAGATTAGAGCTAAAATTGCAAAAGAGATGCAATTTGCCACACATAGCTTACCTTTAATCATTCCCTAAATTTTAACTTCTCATCCATGCACTTAGACTGAAAAAGAACACTGGTGCTGTCACTAAAATGGTGCCCTTCCCCCAGACATTGATTACTGCCTACAAAGAATGAGAATGGAGAGGGAGTGGATCTAGGGGAGTGGGTGTTGGAGAGCTGTGGGAGCTGGGCAGAGTGGAGGGAGGAGAAACTGTGACTAGAATATACTGTTTGAGACATGGATCTATTTTCAATAAAAATAGAGTAAAAAAGAAGTAATGAGGACAAGTAGCTTGATTTTTGAGAGATAGCATAAAATATTTTTTATAAAAGTAACAAGGAAAATAATTAAAAATAAATTTTTGAAACAAATTAACTTATGTAAGATGTATATTGAAAACTGGCCATGTATAGACTTGTACAATTCTTCCATATCCAGACCCATTATATTTACAGTACAAACATTACCTCAACTTTCACATCTCTATCCTCGGGATAGCACAGTGACTGTGATACACAATACAAAAGTCTAATATTTCACCAGAAAATGTCTTAGAACAATTTGCATCACCTCCTACCATAGTAACAGATCAGCCTTGCTGTTCCCTGGTACTGACAGATATTAGTAAATTCAGTCACTGGCAAGTGTGGAAATGTAATGTTTGACTGATGAAAAATACAGTAAGTACAGAAAAGTAAACATTGAATTGGTCACTTTGACAATTTAATTGTTAGAAATTTTTTAACAGTTTCATAATGATATTATTTAAAATTTAATTATATATTTATGTAACACTTTATCATTTAAAATAGACAAATTGTTTTTATTGTATGAGATTTCTGGATCTGTTGTATTTGTTTCTTCACAAGTAATGTCTCCAAACATCATGAAAGTTTTAATCATATGGTAAAATTGTGCTAAGAATCTCTATTGAAATTTTTAGTGAATATAAACAGAAATGCATCTGACAACTGCAAAATCAATTGACTGACTCAAATACAAGCTACATTTCTGAGGCTTTTTCTTCATTTTAGAATTTCAATCCCCCAAGACTATTGTTCTTCAATAAAAATGGTCAGACCATTCATGTCAATAATTCTTCAGTCTATACCTCAGTGTCTAAACTAAATATGCATCTGAGGGGAGTAAAATGATGACAAAAAAGTTTTTGTAAATAGCTAAAATGACTCATTTTGCTCATATAAGGGTCTGATTATCATCTACAATCAATTCCAGAATATTTTGTGAACATTTGGTCTACTTGTAAGCTAAAATAAGGCAACTAAAACTTGAAGGGACCATGAATATTATTCTAACCAAAATTCATTTAGCAGAAAGAGGAACAAGGTTATTGTGTGACTTGCTCAAAGTAAAATGGTTAGTAAATAATAGAGCTAATATGAAGGGCCTGTCAGATGATTCTCATGATACCTGTCACTTCTACAGATGAAATTTTCCAAAAAGGTTAATATTAACCCAAGATGTGACACCTTTTCCAAAAAATGAAGAAGAAGAAGAAGAAGAAGAAGAAGAAGAAGAAGAAGAAGAAGAAGAAGAAGAAGAAGAAGAAGAAGGAGGGGATGGAGAGGGAAACAGAGACAGAGAGGGGAAGGAGGATGGGGAGGGGGAGGGAGAGGAGAGGGAGGGAGAGAGGGAGGGGGAGGAGGAGGAAGAAAACAGATGATTAACTTCCTGGTCACTCCTTATTCTTGTGTTTATTTGTCAATGCTTTATTTCATAGCCTAGGTGTCCATCAACTAATGAATAGACAATAAAATATGTTGTATTCAACAATGGAATGTTATTCAACTGTTATGAAAATGAAATTATGGATGTCATAGATAAGAGAATGAAGCTGGGAATAAACATTCTGATTATTTAATTAAAAGTAATAACCCATACCAAGAAAGAAACTACTGTTTATTTTCTCATTTGTGTATGTTATCTTTGATGTTTGCTTCCAGAGGAAAAATGTAATCATCGATCTTATCCAGCTGTGAACTCTGTGATCTATAATAATTATTGGCCTGAAGACATGTCCACTGGGGCAATGAAGGCATGAACACCAAGTGAATAACCAGTCACTTTCTGATTAGGTTTAAGTTTTACAAGATGAAACCCACATCTAGTACCAATATAAGTGTTAAGATCCAATTACTAGACAAGTCATAGGCCCTAGGGGTGAACCTTTACTATTACTCAGGTACATGGATACAATATTTAACCTATTCCTAAACATTTCTCCATGTACCCATAGATTAATAAATCTTTCACTCATCATCAGAAAAGCTTCTTTTTGCTATAGATTAACTTAACAATTAACTTAGGGAACTACAAATTGTCAAAGATCAAGAAGCTGCAGTATGATAATTCCTAAATAGGACATTTGTATATTCACCCTGCTTCTGTGTGCCCCAAAGCCTCAGGGATCATTGTCAGGAATGGATGGAAAGATTGTTAAGAGTCATAGGTAGTATATGGCTGCAAGGATTCTGTGGTTTCCAGACAGATAAGAACAGTTTTACATACAAACTTGTAATAGATAAGTATGCATACACATGATCTCTGCTCATGCTCAAGCCAGATAAGGAGATATTGAGAACTAATACCTGCTGAAGAAGAAGAGTTAATTTTCAAGGGCATGGAAGCCAACCAGTGGTGGTACATGTTTTGAATCCCAGCCCTCGGGAAGCAAAGACAGGTAGATCTCTGATTTTGAGGCCAGCCTGTTTTACAGAGGAGATCCAGAACAGCAAAGGATACTCAGGGAAACCTTATTTCAAAAACAAAACAAATACAACTGCTACCAACAACAAAAACAGCAAAATCAAGGGCATAGTCCTTGGTAGGCTGGCCATACATAAGTTAAAGTCTACACATAGAAGAGTTTGTGAACATATGAGAAGGACAAACTGTACTTGATGAGTTTTAAAAAGGATAAAATGTTGGGTAGTTGGGGTGAGTTGTGGATCTGAGAGATGTAGGGCAAGTCGGGTAAGTATATCAAACTATGTTGTCTATAATTCTCAAAGATTTAGTAAAATGGGGAGAAAAGAAAGCCATATTTATTTTAATATCAAAATGATTTTACTGCTTCAGAAATCTGGGGGATAAAACCAACCTCTAGATTATCCATTTTACACTATCAATATTCTGTTTGAAGCTTGAAACTTTCACCAAACAGGAACTATGGGAGATAAAATCCAAACAAGGCAAAGTGTTTCTCTATAACACTTTGCAGAAGAAGAACACCATGACTTCTGTAGAAATGACCAAGATGTGCTACAATAAATAGTAGCTGGCAGCAGCACCCTATTTCCACCTCATTGAACTTTACACATGTGAACACGTCAGTAAAAACAAGTCACTGCTTTAATGTAGAGCAACCCTGATTGCTATCGTCAGTTCCATCTTTACCCACGTTGGAAGGTGAAAGATCCAACACCTTTTACTTGGAGAGCAGAAGAATCATGTGATTTTGGGGAATCTAGACTAAAATGGTTGGAGTCTAATTAGATAGACCACATATTGTATTATGTGTGTGATTTAGGGCTCTTCTGAATCATAGCAATATTATAGTAAGATGTGTTAAGCCAGTATACCATTTAATCTTCAAAATGCAGTCCTTGCTTGAGCAGTCCATGAGTGGCTGGGATAGGGACTCCAGTTGGCATTGGCCCACCTCATTGTATCTACATTTTGATATTTTTAAGATGGTTTTTCATTATGAATGAGATGAATACCCAAACTACAAACTGTTTTTCTCTATTGCTACTGCCCAAGACTTTTCCTCATGTTCCTTATAAAACCATGTTTATGTTACTATGTGACCTTGGGGCATTGCCCAAGAGACAACTGAAATAACCATGGCATATTTCCTATAGACCATGATCACTTCTGGTTGGATTTCCCTACCAGAGACTGCAGAAAATTGATCCAACTGATAATCTCATGAGGCAGGTGGAATAGAGATAGATGTATGAATACTGTCAGGAAAGTTCCTCGATATTCACTCTTGCATCCATCTAAATCCATAAAAATAAGACAATCCTTTACCTAAAATACGTAAATGATGTCAGCATGGAATAGGTAGTTTTTTAGAGGGCCAGAGAAAGCTCACATATATTCATGGATATGATTCTTTAATCATGTTTTAGAGAATTCTGAAGACATGGTACTAGTAATAGTTGTGTTTGAAAATAACAAAATTCACACAAACAAACTATAAGTCCAGTATATTTCTCTCACAGGGAAGACAATACAATAAAGTAGAAAGTTGTGGGTAGGAGTTTATCTTTTGAGGTTGCTTATGATCAAAGATCTTAAAGTCCTTTTGTGTGATCAGCCTCAGGATGAGATCTCATCTACATGCTTGTAGATGCTTGTTTCCTCATGCTCACCAACATGGTGGTGTATCTCCAAGTGACATACACAGAAAATCACAGCATCTCCTAACTCTCCATTATCATTTCCAGGTTTCCATTTCAATTGCCCTTTGGGAATAGAACTGCACCATGGGCTCATCTCAAGGAATAATGGACTGTCTTCTTAATAGAAAGTGATAGGTTGAAATATTTAGCCTCAGAATTAATTGATTAATAAATACTTTTAATGAATGTGTATGTTCTTTAGCACTGCAAATTATTTGATTTTCTTTATCAATCTTATAAAGCTGGATAAAAATTTTACCATCCCTGATTTCTAAAACAAACTTTATGTCATTCTCAACTCCTAATTAATCTTATTCTGGGCTTCCTAACTTCTAAAGCTATCTTTTTATTTTATTTTTTCATTTCATTTTTCGTAATATTTTCATCCATAAAATCTTTGAAAGATCCCCAGACTTCAGTCATTCAGTTGTTTGCTCCTGCCTGAGTCCACTCAACCCCTATAATTGCCCTAATGATCAGGTTCAATCACTTTATTCCCAAAGTCTCAGCCTGCCTCCTCCTTTGGGCTCTCAATATTCCATAGGGACTTCTGACTGATGTCATAGTAGCCAGTCAGAAGAGGTGGACACACTGGAGCTCTAAAGAATTTCAAATGTCTGTTGTGGTTTTCAGTCTTAATTTTTGGCAAGTGGTTCTGATCCCTTATTACACTGAAATTTAAAACAAATATTGGGAAGAACAGGTACTTGTGTCCTTTAATTCTTCAGTCTCAGAGATCTCACTACATCGAGTTTATGGTTTCTATTTTTATACTCTCTATTGAGTACTCAGCCTGATATTGTCTGGTTTCCAAAGCTGATGCTGTGCAACATGAAAGAGAAAGTAGAAAAAGTTGGAAATAGTAATGTGTATGCACAGGTACACATTTACACACACACACACACACACACACACACACACACATGCACATACATACTGTATCTATCTAAACTCACAGCACTAGTCTCTGTCAGTTAGATTATATTATCCACATTTTATTATTTCTACAATTGTATACTATACTTATTGTGGTCTTTTGGATTTTGAATTTTTAATACTATTTATGCTTATATGCTAATATTTACAATACAATGTTTCTGTATCAAGTTCTGACTGTGAGATTTCTTCTCTAATATTCTTCTTTCATTACCACTTAATGTATCAGGGCTTCAGAGAATAAAGCTCATTTATTTTAGTTTTTTTCTTGGCTATTTTTTGAGTCCATATATTCGTTTTTGATTCTTGCCACCAGAGACTTCTGCTCTTCAATAATCTTGACAGATATGGCTAAAAGTATTGGCCCATCTCATCAATTCCTTCTACTAACAATTTACACAATAAAATCAATTCACTTATTTTGACCACCACGCTTGTATACACTTGGAGCTCAATGAACACTACAGACCATAATTACCAGGTAAACTTATTTTAATTTCTCTTTATATTTAACATATTTTATTTTTCTATCCTTTGAGTGATTTTTACTTTCTACATTTACTGTGCCCATTCTCTGTTCACAAATCCTAAATAAGACAAACATGAAGACTCAGTGTGCAGAGGTATATTCTCACTAAAGTTTCTTACTTGCTTTTCAAATTCACAAATTGTATAAAGCTTTTAAGTTGCATTAACTCTTTCTGGTTAATTAAAGTGTCTAGCAAATTTCATTGTTGTGGCAACCAGAGTAAGACTCTATGGACTATAGCTATAGACAAGAATTACAAATACACACAGAATGAATGGTGACTCATTTTTACAGTTTTACACACAAAACCGTTGGGTTAACTGAGAGTGATGCCAATCATAGCCCACTGAATGCGTGTTCATATATCTGGCAAATGTTTAAATTCAAAATCTCTCATTTCACATCAGGAGGCAAGGCTCAGCAGATGCTACCATATGTTAACACTTTTTGTTAAGGCAGAAGGTGTTAATTAAACAAATAATTCATATTAAGAATGCATATGATTAAAAAATCACAATGAATTAATCTGTTGTATGCTTCCTCAATGGCTGCTAGCCAGGATAAACCCTTTAGTCACAACATACACATTTACACATTTAATGTCATATGTATAAATGTATACTAGTAGAATAACTAATATAATATGAAGAATCATATTCTATGAGAAATTACACATTTTTCACAATTGTATATCATAGAAGATTGCCTGGGGACTTTTTACAATAGAAATCACACACACACACACACACACACACACACAGACACTTCAAGCAAAGTAGGGAATTACTCTACAGCTTTACACTATTGAAATCTGTTTGATGTTCACTTATATTTTTGAGAAAAAAAATCACACGTCTATTTAAAATGCCTCATTTACTTCAAGTATCCTGGCAAAGTATAAAGTTAGTGGTTTGTTTCAAACCAAGGGTTCCTAGAATGTACATCTGACACAGAAGTGGGAAAGAGGTATTACTATTATATATATATATATATACATATATATATATATGTATATATATATATATAATTTATATGTTAGTAAAGTCCATACTGTCAGCAAATAGTACAAATATTCAAGAGGAATCATGAAACTCAAACTCAGATATGTATGCATTACACAGCAAAGAGTCAGTAGCTTTCATTGGTAGCAAGCATTGCATACTTCAGGAGATAAAAGATAAATAAAATGCTTTTTCCCCCTTGGAATTTTATTATTTATTCATTCATTCATTCATTCATTCATTCATTTAAGCTTTTATACCATTTTAACTACATGCAAGTATTAAGGTCAGTTCTAGGTTAAGGGACTAGCAATACAATAGATACAAATATTCAAGGAACAAGCAAGACACTAAACACAAATAGTCAAAGAACAGGCAAGGCAATCAACAAAATTCCATGAACACTCCCATGATCACTGTTTCTAAGGGCTTATCAGGATGATCAAAATATCTGAGCCAATGTCCCTATCCTAGCCCCAAATCATTTTCATGTCTGAAGGCTACTTCCTTGTTCTAGCCTACAATTTAGATTCCTACCTGGAATTATTTCTTGGTTCTAGACTAAGATTTAGATTGCTGCCTGAACTTCTTTGTTCTAGCTTAATATCAGATTCCTGCCTGAAGCCTATTTCCTTATCCTTGGTCAATGTCATATTCCTACCAAGCAGCCCATTTCCTTGCCTTGACCCATGTCAGATTCTTGCCAAGAAGACCCAAAGGCTTCCTGCCTCTCCCTCCCCTTTTATTTCATTAACAAGACTGAGTCTGTCTTAGGTTGTACTGACAAGAATGCCTTCCTTACCTGTCATGGAATATACATTATCAAAAGCAATGCACTGTCTTAGGTTGTTAAGGCTCTGTGCAGAATATTACCCATCCTTGTCTTGTTGCTGATATAACAGCTTTAATAACATTAACTGCTAGCACCACTGATTCTGTGATTGCTTTGACACAAGAAGTTAAGACAGCTACTTTTGTTAATCATTTAGTAAAAAATGTTACCAATGTGTTGAATATACAACAGGATTTAGATAAACATTTGAAAGAATGGGTTGACACTCTTTATCCTATTTAAATTATTGGAAGGAGGTTCAGAATTTAAGAGTAAGGAGCCATCTCAAGTGTCATGCCAAATACCATTGGATTCATATCAGTTCTAAAATTTACAGTGATAGTCATTATAATTAAAAAAAAAGTTTAAAGACACTTGCAGGGTATTTGGCATAATTCTAACACCTCTATGGATGTTTTAACTTTACATAGTTAGCTTATGAATTTCAAGAATGATGCTCTGCTGAGCATTGATGAGGCAGATGCTGATAATAAAATTACATATGGACTGAGGTCAGTATTTCTATTTTGGTTAAGCTTCAAGAATGCGTATATATCTTGATCATGCTAGCCCTTTTTGTCCTGGAAATACTTTATTCCTGCCCATCAGGTTAAAGCTTGTATTTAACAATATCAACATGTTGGCAGCCAAAGTACGTGGCTTGAACCTGAAAATGGACCCCCAGACAGAGTTATTAAATAGAATGCTTTTAAGAAATCTCTGTGACTTCTTAATCCATGTGGAAATAAGTATGAGGTAACGACCAAATAAATTGTTTCCTGATAATTTTTTCTTTTTATTATTATGATAACAATTTGATCAATGTTATAAAAATCTCCATTTAAAAAAAAATCTTTCAGTATTCTTTCCCTTTCTGGATTTCAAACAGGATCTAAAATTATATTTAAGAAGCACATGGTTGTATTAGATTTTTTTTTCATTTAATATCCTATGTATTCTAGAGGAAGACAGGCAGTATTTTAAACCAGGTCTTTCCCAAAGTACTCAGGCCTTGACCAGGAGACCCTTTGTAAAAAACAAAAACAAAAACAAAAACAAAAAAACAACAACAAAAAAAAACAAAAACAAAGAACATGTCCTGTAAGGAAGAGTACTTCGAACAACCTCTAGTTTAGTAATCAATATTAAGATCTAGCTACACACTATAGAGATAGATAGATAGATAGATAGATAGATAGATAGATAGATAGATAGACAGATAACTATAAACTTATGTACCTAGGGCACTTAGGCTATCTCTACATTCTTACTACTTAATGTTCTTGCACCCAATGACTATGGGGCTTTTTATTGTTCTTAACATACCAGTAATAGCAAGTTGCACATATGACAGCTCAAGATTACTCTTTGAAGTTGTTATGCATAAGGATCAGAAATGTATCATTTCTATTTTTGACAAGTAGCCTGTTTCTTCTTTGACAGTCAAGTTGTTTATAAATATTAAGAGACATGCTATAGCTGGGATTTGAAGAACAATCTTATGGTTAAATACAATGAGACCAACTCAACTCTTTTAACCATTGCCAGTCAGTTAGAAAGAACTCTTATGATATAATTTAAGGTACTCTATTTAGTCTGCATTTGCTGAAATGGTTATCATTACCACTGGATGGTAAAATTCACATGAAAAAGGAATATAAACTAGAATACCTGACACAAACAAAAACAAAAGAATATGAGATGGTAAATATAAATACTTGCATTTTAAGAGAATTTTTCTTTTTTTAAAAAAAAGAGCATTCATGCTGAGATTTAGTTACATAAAATAAGTAGAAAAATACAGATAGTTTAGCTAGACAAGAGCTAGATAGGCTTTGTTTGATCTCATCACAAAATATATAATTTGACATTCCTGATGAAGCTCTTAAAGAAGGAGTAACTATGTTTTCTATTAACTATTAACTTATAGTGAACAGAATCATCATTAAGATCAATAACAAACTGAACAGATTTTCAAATGTATTTTTTCTCCTAAGAATTTGCCCAGAACCTTGAAATGCCCAAGATGTAACTCACAGGCCACATTAAGCTCATGAAGAAGGAAGACTAAGTGGGGGTGATTTGGTCCTTCTTAGAAGGAGCAACAAAATACTCAAGGGAGCAAATATGGAGACAAAGTGAGGGACAGAAACTGAAGGAGGGACCGTCTGAAGACCATTCCACCTGAGTATCCATCACATGTGCACTCACCAAAGGTAGATGCTGATGTGGAAGTCAGGAAGTGCATGCTGATAAGAGCCTGATATGGGTGTCTCCTCAGAGGTCTTCAAGAGTCAGACATATTCAGAGGCAGATGCTCACAACTAGCCATTGAACTGATAATGGGGTTCCCAATGGAGGAGTTAGAGTGAAGGCCATTGGAGCTGAAAGGGTTTGTGGCCCCATGAGGAGAGCAACAATACCAACCAACCACAGCTCCCAGGGTCTAAACCACCAGCCTGGGAGCACTTAGGGAGGGATCCAGGGCTTCAGCTGAATACATAAGAGTGGAGGGCCCTGCTGGGCATAGGTGGAAGAAGAGATCTTTGACTTTGTGAAGGCTGGATGCCCCAGGGGGTGGGAATTTTGAGGGTGGGGAGGTGGGAGTCCGGGGTAGGCAGGGGTTACATCTGCAGAGAAGAAGAAGGAGGGGTGAGGGGATAGGGGGTTCGTGGGTGGGTGGGGAATGGGGTAAGGGGACAACATATGAAATGTAATTAAAACATCCAATTAAAAAAAAGAAAGAAAAAAAAAGAATTTGCAACATTTTCAAACAAACAGAATCAACCCCTGTTATTTGGATTTGTTATTTTTTATTTGTTATTTGTTACTTCTTTCTCATTTTGATCAGTGTTTCTGTATTCCTGTAATGTTATTATTATAATCTTCATTCATATGTAAATTTTAGACAGTATTTGGAGTTATGAGTTTATTACCTTCACTCTAGTACACACCGAAAATTTATGATCACTTTTTATTTGTTATAGTATTTTGGAATAGGATTTCAGAAATAACTGCTTTCTGGGGTCAATATTATATATTTTCAGAGAAATAAGTAATACTGGGTAATTTTAACTTATTATACATGTTACTTTTATAGAGTATCATTCTACACAAGAATATATAAGCCTAGGTTTAGAAGTCTTTGAATGTTCCTGGACCAACATTAAACTTAAGCTGCCTTTTTATTTTGTTAAAGGTACTTGAGCACATAACAAAAGATTAAACCTAATTATATATTCTAAATGAGTTACACAGATAATATTCCATTATTCAATCAGTATTCTGAGTTTGTAAGAGCTTTTCACTCAAACATCTGTTGTAGAAATGAGAACAAAGAAGAACAAAGCTTCATTTGTGATTCCTATTTGTTTAATCTACTTATGTTTTGGGCACTTTGAAAGAGCCACACCTTGCTATGACCCTCCCCCCCCATAAATCTAGAATACACATTTATTGACCACTGGAAAAAACTAGTGTGATCCACTTGCTATATTATAAGTTAAAGCAGAAGTGTAAAATGTAGTATGAACATTTAATAACAAGATCTTTAAAAATGAGTGATGATGGACATTTCTCTAACAGCACGATCTTATTACAGGACCTTTCTTGACCTGCTCTTGACCTGGTGCCTTCTGCCTTCCAAGTCAGCTGATAAAGAGCTGTATAGAGATGTAAGGAGAAAAGACAGTGATATTTTTAGCCGATTATTTGCTTGGTTCCTTCTGGAAACTCCCCTCTGACTACCTGTGTCCTTAGACTCTTCCTCTCAAGATGATGTAATACATACAATTGTTACTCCTTGGTATACCATCTCTTTAGTATAGCAGTCAGCTGGTTTAGTTTTAAGCAGGCATTTTCATCAGTCACGCTAAGGTCATTTTTAGTTTGACCTAGAGATGTGCAGAAAGAAAGCACGACCTAAAAAGAATGACATATCCTTCATTTTAGAGAAAATAAAAATATCTTTCTACTTCTCTGTATTCAATAAAAATATAGCAGCATGGAGTCCCTGTGAATATATTTAATCTATATTGAACTTGTCAAAGTGATATGATTTATGCTGGATTTTGCTTTGTGTGTGTTTCCCCACAGAATTCAGGTGAGCTCTGGCAGGAGATAACTTCCCTAGGATTTTGGATCCTACCCATCTTCTGGTCTCAGAGACATAACTAACATCTGGTGGAATTTGGCAGAAAAGAATCGCGTATTTGCACAGAGGACAATTGATACTACTTGCTGGGGAGGAACAAGCTACCAAGGAAACCTCACACAGCATGGAGCAGATGCAGTTTCTCCTTGGACAAGCCCCTGTGGACAAAGAAAACTCCCCATCCAGGGACTCATTCTGCTTTCCCTCCTCCAGCTAGTGAGAAACCAAGAGTTAGAGAAAAATGACTTAAATACTTACAGTGGAAAATAATAAATTGGTAATAGGATATCAATAATATTTACTGTCTTATACACACTACTTTTTTCAATTTAAATAATAATTAACTTGCAGCTAATTTCCCTAAGCCATAGGTCATTATATGTTCCCTTTGAAGAAACAAGTGAATATGTACTTTTGTGGGCCAATATGAAAAGTTTAGGATACTATGAAAGTATTTACATAGAGAGAGATAGTGATAAATATTCACAGATTCTCAATTGTTATAATAGAGACATAATAATAATATATAATTGTCATAATACAGGCTTACTACTGAGAAGAGTGAAATGTCTCTTCATAAGAGATTCTGTTTGAGATTCGAAATTAGTATCAGGCATAATGTTGAAAATTTTGTTTTATTCTTCCTCAAAGTCTTCCTTTACTTCTCTAGAACAAGAAATAAGTGACTCTTTAAAATGTCACCAAAATAGATATTTTTCTTTCTCCATCACTGTTTTGGGTAAATATTCATATATGAAATAGGTTTCTGCAGAAAGATTTTCTGAATTTTGGTTTTGTGTATGACCTATTTATTGGCTGAATGATCTTTGTCTAATTGCTTAATAGAGTTGCTTAATAAAATTCTAGATGGAATTTTCCATTTCCTCATGTACTTTGCAGAACAACTATAAACATTATATGAACTAAAAAGTGGAAAGATTTATACCAAAGTGTGGCAGACTATAATGTAGTCAATGTAAATGTTACTCATCTTGTGATATTTTTCAATCTTGTAAATTGTTCTCAGATCATGATCCTTACAAAAACGACTGTGGAAGATTTAGCCTATAGACATTTCTGACAGGCTTTATCATTACCACTAATACACTTGTGTCTACTCTCTGTGTTTAAACACAGAAACCTATATAATTGTCATACTTTCAATTAGAGAAATTCAATAACAGGAGATAAGTAAAATCACTTAGCTATATGGAGATTGTGGCCAGGTTTTCAACAGCGATTGATTGCAATATTAATTCTCCATTTAGATGCAACAATATTCCTTCTCTTTGTCTCATCCATCATGTCCAACAAATATTGCTAAATTTTAATTTATTTCCCATCTACTGCTTTCTTTGCTGTATTAATCCACACATCTAGCTACTGGGTTTATTTTAACTATATGGAGAATCTTATATTCCAAAAGCCAGTACCTGCTCCTCATTCTACTAACACATCATTGCTATTTTTAGGTCTTTGTGTCTTAATGTTTTTCAAAAAGTCTTCCTTAATGTCCTTGCAAGCAGCCTATGCCATTCTCCACTGGTCTTCTGCACAGTCATAACTGATTTTGGTACATCATTGACCCTATCGTTCCCTACTTCAGTGCTCTTATTCTGGGATATTTATTTATTTATTTATTTATTTATTTATTTATTTATATTTGTTGCAGGTAAAAAACAACCTCCACAAATTCTTAACTGTTGATGACATTTTTTCTGCATCCAAATTTTATTTCTTCTCCTAGGACTATTTTATTCTGAATTGCTATACTCTAATTTTACACAGTTCTATAGTCTTATTTTTATTTTTTTATTGGATATTTTATTTACATTTAAGATGTTACATCCTTACCCTATGCCACCCCTCTCTGCCCAGATGGCTCAGTGGCTAAGAGCACTGACTGCTTTTCCAGATTTCAGCTCCCAGCAACCAAATGGTGGCTCACAGTTCTATATTCTTAAGACTATTTATTTAGAGATACATAAAAACAACCTAGAATATTATGTAAATAAATTACTGCAGTCTGAGTTGAATCTATTGGGATCATAAGTTTCTGGTGAAGTGATATCTATGCTGACGAGAGAAGCATAAGCAAAAAATAGAATATGGTAAGAGTTGGGAGAAGAAATGAATGGTTTCAGAGGAGTAAAAGGAACATATCAAGTAATTGAAATAAGAAATTGAGGCCACTATAACTGAAATATAGGTAGGGTACGGATATAGGAGGTGGAGAGTAATATAAAATTTTACTTGAGAAGGCGAGAGGGAGCAATGTCCAATTACCAAAATGAAAGACTTCCATTGCATATAGCCATTTGTTTGAAAGAGCATTGGATGTCAGTATTGGACAACAGAATGGAAGAAGGCCAGTGAAAAATTATTTTAGTAGATGCTCATGACACTGGGAATAAAGAAGAGTAAAGAAATTGTGGACGACAAATATATGACAATTGAACAACATTTAGCAGTTGTGAGGTGTGGTAAGGGAAGAATGTAAAGCCTGTAAAGAGGTTTTTTGAGTCCAGCTCTGTATGTAAGGTACCAAAAAACAGGATTCACCACTGAAAGCCAGGAAACCATTGTCCAATATGTTTAAAACACAAAACAGGAAATTAGAAGGATAGATTGAGAATATTTGTTTTCTTTCTGATAGAGATGGTTATTAAAGCAACACAAGGCTCCTGCCAGCTATGTCTCAATAGCTTATTCTTCCTGTATCCTATAATGAACTTCACACTTACTCAGTTCTTAAGTGTTATGAACTCTGTTCACTGTATCTCCAGTGGCTGTCATCATACTTTTATTGACTTGGTGTACATTATTTTAGACATTTGTTATCACTTTACTGAACTAACAGAGTTATATTCTATCCTTCAATATAACTTATATTTAATTTATACAAATAGGATGTCACAAAATAACCCACAAATTTATGATTAAATCCTGCAGTCTTCTGAACAGCTCAAACTTTATTTCCAATCATTCATGATAGCAGAAAATTCTAAACATTTTTAACTACATCTACTGTCTTACATACTGTGGACAACAAAATTCACTAACATTTATCCTGCATCTGTATTATTGAACTCCACAACTGTTTGTGCTAGAGTCACTGGCATCCTAAGTTCCTCCAGTGATGTGTCATTGTACATTTGCTATGCACATGTATCTTCTAGGTCCTTCTATCTCTTTTAAATAAATATTTGTTTTCATTTTTAACTACATGTGTATCCCTGCATGTGGGTACTGTATGTTGTTGATCATGAGTGCCAAAGGTATCAGACTTCCTGGAGCTGAAGTTCAGGTGATTGTAGGTTATATGATTCAGATGCTGGAAATTGAACTAAAATCCTCTGCTTGATCAGTATACACTCATAACTGCTGATTCATCTCTAATATATATATATATATATATATATATATATATATATATATATATATATGAGAGAGAGAGAGAGAGAGAATTATTTTGAATCAAAATCTTTATCCTTATAATTTTATCTATCATACACTTTCAGTAAACATTCAAACATTTGGTTTTTAATGAATGAAAATTTTCATTTTAGAGTGGAGGCCTTTTTATTGCATATTAGTACCAGGAAGAAAATTATATTGTAAACTTTTCCATTTCAAGAAAACTATGATAAACTGGATGGGAGGCCTTGTTTATAAGAGCACAAAGACTCAATTTTTATTGAATCTGTAAGTTCCAAAAGACAAGATTATGCCTATGAGTTGATTGTAGATGACCTCTTTTCTATCAAGATAAATTATTGTGTGACATCTCTCAGTTGTTGATTAACATTGTGCCTGAAGCAGGGCATACAAAGGAATGTTGTAGAGGGACTTGACTCAGAAGGATTCCAAAAAAAGAAACCACAGCTGCTTGTAGATGAGATCACGTATCTCACTACACTGAACAGACTTCACACTCTATACCCTAGTTAAATTGTGCACTTCACTATGGCTTCGTCCCCAGAGGGCCCCCTGGGAATCAACTGGCAGATTTCATTGGGTCCTGAGTGAATTTTAATGTGGTAGAAAGGTGGCTATGGAATTCACAGTTCTGCTGCTCAGATATAAGAGAAAATGTGAAAATACATCACTACCATCTAATGGGCACTAGGTACACTCCTGTGGTACCCATTGGTTAATGAGTTCAATTTTCCAAGTGACTATGTTATCAGTTACCATAAGCACTCCCTCATTGAATTGGGTGAGAAATACATGATTTACCCAGTTTCATAAATCAAGTGCCAGTAGTTCCTTTCCTTGAATCTTTAGGAGAAATATATTACAGATGGATGCCTTCCTTCCTGATAAAGTATAGACATGATCAAGATACTTTGAAAAAAATCTGATCAATCTAAATCTTTCCAGTAAAAATATCAGGAGAAATATTATTAATTTATATCTTACCATCTAATGTAAAAAAAGTTCATGGCTCATATTATTAAATAAAATATCATTATAAAAATACATATGACTTAATGTCTTAGAGATTCTATTATTTGAAAAGGCATCATGACCATGGCAGCTCTTATAAAGGAAAACATTTAATTGGGGCTGGCTTTCAGTTTCAGAGGTTCAGTCTATTATCATCATGGTGGGAAACATGATGTCATGAAGGAAGACATGGTGTTGAGGAAGGAGCTGAGAATTCTACATCATGATCTGCAGGTAGCAAAATTAGACTTTGTGCCACACTGGATGTAGTTTGAACATAGGAGTCCTCAAGGCCCATTCCCACAGAAACAAACTTTCTCCAACAATGCTATGCCTACTGCAACAAGGGTACAGCTCCTAAAAGTACCACTCCCTATCAGGCCATGTATTCAAACACACGAGTCTATGGGGACCATACCTTTTCTAACCACTATACATCACAAGAAACTACTTTAGTATTTGTGATCCAGCCACTCAAACATATTTAAAGGTAAATTATCACTCATTGACTAGAAATGATTAATATGTTTTGTATCACAAGAACTACAATCCACTCTTTATGTATTTCAATAAAAATCAATTAACTTGTACAAATGTAGAGTACAAATTATTCCTCTTTCAACATTTGTATATACAGAAATCATGAAAGTAAAAGCCTTAATATTGACTCATCCAAGCTTTATACCTAAGATATGATGGTATATAAAAATTGGTACATTATATTTCTTCATTTACTTTCAATCATTCAGGTCAAAGAAGCTATTTGATGCTGCAAAAATCACAATGAGATCTTGCTAAGTCTAGGTCATTAGCATCTTCTGTCAACACATTGTCATGCTTTGTCCATATCATTAGCTCTGAAGCTGTCTATTAAGTGCTGGAAATAGCAGTTCAGGGAAAACTTATTTTAACACATTTTCCAAGGGGGAAGAGCTAACACTGACTTGGGTTTCCTTACACTTCTGTCATAGAGGATTTGAATTATTGTCTCCATTAAATGACATAATTATGCATGTATTTTCTTGAATAATAGCAGGATGGGAGGATTTTAAGCTGATTGTAGGGTAAGCAAATTTCATTTTCTTTTCAAATAAATGCTACAATCAAGAGCACATAAATTCTTTGGAAATTCTATGTAGATATTTGCTTTAGGTCTCTATCAACCATCCCAGATCTAGGAAACACTGACTCCTAGAAGCAGGACCCATTTTTGTCACCAGCAAACTTTCCTTCCAGTTGTGAACAAAGGCACAGACCCAAATAATTACGCACAGAGTGGAAAAGAAGAAAAAAAAGGCACTGTAAAAATAAACCTGGAAATTGAAGCCTCATAGTGCTTCAGTTTCACTGATAAATGGGGATTTGGCAAGGGTGGTTTGGGGTTGTTTTTTTCTCCCTGCCTTTACAGTTCCACAGTTACAATGGCCCTCTAGTGGGATGCTAAATTAAGAGGCATTTTGTTTGTATTGTTAGCAGCTAGATCGAAACAGTCACACAGAAATGTTTTATTGTAGCAAGGAAATAACTCTTTTAATAAGGTTCTTAGGAGACTGAGTTTTAATGACGCTTAACACAATGTTTTAAACCACACGCCACATCTACATGTTATTTCTTGTTAAATGCTGGTTATTAAACAGCAGGCTGGCTCCAGATTGCCTGCAGAGGGTAGTTAGGGTTGGCTGATACATCTCTGACAATTTGAATAGTTGATGGAGTGACAAGTGCTGTTTGCACTTAAAGGATTTTACGTTTTAACATCTGCACAGTGTAACAGTACACGGTTTTACCCGGTGTTGTTCAGCACAATATGCTGAAGAGTTTAAGCCAATTAAGCACAATTGTAAGTTTCAATTTCTTCTACAATTCTGTGCCCTCATCCAAACTTAACATGCTTAAGCTGAAATGACTTCCCACATTACTTAACCCTGAGATCTCAGCAATGAATTGTTCAAAACTGCAAACCAGAAAGAAAAAGCTAGGGGGATGATGAGCAGAATGTGCCCCAAGAAAGGTGTGTGCTGTAAAGTAATATCTACCTATAATCAGTTCTTCTTTTAACCATGTAAACATGTAGCATTTTTTATTAAAATAAAAAAAGAGAACTATTAATCCCAGAGCTTTGCTGTTTCAATTGGGTCTATCCTAAAGGAGAACAGGTCCTATCTGGGTCACCGGGATCAGCCTGTGATCAAGAAACAAGAAAGTGAAATTCTGAGCATCTAATGCACTTTCCTATGTGTAGTCTACTTTCTATTTCTACAGCATATTTTGAGATACCATTCAAAATGGTCTTTGTATAGAATGATCAAGTGTTGAAGAGGAGTGGGGTTCCTCCGCCTGGGAGAGAGACACACCTTCATTTTGGAAGCACTTCCTAGAGCAGGGGAGATAACTTCATTCTAGAAGTGGGCCATATCTGTCCTGTAGGCTTTAGTGGAAAGAAAATGTTACTCTCTCCTCCTCCGTGCCTTTTTTCAGAGCTGTCATAAGACATCAAGGGACAGTAATACATTTCAATCTTGTACAGAAATCTGTGCAGGGAGGGAGCTCATCCTGGGATTTTATGTTAAAGGTGTAATGATGGCATGTTTCATCAGCTCCAAGGGTAGAAAAGGTAGGTCCCTACCTTTTATAAAGGATCAAGTTAAATTTTCAACCAGAATCTTCTTTCAGTAACTCACCTAAATGATGAAATGAAAAGGAAACAACACTTGGTTTGTCTTCTTTTCAGAAACATGAACTTCTTCCTTTGGCCACATGCAAGTGGATTTCTGAGAAACATAATAATGTAAACATGGAGACAATAGGGGTCTGGTTACAAAGGCAACCTGATAAGTGCTACTATGGAAGCTTCAAGCATCTTCAGACTGCTGCCAGTCCTGGCAATGTTTTACACAACCAAGTTAATGGAAAAGTTCATGCCAAAAAATTAATAAGTGTATTGAGCGTAGTAAACACTCAAAGAGCCAATATGGCTTCCTTAAAGGCATCAAAGAAAATAATTAGAAAAAGAACAGAGCCAAAGAAAAATGCACCTGTCTCCAAATAGAAGGACAGTCAGTTTTGCCTTAAAGAGTACACTTTGTAAGAACCAATAAGGAGGGATTTAAAAGTCTGTAATCTGACAATAGGTGAATAAATAAATAACTCTGTGCTATGATAAAAGCAAAATTAAATATTAATTCTTTGATCTTTATCAAAATAGGCTTAAAATTTTGTGCAATATTACCCTAAACCATAATGAATAAACATACAATAGTGTACTTCAAAGTCATTTTGTGAGACTGACTCAAGTCCAATGCAAGGCAAAGGAAACTCAGTGCTTGCCCATTAGCGCATATTTCTTCATCAAGGCAAAAATTCTAATGGGGTTACTGAATAAGACCATGGTTTCTGACATTTTTCCCACTCAAAGTTTTATGCAGTCAAAGTTTGTTGGTTGCTGATCAAGTCTGACTTTCCCTGTCTTCTACATATGCTCAAAACAACCATAAATGTATAAATATAATCAGATATATCCTTAATTTATGTAGAATTACATGTTGAAATGCCCTAGAACACTTAAAGTATATGAAGTCAAGGCACTGTCTAGAAGACATATGAAATTTCAACTCCAGTTTAAAATTGAGAACTCTAAACTTAAATTTATGTTTATAGCTGCCTCAATGGGCAACAGATGGAACTAGAGACTCTGATAGATATGTCAGTACTGTAAACTCACAAAGTCCCTCCAAATATATCAAGGTAAATAAATTCATTACTGAAAGAATAGTGTCTGACCTGTACTCATAGTAGAGCTATTTAAAGCAGAAAGAATGAATAGTCTGTAATGTAACTGCTTCATTAAAGTATGAATTGTGATTGCTGATATAATCAGTCAAGAGCAGTATGTCAGATATAGCTGCTATAAGATTACAAAGATGGCTGGTTAACTTCAAAACATTTTTGAACCACTTGTTGAAGAAATCAAGTTGTATAAACTTATAGTTAAAGTATATATTTTACAAAAACAGATAAAAAGTATTGAAATGCTGCTTTGTGAAATGTCAGAAATATAACTATGTATGACCCCCAAGATTTGTGACTTTCAATGTACTATTATTTATTTCACTTAAAGATATTCATCTTCATTGTACCTGTACGGTTGAAATACTCATCTAATGAATGGTTCTATATATCTTTTCTAATAACAAATTGACATCTTCACTTTGACCATGTTAGGACCAGATTATAGCAAGGAACTTGGAAAATTAGATGAATTATGTTTTGTGTCTGTGCGTGTATGTGTGTATGCATATACATACTTGTGCCTGCAATGCAACCACAAACACACACACACACACACACACACACACACACTGTGGATTACCTAAAGTTAAGAAAGTGAAAGAAGATAATGTTTAGAAATAGATTAAGCTTAAATCTTTTTCTTGTCCCTAGTTGTTGCATTGTAATTAAACTTAAAAGGATATGTGTTCTTTTTGCAATCCCTTTCAAATAACATTAAAAAAATACTCCTAGAATTCAAAACCTCTTATCTAATTTGAGAAAGTAATTACTCTTGTCATTGACAAATGAATAGCATTCCCACCTAGGTCTTTGCTATTTCTCTTTCATCTTATTCATTAAAGTAAGCCAACATGTCACCATCATTTAGGTTGCTTCTGCATTCAGAGATCCAGTTGTAAAATATTTAGTAGCAGGCCCCTGGATATTCAACTGTACTGATCACAAATTCTACAGCTCACATGTAGTCAAAATAGAAGATATTCAAAAGGGAAGACATAAAATAATAAAGGGTTGTCACTATGAACATAGTTCAATGTGCTTCTGATGTCACAGTAAATGTTATAATGCTTACCACATGATAATGTATGCTGTGAGCAGCAATGGTGACAAGATGTGTTTCATTGATACCTATAAACTTAAATACCAACTGCATTTCACTTAAATTGAGTAAAAAGTGTTCTAGAAACCAAAACCACTCCATGAAAATGGACATTTACATTGCATGTTTAGCTTGGGGCTAAAATTTGCTATCACTAAAAACATTTGAGCATACCATCCATGAGTCTGAAAAGGAATGGACATAAACACAAAACACTATGATATTTTGATGATTCTTGCTAGGCTGACTAGAAAAGTAACGTTTGTGAGTCTGAGAATAAAAGTATTCCCAAAAAAACGTTACTCCTGTTTTTTTCTGCCTCGTTATTTTTATCTATTTTGTAAAATACAATATTTTAATTATGTAGCCATATATTTTATACCTTAGTTTTTAAATGCTGTTCTAAAAACAGATAAGTGAATAGAGAATGATAGCTATGGTTCCCACCATAGTGAAGAGAGAAAAAAAGTATTTGTATGATAAATATTCAGACACTTGAATATTAATATTTAAAATAATTTAAAGTATTTAAAATAATTTTAAATAGTGAAAAGCTCTACACAAGCTTTTATAAATGGATATGGTTGTATAGAGTGAAAATGAGAAGAGATACTTTGACTAAAACTATAGGAAATGGGAACTTTGCACCATCCCTGTGAATGTATTTCAGTCAAGAACTGAATGGAAGGCTTGAACTTTGATCAACATCTAAGACAAGCACAACATGGGGAGTAAGAATAGTGATGGCAGAAGAAGTGAAGAATAAGTGAACTTTGATCATTTTAAATAAGACCATCGAAGCATAAAATAGACAGGAATGTGGCCAGCTGGGATAGAGCGTAGGTTAGAGACAGCTGCTGCATGGTCATGTAGGCTGAACTGAGTCACATGATTTTTATCCAGGCTTCAGTGGAAAACCCTGGCAGTTACCAAGCAGGGGTCTGATGCAATTTAAGTTAAAATTGTATAACTAAATTCTGTATTCTAAAACATATCACAAATAGACTTGAGGAGGCCAGGTGCAGTGGCTCACACCTATATTTCTAGTGCTCTGGAGGATTGTCACAAGCGTGAGGCCAACTTGGCTACCTATAGAGTTCCACTTAATCATAGTTACATAGCAAAAGTTTGTCTCAACGAAAATCAAATTTGAAAGCCAAATATAAATGAAATTTGCCAACTAGCACTTGCTAGAAAAATGAATGGTTTACTTCAAGCTGAATTAGTCAGCTTCTTACTTCACTTTAACTTCTTAATCCCTGAAGTATAAATTACTATAGAATCTACCAAGTTCAGACTATGGAAATATAAAGAATAAAAGAATACTATGTGAGTTTTCTCATGGTGTTATATGGTATAGAATTCCCAAGACTGGCTAATTGACAAATAATAGGAGTTTGTGTTCTGAAATGTAAGACCAAGAAAGAGTGTATTGTGCCTCATGACAGTTTCCACTGTAAAAGTGGGATGCTTCTTACCACATCCTCCAGTTGGATATGACGTCTTTCCTTGGTGGAAAGAAGGAAGCAGCTAGAGGTGCTGAAAGCTGTGTGAAGCCACTTTAAAGAATGTCTTCATGCTGCACATGACAAAGGAGCCCACAAGACCTAAGCACTACCATGCATCTTATTTGTGACTGAAAATTATGGCTCTATGTGCTATGTTTGAGACAGATTCATGCTGATGCCCAGCAGGTCTCACACTCATACCCCTCACACCCAACCTCACATAGTGAATATGCATACTGTGCCACCTTGTCTAGTTCCACATGAGTCTCATGGGAGCACACATGTTTAAATTATAGCAGCATTCAAGCTTTCATAGAGGTAAATTAATGGATGAAGTATTTCCTATCTAGTAATGATCAATAAATGCTGACCATTGGTATACTTGACTAAACTACATATTTTTCCCACTGAATTACCCAATTTTTATTTCAACAATGTTTTTACTCATTTTGTAATGCTTGAATTATAGACCCATACTGACTCCTTCATAAAGGAAAATATTAGGTCCCTGACAAGTCAAAAGGCCAAAAAATTCAGATATCTAGAATAAGCAAGTTAAAAGTTGTTTTAGGACCAGCAAAATGCTTTGGCTAGTAAAAGCAACTGCTTCAAACTCTGAGCACCTGAGTTTGATCCACAGGACCCACATTATGAAAAGAAAGAACTGACTCCAACAAGTTGCACTATGCATACACAAATAAATAAGCTGAAGATAGATAGATGATAGATAGATATATAGATAGATAGTTACATAGATACATAGATAGATACATAGATATATAGATACATAGATACATAGATAGATAGATATGATGATTTTCTCAGGAATAGCTCCCTGTACGTTATTGATATAGGAAGTAGTTCTGATGTTCTGATTAGGATGAATGCTGAAGGTCCTCTTCCCCAATTGGTTCTTGATGGATCAGTAAAGAAACTAGAGGCTAATGACTAGGCAGAAGGGGTGGAACTTCCAGTTTCCCACAGGCAGGCTAGCTGAAGCAAGGGGAGAAAAATTCACCATGACTCTGAGAGGGAGAGAGCCATTAGTCATGTAAGATCTCAGGTGGAGTGGCTATTGCCTGCTTCCCCTACTGGGCCTGGTAGGAGATTAGAAATACAACCAAGTTGAGGATAGGTTTATAATGTTGAGCTGGGAGTAAAGGTAACTAAACAGCTAAGCTGAGGGCAGAATTAGAGGTGCTGAGCACTGAGTGAAGATAAGGGCACATTAGCTCTGGGAGGCTTAGAAGTATGTGGTCATTGAGCTAAAAAACATATAAAAATAAGCTAATGTGTAGTGTGTCTTTCATCCACAGATCCGAGAAAACATGGGTGGGGGCCAGTAGTGCAGTCCACCTGGAACTTAAAGCAGGGTAGAAGAAACTACACAGTAAATATTAGTACAAGTTCAACAGGGAATATCAGAAGACAATGTTGCAATGTACAGATCCTCCTCTCTCTGTGTGAGAGAGTATTACATAGAAATGAATGAAAATTTTATATGTTCCCCTATTAACCAAAACATATTTTTCATATTTAATGTTACACTATCTTCTTCTGAAAATTGTTGATATATATATATATATATATATATATATATATATATATATCTTCTTTCCACAAGATGAAAATATTTGATATTCCTATATAAGAACTCATTGCTAACATATAATTCCATATTATTATCCTTATGTCAATTAATTAATGAATTATTTGTCTATAAGACACTGCTTTCTAATAGCTATATACTTGATTAAGTAAATTAAAGGACTTTCTAGGACTTTTTTAAAAATATTTTTTAATAGAAAGGGTAAGGCTTAATCATTGTCTACCATAAATAGAAAAGTTCAAGAGACATACCATCTGGAATGTCATTCAAATATGCATGTATTACTTGCTTTAATTGATGTAGAGTAAGATAAATTAATTAAAAATATTGATATTTCAAATAAAACATTGCTATCATGAACACCTTATCATTTCCCACACAGATTAGCATTATGACCATTGCTAAATGGAGACCCAAAATAAGCTTAATTGGTGGACTAAATATGATGTCTTGATGCCTGTCTCTCATTGTTTTGACTTATATATCTTTATTAACTTTATTCTGATGTGAGAGATGAATGCTTCAGGCATTGGTAACTTCTCTACTATAAAGTAAAGGTAGAAACATGTTTGACCACTAGCACAGTGTGCCTTGAACTAGATCTCATCTTATCATTACATTTTGTTGAAATAGTTTGGAGATTTTCATTGATTTAAAGGAAAAAATCTGAACAGTAGAAGAGTTACATAGTTTTCTAAGATCAAAGAGTCAAGTGGACAGTTTGAAACAGGATGGACACTGAACCTGCCTCTTTTTCTAGAACAGAGTTGATATTTTTATTTTCCAACATTCCTCTGGAGCTTCTTTCCATGTTCTCAGAATACCAACCTTTTCTTTGCTCCCAAATGGGACACAATATGTTTAGTAACACTGAGATTTGAAAATGATTTATTTTATCCCAAAGTGTAATATTCTAGATCAGATATATGCAAATCCTGTCTGACATTTCTATATTATTTTGTCTTGATCATATATTCCTTCTAATCAAGTGAAGGTTATTTTGAATGCAAGAAGTATCTTGTGAGAATACTTTCTGAAAATATCTATGCTTTTCTTCTACCTTCTTGCCTACTCTGAGATCCTCGTCATATTTTATCTTCTGACCTATATTGAAAGGGGGCCATAACTGGTTGGACCACTATGGCTGAAGCATTATGGAAGAAAGCCAAATAACAACTAGGGAATACATTGAGTTCAAGTGAGAGAAAATGTACAAATAAGTTATCAGAATGAGCTATTCTAGGCCCAGAAGAAAATATTAAGGCTGACATCAGATATTAATTCTTATAAACAAGAAATCAAAGCAGATTGGAAAAGGAACTTGACTGTATTAATACCAGGTATTAGTCTGAAAGCTCTTAGTACACTTAATCATTATTAGAATTGTTTGTTTCTTTTGTTCTGATTTATTTTTGTATCACCATTTTAAAACACATGGAATATACAATTTTAATTTTTAATTTGAGAATTTCATATATATATATATATATATATATATATATATATATATATATATATAATATGTTCTGATTACCCAATTTCTTCTAGTCAGATTCATTTCCTAACCCCCTCATAATTTTTTCTTTCTATTTTCACATAATCTTTTTGTATAAATTCATCAAATCCACTCCTTGAAGAACATTGAGCTCTCTCCCAACAGTGATCAGTTGCCAATAGCTCCTGAGATAGATGTGAAACTTTGTGATTCCTTCTAAAGGAGGAAAAATTTACTTTGGCTCCTAGATTCAGAAGTCATGATATATCCTAGCTGTCTCTATTGATTCTAGGCAATAATGGGAAGAACATAGTATTGGGAATAGTATAATCGAGTGGAAGTAGTAGAACACCAATTCTGTGATAGCTCTCCCCACCCCCATTTTGTTATGACTGAGCTCCAGCCTGTGTGATAATGCCAGTCAGATTCAATGAGGGTCGTCCCTCCAGATAACCTGGAAACATCCTCATAACATACCTAGACCTCACCAATCCCCTATGTGATTTTAAATTTAGTTATAAGATCAATTTAAAATCACCCACCAAAATTGGTATCATGTAAAATGAGGACAAAGTAGTTGTTGTTGAATAAATGTGTCCTTTTTTAAAAAGGCAGTAAGTTACTCATCATCTGACATCCTCGGCCTTTAGTCATAAAATGTACTCACTCCCTTTCAATAAACAAGATGTTCCACTGATCTGGCATCCTCCAAGAATTGTATTTCTCTGCTTTTCAAGTAGTTCTTGTGCCACCTCAATCAACTGTAATGGCTTCCATTCAAGGTATTGGATCACTACTATGTCCTTTCTTTGCACTCCTTTGACCTACTACACACACACACACACACACATACACACACACAGGTACACACACATATAAAAAAATATGCATCTCTTCCTTTTACCTACAAGGTTCTTCGTAACAGAAACATGTACAACAGGAAACTCGAGGGCATTATAATTTCTCTGTATTTTCATAATCATTTAAAAACCTCAGAGACACCAATATATTATTTCCACAAAATACCAATAGCTATCTTATAGCAAAATGATAAAAGTAATATTTTGCTTCTAAGTTTTTGTGTATTTGCTAACATTTTTGAAACATTAATCAAAAAGGAAAATGATAGTGACTATTTCTGTGTCATATAGCTTTGTTTTCAATGATTTTCACTTGTTTTTCTATGCATTAATAATTTCTCAACTTTTCATAATCCAGTCAAATTTTACCATCTCTGTGATGTCTGATGTCACATAAATACCTTGAGATTGTTTGCTTATTTTGATATAATATATATATATATATATATATATATATATATATATATATATATATCATGTTTCAATTTACAGAACTTATACTACATTATAGTTTTAAATAGTCCGAGACAGATTTACTTATACTACAAATTGTTTGGAAACAGGAGGTGTCAGTATAAAACGTTTCAGATGATAGCATGAAATGTTTGAGTCAGTTCCATAAAATGCCACTATCAGTCACTGTTGTTCCTCTTGTCCTTTCTACTTTACCTTTAGGTACTTGTCTGTTATCTAAGTATCTTAGTTGGATGACCCACACTTGCTTGTCTTCTGAATAACCCAGCCAAATGTCTGAAGAAAAGAAACATTGCCACTTCTCTTCATATCCAAAAACAGGGTTCTACAACTCCCTATTTTGATGGATTGTGATTGTCTGTAGTGGTGTCTATATATTACAAACAGAAATTTCCTTAGTGAGGGGCAGATACTACACTTATCTGAAGGCTAAGGTCAATTATTCATAGAATGTTGTTAGCAATTCTGCTAACACAGTAATTGTAGGTTCTCCTCCAATTATTATGACTTCGCAAGCATGAAGTAGTTAGCTAGGTTTCTAGTACCAGGCATGATTTATTTCTTGTGAGCAGCTGTTGAGTACAAGAGGAGTGTTGTTGGTATCTGCCAAGATATGTGTATAACTACTATACCTTTTAGGTTTATTTACCATGCTGGTTGTTGATATGATTCATAGACATCATAGATGAGTGGCATTCTCAGTTGCCTGAAATTTGCATGGAACCTTTTTTATGAAAAGATAGTCCTCATGTGCTTAGGAGAAGGTACTCAGATCAGTTCTAGATCAGGTCTCTGGGCCCGATTTATTAAGTGCATTGGTGTTGTCAATGGATACATCTGTAAGATTCCTGCACCTAAGGCTCAGAGAATATTACAAAAGGGGGAGGGAATTTAAAGAACTAGAGGATCAGGGACTCTATGAGGAGTTTCTGTCAACTAGTAATGTCAGAGGTTACACTCATAAACTCTTACCAACATGACTGCCCAATGGTGAACTGAACAAAGAAGACATCAACAAGGATGTGGAAAACTCTAAGAGGCCACAATCCTCCACAAATAATGGTAGTCAACTTAGTAAGGCTGAGGACAAAAGAGGAAGACATCCCTAAGGAAGAACACACCAATTGTCCATTTCAAACACTGAGCCCTAAACACATACACACAGTTAACATTGACTCACTTGCTACTATTTAGCAATACATACATATATAAAAGTAATACATGTATGGAATAACAACTGATGAAGAAAAGAGGCTATGAATTTAAAGGAGAGAGGGAGGGAAATGTTTTGGAAGTAGGAAATGGAAGATATAAATTTAATTACAGTATAATCTCAAAAAAAGGTCACCCAATGTTCTAAATATCTACCAACTACTCTGTCAATGAAAATTTGCATACAAATTAAAATCTTTGAAATAATATAGACATACATCTTCCAAAAAAATTTGAAATATAGAAATGAATATTTTAAAAGTACTGTGTTACAACAAAAATTTTTGAATTATTCTAATGGTTTCTATCACATTTTTCTGAGTTTTAAAATTCTGAATAACAAGGTTTCTTTTTACCAGTCATACTTATGATTTGAAGATTTTGAAAACTTCTTTATTAAATTGATAGCTGTTACAGGACTTATATCTTTAAATTTCCTTATGTTTATATGTATATAGAATTCTAAATTTTCCTTTTCAGATAAACAATAGGATTGTATTAAAACTTGCATTGCTTTTGAATTCTGTATATACATTTTGAAGATATCTCCAAGTGTTTTAACAATAATATTTCAAGATAAAAGATTATTAACCCCAGTGTCATATTAAAGCAACCATTGATTATTTTGTTTCTCACTCTTCAGGTCCACTGACTGTGGCTGGTCTAGGGTGAACAGATGTAAGCACCTATGTTCTAGGCTACATATTATGTTGGAGTGGACCTAAGCTCAGGGTTGAGTTAAGGTTTGTCTCATATGTTCAGCCTAAGTTTAAACTACCATTTATGCAGAAAAATCTCATCACAGTGATGTAACACACACAAAAATAACAAGTGAAAACTTTTGATCCTTTCTATTACTTCTGTTGACACTCCATATTTCCCTTAATTTACTGCAGTCAAGCCTGACATTAATGACATAGAGAAAAACATCCTGCAGACCCTCTGCTGGAAGCTACTAAAATCACATCAAATCAAAAGCAAGAATATTTATTTCTGTGATAATGACAAAAGGAAACTTGAAAATGGAACAGCATAGGTCTCTGATCAAACATTACAATATCTTTACTGCTATACAAATGTGGAAGATAAAGTATTTCTGAAGAACAAGTGAGAAGAGGTTGCTTAACTTTCTGGAGCCATGCCCTTGCTCTTCTAATCAAGGTTCAGATGAAATTCCCGGGCCTCCGGTTACTCTGTAAAACAGCAATGATGAATTTAGTTAAGATATATATTGTATAGACTTTGCCTCAAATTAAGTACTTTATAATACGTATGAACTCCTTTTAGCCACTAGAACAAGTATTAAAGATGAGTTTCATGTTATTGATCTCTACTACTAAATAGAGACAGTGTTCAACTTGATAGAAAATGGAAGCCACACCTGACAAGGACCACCAGGTTCTCACACCTATCCACGACCTCCCCATTCTCCCTAAGTGTTTTTAAGAGGAATGGCAGCCATACAGTGATGCTAAGAGCAGCACTCTGAATTGAGAATGTTATTTTATGTGCACTCCTAACTTTCTTCTCTGGTTTTTCTTTTTCAGATTCAGAGCCCCAAACCTGAGAAAAGCTACAGTTTCTATCAGTAAGCACACTAGGAATTTCAAGGACAGGAAAGGGAAAGGAAGAAATTATCAACTAATGAGAAACAAGCATAGTATCAGGCTTTACACATTCAACAGACCAGTACTGCTAATGGGCTTGTGATTGAAGTTGCTGTGATCAGCTTGTACCTAAGGGTTATTGAAGGCTGGAAGAGAAACAGACAATAGTAACTCAGTAACGTCTTTATAGGAGATTGGGGGATGTACCTACTAACTTATGAGAAAGGTGGCTATTTTCAGGATGTATGTAATTAATCTTAATCATTGACTTGATGGTATTTAAAATCACAATTGAAACAAACTTCTAAATATGTCTGAGATTTTCTGGATAAGGTTAATTGAGGAGGATAGCCACACCTAAAGGTTGGTACCATTAATTCTTGGACATAGTTCTTGGACTGAATAAAAAAATACTGGCCATCAATCATCTATTCATATTCTGACATGATAGTACCTGCCTGCTCCTGCTATACCACCATAACTTTTCCATCATGGGAGACTGAATCCTTCAAACTATAATTTGAAGTAAACTCTCCCTCCCTTAAGTCTCTTTGGTTAGTAATTACAGGATTGAAAAAAAATAACATAGAGCATTCTGATAATTTTTTAGTCTCTTCTGTAACAAATGATTAAAAGATAACCCTCTGTAAATCAAGACATTAATTGTTTATCTGCTTAAGTAATCTACAAAACTCAGGTAATCCATGATGTTTTACAAATTGTTCTCCTCTTAAAAAAACAAAGAAAAGCCAAGCATGTATGCTAGATGAAAGTTAAATGATACCTCTATGATTAGTTTAGATTTGAATTTCCATTTGAAGCAATGAGCTACACTATTTTGGTCAGGTAAAACTGCAAACTATGAGTTACATTGATTTTTAATAGATATGTCATTTCTAACCTTCTAGACTTTGCAGTCAGAAAAACAGATTCTGCTCATCGTAACATCCTCTTAACTGTACATATGTTTCTTCTTAACCTCGTAATCCCTGCAGGTAACTACCATGCCTGTTTGTTCTGGTCTGACATACCCTTCCTGTACTGGGATTTCACCTAACCTTTTATACTTTTATAACAGATGCCTCAGACACTGCAGTCAGGAATTTGGTTAATTGCTTCTCTGATGGAGAGACCATCTTTGGTTGCAAGGGATTTAAAAAGATTCCGGAAATCAACAACAGGTAAATTAGGAAAGGATCAACTGTAAATGCTAAAGAGCCTGATGCGAACCTCCGTTGCAGGCATATTTCTAAAATAGAATTTGTCACTGTAAATTTAAAGCAGTGCTGAGTTGATATTAGTGACTTTGTCTGTTTTATATGCAGAAACCCTGAAGCAGCTGAAGTGACTGCCAAGCACTGATGCAAGAATATTGACAAAACAGAAGGTTTCACAGTGAGGACATCCTCTCACTAGACTCCACACAGAGACTCTGTAATTACTGCTTCAGTCTTTGCTTGTCAGAACTCTGGTCTGCAGGCCTGTTGAACCTTCCTTTCCTTCCACCCTCCGCCCAGCAATTTAAAAAACAAGACAGAAGGAGAAAGAGAGGCTAATTAGCTACTCTAGGTAGGAATAAATTACCTGAAACAAATACTGTTTGTGTGATTAGGATGGAAGGAAAGAGCCATCACAAAGCAGGTACCCAGGTCCTGCAGAGAGTCAGGAACAGCAAACAGCCACCTTGTCACAGATTTTATTAAGTCTCACTTTGTTGCGAGACTTACAGCTCTTACTTCTATTTCTTGGAAAATAACAGATTGCTAAAACACCCAGTAAAATTAAATCATGTCTTTTAGTAAATGTTGGTTGTTTCAAAAGAGATGATATGCTGATTGCTATAATATATTCATGGATGCTGTAACCTAGAGTCTGAGGGAGACAGTTGTATACAATATACATTGCAAAAATGTATGTAACTTTCTAAGAATGAGAACATTATTTAGAAAGAGAATATCCCAGACTCTTGGGTACTGTGTCCCAACTTACAGTTAAAATCTGTCAGCTATCTTGGCTTTGTCTAATCACATCTCCACATTAACTGGACAGCTTTGGAGACTACCAAATAATCCTTTTTAAAATGTCAGTCTAATCCTTTGATACTCCCTCTTCAATTACTTATTATATGTCTAAATGAATGGTTCCATAAATGAGGTACATACATACCTTAGAAGCATAGGAGATGAGAAATTTTAAGATGAATGGATGCAAAGGCAAAAATGAGCACAACTAACAAACACTAGAAATGGACAAAAACCAGAGAAGGAGCCAGTGAGGAACATAGTTGTTCATCTGCAGAGCTAAAAAGAGATAAAAGAATGAGAAGCTATATCTCCCTCTGATGAGACTTTGTATGAGATAAGATGGTGGTTTTTGGCACCTGGAGATGATTTTTGCATCATCAGAAGGAATAGAGGAAGCAGATTTACTATACACAGCAAAAGAATTAAATATGAGGCTCTAAAAATGGCTCCAAAACACCACAACATTTTGTAGAGAAAAGAAAAAGACATTGATGGGGAGCTGGGTCAAGGGAAGGTATTATATATACATCCATTCTAAAGTCTATCATTGTCAGCCATTTTGTTTTGTTCACTTTCAATACATAGCATCTTGTGAGTATCTGACATATTGTAGTTGTCCAAAGAATACACTGTATGGCTGAATAATTGAATCTATAGTATTCAGTACAACTCAGCTATACAGTGACCAGACAGATCCAGTGTTTGGGGATATCGATGGTCAGCCACTACAGGGAGGATATCCCCTTTCACAGCCACCACCACATTAGAGCTTGGTACTCTAACCCTGACTGAGTGTTAGGCTGATCTGCTGGACCAGTATGCCTAGCTCCCTCCTAAGATAGCTAACCACTCATTACTTTCTGCTTCACCTACTTTTACCCCTCAGGGAAACCTTTCCAGATGCCTGTTCAGGTTTGGAAGCCTCTTTGCTTCACACTGCTATAATTGTTATTTTTCCTTGGCTGTCTCTCTCACTAGCCGATAAGCTCTGTGATGGAAGAAACTATGCCCTATTTGATTTTTCATCCCACTGTCTGGCAAAATGTCTGGTATAAATCAGACATCAATACACATTTGATGAATAAATAATAAATGACATTCCTCCTGGGAACACAGCGTGCTTGTCAGGCCGCACAGGCATCCAGTCTTCTCTGTATTTCTCTTTTATTTCTCATTACGCTGTCATTCATGACTGGAGATTCATATTCTCGTTTATTAGTTTCTTGTGGATTGTTAAGCATGATCCCATTTTATGTTGCTTTTTAAGGGAACACATTCTTCTCTGAGGTTATATCAGTGTAGGAGGTAGAACACTATTCCCAGGAGACAGACACCTAGCCACCTTCAGTACATCAGTGTAACTAATACAAAGAGTAAAAGGGTAATAATTTGAGATGTCATCTCTCAAATGTTGGATGAAATTATCTCCCTATTCTCTAATGTCTGACTTTAGCACTTAGAATTAAATTTTGAATTACATTTTATTACTTTTCATATTGTTCTATAATCTTGCCTTCAACAATCATATAAAATCAAGGAAGATTACAACAAAGATACTGTCACAACACAGGATTTTTTTATTATTATTTTATTTAATATCTAGATTGGATTTATTCAAATGAAATAGTAATAATAATAGAAATAATCTAATTTAAGTCCTAATCTATGATTTTATTATTATAGACATGCTCTCTAATTGAGATATCTGCCAGTGTTTTCAACATTTATTCTTATATTTCATGGTTTTAAGAAGTTATCCGTGGATTTGGCAGAATGGTTTATTGGGTAAAGGTTCCTACCACAAGACCCTTAAGGTGGAATGAGAGAACCGATCTCTGGAAGTAGTCCTCTATCTTCCAAATGAACACTGCTGCATGTGCGCACACACATACACAGACACACATAGACACAAACGGGCACACACACACAAAAATACGTACATACACAGACACATGCAGGCACACATAGACACACACACATACACAAGTACACAATATAAATAAAAATGCAACAAGAATTTCAAAGAAGTTATTCTACTTTTGAACACCAAGGTTTAGAGTGTAAAAATCCTCTGGTCTTTTATCCTCTTTAATGTTTGTCATGAAATATGCCCCTTTAAATACCAATAACTTTCTAAGTTAATTCATTATTTATAAGTTCCCTTTTAGGCATGTGATTCATAGGTACTGGTATTGCTTACTGCCTCTGGAATTAAAGTGACATAGAGCTATAGCAACAGTGTGGGTAACTAGTGGCCATTTTCTTCAGTCATAAAAAAATCAACTGGTTAGATAAAGCTCATATTAGCACCCTGTCAGGGATGAGAAGCTATTAGAGACACCCTGTGGATTCAAATTCCATTTTATGTATTTTATTTACATTTTAACAATGTTGAGGAGGTAAAGTGCTTAAGAAATACTGTGTCATTCACAATAAGAATCTCTGCATCTTAAGAAGGAAATGCTCCTAACCATGACAAACTCCATCTGGAAAATGCCTTTTTAAAAATATATATTGATGCCAGTCAAATCTTATAGCAATGATTTAGAAAGGCAAGGATATTTGAGGTAAACAATGTATTGTCAAGTATGTCTTTTTCTTAAATTAATTCATAGTTATAAAACAACTTATAAAAGTTACATATAAAAAAATTACATAGTTATAAAAGACACATTTAAATTATAAGATTTTTATAAAGCTCTTACCTAATAATAAATAGTACTTTATTACAACATACACAAAGATGCTTTATTTCCTGAGATGGCTCAGGTAATTTATTTATACAAGCATATTCCAGATTATATAGAATGCCAAATGCATGTTAAAATACGTTGTATATTATAGTATATTAAATCATGGGTCAGTATACTTAAGATAGAGTCAAGCTGGAAAAATACATTCTCAGTTTGACCATATTACAAGAAACCCTATGTGATGTGTTTACTTAATAATATTGACAGTAGGACTAAAGGTGCTCTAGGGGGTAGGGTTGAATTACTTGATCAAAATCTTGTACATTAATCGTTCACAAGTCTTAAAATGCTTAATATGTATTAGAAAATAGCCATAGAAATAGTTAGGGAAAATTAGTGTTTTCTTCCCAGGATAGGAAGAGAGAAGCAAAATATAAAATATTCTTCTATGTTGATTGTTCGAGTTATCCATACCAATATAAGAACATGGAAAGCCAAAATACTATAATTAATATCAGTTAAGGTATGTTTTGAACACGTTTCCCAATTAGTGGTGTTAATGTGGGAAGCTATGGACTCTGTAAGAGGTCTTGTCTAGATGATGTAAATATATCCTTTGTTTTCTCTTTTGTCCTGATCCCTGTCTCTGTGTCTCTCTGTCTGTCTGTGTCTGTCTGTCTCTGTCTCTGCCTCCCGCCCCCCCCCCCCCCCCCCCCCGCGCTCGCTCTCTCTCTCTCTCTCTCTCTCTCTCTCTCTTCCTCTCTGTCTCTCTCTCATGTGCTTGGGCATGTGTGTGTACCTGTGCTTGTATGTGTGCACTCATATGCATGTGTGTGTGTGTCTGTGTCTGTGTATACTTTCTTACTGCTATAAAGAAATGTCTTTTTACACACACTCCCACCATAACAATGTTCTGTTCATAAATATTTCCTTCTATGAGTTGTCTTTGCCAGACACTTTTTGTCATAGACATACAAATGTTCAACATAAGCAATTTACCTCACTTTAGGTAAATCTAAGATTCAGATTTATCCTTAAATAGACAAAGGCCACCTCACATGGCACCTGTGTTCTGGGGGTTATCTCTTCTTGAAAGAACTTCTTATCTCTCTCATGAATCTTTGTAAATTCAAATCAGTCTCAGTTAAAATATTTGTCTCCTTGCCAAATTGTCAGACTGTTATGTGACTTTTTCTTGGGGAGACATAAAAATCATCTGCTTACTCCAAAGAATGAACAGATGACAGACCACACTAACAATGCTACCAATGTCCAACTTGTTGAATGATTGAGTTATTGGAACTTCTTATAGGAGTATGGGTAGGTTGTTACTTTTAGAGCAGAATGACTCAAAAATATCTTTGTCATTGAATTTCATATCCTTGACATGAGTGATGATTTAAAAAGCTACATCTCTGGAGTTTTCTGCATGACTTGCTGAAAGTCTGACATGCTAGAAATTTCCCCTCTCTAGCAGTCCTTACTATGTATATATCCTTATAAAGATGCCTTGTGAATCTTAGTTTCAGGAACTTCCTTATTGATTTGTGTTTGTTACTTCCTGAGTTGTAAGAAGCATCCATTCATAATGTAATGTATTGATCAAGAGAAAGTTCTGTCAAAACACAGACCAACATTCCTTATGAGACATACCCCATAACATGTTATTCCTTTATTATTTCTTTTGTCACCATTTGTTCTTAATTATATCACTTCATGAAATTATAACAGCTATAATTACAACTCTACCGTGGTAAACTTAATGGAAATCTTAGCTTATTTATCTGTTGTCATGTGTATTCTGGTAGCCTAGAATAGAACTTGATCACTAAAAGGCACTAAAAATGTTTCCTGAAAAAGAGAGTGAATGGCTGGAACAATAATTATAGTGATGAGAAAATTAGAAGGGCGGGGATGTTTCAAAGCATGCTATAGTCAAATTCATTAACTCAGTAGAAGATAGAAGACATAAAGAATGAATTAAGAATGATGTAGAATTTTCTTTGCTACAGCAAACAAGGTGACCCTTAATCCGACCCATATCTACTTCTCAGATTTGTTTCTTAGTGTAGCTGCTTTTGTTCCCTAACCTTCAGTAGGGATAACGGAAACAACAGGTCTTAAAGGTGTAGTCTCACTACTTTGCATATCCTTCCCTGTGCACTGTGGAGTGTTAATCATTGCTCAGCATATAGTTATTATGCTTAATTTTAAAAACTGATCACTTCCAGAATTCTTGAAAGAAAGCCCCTAGATCTTTCTAATGAGGTAGGTGTAACCTGGATAGTTCTAGAATTTGCTATTGCCCAGAAAGAATTAACTGGATTCAACTTTGGGACTTTCAGTATCAACTTCCAACCCTTGGAAAAGAAAAAGAGCTGTAGATTGACTTATTAAGCAATCTCTATGTGGTGATGACAGCTCTATAAAAGTCCCTGACAGATGAAGCTGGAGAAGTTGATAAACCTGCTTACATGCATAGTAGCTGATACTCCACAAACCCATGAAGATACAAGTTCAGATGCTTAGGGTCCTTGTATAAGTAGTGTCACTTCACTGGGCAGTTCATGTGCAAATACCGAAATGGTGGATATGTAAGTATCTTCTAAGGCCCAGCAGTCATTCTTGCAAATTAATCTGATGAATAACTGTGAGATCTCTGGTATAGAGCCAGTAAGTATGATAACAATAAGTGCTCATATCTGTCATTTGAAATTGGAGGCCACTCTTTTGACAATAAATACGTATTTGTGGGTTTTCACCAACTCCAAGTGGATAATATTTGAAATATGTAATAGGTCATTTAACTGTTAAGAATTAGTTGGTATGAGGAAAATTCCCATGGAATACATACGAAGGTATTAATTAGTGTACATGAAATAAGTACAGAAATATTATTTTATTTTATTTATTATTTATTTGTTATGGCTACTTAATGAACTATGCCTTAAATATTATACATATCCTTCTCATGATGACAGCCATCTTGACATACAGGTAAGCATGGCCAACCTTTAAATCTAAGCTCCAGCATCATCTCTTGCTCAAAGGCATTCCTGTCTACAAAGTGCATTCCCCTCCACAAAACTGTGCAGGCTTTCCTTGTTGTGATGCTGTGCTCCATTCAAATCATGATGGTGTCAATGCCATATCTCATCAGAAAATCATTTATTTGTCTTTCTTTAACAGCCGTATGGGAATTCCTAAACTTCAAAAATGAATGCTACATACTGTAGAAGGAAAACATGGAAATCACGAACTTTTAAGTTAAAGTATGGACTTAGATTAAGTTTGAGAATAGAGAGAAGAGTCGCAATAGAAATAAATCGTTTTCAGTTCAGCTCAGTAAGCGTCCATTTATTTTCTACATGCTTTACTGGATATGTAGTATACAATAATAACTTATTCTAGAACTCTGTTCTCAAGAAGTACAAAATCTACAAAGATTATTGCATCTGAAAGCAAAATCCTATAATAATAATAATTATTATTATTATTGTTATTTGTAACATCTAAGTGATCTTTAGGTTATATAAACATACAGATTTATATTTTATTAATACAAAATTCTAACTTAGAATCAACTCTCATTAGGATCACGCTTAATAGGTATGTCTCAAATTCACCATAAGCTTTTATTAGTCCTTAAGGAATCCATTTTTCATTTAGATTATACCATCTATGTAACAATGACACGACTCACTGATAACCTGATTATAATGTAAAGAATTTAAAACTCTGTGATCTGAGAAAACAAAGAAGGTAGATAAATTATCAGACCCTAAACTCAACTAGTAGTCTACACTGTGTACTCTGTCCTTCTGAAAGAAATGTTCTGCATAGTTTAGCAATGTTCTTGCCTTTGCCTCCCTGTCACCCCTGCTATAATGCATATTCAGGTTAAATCAGATCATCAATACTGAAGTCCTTGAATGTAATTGATAGAATAGCACTGAAGTAATGCTCATTAAGTGCAGAATTTCTAGTCAGCAGAGGACAATGAAAAGATAATAAGAATGTTCCCATATCATGGAGGGGAGAAAGCCAAAATTAGGTCATTGAAAGGAGGGAGGAAAAATAAAATATAAAATTTGCCCTTAAGAAATGTGGACCACAGGGGAGGAGAAATTAAGCATGCTTACATGTGCACACACACACACACACACACATATGCACACACATACACACACATACACACACACACATATGAAAATTATATGTCCTTGCATGTTTTCCATGTGTGTAGTGCATGTATGTGTACAAGGTGTGTCTCCATATGCATACATGCATATGAATGTCAGAGTTTAACATCAAATGTCATTTTTGATGTCTTCATGTTATTTTTTGAGATAAGGTCTCTCAGTAAACCTAGACCTCACGAATCCAGCTAAGCTAGCTGAGGACTGAGCTAGCTGATAGCTCCAGGGAGCTGCCTGTCATTACCCCAGCAAGTTCTGGGTTGAGAGACACATGTGACCACTCATGATAGAAAGTCCTCTGTCGTGTCCCTCCAGGCTGGGATCACAGATGTATGTGGCCACACATGACATTTTGTGTTTTTATGTTAGTGCTTCACATCTGAATGCAGCTCCTCAAGCTATGACAAACACTTTACCCACCAAGTTACCTCCCCTGTTGTCAGCATATAGCTTTTGGAGATTTTTATTTAAAAGCAGAATAATCAAAACCCTCACAAGGAGTCATCACTGATAAACTTCATTGTGACCAAATGTGGTCTTGAGCGTGAGTGAAACAAAAGGTTTCTAGCACACTCTAATTGCTTTCTGTCTCTTGAGAGTTATATGATTACATGCCAGGCATTTAGTGCGGCATACCTCAATTGCTAGACTACCTCACTTGGATTTTAAGTCAGCTTCTCAGGGAAGCATGTGTGGAAAAGGAAAGAATTGAAAGAGAGTCAGTTATATAATTCAAATGCTTAGGCATCTCATCCTCTAAGATGCTCCCACATAAAAGACAAGTAGACATATCAGCTCATTAGTTAGTGCTGGCTTTTTTACTTGTGTATCAAGATCTATATGCAGGTTTGCCTTTCTTTATTCAATTCACTCAAATTTAATGATAGCCCGTGTACTTTCTCTCCTCCAACCTGAGGTTCCTTATTACCAGGAATTTAGAGAAATTCTGGAAGTGTGGCTCAATGGTCAACTTTCTTTCTATCACATATACAGTGAAGAAAAAAGGAAAGGTTCGGGAGTGGAGCTCACATTAAACATCACCACCTGCACAATGTTCCCTATTTTATGCCACACCATTCTTCAGTTCTCACTGCTAGCACATAGATGCCAATGCAAAGTTTTTCCAATTGCTTTTGCAGCCTTTTGCAAACGTCCATGTTCCCTCTGCAAATGCTAAAGATGCTCTGAGAATATCTTTATGTGTGACATCGATCTGATTATTCTTCTATTTTGAAAATGTATTAAACTCACAAGAAGAAAAATAAATATTGAAATAAACCTACAGATGTTAGTAGCCTTCCCGTCGCTAATCCTTTAGATAAAGATCATGAATAAAATCACTAATGACGTCTTCTACCTACAAAATTGTACTTTGTATAATAATCTGGATAAAGCAGGGTTTGAGTTTATTTTTTTTCCACAAAATTCAATTTTGTGATCTCTCAGCTGTTGAAATAAATCAGCATGATGTTAACTTATCCCTCTCACGATATCAACAGTGGACATTTTCAGATCTGGAGAAGTTATACACCACAGCAGCTTTTCACAGGCTTGCTGCTGAGAACAACTAGAAAACAACATTTTACAATAAAAGTCCTATCTTGGTTTATTTTTCTGTTGCTGTTATAAAATACCCTTACAAAAAACACTGAAGAGAGAAAGAGTTTATGCTGGCTCACAGGTTAAGGCAGCAAAGTGGATGGAGCAGGAGACTGAGGCAACTGATCACTTAGTGCCACAGTCAGGAAACAGAGAGAAAGATGCAACCTCACACCCAGTTTGTTTCCCTCACTTTGTCCAGTCCAAGATCCCTTGCCCACAAAATGGCCCTACCCACAGTTCTTTGGTTCCTTCAGCATCAGTTAACATAATCAGGATAACCTCCTGATGTGCACATAGGCTCTTCTCTCAACTGATTCTGGTTTCTGTCAATTTAGCTCCACTGGCCATTGCAAGTCCTATGTATAAGCATTCATTTATGTAAATCCAGCACTGTTCTGTTCTTACTAAGTTATAGGGCCAATATTCTTTATCTTGTCTACTTTACCATTTACTTTAGAATTTGGTGTTTCATTAGATAGATTTCATCCATAAAGATAGTTTAGTACCCTGATTTACAGGGGTAAACAAATAGTCATAGAGTTTAGGAATTTAAGCCATTTTTCAGAAATAGGTATCAGATCCAAACTGAGTGAAATTGTAACCCAGGTAAATAGAGCTGAAATGGAGAACAACATTCAGTAACATGATGTCATTTGCCTCTGTCAGACAGGAAATTTGTCAAAGCAGACCTTATCAATTCATTCTCTCTTTCCTCTGTCTCTCTGTCTCTCTGTCTCTCTGTCTCTCTCTCTCTGTCTCTCTCTTTCTCTCTCTCTTTCATGCACACATGCATACATGCTCACATGTACACACACACACACACACACAAAACCCCACAATGTTGATTCTATATTTTTCTCTGTAAGTCTGCTTCAAATGAACATTGTCTAAAGTAAATAATGCTTTCTTTTTCCTACGAGATCAGCCAGAAATGACCTCCATCTAGAACAGGGTTAAAAACAGATAGCATTCCAGACACCACAACTATGTTAGGAGACGGTGAGCTGACAAGATTTCCAAAATGGTGTAGAATGTAAACAGTGTCCACAACAAAATCCGTGTGATTGGCTAAGTTCTGTGGTTTTCAGAGTGGCTAGGTTCACAGAAGCATCTGCTTCAGCAGGATTGTCCATCCCTTCAAGACTTGCTTCTAGCATCAAAAGTAAATATTGACCTTACATTCTTCCCAAAGCTTCTGTAATTCTTGCTCACAGTTCTCACAGTGACTGCTTGTCAGAAGGAATAGAGGGAATATTTCTTCAGTAGCTCTGCATTGATTTACACAATACAGTCACACACCTGGGCAAGCTGGCAGATCCACAAGAGGAGCCCACCAGCTTGCTTTGGCAAATCAGTGTCTAAGCAACTATAGCATCCAGCACTTATCTCCCTGTCAGATTCTTTTAGGATCACGACAGCGGGAACATAATTGATTTTGTTGTCATAGATTAGATATGTTATATTCAAATTATATCGGAAAATAGGATCACATATTCTAGCACCATGGTGCCTGGTAGTGTGTATGTCTTGCCAGTCTGATAATTCATATTTTCCTTTGTGCATTTGTTTCTTTAACTAAACTCATTGTGTATGGAATACATTTATTCTATGCATGAAGCCAGATAAAATCAATTCTATTTTCTGCACTTTCCATTTAATTGGATAACAATAGATTTTCGCAAACCTAAAGCCAGATCCTGGCCACTCTATTTTGTATGTGTATGTGTGCGCTATGCGTTGAAGAATACCATTTTCAGTCTCTAAAACCAAGCAACCTCATCTGCAAACTGGAGATAATCCTATCAATTCCATAAGTTTACTAAAGGACACACTCTACATAAACTGCCGTACAGTCAGATATAGTGTATCATTACCCAGTAAATTACAAAACATGAGCATTTATTGCAAGCAACTTTATTATTAATAAATATTTCGTGCATATTTTAGTAATTGTGATTTGTCAAGAATCTTATCTATCTTGAACCAATTTTATTTTTCTATTTGAGGTTTATCAATTTCTTCTGGTTTGCTAACATGAAATTTCAGATAGATCTTTTCCATTTATATTGTTTATTCACTTATTAGTTCTTATTTGATGGGTAGGATTGGTTTCTGAAAAGGGATCCTGTTTGTGTATTTCAGGCTGACCTCAGCAACATAATCCTTCTACCTCAGCTTCATGAATGTAGCAATAAAAATACCACCTTACCTGCCTTAACAGTTTTTCAGGAAAAAATATTGAAATAAGTAATAAAAATAATTTACATTGGCTTGGTCCTTTCTGTTGGGGAAGACTCCTAACTGGTTTGCTCTCCTGAAGATATCATATTCTGACCCATCCTAGAGGAACATCTGTACTCGGAGCAGTGGGATTTCAGGATCCCCGAGGCAGGCTGAGTCTCAGGAGCTCTTCTATCCAGAATCTCAGGATCACAGGATCACAAAGACAGCTAGACTCTGAAGAGTTCTGAAACAAACAAGATAACAGGAAAGATAGGCTCCAGTCAGAGACAGTGAGTACAAGTATCACTAGAGATAACCAGATAGCAAAGGGTAAGCTTAAGAAGATAAACAACAGAAACCAAGGTTAATTGGCACCATCAAAAACCAGTTCACCCACCATAGCAAGTAATGGACACCCCGCACATCAGAAAAGTAGAATTCAGATTTAAAAATCACTTCTCATGATGATGTTAGAGGACTTTAAGAAGGACATAAATAACTCCCTTAAAGAAATACAGAAGAATACAGGTAAACAGGTGGAAGCTCATAAAGAGGAAACACAAAATTCCCTTCCATGAAAAAGACATCGGGACAGGTATGGCCCTCATGCCTCACTGGATAACGACAGGGGGATTGGAGCCATTACAAGGTCCCCTTCAAGTACTGGAGGTCTGGCCTCTATCCCTGCCTTCGCAAGATTAGAATTGCCACAGCCCTTCTATACTTAGAGAAGGGAGGAGATGTCAGGGGCAGCCCTGCTTATACACTGAAGGCCTAAAATCAGCTGTAGGCCTAAAATCAGCAATAGGCCTGACATACATGTATACTAACACCAAGTTTTAGGTCTCAGTGGAAAAATATTGAAACAAATGGCTATAAGCTATTGTAAACAGGCAGCTTTTGTGGAAATTTACAAGCCTGAGTAGTCAGAGACCTTGTAAATAGCTAGCCTTGGCAGATAATACCAACTTAGATAAGGACAAGCAAGTCATAGGCAGAGTCAGTGACTTGTGCCCTGAACCTTCACCCAGCCGATACCCAGTTCTGAAAGATATCTGTATTCCCCCTGAACACCCACACTCCAGTGTCATTCCCTTCCCCACATCCTGCCTTTCTGTGTTTATAACCCCTGTGTGAATGAATTACGATTTGAGAAAAAATAAATTATTTAAAAAAATAAAAAAGTAAGAAAGAAAGAAATAAATAAATAAATAAATAAATAAATAAATAAATACAGGAGAATGCAGGTAAACCAGTAGAAGCCCTTAAAGAGGAAAGAGCAAAAATCTCTTAAAGAATTGCAAGGAAACACAACCAAACAGGTGAAGGAATTGAACAAAACAATACAGAATCTAAAAATGGAAGTAGAAAAAATAAAGAAATCCCAAAGGGAAACTAACCTGGAGATAGAAAAACTAGGAGAGACCAGGAGTCATGGATGCAAGCATCACCAACAGAATACAAGAGATAGAAGAGAAAATCTCATGTGCAGAAGATACCATGGAAAACATTGACACAATTGTCAAAGAAAATGCAAAATGTAAAAAGCTCTTAACCCAAAACATCCAGGAAATTGAGGACACAATGAGAAGACCAAACCTAAGAATAATATGTATAGAAGAAAGTGAAGATTTCCAACTTAAAGGGCCAGTAAGTATCTTCAACAAAATCATAGAAGAAAACTTTCCTAACCTAAAGAAAGAGAGGCCCATGAACATACAAGAAGCCTACAGAGATCCAAATAGACTAGGCCAGAAAAGAAATGCCTCCTGTCACAAAATAATCAAAACACCGAATGCAAAGTAAGAATGTTAAAAGCAGTAAGGGAAAAAAGTCAAGTAACATATAAAGGCAGACCTATAAGAATTGCACCAGACTTCTTACCAGAGATTATGAAAGTCAGAAGATCCTGGACTGATGTCATACAGATCCTAAGAGAACACAAATGCCAGCCCAGACTACTATACCCAACAAAACTCTCAATCACTATAGATGGAGAAACCAAGATATTCCATGACAAAACCAAGTTTATACAATATCTTCGCACAAATCCAGCCCTACAAAGGATAACAGATGGAAAACTCCAACACAAGGAGGGAAACTACAACCTAGAAAAAGCAAGAATGTAATCTTTCCACAAACCAACAAGAAGATAGCTACACATACACAATTCAACATCTAATAACAAAAATAATAGGAAGCAAAAATTATTTTCCCTTAATATCTCTTAACATCAATGGACTCAATTTCCTATATGAAAATGTGGACTAACAGACTAGATATGTAAACAGGACCCTGAATTTTGCTGCATACAGGAAATGCACCTCAGTGACAAAGACAGACAAGACCTCAAAGTAAAAGGCTGGAAAACAATTTTCCAGGCAAATGGTTCCAACAAACAAGCTGGAGTAGCAATTATAATGTCTAACAAAATCAACTTTCAACCAAAAGTTATCAAAAAAGATAAGGAAAGACACTTCATACTCAACAAAGGAAAAATCTACCAAGATGAACTTTCAATTCCAGACATCTATGCTCCAAATGCAAGGGCACCCACATAAATAAAAGAAACTTTACTAAAGCTCAAAACACATATTGCATCTCACACAATAATAGTGGAGGACGTTAACACACCAGTCTCAGAAATAGATAGATCACGGAAACAAACTAAACAGAGACACAATGAAACTAACAGAAGATATTAATCAATTGGATTTAGCAGATATCTATAGAATATTTCATCCTAAAGCAAAAGAATATATATTTTTCTCAGCACCTCATGGTACCTTCTCCAAAATAGACCATATAGTTGGTCACAAAACAGGCCTCAACAGATTAAAAGAAGATTGAAATAATCTCTTGCATCCTATCAGATTACCATGGTCTAAGGCCATAATAAGAAAAACAATGGAAAGCCCACATACACTTGGAAACTGAACAATGCTCTACTGAATTATAACTTAGAGAAGAAATAAAGAAAAAACTTAAAGACTTTTTAGATTTAATGAAAATGAAGGCTCTTTATACCAAAACTTACCGGACACAACGAAAGCAGTGCTAAGAGGAAAACTCATAGTTCTAAGTGCCTACAAAAAGAAACTGGAAGGAGCATATACTAGCAACTTGACAGCACACCTGAAAGCTCTAGATCAAAGAGAAGCAAATACAGCCAAGAGGAGTAGACAGCAGGAAATAATCAAACTCAGGGCTGAAATCAACCAAGTACAAACAAAAACGAATGTACAAAGTATCAACAAAACCAGGAGCTGGTTCTTTGAGAAAATCAACAAGATAGATAAACCCCTAGCCAAACTAACCAAAGGGCACAGAAACAGTATCCAAATTAATAAAATCAGAACTGAAAAGGGAGACATAACAACAGAAACTGAGGAAAATAAAAAAATCATCAGATCCTACTACAAAAGCTTACACTCAACAAAGCTGGAAAATATGAATGAAATGGACAATTTTCTAGACAGATATCAGGTACCTAAGTTAAATCAGGAGCTAATAAATCATCTAAACAGTCCAATCAGTCCAATAAGCACTAAAGAAATAGCACCAGTCATTTAAAGACTCCCCACCAAAAAAAAAAAAAACAAAAACAAAAACAAAAAAAAACCAGGACCAGATAGTTTTAGTACAGAATTCTATCAGACCTTTAAGGAAGACCTAATACCAATTCTCTTCAAACTATTCCACAAAATAGAAACAGAAGGAACACTACCCAATTCGTTCTATGAAGCTACAATTACACTCGTACCCAAACCTCACAAAGACCCAACAAAGAAAGAGAACTTCAGACAAATCTCCCTTATGAACATCGATGCAAAAATACTCAATAAAATCCTTGAAAACCAAATCCAAAAATGCATCAAAACAATCATCCATCATGATCAAGTAGGCTTTATCCCAGGAATGCAGGGATGGTTCAATGTATGGAAATCCTTCAATGTAATCCACAATATAAACAAACTCAAAGGAAAAAAAAAACCACATGATCATCTCACTAGATGCTGAGAAAGTATTTGACAGAATTCAACATCCCTTCATTTTAAAAGTCTTGGAAAAATCAGGAATTCAGGGCTCATACCTAAACATAGTAAAAACAATATACAGCAAACCAGTAGCCAACATCAAACTAAATGGAGAGAAACTTGAAGCAATCCCACTAAAATCAGGGACTAGACAAGGCTGACCACTCTCTCCTTAGCTATTCAGTATAGTACTGGAAGTCCTAGCCAGAGCAATTAGACAGCAAAAGGAAGTCAAAAGGATACAAATAGGAAAGGAAGAAGTCAAAACTGTTTGCAGATGATATGATAGTATACTTAAGTGACCCCAAAACTTCCACCAGAGAACTCCTAAACCTGATAAACAACTTTACCAAATTGGCTGGATACAAAATTAACTCAAACAAATCTGTAGACTTCATCTACTCGAAGGATAAACCGGCTGAAAAAAATTAGGAAAATGACACCCTTCACAAAGTCACAAATAATATAAAATACCTTGGTATAAATCTAATCAAACATGTGAAAGATCTCTTTGAAAAGAACTTCAAGTCTCTGAAGATGAAATCAAAGATGATATCAGAAGATGGAAAGATCCCCCATGCTCATGGATTGGCAGGATTAATAAAGTAAAAAGAGCTACCTTGCCAAAAACAATCTACAAATTCAATGCAATCCCCATCAAAATTCCAAATCAATTCTTTATAGAGATAGAAAGAACAATTTGAAAATTCATTTAGAATAAGAAAAAAACTCAAGATAGCAAAAACTATTCTCAACAACAAAAGGACTTCTAGGTGAATCACCATCCCTGACCTAAAGCTATACTAAAGAGCAATAGTGATAAAAACTGCATGGTATTGGAAAAAAGACAGGCAGGGAGATCAATGGAATAGAATTGAAGATCCAAAAATGAACCCACACACCTATGGTCACTTGATCTTTGACAAAGGAGCTAAAACTGTCCAGTGGAAAAAGGGCAGCATTTTCTTTTCTTTTCTCTCTCTCTCTCTCTTTTTTTTGTTTTTTTGTTTTTTGTTTTGTTTTGTTTTGTTTTCCGAGACAGGGTTTCTCTGTGTAGCCCTGGGTGTCCTGGAACTCACTCTGTAGACCAGGCTGCCTCTCAGCACTTTCAACAAATGGTGCTGGTTCAACTGGAGGTTAGCATCTAGAAGAACGCAAATTGAACCATTCTTATCTCCTTGTACAAAGCTCAAGTCCAAGTGCATAAAAGACCCTCACAAACAAACAAACAAACAAACAAAAATCAGATACACTGAAACTAATAGAAGAGAAGGTGGGGAAGAGCCTCGAATACTTGGGCACAGAGGAAAAGTTCCTGAACATAACACCAACGGCTTATGCTCTAAGAGCAAGAATTGACAAACGGGACCTTATGAAATTGTAAAGCTTCTATAAAGCAAAGGACACTGTCAATAGGACAAAACAGTAATCAACAAATTGGAAAAACATCTTTACCAATCCTACATCTGATACAGGACTAATATCCAATATATACAAAGAGCTCAAAAAATTAGACTCCAGACAACCAAATAACTCTATTAAAAATGGAGTACAGAGCTAAACAAAGCATTCTCAACTGAGGAAACTCAAATGACAAGAAGCATCTAAAGAAATGTTCAATATCTTTAATCATCCAGGAAACACATATCAAAACAACACTGAGATTCTACCTCAAACCAGTAAGCATGGCTAAGATCAAAAACTCAGGTGATAGTAGATACTGGTGAGGATGTGGAGAAAGAGGAACACTCCTCCATTGTTGGTTGGATTGCAAGCTGATACAACCACTCTGGAAATCAGTCTGGCGGTTCCTCAGAAAATTGGACATACTATTACCTGAGGACCCACTTATGCCACTCCTAGGCATATACCCAGAAGATGTTCCAACATATAACATGGACATATGCTCCACTATGTTCATAGCAGCCATATTTATAATAGCCAGAATCTGGAAAGAAACCAGATGTCCTTCAACAGACAAATGGATACAGAAAATGTGTTACATTTACATAATGCAGTACTTTTCAGTTATTAGAAACAATGAATTCATGAAATTCTTAAGAAAATGGATGGAACTAGAAAATATCATCCTGAGTGAGGTAACCCAATCATAAAAGAACACACGTGGTATGCACTCACTGATAAGTAGATGTTAGCCCAAAAGCTCACTATACCCAAGATACAACTCACATACCACGTGAAGCTCATGAAGAATAAAGAACAAAGTGTGGGTGCTTTAGTCCTTCTAAGGAGTAGCAAAATACTCATGGGAGCAAATATGGAGATAAAGTGTGGGACAGAAACTGACGTACGGGCCATCTGGAAACTGTTTCACCTGGGTATCCAGCCTGTGTGCTTTCACCAAAGACAGATGCTGATGTGGTTGCCACAAAGTTCATGCTGACAGGAGCCTGAAATAGCTATCTCTTATAGGTCTGCCAGAGCCTGACACAGCTAATCATTGAATTGATCATGGGGTTCCTAATTAAGTTAGAGAGAAGACTGAAGGAGCTGAAGACTGAAAGGCTTTGTGGCCCCATGAGGAGAGCAACAATATCAACCAACCAGAGCTTCCAGGATCTAAGCCACTAGCCTGGGAGCACATATGGAGGGACCCATGGCTCCAGCTGTATATGTAGGGGAGGATGAACTTGTCAGGCATAGGCAGGAGAGGAATTCCTCAGTCCTGTAAATGTTGGATTCCCCTTTGTGGGAGAAATCGAGGGTGGGGAGGTGGGAGTGGGTGGGTGGCTGGAGGCACATCCTCATAGAAGCAGGAGGAGGGGGATGGAATAGGGAGTTTCTGGTTGGCAGAAATTATATATGCTCAATACCTAATGGTAGATATTGGCCAGAATAGAGCACTAAACAGTATAGACAATTTTATTTCTAACTTTCTTTTTTCTTCTTTCTTTCTTTCTTTCTTTCTTTCTTTCTTTCTTTCTTTCTTTTGGCATAGTTCTATAAATTAGTAGTAGTCTTATCCTTGAGGAAACACAGGTGCATACAGAACCTTAAGACAGAGTTACATGATACATGGGATAGCATGAATGATTGTCAACAGAGATTTGAATGTACCACTGTGGAAGAGTGGCAGGTACTCCATATTTGATATTGGGAACACAGAGGGAAATTTATGGTATTGCATTTACATTTTATACCATGTAGATGATGAAAATGCTTCATACCTTTGCTATATTTGTATATATAACATGGCTCAAAACTTTCCTCACTAAATTTAATTCTGTTTAAAAATGATATCATTTAACAGCAATTTAAAATTTCAGAGTATTTCACTGAAATGAGGATATTATAGGTTCATAAGATTTTGGACACAATGCTTAATATTAATACCCTGTCCTTTTGTGCCCTCCCTTATTACCATTATCAGAGTATAAGCCCCTAGAGAACAGTACAGTAGAAAAATGCTAACCAACTCCCTCCCCCTGAATTCTGATGATAAAAGGCATTCTAAAGGAAAGTCTGTATTAAATGTTTAGATGATGGTCTGTTCACCAAAGAGAGCCAGCTGTTTATACTTGGCGACATACTGCAACAGAATTATCTCATTTGCAAATCTTTGGATGTGGAGATGCAGATAAATGTTAGCACTATAAACCAGCAAATGTGGAATGAGTCACATTCTTAGTATCTGGAGGAAGACTTTGTATTTCATATTTGTGCATATGGAGCTTTAAAAAAATATTCATAAACATGTCATCTGAGCAATATGGCACATAAGACATTTTTAATATAGCCAGAGCAGTATTAAGATATTTCCTTGCATAATATTATACAAACAAAATATTTTAGCATTCTACTTGCATAAAATGTAAATGAGAAAAATACTTAGCAGCAAAAACAAAGGTATGTCTAATTATTCCAACAAAAAATGCACATTTTCCACCAAACACATGTTGTGGATAAACATGATATTATACTCAGAAGAGAGACGAATTCAAGTCATAGAGAAAGACACATTATGTGTGCTGGTAAATGTACCCTGTCAGACTTTGCACCCTTTGACTCACATGAAAACACCACACAGTATGTAACCATAGTCACAGGCTATTTGCTCGTGAATCTAGACGCAAATCAGTCAAGTACTCAAAATGATTCGTTGATAATACATTTCAAGTATATAATATTGTCTTTCAGCCCAAAACAGCTGCTAAAATTGGAAAAGAAAGATCTTTCATAGCATTCTAGCTTCTGTGTACATGTGCATGTGTGTATAGAAATTTGTGTATGTGCTCATATATTTCATACATTCATGTATATGTTCATGAAACATTTACTTGAATGGGAAGAAATTTATCCATCATATCAATGGATAAGCAAGAGAAATCTGTTCCTTTTTCTTCATATACAGAGAACTCAGTGTAGCCATGCCAATCAATGCATTCTCTTCACCACAGGTACAATAGATCTATAAAGGTTCTAAAATTTAAATATGATCACATGGAATTTTTAATTAAATCAATGATTTTCATTGTCAAAGCATGCAACTGTTTAGTCTTTAACATGACCTACATCATGCTCCTTGATTGATCTTGCCTGCCTTTGTACTTGTCAAAATACAACCATAAGTTCTGAGATTCCATATTTGTAGAGCTGTAATACTCATTTGTACATATGAACTCAATATTAGATACCTTTATTTTCTACTCCTAATATCATGAGTAGGTGCATTATACATTTTCATTCGATTAATGTACAGAATCTTTCAAAAAAAAAAAAACCTGCTGCGTAACAACTCAAACGGCTCATCAATTAAATAGCAAAAAGCATCTGTTATGATTCTTTTTTCCATGAATATATAATTTCTCATCTTGTAGCCAAAGTTCCTGGTCCCAGGTGCCACTCAAGGTATTCATTGATTTATGCATTGCCAAGTTTCTCTCTTTTTTTTCTGTCTCTCATGGAAAAAAGGGCCTTATTAGGATCTCCTGATTTCAGCATAAAGTTCAAATGCTTGGCATAGGGTTGAACCTCATTAAAGTCTCCAACACTAACTGAATCATTTACCCACACACCCTAGTACAAACAGGCTAACCATTTCTCAGTCTGTGAATGTTCTATGCTGTCTTCTTTCTCCACTGTGTGTCTCTATATAAACTGATTTCTCTGGATAGGACACTCTTTTTTTTCTTGTTTTGTTTTTTTGCTTGTTTGGGTTTTTTTAAATGTATTTCATCAGAATAAACTATGTTTGTTTGATTTTTATATTTTATTTTTGAAACAAAGTCTTACAGAGCTCAGACTAGCCTCAAACTGATTATGGAAATAGCTAAAGCTCCTGATCCTCCTGCCTCCAACTCCAGAATACTGTGATTCCAGGTGTCCACACTACAGCCCTGTTTCCATATTAGTCAACTGTAGTGATTATTTAAAAAGACCAAATTTTTATTATCTCTAAAGCACACTTAATTCTCTGTGACACATCTTACCTAAGTTCTATATGACTTTTCTTTAACCTGAAAAAAGCAATGAAGAAAATACAAACAAACAGAAACTGCTTTTACAAGTGAGAAAAGCAGAGAAATCCAGAAAAGTAATGCATAAAGTTGTATGATACTAATTTATTGATAAGTTTCAGTTTTCTATATACTATCACCATTGAGATAAGCATCTAGGTTTCATCAAAATCCTATTTCATTAATATATAAAATGCTTCCTATGACTGTAGCATAGAATTCAGAGTGGGTCATATTGACAGTTTGACATATCAGAATCAAGCACCACAAGACAAGGCTCAATTTTCTCTCTTTTCCTAAGATTTCTTTGAACAACCTGGGAATAATTGTTTTGGGAAGAGTTGCAGACACATTTCTGCAATGGCCACAAAAGGAAGACGTAGCTCCTCTAACCTGGACATCACTTTGTTATTTCTGCTCCAGATGGAAGTATAAGCCAACAACATGAAGTCTTCAAAAACACCTTTAACACAGCTTCCAATTACACTAAGGAAGGCATATGGCCTAGAGTGATACAGGTGTGGAATGGCCATTGCCCACATAGTATTATACACAAGCTTGAAGTTAGGCCATGGAAGACAGTCAGGGAAAGAGATGAATACAAGATTATGGGCTTTAACCTCTGTTGTGGTTTAATTACTGTTGAGAAAGCTTTTATCCATAGGGAACTTGGACCTAATGGGAAGAGATAAGTCGATGACATTATTCTGGGTTTATCACTTTAATATACAAAGATGTTGAGAAGAGAAGCTTAGAAATTGGCATCAAGCAAGTACTTGTTTAAAGCAAACCAGTGCTTGTACAAATATGTGGGAACCTGTAAGATAAGAAATAACAACTTTAACATCATTAGGAATCAAGACTTGCCTCCCTGCTTGGAGCCAGACTGACCCAAGACTTTGTAAGAGGTCCTGATAGAAGGATAAAGACATTTCTTCAGTCCAAGAACAGACTTGGCAAGACCAGTCTGAGGCTGGAGTCAGTGTCTTATAGACATCAAGGTTATACCTTTTAAGGACCACACCCTTTACACTGGGCTATCAGCCCTAAAGTTCCCTATTCTAAGGTACCTGTATCTGCAGTATCTCTTTACCAACATTGTTGGTTTACCATTCTGCTGACCTTAGCCATTTCTCCCCTTACCAGATAATAGTATATAGAATGTTGTAATTTTAAATAACCTTGCTTGGAATAAGTCATTTAGACAGTATTTCCTTCCCCAGTACTAGCTGTCTGGGGGAGCATAGAAGATAAAATGTATATAGCATGAGTATATGGTCTAGAGTGAAGAGCGAAAGAATTATCAAGAGCATGACTCTTGCAAACAAGATGTTTCCATAACAAAATGGCCTGAAAAGAATAATGTCTTTCTGTAAGCAAACATCACAGTGGGAAAAGACATCTTTTTAGACACTAAACTTATCAAGGATGCAACTAATATACAAATATATTTGTAGGTAAGCAGTAGGTAAAGTTGTGGTAGCTAGTTCCAAAGTGATATTCCAATGATTCATGCTTCCTGGTCACCTCTTCTTCCAATTGTTCCCTCCTCTTTCCTGTTAGCTGACTATGATGTACTCTTGACCACAGAGTGTGGTGGAGGTAGCACTGTATTTAGAAGGTATTATGTAGCTTCAGGCTGAGACTCTTAGCATGTGGTAATTGAAACCATGTCTGTGTTGTAGAAGCCTAAGCCACTCAGAAAGGCCAAGCCAGGCACCACTGTGGAAAGGCACAGATGAGTTTTAAGCTAATAGACAGCATCTCATGCCAACTTATGAATGAACAGTCTTGGAAATTCAGATCAATCTAGCCTTAATTTGACTGTAGCTCCAGCCAACGTTTGACTGAAACCATAGAACAGGTCCCAAGCTTAAATGAGAATTGCACAGCTGAACCCAATCAATACACAGAACAAAGTAAAATAATAAATTATTCTTTTAAAGTCCTTAATTTGGAGGTAGAGTTTTTATTTTTAATTCAGCTAAAGATAATAAGAGCAGATGCCTATTAAAATTCTTGGCCCCATGTATTGGATATAAATAAAATGAGATTAGTTACTTGAATCATTTACTAGATTTAATTTTTAATCTGCTATCCAGATAATGTCAAAACTTGGTAATGAAACATGATAAAATACTTCAGTATTCCTAATATGAACCTAGTCTTAACTTCTCTAAAAGTTACCACTCATCTTATGATCAATACATGATTGTATGTCTGGTATGGTTTGCTTTCTTAGGAATATTAAGAAACCTGTCTCAAATGTGATAACATCTTAGCCTGTGAAATAAAATATGCTAATTGGAAGAGTGGTCTATGCATTCCAGTATTGACTAACTTACTGAGATGTATATCTTTGTTTCTCACTGACTCAATACATTTTAAAGAACCCAGGCATTTGTAGCTAAACAAGCTTCTAGCAAATTCTTATATTCAATGTCTAAGACATCAATCTAGATGTCTAAATCTCTATGCTAGGATTAGAAATTTGGCAGCCAGATGCATAACTTCAGCTCCACATTGACATACACTCTCTATGTTATGATTTCTATTATGTTCTTCACATCTATAGAATCTTGACTGAGTTATTGAGTTGAGGGACCTAAAAAATAGTCCTGTGCCTTTAAAAGCTTCACAAAGAGCAATATATATTTCATTAATCAATGGCAATTTCACTGTAGAGATTACAACTAGAAATCCACTCTTCTTTGCTGCCTGTCTTTTGAAATGTTGTTTTCCTGATCCAATTGCCCACATCATCTATTCGGAGCCATCTCAAATATGTAGGTTTCATTCAATTCCAACAGTGTCTTCAGTGTGAAAAGACTTTGACATGATAATGATGAAAGTTGTACATTAATTATACTTCCTGGCAGGAAACATGAAAATTCTTCTTAAATTTGGGTATACCATATTCTAAAAAATTAGCATAAGTCTGAACAGAACATGCTTTCTAAATGTTAATTTTTCTTCTTGGTGTTTGAGTTGTTCTGGGATGCAAACTTGTTTTGCAAACATGAAAAGGATCACCCCAGACATAAGAAAATTGCCTACTGCTTAGTCCTAAAAGTCTCCCTAGAAATTCAGAAATTGTTGAGTGAATTATGAAATTAAATTTGACATTTCAAAGCCAGGTAGACATGGTGTTATTTATGTGTGTCTTCTTGTTCTTTTAATGAACAGCTTGGAGGCAAACATACCATGAGGGTGCCATAACCATTAGCATCCTTAGTAACCAAGCCTTTTCATTTTGGTGAATATTTTAAGCCATTGTAACAATACTGTTACCATGTCCTCCGAAAACATAAGTTAAACATTTTACAGGACTTTTGGGGGTCATTTGTTTAAATTTTAACTTTGAGAACATATGGACCAAATATATACTAATAAACTTATAGAAAGAAACTCCTGCTATGTGTGGTGACAGGAATAAAGAACAGATTGCAGAAGAGTCATCTTTACCTTCTGGCATTTCTCAAAGTACTGTATTTCCCACCAATATTCAAAGCTAAAAATGATTCAGTGAGTGCATATTGAGTAGATTTTATAAGGCAAAAGTATATGTTGGCATGAGTATATGTATAACAGAGAGAATCAATGTGAGGTAATAATTTTGGGAGGTAAAAAAAAACCCACAATTTTATTTTTACTTAACAGTTTCAGTAGTAAACAAAATGGAGAGGACTTTACATCAGCAAACTGATAAATCCTGGTGATTAAAATCTATCTGGTTTATACACTAAACACACATAGGATAGTTGTGATTTTTGTAAAGAAAACAAAAATCATATTTATTTCAAATATTCACTGTGGTTCTGCCTTTGAATTTAAATTTCACTGTTCTTTCTTATAGGGACTAGTTTTAATCAAGATTAGATTTGAAATTTCATCATTTTAATTGGCATTAGCTACAATGAGTTTTCTATACTATTTCATATATTCCAGTGGAAAAATCTATTAAACTAAAATTGCTCTAAATAAAAGAAAGGTATTTGGTATTGGGCAAAAAAGATATTATTTGCATTTTCATGTTGATAAAAGTAAAAAAAAACAAATTAGCCATTAAATACGTTGAGACATGTCAATTTTCTTAATAGAACCGGGTATATGATTAGCAGTATCTAACAAAGAACATTTTAATACTTGATTTATGATCTTTCAACATGACCTAAGGAATAAATAAATAATGTCTCCCAATAAAAAATTACCAATGTGTGCTGGAACAAAAAAGCAATTTCAGGCAGAAATCTAAATCCTAGGCTAGAACAAAGAAGAAATTTCAGACAGGAATCTAAATCTTAGGCTAGAACAAAGAAGTAATTATAGGCAGAAATCTAAATCTTAAGCTAGAAGAAAGAAATAGACTTCAGGCATGAAAATGACTTTGGGCTAGGACAGGGAAGTAGGCTCAGATACTTTGATCATCCTGATAAGCCCTTAGAAATAGTGATTACAGGAGTGATCAAGGGACTCAGTTTACTGTCGTGCATGTTCTTTGATTATCTGGGTTTATTGTCTTCCTTGTTCCTGGACTATTTGCATCTATTGTATTGCTAGTTCCTCAACCTAGAACTGACTTTAATACTTGCATGTAATTTAAACAGTATAAAGGCAAAAAAGGAGAAGAAGGGATGGGATAGGGGATTAATGGGTGGGGGGAATGGGGAAGGGGAATGACATCTGAAATGTAAATAAATAAAATATCGAATAAAAAATCACCAATGTTCAATGATTACTGTTTATATTTCTCAATTTTATTCTTTATTCTAGTCTAGAGATAATGGGTAGAGTACCAGTAATAGTAAGATATTACTTTAGCCAACAATTGTAATAATAGCAGTTAAAACCTGCTATTTGCTGTTCATTTATGACATGCCTTATGTTGCCTTAGATAGTTACTGTCTAAGTTATAAAGAAAATTGCTTGTAATTCTACAGCTATTAAAAAAAGAGAAATAGAGAATTGGCCTGTGAAACCTTAGTCTGTCATATTCTAAATTATTTACTTTTTATTAAATATTAATATATTATACTTTCATTTTAAAATTGTATTTTGTATTCTTTTATTTTTTTATTTTGATATTATAAGATAATTACAAAATTTCTTCCTTTCTTTTTGTCCCTCCAAATCACTGATACAAATTCATGGCCTTTTATTTCATTGATTGTTATTCTATACATATATAAAATATAACCTGCTCAGTCTCTAGAATGTTAGTTTTATATGTATTTTTAGGGTTTATCACTTAGCATAAATCACTAAAAAATCAAAATATTGTCTTTATACCCAAAGACAAGTGTAGTCTTCACCCTTCATCAAGGAAACTTGCTTTTGCTATAGACTGGACAACTCCAGAAATCTACAACTAATCAAATTGTATAGTTTCGAATCTCAGCCCCAGTGGTCACATCTACAAAACATTCCCATTCCTAAAGCTCCGAGAATCATGCAGAAGACAGAGTGAGACTATCATGAGAGCTAGAGAATCAGGGTTGCTGAGAGATTCTGTCTCTTAAGAGGGTCAGAAGCTACACCCATATTGTCTCACCAGCGTGACTTCTCAAACATGGACTGAGCAAGGATGATATTGATTGGCATGCTAAAGTAAACTATGGAAAACCCACTAATTCTCAACATTAGACCAAGGACTATATGCAACTAAAGAATGTTGAAAGCAGGAGAAACAGTCTTCCTTAGAGAAGATCAAATATTTCCTTTTATAAAACTTTGAAATTATAATGACATAAAAGATTTTCTTTACCAAAATTAACATTAGCACTGTAATTTTGTCTATAGGCTTTGTTTTAAGAACTTCATCAAAATCGAAATAAATTTTATTGAAATGTAATAAGCATGATACATTTTAATTCTATAGAACATGTATTTCACCTATGGATTTTATTTTAACTGTGACATAAAAGCATATGACAAAATTCTTATGACATCTTGCCCATTATTTTACATTTTTATTTCTCAGTGGTATTAAGTAACATGAGTCATAGCATGAAACAAACTAATGCCTAGAGTATAAAGTAATGAATAGAGACCCGCAAAATAGAAAGAGTAAGAAGTTGTGTGATCCAGTCAGGTAGAGCAGAATGACAGGAGTCAGGGTTAAGGCTGCACTAAACAGCTTAGGTTATTGTGAAAATATATTGCCACATTAGGCTTCAAACTTTGAGAACTTTAGACGCTTAAACACTTAACTAGACAGATGTTGCTTTAATTAATTAAAGAGATAGAAGTGCATGTCTGCAAATAGCACTGCTTACTAAAGATCTACATCTAAACAGGAACAGAGAGGCCAAACAAAATGAAAGGGTCACATCAAACAAAGAGCCCAAACGATGACTTTCTACAAATGCTTAAATGGGTCTCATGACAAGGTAAGGTTGAAATCAGAAAGTATGATTCAGGTAAGATATTGTCCAAACAAGCTGAATTATTGAAGAGAACTGCAAAGTCTGCATATGAAAAATAGCACTGAACCTTGAAAATGCTTTTGTTGCATTATTTAGAACAGTTATAAATGTCAGGTTACTGCTAATGGTACTTCTCTTAACAGTAAAATTTGCAAAATAGTATTTACCAAAGTTCATGTGATTATTTCCATGACACCATAGGCACACTCCTTACTAAAAGTTATGTGCCCCCTAGAAAACACAGTGTAACTGGTATACCTTTTATTCTTGTGTTTTAGAGTTGAATTAGTAGAACCCTAGGAAATCTTAAAGGCATATCTCAAACACTTATGAGTGACATGATTGCCCCATAAGGAAATTACTGTAATTAAAATTATTTGATAAACTACCAAAATTACTGCAAATGTTCAGGGACTATGCTATAAACATTTAAAAGTGCAGTTTGTTCAAAATATATTGTCTTTATATCAAAAACTACCTATGACATACTTCATGTACTAAATTTTATTTATATCATTTTTATGGATGGGATAATTTTAATAACTTCATAGATTATTCTAGATTCTATTAGGTGACTTTTACTGGAATTCAGGGATCCGAGATGATACTCTAGTAGCTGCTCAACAAAAATCTTAGTTTTGAATCAAAACCAAAATATTGTGCATAATTAAATTATTAGGAGATTCTTGAGTAGAGTCATAAAATTTAAATAATACGTTAGTGAATTGAATGGGTAGATGATAGTAGTTATGGATTAAGCCATCTATTACTAAAGTGTACACTGAAGTAGGATCTAACTGGATAAACTTATTTCCAGCATTCATGCAAACTTTTGCAAGTGTGAGTATATTCGATATTAGTTGTATAATTCATTTCAGTTTATGTCTTTAAATTTGTATTTACTTCCACAGTATTTTATTAACTTTTCAGAAATTTCATACAACTTATTTTGAACATATTAATTCCCATCCTTTCATCCACAACCCTACCCTCCCACAACTTCACACCAACTATAAAATTTCTTCTTTTTTTTTTCATTTCTTCACAAGTGTTTTTAATGTTACTATTATTGGGATTGGGGCCTGCCCTTGCAAGTGGTCAAGCCACCAAAGACACATCATTAAAGGAAACTGAACCTCCCACTTGCAGAAAGTATAAACTACCACTAGCTTATCTCCAAGCTGAGATTTAGTCTCTCCATGCTGGAATTTGTGTGCATCTTGATAACTGAGTTTATGTGTACAACTGCCATGGTGCTGTACTCTGAAAACTCTATTTCATGAATATCATTTCACTTCTGGCTCTTAAAATCTTTTCATACACAATGCTGCCATGGTTCCTAAACCTTTGGGGGAAAGGTCGAGATATGTATGTCCCAATGGAGCTGAGTACTCCATTGTCTCCTATTCTCTGCATATTGATGAGTTGGGAGTTCCCATGGTAACTGTTCTCTACTGAAAAGAGAAGCTAGCATCCCTTATGAGAGTTTGGAGATGATCTGATCTATGGAATTAGCAATAAATTATTAGAAGTTCTTTTAATTCTGTGTTCATTGAAGAGAATAACATAACAGGTTGTTCCCTTGGACCTGACACTTACCTAACCACAGGTTCTTGCCTCTCTTAATAGTGCCAAGAATGGGTTCCATCTCATGAAATGTGCTTTACATCCAATCAGAAAGTGGTTGGTTATTTCTATAGCTTTATGCAACTATTGTACCAGTGGACATATTGAGTCAGGTCAGTTGTTATTGCAATTTTTAGGGTTCTCAGCTGTCTGAAATAGAGTTATTTTTCTCCTCTGGAATATTCATAGTACCTTCCCACCAAAAAGTTAGCCAGTAATTTTCAGTTGTGTTGGACTTAATTTCTCATAACCTGTCACTCATTTATTTGATGTTTTGAGCAATGTGTTCTTATAGTCACGTTTTAGATGATAGACAAGAATATTAGCAATACTCTGTAATGCATGAAATGTCTACGTATCACAACTGACCAACAACTCAAAAAGAGAAAACCCACTCCTAGTGCTGGGAATTTTATTTGCTAGCATAAGGTATTTTAGCTCAGGTATCCTGCTCCTGTGGTAGAATTATTCCATTAAACCTCTAAAAGACTGCCAAGCAGAGATGGAGATACCCTTTAAGAATAACACATTACATTTGTGGACTGTATTTAATCAATACCTACTCTGATCTAAATCTCCTTCCTTCTCTAGAAATTTTATCAATAGGCTGTATTAATAAAAGTGTCTATTTACATGATATCTACCTTCTGAAAATGGAAATAAATTATATTGTGTGAAGGACAGACTGTGATAGGGCAGTTCATGCTACTAAGAGAAATTATAGAAGTGGAGTTCTGATGCAACTCTAAAGATAGATTTTAAAGGGAGTTTCACTGAGAATGTGTTATTTGAGTGGACACATGAAACATGTAGGGCTGTTTACTTTCACCAGTGGAGATAAGTAAAGTGTCAGTCTTAGGGGCTTACTGGTAAAGAACACTACTTCCTGGTATTAACGACACAGGTTTCAGCACTGGACTGGAGAACAATGGCATTTCAAAGTTTTAGTTTTATCAGAGTTATATATTTATCATTCCACATTATAGTCTAAGAAGACCCCAAGCTGGAGTGTATAACTAAAACTATTTGATAATTTGAAAAGATCATTTTTATTCAGAATGCATTGTTTTATTCAAATCACATATTAGAAACAATATCACAAGAAAATACCAATAGTGTTTGATTATTCCATAACATGCTTTTCTACATTTTACATCTTTAAAGAATGGGATCATTTCTTTTCAGAATCCCCCTAAGGTAGCTGTTTTCATACATTTGGAAAGATACTCACACAATAATGCCTATTAGTTGATTATAAAGCTTGAACAGTAAATAACCTAAAGGCTTAGTGGTACAGGATAGATTTAAGAAAACAATAAATACCCAAATTGTCCTCCACAAGAAGTGAAAGAGGTGAGTAAATATTTCTGAGTAGAAACATAAAGATTAAAAATGCTTTATTGATCAGCCTCCTATATTGACTAGATAAACATGCCTATTAAAATATATTCACATGCCAATAAAGAATTGTGAAAATAACTTAAAAAATATATTAATAATGCCTACCTCTGAAGTGATATGTGAGTTGTAGCATATTTTGCTACTCTTTCTTCTTGAATATTCATTCTTTCCAAAGTGCATTTATTACATTATGATTAAAAACTGGGTTACAGTAAATAAATAAAATCTGCATATATTTTGACACAGCAATTTTTTCAGTAATTTATCCTAAAGAAATGATTAAGGATGTGCATAAGATTTATGCATACAATGTTCATCCCGGCATTGTTTATTACAACAGAAATGGAAAACAGCCAATCCTGCAATATAAGAGCCTGGTTAAATAAACCACAGTACATATATTTTATAAACACCACGTGCTCATTGAAATGACAATGTAGACACTTTTGCCAAGGTGATATATTGCCCTTTATTAACAATTAACCAATAAACCTATTAAATAGACTTAAGTATATGCACATTTTTTACTGATATCTGTGTGCCACACTCTCAGCTGTTTCTCTGCTTAGCTGGTTTATGTTTGCTCTTTGGTTTTTGTTTTTTCTAGTAATAGACTTTGCAGAATTTCAACAATAATATCCAATACTTCCTTTAAATTATTTTAAATAATTATATAATTTAAATCATTGTAGGTTATAATATAATTACATAGATTTTCTTTCCCCTTTCTTCCCTTTGAGTCCTTCCATATATGCTTCCTTACTCTCTTTAAAACTCATGGACTATTATTATTAATTGGTGTTACATGCATATATATACTAGTAATTATAACCTGCTCTGTCTGTATAATGTTGCTTGTGTGTATGTTTCCAGGGCTCAACAGTCAATATTGGATAATCAATTGGTGTGTTCTTCCCTGGGGAAGGATATTTCTCCCACTCTCTAAATTCTTTATTTGTTTGTAGTTCTTAGTGTAGGCTTGAGGCCTCATGGGATTTCTCTCTTATGCCCAGGGCTACATGAACATTAAAGAAGAGGGGATTGAAAGATTTTATGAGCTAGAGGATGAGGAGTTTCCTGTACGACTGTGTCTGCCAGTACTACTGGAAGCCACACCCATGGAATCTCAACAACATGACTACCTAAACCTGAACTGAACAAGGATAGCAAGAGTCATAATACTTGAAAAGGACAATATGTTTCTAGAATTTATATCATATCAAAAAGCATGAAGACATTCTTGTGGGTTGAGTTAAAAGGTTGACAAGTTTTAATATAAAGATTTCAAATTTTATTTTTCTTTCTGTGACTTTTATTAGCAACACCAGAAAGAATACCTAATGAAACATCTAACAAAATCAAGTCAGATAAAATAAGAACACTACATGAAGACCCAGTATCAATGTCTGAACAAAGGGAAGTATCTAATTTGGAATAAAGTGTCAATGCTTTAGTAAGAATTTAGTAATGTGAATTTAATTCACTTTTATCATTGTTAGAAAGTTGATATCTAATGGTAATAACAATCATAATAATTACAATTTACCAACAATAACTATTTGCTTTTTATATTAATATGACATATTACTCTAAATTTAATCTTAGAATATATTTAAGGTGATTTGGTCAGTACTGGAATATGACAAAAGCTAAAACTTTGCTAAGATATGTGCAGCTAGTAAACAGTGCATCTGGAATATAACCAAATTTTGAACACACACGTATTACCAATTACCTTCTCAGTCTGCCCAAATACAGCTAAATTACCCTGGTGTTTAAATGAATTGAGGACGTGGGTGAGGATACAAGATGAATGCAGATCCTGAGAACATGCTGAGGATGAGAAGCAAGTCAATTTTGGGAGTTCAAATTTGGAGGAATCCAGTGTGAGTTTAAGTGACACCTGACAAAGGGAAGAGAAAGTTGGCTGTGGCTCTTACACTGGGACAGCACTGGGACTGGTATGGAAGTGTTGACAGTGTCCAGACTGGTGATGATAGGTACAGCCCTAGCAGGGTTCAGAGGACTCTGGGAGGTATCTGTGACAAGCCAGAGTTAGTCCACTTGGCATTAGAAGCTCAGAAAAGCAGCTAAAGGAGATATCTACAGAACAAGCCAACTAAACTAACTGAATTGTAAAAAGAATCCCTTTGCCTCTAAAGAGATTAAGCCATCAGAATTTTAATATAACAGTACAAAGGGCACAATGTGAAGTATACAAAATGTGAGAACATTGAGTTATATAATTTTCCTCAGGAACATGAAAAATCATATATTTTTATTCATTTATAACATTAATTAACAGTGTGGAAAGAGACTATAATCTGACAATCTCTAGAACTCTATATACAAGAATATAGTTAGTTAAGTTGAAATTTCACAGCTTTGTTCACTTTGTGTCCCTTAGAATCCTCAGCGACTGTGACTATTTGAATTACTAGGAAAACAAATACTAACCTTCTCCCCTCTTCTATCAGTATCATTATTCAGTTCCTAACCTTAGCTCTGAGTCTTATTTTTCTTCTTCCATTTTTTGTGGTAATCCCCAACCACAGTATCTAACAATCCTTGACTCAGCATTTCTGAAAAAGATAAATATTTTTCATTCCTGTCTTGATGTTGGGAGAAGGAAAAAATAAATTAAATAAATAAATATATAAAATCAGTACATTAGCAATCATGACTCTCAAGACAGGTAGGCAGAAGCAGATGGAAACCAATTCTGTTTTCTTTACTTATTTTTAATTTTTTGTAATTTTTTTATTCTTTAATCTTTTTTACAGCCCAGTCTTTATCCCCCTCCCAGTCTACCCTCTGATTGTTTCATATCCCATAACTTCTCAGCCCCCCCCCCTCTGTCTTCAAGAGGATGTCCCCACCCCCCACTCCCACTACACCAGACCTCCCCACTTCCTCTGTTGTCATAAAACACAAACTCCTAATCATGAACAAAAACAAAGGCGATTACCTCTCAAGGATAATAGTACCAAGAGTGTGCAGTTTGGAATCATGGGTGCTGATGGGACAGCTAGCACCATAGAGCAAGCGCAGACTAAGAAGAATCTGTGGAAAAAGCTAGGCAATTTTAGCCCAAAAACTGGAACATGAAGAGCCAGTCCAGCAACAGAAAAACTAAGAGAAATGAAGTGTTTCAAGAAGTAACAGTGATTAAGCCAAAGAGTGATGCATACAAGAAAGTGAAGAGTATTACCTGAAGAGTGAGATGGCTCTGGGCATGAACGCATCATGGATCTGTTATTCCTGAGTTTGATCCTAAGGTCTGTCTAAAGGTGGCACAAGAGTACAAACTCTACAAGATTGTCCACTGACCTACACACACATACAAACACGCACACACACACACATACAGGCATGCACACACGCATACATACATGCATGCACACACACATACATACTGATGCACACACACACATGCTCACTCACAGGCACACACACCCCCCCACACACATACACATACATACATTAATGAAATGATTATAAAAATATGTTTTAAAGAAAAAGAATTGATCATTGGATTTAACATTATATATGGTAACAGTTTAAGAGTTTTCAGTAGTCATGTGGGAGGACAGAAAATTAGATTGGAACATTTGAGAGAGAATAGAAGAAAAAAATTAGAAGCTGCTTTTAAAGGATTTGCTATTGCTATAAGAAATGATTAGGACATCAGCTTGAAATAAAATTGTTACCAAAATTTTCTTTCAAATGGAAAAAGACACATAATATTTGTACACTGATACCAATGATACAATAAGAAAGAAAAACTTAGGATAATGTAAAAAGAAAATTGAGCTTGAATAGACCAGAAACCAATGTACAATGCTGAAGATGAGTAGTCCAACTCAGAGCACAGATAAGCAACCTATAGTATCTAAAGAAATGAAGGACAAAGCTAGGGAATCAGGGCACAGATCACATGGAAGATTTCTCTGACAACATTCATTTCTCAGTGAATCACAAGGAAAAGCTTTGAGGATGATGGCAATGACTTCGGAAGGATTGAGAGAATATGAAATAATCATTAGGAGATGAAGAGCAGAGGGAAACGCAGTGTGCTTCTGAGAAGTGCTGTGGGAACTTAGATAGAAACACGGGTAGATATGCACAAGCAAAGCACATCGAAAGCAGAGTTTCATTTAACTGTGCCACAGTGTATCCCAAAGAGTAAGACCAAGTGAGAAAGACAAGGAAATGATGCGCGAAGCAGTGTTGCTATTGTAGTCCATGATGAGATTAAATGTGGATGAGAAGGAAGAGAGACCAAGGTAACGGACAGTAAAATTGGAGGAATAATGTAGCCAGTGTTTTTGTAATATACTTGAATTTTCAGAAATTTCATATTTTATAGGGAAAGTTGAGAAAAAAATAGGTTGTGGTTACAAAAAAGAATAAAACCACATTATATTTATTAATGATGATGACGACAACAACAACAACAAAATACAACTCTTGCATTTATCTAAACAGATATACCTAACCAGAAGAAAATAAGTTTTCATAGCATTTGCTGTATAAGAGATATCCATAAATTCGATCTGGGAACACTTTGACAGAAGATCTGTCAGAAAATGACCTAATAGGACTGAATGTCTAGATCACACTGGTCCATGCTTACAGCTCTACAAATAAACAAAGTAACCAAAACCCCAAAGGATCTTTTGTTATCTGTCCCTATTCATGTTATGTCTTATACTAATCTGACATTTGAGAAAATTGATTTTTTCCTTTTTAATTATCATTTATTCAAGCCAAATCAGTTATTTAGAAAGCTCTATATTTTAATTGTACATTATGGCTTTGAAGTTAATCAGTATGCAAATTCTCTGTAGTAAACCTTCTCCGTAAAGTGAGTCTAAAGAGGATTAGTAGACAGGTGGTTGCAATCACTTGTAAAAATCTGAGAATGTGCAAGTTTGTTGCCTTTAAGTGTGACAAACATTTAAATTTGACTAGTTTTTAGTTAAAGATGTTTCAGTTTTAGTTGCTGATCTGTCTTAGAAGAACAGGTAGAAAACAGAAAAATGGATCTTCAATCTATCTTACTACACTTATAGCTAACATTGTAAGATGTGTGCATGGAAAATGAGAGTCTATGAATGACCTCTGAAGTATCAAAAGTGAAAGCTTGGAAATCTATGTTGCTAGCTTGCCCTAGTCTATGGCAGCCAATTACCAGGTTCCTTAGTATTGGCCATACTACACTCAAGCAAGACTACAGTGTGAGAACTGCAATGTCTACCATATTACTCTAGCATCAGATTTATGGGAAGAATGAAACGTAGTCATAAACTGCAGCTCCGACATGATACTTTTCTCCACATTTAGAGGCTCTTCTTTCCTGTTGTTACCCCTCATGTAACAAAATTGTCTGGACCAGCTCTCACACATAATAGCTGGAAGGATCCACAAACAAAACAGACGTATAATGCAAGACTGATAAAGTCCATCTGAGTTTCTCTTCTAGGTTTATCAAGCCTCAGTTTATAATGGTAAGTTAATTTATATTTAATACTTACATGATAAAAACAAACTGTTAAAACAAAAGGCAGAGGAAAAGATAATATATTTTCAGATGGTCTTTATTTGTTAACCTCCTGGGCATAGATAGGTATTGACTACAGAGTATAAGGTTTTAAAGTTATAAGGTAAATAAAAAAGTGAATATCAATTAAACAAGAAGAAAATGGTGCTCACTAAACAAGCCTGAATAAGAGAGCTGGATAAAGTTTCCTTAAATTATAGATAATTTAAGAAAGAGCCAAACATTCAAGAGAAGGCCAGAGAATAGAGAAGATAGAGTAGCCTCAAATGTGAGGAATAAAGAAGTTGTGCTGAGGAAAACAACAGAGGACCACATTGACAGGAGCACTATGACATTTCAGGACATAAGAATGGAAAGATCCATGGTGAAAAGACCTAAAATAAGCAATTCTCAAAATGTCATCCAGAAACATCTGAGAATGTCTGAGACTGTCCTACAATATATACAAAGACAAAAAGATGTCATGGTAAGAGCAAGATACCACTTGGTGTTTCTCCTCCATTGTCCTATTGGCAGAGAGTAGAGTTTGCCAGAATCTGTGTTCTGTGTAGCACTTCAGCAGAGTTAATACAACACATATATGGAGTAATAGCTCCCCTTTATAAATGAAGATACTGATGTTTTAATACCATCTTTTATCACTATCTTTTGTTCCAAGAAATAGTTATATTTAATGAAAGATTGTTGCTAACATGCAATGTGATTGATTTTGAACTAAAATACAAAAAAATTGTTTTAACTTTTACCTTAATCCTTAATGTGGTAAACATGACATATGTAAAACATATTAGTAAGAGCATTTTGTGATTGTCAACATTTCTTAAAGAGTATGAAGACATCCTGACATTGTGTTTGAGTAACATATGCTAAAAGACTTGTGATTCTTCCCTTAGGAAACAAGCAGGAAATGTCACTAGAGTTTATTAAAAATAAAGACAAAGCAAAGTTTGGAGCCTGGCTGTGCTAATCTGCCATGTTTCAGTCAATAAGTATACAGCACCTATGAATTTTGGGATTTAGTTTTCATAAAGTATTTTCCTACATTAAATAATACATATTATTTAAGTTGAACACTTCTTGAACACTGTTACCCTGTCCCTTTACTGCATCTACTGTAGCTACGGTCACTGGCATCATTGGCCCTATGAAGGTTTCACCCATTCTGACTACTGCCCTCAGACTTAGCTTGGGCCCACATCACCTGCACTGCTTGCCCACCACTGCTCCACATCTTCTCTGGACCACAGTATGGGATGTCCATGGGAAACTGTCATGTTACAAGCTATCATGTATAACATTGATACTGAACAATGAATGATTAGGGCCAAAGCGTAACAATTTTGACAGTTTTACATTCTGAAGTGTCTCTCAAGTTCCTAAAGAAACATGTGATTTGGTCCATGAAAATTAGCTTTTTTGTGGGCTAAGATTGGATCTCTCTCCTCCCAAGGTTTGATTCCTTATTCCCTCATTTCTGTTTTTGTGATGACATCTTTCAAATAAGGAGTCTACAAATGAAACTATCTTCAACATCTGCACTGGGGGAAACCCAAGCTAAGATTATATCCAAACAAAACTTTGCCTGAAAATCTAAATTGAACTATTAGCATAAACCAGGAATCTATTTGAAGAGAAAGAAACCAACCTGAAATGGAATCTTTTGACAAAGACACATTCTCACATATGCTGATTTTGGTCTCATTATGAAATGTCCCTATAAGCTTGTGGTTAAAGTGTTGGTCTCCAGCTGGTCACTGTTTAGAAGAGGCTATAAAATCCTTAAAAATTGATACCCAGAAGGAAAAAAAAAGTTTCTCAAAGTCAGGCCGCATAAGTTACAACTACCTCAACTCTCCACTCTGTCCTTATTGGAGCTTTCTGGTTCCTGATCCTTCAAGATGTAACAATTCCCAAGAGGAACTCCTTCTATCATGGATAGAGTCCCACTCATCCACCATACCTTCGATGTTCTTAAGATATTAACATAATGGACGAAAAAAAATTTCTTACCCTTAGGTTTCTTTTGTTCCCTATTTTGTTACAGTGACAAAAACAAACAAACAAACCCTAAAGTAATACTTCTGCTTTGGTTTTTTGTTGTTACTGTTTTTAGAACCAAATATGTTAGTAATAGACTATTTTAGCAATAAAGTAAACCCACTGGCTACTTTAAGTCTCCACTAGATGCTGGTAGCAGCAACAATGTTTTCAACGAGTGAGAGTACTCAGTAAATCATAAAAGTAAAACAATTGATCTCTCTTGATATTTTCAAATAATCCTGGAACAGAGAGACAACTACATAATCTTATTCATATGTAGAATCTACAAGCTGACCTCGTAGGAATGGGGAATGAAATGATAAATATGAAGAGCCTCAGAGACCTCCCCTCCATAGTACTTCTGAAGGATGATGGCCAAGAATCTAAGTTCACATATCTTTAGAGCCTTAGAGTTCTACAAATACTTTCTTCTCTCTGCACTGGCTTCTCACAGGTCATTTCCAGTTTTAAATCTCCTCTGGAAGAAAGTCCCTTTTCAGGGGCATACCTACAAGAAATAAATGTATCCTGGTTGTTACTAATTAGTGAGAAACTATGACCCCCCCCCTCATTTAACACATCCTGCTTGGTAATTATTAAATAACTACAAAGAGAATTCAATGCTTTTTAAGTAGCTTACTTCACTTATATTTTTGGCCTTAGAATCAACACTGCCATTATTTTAAAATATATTCACTCTTTTTATAAGAAATATTACTCCATTTACTGATCTGCTCATTCATTGCATATAAATCTGATTACCTATTGCCTGGAATATGCAATTATGTGAAGCAGAATAGAAAATTCGACTCAAATTTTTCATTTCTAATTACCTGAAAATGTCATTGTTCCTTGAAATAGTCTTTCTGTTTAAGTAGAGATTTTGTAGTTTCTCTGATGAGTTTCAACTCATCATGGGAAACAGATCAAATAACATGCCCTATTTGAAAGACATCTTGGCCATCTTCATTACACAAGTACAACTAGATTTCAACACTTTGTAATCCTCTTGAACATATTAAATTATACTCTGTTTATGATAACACTGATTTCTGTGCATGTCAATCAGCTTAAGTACTTCAAAGGCAGGCACTGCCACATATACTTCTGAGTGTTCAAAATCTAGTCTAGGACAAAAGAAATGGTAGAAAATTTTATTTAAATTAACAGACAAAGGAACACATCAATCAACGAATGAACTATTACATGAACGAAAGCACAAATAAATGAGTAGTCAGAACAACTAAATCTAATAGTGCTGAATAGTCAGGATTCAGGAAGCTCAGTAAGAAAGGACCAGCATCATTAAGGAAGAATCCTTCACATTTCCATTTCCATCTTTAAATTGTTTCTGATTTAGTTGAAATTAAGAGAATTTTTTCACTGAGCTAATTTTTCTATGCTAAGGTTATTTCTGACTTTAATTAATTATTCTCCATAAGCTTGTCTCTTTGCCTTCTCTGTCTCCAAACCAAAGTACAGAGTGTTCAGTTCGCAGAGTCTGCAGACTTCACAGTTCTGTTCTTTCTGCCTACACAAGAGTTGAGACACACATTGAAGAATTTTTAAGTCTTATTATTACTAATTCCAACAGACTCTTACAGAGAAAGAATTGTTTTATTAGAATGTAGCTAATTAATTTTATCTGATCATTGATCTGCCCTCACCTCAGCTTTCAGTGCTCTCAAGGCTTGTCTTCTTATAGGATACCCAATCTGTCTCTTTGTGTATCACACATTTCACAGCAGTATATTCAACCCTGGGAGGTCTCAAATGTGAAGTTTTAGCAGTATGCATGTACAGATAATGGTAGAGTCCAGCTACTTGGCTACAATTTCCCATAAAGAATATCACAGGGTTTTGTTTTTCCATCTTTATCTTGTCTTCTGTTTGGGTCAGTTGTTGTATGTTTTTGTCATGGTATGAGACAAGTTACTTCCATGACAGCTTTGGTTAAGGCTCTTCTTTTGTTCTTGGGATCAAGAATTTGCTTTGGGCCATTTTTTCTAGAAGTGCTTTACTTCACTGAGCTTTTGAAATCATTAATCTTAAATATATATCACTCAGAGAACTAGCTTGACAGTTGTGATGGGCCATTATTGTAGCTTAAACTCCATTTTTAGGAGATTTCACTTGACATTTCAGGCTTATTATGCTACCTTGAAAGATGGCATTCCATAGGGCTCTGTGTTTGATCTCAGGTCTTCATTAGTTAATGCAGAGACCCACAGCCTCCCCATGGAGTGAATGCTAAAGCTTGTGAAGTACCATTCACTGTGGCTCTTTCTTCATTAGTAATCACACTGGACAAGTCAAGAACATTCTCTACATATAGAAATTCTTACAATGTAATTTCATTAATTATTAAGATGAATAGTAATTATAAATTTCTGTTGTGCTTCATTAAGTATAAATTAAAAGTTAGGATTGTGGAAATGCCTCTTTTTTGGTGGAGGAAAAGAAATGCTAACTAAGAAATGTTCTTTTTTTTTTCATTTATTTTTTCCTCTTTTGCAGCCACAAAAATGAATTTCTGTGCTGCATGATTTCATGACAGAGTGAAGCTGTAATTAATTCTGTTGTACAAAAAAATCAACTATAGATATACTTTACTTTCAACAGAGCTCGTGTTAAAAATGTTTTAAGGGGAAAAAAAGTGGCCATCTTTTAAAACAGTTCATCAATCTTAAAAAATTCTGCTGTAAAACTTTGAAAATATTAGGTAGTCTACAAAACTATGCTCTTTAGTGATGGTGTAAGGCATCAAATATATTATGATATATGATAAATGTGCTATTTAATAATACAAGTCATGATTATTTAAAATAATTGCTCATACATTAAATTAGAAAGATACTGAATTTTGGTTTTACAGTCTAACATAAAATAGTCAGTCATCTTGGGCTAGAGATGATTCAGCGGGTGAAGTGCTTGCCATCCAAACATGGGGATCTGAGTTCCAACCTGAAGATCCCATGTAAAACCTAACAAGGTAGCACATGTCTGTAATCATAGTACTTCTGTGCTTAGATGGGAAGCAGAGTCAGGAGACGCTCCCAAAAGCTCAAGAGAGATCATAGAGAGACCCTGTCTCATGGAGAAGATGGTGAAGTTTTCTTCTGGCCTCTACACACATCTTGCTCTAAACACAAAAACATAAATAAGTAAATAAATAAATAAATAAATTACTTTTGAAAAAGTTTTTCTGAGGGTTTTTTTTTTTTTGTAAAACTCTGAGGTAAAGCACAGAGTGACTGTGTTGAAGTGAATAAGAAGAAACTGGCTTCATCTAATATAATTACTTTCAATAGTATTCATCAATGTATCTGAGTGGAAGTGCATTTCCACTTCAAATAGAAATTATGAATTTTATCATACCTTTGACTTTGGATAAACCTCTGCAGATGGGCCTACACATGTTTGGTTTTCTGTTTGTTTGGCTTGTTTTTGTTTTGACTTGTAGTTTGTTTTTATTTTATTTTTCTACGTTTTCATGGATGTCACAGAAAGGAAAATAATAGTTACCCTAAAGTTAGCATCCTTGGAGGACTCCAAGCTCCACAGACTTAGAAATTAGAATTAATTAGACTTAGAAATAGAGCTTGTATCTCTGAGCCTTGAACACCAGAGACTATAGCTTTCCATTCTCAAAACAGAGGCTTAAAGATATTAGAGACCATGAGTGCAATCAACCCAGAATTTCTCTGGATTTAAAGTTTTGAGCTTCTGCTGTTGGCGTCCTCAGCCTTTAGACATTCTGAGCTCTCTAGAATTGTTTTGATGGTTGACATTTATAGTCCGCACACTATCACAGCTCCTTGTCACCTCTTGCCTCCACAGCCTTTGTGATCTTGTAGCCTTGTTTTTTGTGTTATCCGTCTCTCTCCTTTCCACAGTTCTTAGCACTTTACCATCTACTTCTTTCTTCAATTTCAGTTCTAAATTGTTTTCTGGAATTCTTCAGCTACCCTCTCATTGATTCAGCTATGTGTACCCAGAGCTGACAGCTATAGGGTATTTTGTGCAAACAACTCAGCCCACTTTACTTGTGAAGAAGAAGAAGAAGAAGAAGAAGAAGAAGAAGAAGAAGAAGAAGAAGAGGAGGAGGAGGAGGAGGAGGAGGAGGAGGAGGAGGAGGAGGAGGAGGAGGAGGAGGAGGAGGAGAGGGGGGGAGAAGGAGGAGGAGGAAGAGGAAGAGGAAGAGGAAGAAGAAAAAAACAAGCAGGTGTTTGGAGAGGTTTTATTGAAGCTTTCCAGAACAAAACAAGGAGGTTGTGAAAAAGAAGGAAGACCCCCTGACTGATCCATGGAGAGTGAGATAAGTTTTGCCTATATAGCCAGTTCTCATTCTGTTCAGAACTCCAGCTCTAGCTCTCAGAAATGGTGAGGTGATGGAGGATCTCTTTCCTGAACAGAAAATAACAACCAAAGAAGCTATGAACAAGACCATTTGGGACAGGACAGACAATGTCTTATAAAGATTATATGAAGCTATCAGGAATGCACTGAAATTTCTTCGGCATGTTATTGGGTACCAGGAACCACAGTAGAGAGAGCCATTAGTGGTCATGACAGCTGTGACAAGGCTGATGTTATGGTGAAGTATACCCAAGGCATTTGTAGCTGACTTTACATCTTGTCACACAGTTGTGGTTATTTCTTATAGTTGCAGGTGGTCATGATGAGCATTCAAAGCTGTGGTAAAGATTTGCACTTTGGCAGCTGGCAATCTCCCTATGATAGTAACAGCATCAGAAATTGTTTCTTCTGTCATCTCTTCAGGATCTACTTCAGAAATGGCTGAAGTTCCAGCAGACTGGGAACTGATAAGTCTGACTCCAGTCCAGGCTCTATATACCTACTGGCCAGTCAAACTGCAAAGCAATTCAGCTATGATAGTATCAATACTTTGGGATAATAAAGTTATTGAACAGTGGTTTCAACACAGATCTTCCCTGGCAAACATCATCCAATAATAAATGCCTTTAGTAAGACCTGAGTCCTTGTGGTCTTTTTCTTTCAGATCATCCTCAGTAAACTTTTCTCATTATAATTTTAAATTATCAACCATGAGGAGATTCTTTCCACCATATTTAAACATTCATGCATGATCTCCAAATGAGCATGTTCAGAAATGATCTTGTCTCTCCATGCGTTAAATCATTCTTACATGATGTGCATCCTGCCAATAAAAGACCTTTTTTTTTTTTTGTCAGAGAAGACATGCTGCTTTGAGAGTTATCTCCAGACTTCTCCTTGCTTGGACAAGCACTAGTCCTCCATTCCCATTCTGCCTCCTGGTTGTAATTTTTATCTTTGCAATTGTTGCAGAATATTCTAGAGAGATCCACAGAAGTGCCTATTAACAGTAGATACAGAAAGAAGCAACAGAACAGAGTAGCAGTTCAAAGTCCAGCTTGATGAACCAGTGTGCTTATTTGGTTACTTAAGAGACCATGATTCATTCACAGAGAGGTCCACTATCAAAATCTCACCACATGTTGTGTGAGTATTCATGAAAGATGCCTCTTTAAAGTCTGTGAAACTTTCAGGCAGCTTCATCAACAGCTAAACTCCTATTCCTAACAAGGATTCATTGCTTATACAACCTCTGGGAAGAACTTCTTGAGTTTTGTGAATTTGCAGAGCCATGTGAGTTTCTAAATGTTGAGAGCTCTGTGAGTACCCTGTTTATCAGGGTCATTCAGTTTGGGTTATTCAGGAGCCTTCAGCAACCAGTGAATTCACCATATTGGGTTGCAACCTAGACTGGCAGTAAGAGAATGCTTTTTTCAGGGCACCCAATTCACTTCCAAAGGATCAATGGTTTATATATGATAGTGTACATAGATACCAGAAATTCGTTTTATATATCCTCCACATACACAGAAATCACAATATATCATTAAAATTCATTCTTCTTACTAATTCAAATAACTTTCATTCAATTTTCCAGTGTGTAATTATTCTTATGATTACTGCCATGGTATGAAGTGATTTCAGCCAACTACCACACAGCTGCATGCTACACTGTTTGAATTTAGCTTATGCTTCACTCAAGACTTTCCTTTGCCTTTTGTGTGGTTTTACCAATGGATTTTTCATTTTATTTTCCTTTATGTATTTCCTTTTGGGATGAAGGATATTTTTTAGGGAACTAAATAAATTGTAGAGAAATGCAGTGGAAAAATAATGCATTTGAGAATTGACTCTGACCAGTGTCCAAAAAGTGTGATTTTTGCTGAGAGCATCTATAGAACCATGCACCAATACTTGCTGGCCAACAGAATGCAGTTGGCCTCTGTATCAGCTTGCTTTGGCTGAAAATGTGTGATAACATTCAACATATGCATTGGAAATATATATGTGTATATTGACACACATGCAGGTATTAACAGTGCATGAGAATAGAAATATGTATAGATATGAAAATAATTTAGTAATACAATGAGCACAAAATTCATATATATATATATATGAATATATATATATGATAATCTTGCTGTATGTAATAAATAAGCTTGCAGAACTCGAAGGAATTGAAATCGTAAGAAAATGGCATGTCTCTCTCTTTCTGTTCTCAAATACAATTTCTATGTGCTAATTAAGTACTCTGGGACTTATTTCTCTTCCATTTCCTTTTGATCAAGTGAACTGAGAAGATTTTCAGAAATGTATTGATATTAACAGAATCCCATTACAGCAAAACAATATGTGTGACCACATGAGATTCCTTTGAAAAGATTTTATTTGTTGTCAGAGTCGTCTTTGTACTCAGCATTAAAGTATGAAATCTGCTTAAGTGAATTTAGTCAATATATACATAGTAGACACTACCCATGTGTGTCACAGTGATGATGAGCTTTCCTAACTCAAGCAACTTCAAGGAAATTATATGAGGTTTGATCATATGTCAAAGCTAATGACATGAGAACATCTCAACAAGGGTACAAAGTGATATTCTGAAGATGTAAGTGAGCATGCCTTCTCTTTTCTTGCCTTAAACTCTGATGAAAACATGTCCTTGTATTTGAGTCCCCAATTCTGATTCAAATATTTATCACTCATGCATGCCCTCTAATCTTCCAAGCAAGATAAACTTTCTAGATTTTTATTAAACTTTCCTTTCAACTTTCTTGAGGCAATAATGGAGCAGTCATTCTCTGTGGAAAGACCTATCCTTACCAACACAGGGTAGCAAATGTGCCTGCCTTCAATAGTCAGTCATATCATCTCTCTGGACATATTGATGTCCATGAGGACCTATAGTGACAAAACTCTCCCTGAATTTTACTTGCACAGTTAGGAAGCAGGCTGTTTTATTCTTTTTACTAACAAACTTGGCACAAGGATAATAAATGGCTGAAGCTACCTACTCTTCTGATGTCTTGACTACATCTTGGGAAGTGATGTCCTGAAAGAAAGCCTACGTATTTTTTATTAGTTATTTTAGGTATTTCCTTTCAAATGTTATTCCCTTTCCCAGTTTCCCTTCCTATCCCCTCACCCATCCCTCCCTGCTTCTATGTGGATGCTCCACAACCCAAACACCCACTCCTACCTCAGCACCTTAGATGGGTCATCAAGCCTCCACAGGACCAAGTGGCTCCCCTCCCATTGATGACAAATAAAGCCATCCTCGGCTACATATGCATCTGGAGTCATGGGTCCCTCCATGTATACTCTTTTGTTGGTGGTTTAGTTTCTGGGAGTTTGGAGGAAGGGGCTCTGGTTGGTTGATATTGTTGTTCTTCCTATGGGATTGCAAACCCCTTCAGCTCCTTCAGTCCTTCCCTTAACTCCTCCATTGGGGTTCCCATGCTCAGTCTGATGGTTGGCTACATGCATCTGCATCTGTATTGGTAAGGCCATGGTACAGCCTCTCATGGGACAGTTATAGCAGGTTCCTGTCAGCAAGTGCTTCTTGACATCAGCAGTAGTGTCTGGGTTTGGTGTCTGCAGACGGAATGGACACGTAGGTTTTTAAGAACGGGGTAAAAATATTCATCGGTTTGAGAAATCAGTGAGGCTTTTCTTCTTGGGCTTTATTTTGCAACAATAATGGGCTACTTTAACAGCTAGGTAATAGCTTGAACCATTGTTACTTGGAGTGTTCATCAGAGAAGCCTTAAATAAGTCCACCTTTTAAATTTCAACCCATTTTACTGAACAGGGCTCGAAGCCAGATCTCACTTCTACTTTTTCATTGCTTTTCAGCACATTCTCATCCTAGGAATGTGTGTCACTTCCTTTTGGTTCTACAACTGACATAAATTACTTTGTAAATTGCTGTTTAGCACCCACACCACTGTAAATAGATTATCTGAAAGCCACCTTGTACACAGTGTACCATCATACACTCTTCTCATTTGACCACTGTTGGAGGTCAAGTCAGTAGACCCAGGTTGGAGCAGGCAGGGTAACTTTCCTTTATACTTACCTTTGGCTAAACATGTCCTGGTGGAAAAATACCTTTGGGGAAAAGTCAATAAATATCTTAAGTAAAAGATGCTTATATTAATCTTTCAGAATGTCCAAAATGGGAGGGGTGGGTAGGTAAGAGCAGCTCGAAATCTTCACTAGAGCTGCATTCCTTTGGAGCTAAGACAGAAACTGTGAAGATGAGAACTTGACAGCCTTATAAACAAAGCCAAAACCCATCCGTTGCTCTAATTTTATTCTAAAACTCAAGTCACATTCTCCAGCCCTTAACATTTTCATGCCTGCTTAAAACACTTCCAAGCTCTGGCATCTATAATTCTTTGCTGAAGGCTTTCTCTGGCCAGTGGAGCCTGCTCTGTGTGTTCAGGGCAGGCAGCCAGAAGTTCTGCGGAATTAATGTTTCCAACCCCAGCACCCTCCAGCAGTGACTGACAGAAGCTGCTGTATAAATATTCTAACTTTCTTAGATTCCAGGTTTCTTTAAAAAAAAAAATGGTTCTGCCTTTTCTATACAATGTTTCTCATGGACTCCCCAGAAATGATCCTCTTCTTTCCCATAAAGACATTTTGGTCGTCAATTCAATTGGTTTGTTTGTTTGTTTGTTTGTCATCTCATCCTCTCTGTAAAGTTAGCCTCTGCTTTGTTGTTGCTCATAGAATTATCTCCTATCCAAGGATCCAATACTAAATTCTTGGACCAAAGCTATCTGTGTGGGATTCTAAGGAAAGATGCCTACTGACATTAATTATCACCTTATCCCTAGTTCCAACTAAAGCACACTAAAGATTACTACAAATATATGTGCTGTTTCTGACATGGATTACTTAAAAATGAGTCAAATCATCACCATCATCATCATCATCATCATCATCAATAACAACAACAACATTATAGGTGAATCATAGAATCATTTTGTTCATTTAAGCTATAATATCTTGCTTCTTTGTTAATAATTTCTATTGACCACTTAGTCTTTCTCTTGGTCCTATATTTCTTTCTTAGTATAAGAAAATTTAAAATAAGTCTAAGGAGGTGAATCAGACAGAAAAGTCACTCACTGCTGAATCTAACCATAAGTTAATTGCCCTAATTATATGGTGGAAGGAAAAACCAGACTTCTACAGTTATCCTCTGACCTTCACACTGGTGCCTTAGTAGGCATACACACACACACACACACACACACGTACATGCTTTAAGAAATACAATAACACTTTTGTGATAAAAGGTAAAACTTAGCATGGTAAAGCTTTGGTAGCTGCATTTTGTTTTCTTCTATTGTTTGAAATTAGTTAATTTCATATAAAAATGGTAATTTTTTCATCTATTACCATAAAGGTCATTGTTCAAATAATGTTCATATTCCTTTCGTCTATATTAGCACCTAGACTCTGATGCCTAGATGCCAAGCAGTCACAGCTGTACGGGCATTGAGACTGACAGGCTGTTAGCAAATCTAATTCAAGATCACCTTCTTTGCAATTCTTACTTGCTATTTTATCTTCCTGCTGCCTTCATTAAATTATTGCATACTCTAAAACAAATTCTCAGAAGGTCTTGAAAGATTACTCAGAAGTAAGAACACTGGGTTCTCGTCATAGGAACTAGGTTTGGTTCCTAACAGCCACCTAGGCTGTCTGTAGTTCCAGTCCCAAGAGATCTGATGCACTCATCTTCTGGTTTCCGTTATGCATAGGGTGGTATATGTATACATACATTTAATACACAGGTGCATATATATATATATATATATATATATATATATATATAAAACAAATTAATAAATCTGTTTTTCTGAGAACAAAGTCACATTCTTTTGTAAGATTTGTTTTTAAATATGATATATGTGTGTGCACACATGTGCACACATGTACATGCATATGAGTGTTGGATCCCTTGAAGTTCAGATTATAGGCAGTTGAAAGCTGGCCTATGTTAGTATAAAAAAATGAACTCAGATTCTTTGCAATAGCAGTATGAGTCCTAAACAGCTGAGGCATCTCTCCAACTTCCACATTCCTTACTTCCACACAAATCCAAAAGACTGTTTGTATATAACTCTCCTTTTTTTACTGCTTGTAACAAAACTTTTCTACCATCTTCATGAATGAGTGACTTTTAAGCTATTAATTCTTCTTTATGACTTTAGGGTATAACAAAGTAAAACCTTAGCTACAATAAAAATGTAAATTTAACAAATTAAATTAATAAAATGGCAATTTATATGAAAATATCTTTGTCCAGACAAATTATTCCCCTGTCCAATGAATGTTAGCTTAGACTAATAGCTCATCACAGAACTTGGAGACCATTATGTAAAATTTCATAATCATTATGGATCTAATAGAATTTTAGTGAAAATAAGCTCATCTCAAATTTCACATGTATGAAATATATATGGACAAAAGGATTCATATTTTCACATTATTGGAAAACTATAAAATCTCAACTACATGGTCAGTGGTCTAGTAATGATTACACTTGAAGAAGATAGCTAAGACAACAAGAGCCATTCGGTAGAGGAAACATCCTCACTATAAGCAGAAAGTACTCCAGACATTGTTCAAAGATCCAGATGCTAGACAACAGGATCTGAATTAGGCCAGAACTGACAAGGAAGAAAAACTGATGCAGAATATGGTACATAGAAACTTGATGCAGAGAGCCATTGGGGGTAAAAATTCATAGCTTCCATGTCCTACTTCTTCTACCCATTCTAGTTAGGAAGCTGTGGCTATTACAAGCCTAGCAAAAAGCAGAAAAGTAGAACCTTCTATACCGCACAGTACAAACATTAAGGATCTGCTGTCTTCAGCTTATTAGAAAAAATTGGATTCATACATAATCCTAATACTTCTTTGGCTTTCATAACATCATATGTGCATCCTTTCTATGCCCAATTCAGTGTCATAGAATAAGGCAGTGTCTCTGAATAAGGACCAGTATTTTTTGAGTACTGCTCTTTCCGGTTAGTGTACATGATCTCACAGCGAGCCTAGTAGAAAGAGTGCTGAGATGGCTGTGTAGTAGTTCAACTAAGGGATCTCATGAGAATTTAATTAGAGGTAATATCACCAAGTGGTGAGACATAATGTCAATAAAGCAAATACTGTGCAACATGAAGGTATGTTTGAGGGAATAACTCAAATGATTGTGTTATGTTTAGGAGAGAGGAGAAGTCACTGGAAGCCTCTACTGGAGAATGAGAATAATAAGATAAGGATGGAATTTAAGAGCAACACATTTGGTGATTTAGAGTTCAGATAGAAGCCTTGGTTAGAAAAAGGGATATAAATGTGGAAACTGTTTTCAAAATGCTAGGATAAATACTGACGGGGTGGCGGGGAGGGGATGGCCATGCTTGTGAGAACTGGGGCCATAATTTCAACACTGAGGAGGGGTTTGCAGACATTAAAAGGCACAGGAAATGTACTCATACAGCAGGCATTACATCATTGTATGTAAATAATAGCTTCCCTCCTTTATATCATTTTGTTTCTGTATTTATTCATTTGCTTCCCATTGTGGATCTCTGACGCTTCCAGTAGGTAAACCACAGGAGTTTTTGTTTGTTTGTTTATTGTTTTTGTTTTTCCTATTTTCTGGTCCTTTTCTATATTTCCTTTAATTCTAAACAATAATAAGCAAGTTGCTCACATGAAGTCTATATGTTTGATAACAATTTGATACTTTACTGAAGAAAGGGAGTTGCATGAGAATTAACTCATTCATTTTTAAGACACTACCGCAAGCTTTTCTACTCTCAGGTCACATTCCCAGGCTGTGTAATTCTTGACATACTTGTCCAGAATAATTTCAAATGAAACATATCAGAAGTAAAAATGTGGTAATCTTCGGATGGAAGGAGCTGAATGCGTTTTGCAACCCCATAACGGTTTCAACTATATCAACCAACCAATCACCCCAGAGCTCCCAGGGACTAACCCACCAACCAAAGTGTACACATGGAATGACCCATGGCTCCAACTGCATATGTAGCACAGGACGGCCTTTTCAGAATCAATGGAAGGAGAGGCCTTCGGTCCTGTGAAGGCTTGATGCTCCAGTGTAGGGTAATGCCAGGGCTATGAAGCAGGAGTGTTGTGTGTGTGGGGGGGGCACCTTCATAGAAACAGGGTGGACAGGATGGGATAGGAGGTTTGTGGATGGGAAACCAAGAAGTGGGATAATATTTAAAATGTAAATAAATAAAATAACCAATATTCCTTTTTTAAAAAAATGTGGTGATCTTCTCTTAAATGTGAAAATAGGTAAACCTAAGAAAAATTTTGCACCATAACTTAATATTATTTATTGATTACAAAACAAGACTTCCTGTCTGGGCCCAAGCACAGAGCAGATCCCAGGCAGCAGCTCTGTACCCAACCCCATGAAACCCAGAGGAAGAGGGCTTTAACTCAGGCAGTATCTCAGGTAAGGAGACAGCAGCACCTACCCCAAACAGGGAATAACTAGGACCCACTGGGACCCAGGAATTTACCTCTGGCCCAGGGTCATGGGTTCCTTTCAGACTGGGCCCAAGCACGCAGCAGATCCCAGGAACTAGGTCTGCACCCAATCTCACAGAACCCAGGGGAAGCAGGGTTCCCAGGAGCTCTAACCCAAGCAGTAGAGCAGTATCTTAGGCAAGGAGGCAGCAACACTTGCCTCAAACAGGGAGTAACCAGCACCCACAGGGACCTTGGAATTCACTCTTGACCCGGATAGCTGGTTCCTTCTGGTCTCCACCTGAGCACTGAGCAGATCTTGGGCCTCAACTCTGACTCCAACAGCTAAACCCATCCCAAACTGTTCTGACACAACCAAGATAATAAAAAAGACAAGCTCCAGTCAGAAACAGCACAGATAACACCAAGGAAACCCAGATGGTGAAAGGTAAGCACAAGAACATAAGCATTAGCAACCTAAGGCACTTGGCATCATCAGAACCTAGTTATCCCATGTTAGAAAGTTCTGAACTCCCCATATCACCAGGAAAGCAAGAGGCAGATCTAAAATCACTTCTAATGATGATGATAGAGGACTTTAAGAAGGACATAAATAACACTCTCAAAGAATTTGAGGAGAACACATGTAAACAGGTAAAAGCCCTTAAAGAGGAAACAGAAAAATCCCTTAAAGAATTACAAGAGAACACAACCAAGCAGGTTAAGGAATTGAACAAAATCATCCAGGACATAAAAATGGAAGTGGAAACAATAAAGAAATCACTAAGTGAGACTACCCTGGAGATAGAAAACCTAGCAAAGAAATCAGGAGTCATAGACACAAGCATCACCAACAGAATACAAGAGATAGAAGAGAGAATCTCAGTTGCAGAAGATACCATAGAAAATATTGACACAACTGTCAAAGAAAATGCAAAATTCAAAAAGTTCTTAACACAAAACATCCAGGAAATCCAGGACACAGTGAGAAAATCAAACCTATGAATAATAGGTATAGAAGAGAATGAAGATTCCCAACTTAAAGGGCCAATAAATATCTTCAACAAAATTATAGAAGAAAACTTCCCTACCCTAAGGAATGAGATGCCCATAATCATACAAGAAGCCTACAGAATGCCAAATAGACTAGATCAGAAAAGAAATACCTCCCATCATATAATAATCAAAACACAAAATGCACAAAAGAAAGAATTTTAAAAGCAGTAAGGGATAAAGCAGTAAGGGAAAAAGGACAAGTAACATATAAAGTCAGACCTATCAGAATGACACCTGACTTCTCACCAGATACTATAAATGCCAGAAGATCCTGGACAGATGTCATACCGACCCTAAGAGAACATAAATGCCAGCCCAGGCTACTATACTCAGCAAAACTCTCAACTATCATAGATGGAGAAACCAAGATTTTCCATGACAAAACCAAATTTACACAATATCTTTCTACAAACCCAGCATTACAAAGGATAATAGCAGGAAAGCTCCAATAAGAGGAAGGCAATTATACCCTAGAAAGAGCAAGAAAATAATCCTCTTCTAAAAAACCCAAAAGAAGATAACCACACAAACAGTGCCTCCACTATTAGCAAAAATAACAGGAAGCAACAATCCCCTCTCCTTAATATCTCTTAACATCAATGGACTCAATGCCCCAATAAAAAGGCATAGACTAACAGACTAGATACGCAAACAGGACCAAGCTTTTTGCTGCATACAGAAAACCCAACTCAGTGACAAAGACAGACACTACCTTAGAGTAAAAGGATGGAAAACAATTTTTCAAGCAAATGGCCCTAAGAAACAAGCTGAAGTAGACATTCTAATAGCGAATAAAATCAACTTTCAGCTTAAAGCTATCAAAAATGATAAGGAAGGACATTTTATACTTGTCAAAGGAAAAGTCAACCAACATGAACTCTCAATTCTGAATATCTATGTGTCAAATGCAAGAGCACCCACATTCATTAAAGAAACCTTACTAAAACTCAAAGCACACATTACACCTCACACAATAATAGTGGGAGACTTCAACACCCCACTCTCAGCAATGGACAGATCATGGAAACAGAAACTAAATAGAGATACAGTGAAACTAACAGAAGTTATGAACCAAATGGACTTAACAGATATCTATAGAACATTCCACCCTAAAGCAAAAGAATATACTTTTTTCTCAGCACCTCATGGTACCTTCTCCAAAATAAACCATATAATGGGTCACAAACAGGCCTCAACAAATACAAAAATTGAAATAATCCCATGCATACTATCAGATCACCATGATCTGATCTTCAATAACAACAAAGACAATGTAAAGCCCACATTCACATGGAAACTGAACAATACCCTACTCATTGACAATCTGGTCAGGGAAGAAATAAAGAAAGAAATTAAAGACTTCTTAGAATTTAATGAAAATGATGACATATCATACCAAAACCTATGGAATACAATGAAAGCAGTGCTCAGAGGAAAACTCATAGCTCTAAGTGCATACAAAAAGAAATTGGAGAAAGCATACACTAGCAGCTTGACAATGCATCTGAAAGCACTAGAACAAAAAGAAGCTAATACACACAAGAGGAGTAGATGGCAGGAAATAATCAAACTCAGGGCTGAAATCAACCAAATAGAAACCAAAAGAACTATCCAAAGAATCAATAAAACCAGGAGCTGGTTCTTTGAGAAAAACAATAAAATAGATAAACCCTTAGCCAGACTAATCAGAGGGGAGAGAGACAGTATCCAAATTAATAAAATCAGAACTGAAAAGGGTGACATAACAACAGAAAGCAAGGAAATTCAAAAAATATTCAGATCCTACTACAAAAGCCTATAGTCAACAAAAATCTGGATGAAATGGACAATTTTTTAAGACAAATACCAATTACCAATGTTAAATCACGAACAGATAAACCATCTAAACAGTCTCATAACCCTGAAAGAAATAGAAGCAGTCATTAAATGTCTCCCCACAAAAAAAAGTCCAGGAACAGACAGTTTTAGTGCAGAATTCTATAAGACCTTCAAGGAAGACCTAATACCAATTCTCTTCAAACTATTCCACAAAATAGAAACAGAAGGAACACTTCTCAATTCATTATATGAAGCCACAATTGAGCTCATACCTAAACCACACAAAGACACAACAATGAAAGAGAACTTCAGACCAATCTCCCTTATGAACATCGATGCAAAAATACTCAATAAAATTCTTGTGAACCGAATCCAAGAACACATCAAAACAATTATCCATCATGATCAAGCAGATTTTATCCTAGGAAAGCAGGGTTGGTTCAATATTCGGAAATCCATCAATGTAATCCACTATATAAACAAACTCAAAGAAAAAAACCACATGATCATATCACTAGATGCTAAGAAATCATTTGACAAAAGTCAACATCGCTTCATGACAAAAGTCTTGGAAATATCAGGAATTCAAGGCCCATACCTAAACATAGTAAAAGCGATATACAACAAATAGGTAGCAAACATCAAACTAAATGGAGAGAAACTTGAAGCAATCCCACTAAAATCAGGGACTAGACAAGGCTGCCAACTCTCCCCCTACCTATTCAATAAAATACTGGAAGTCCTAGCAGAGCAATTAGGCAACACAAGGATATCAAAGGGATACAAATAGGAAAGGAAGAAGTCAAAATATCACTATTTGCAGATGATATGATAGTATACTTAAGTGACCCCAAAACTTCCACCAGAAAACTCCTAAACCTGATAAACAACTTTAGCAAAGTGGCTGGATATAAAATTAACTTAAACAAACCAGTAGCCTTCCTCTATTCAAAAGATAAACTGGCAGAGAAAGAAATTATGGAAATGATATCCTTCACAATAGTCACAAATAATATAAAATACCTGGGTGTGAACCTAACCAAGCAAGTAAAAGACCTATATGACAAGAACTTCAAGCCCCTGAAGAAAGAAATTGAAACAGATCTCAGAAGATGGAAAGATCTCCCATGCTCATAGATTGGAAGGATTAATATAGTAAAAATGGCTATCTTGCTAAAAGCAATCTACAGATTTAATGCAATCCCCATCAAAATTCCCACTCAATTCTTCACAGAGACAGAAAGAGCAATCTTAAAATTCATTTGGAATAACAAAAAACCCAGGATAGCAAAAACTACTCTCAGAAATAAAAGAGCTTCTGGGGGAGTCACCATCCCTGATTTCAAGCTGTACTACAAAGAAATAATGATAAAAACTTCATGGTATTGGAACAGAGACAGGCAGGAGGATCAGTGGAATAGAAGACCCATAAATGAACCCCCTATGGTCGCTTGATCTTTGACAAAGGAAGTAAAACCATCCAGTCGAAAATTGACAGCATTTTCAACAAATGGTGCTGGTCCAACTGGAGGTCAGCATGTAGGAGAATGCAAATTGATTCATTCTTATCTCCTTGTATGAATCTCAATTCCAAGTGGATCAAGGACCTCCACATAAAACCAGTTACATTGAAACTAATAGAAGAGAAATTGGAAAAAAGCCTGGAACACATGGGCACAAGAGAAAAGTTCCTGAACAGAACACCAATGGCTTATGCTCTAAGATCAAGAATTGACAAATGGGACCTCATAAAACTGCAAAGCTTCTGTAAAGCAAAGGACACAGTCAATAGGACAAAGCGGCAACCAACAGACTGGGAAAAGATCTTCACCAACCCTACATCTGATAAAGGGCTAATATCCAAGGTATACAGAGAACTGAAGAAATTAGACTCTAGACAATCAAATAACACTATTAAAAATGAGGCACAGAGCTCAACAAAGAATTCTCAGCTGAGGAAGCTCAAATGATTGAGAAGCACCTAAAGAAGTGTTCAGCAGCCCTAGTCATCAGGGAAATGCAAATGAAAACAACACTGAGATTCCACCTCACATCAATCAGAATGGCTAAGATCAAAAACACAGATGACAGCAGATGTTGGCAAGGATGTTGAGAAAGAGGAACACTCCTCCATTGTTGGTGGGATTGTAAGCTGGTACAACCACTATGGAAAGCAGTCTGGCGGTATCTCAGAAAATTGAACATAGTGATATCTGAGGACCCAGCTATACCACTCCTGGTCATATACCCAAAAGATGCTTCAATACAACAGGGACATGTGCTCCACTATGTTCATAGCAGCCTTATTTATAATAGCCAGAAGTTGGAAAGAACCCAGATGTCCTTCAACAGAAGAATGGATGCAGAAAATGTGCTACATTTACACAATGGAGTATTACTCATCTATTAAAAACAATGAATTCATGAAATTCTTAGGGAAATGGATGGAGCTGGAAAATATCATCCTGAGTGAGATGACCCAATCTCCAAAGAACACACATGATATGCACTCACTGATAAGTGGATATTAGCCTAAAAGCTCATAATACCTAAGACACATCACATAGACCACATGAAACTCAAGAAGAATAGGAAGACCAAAATGTGGGTGCTTTGGTCCTTTTTAGAAGGAGTATCCAGAGATTCAACCAGAGCTACCAAGGTCTAAACTCCAGCCTGAGAGCACAAAGGGAGGGACTCATGTCTCCACCTGTATAGGTAATTGAGGGTGACCTTGTCAGACATTAGTGGAAGTGGAGGGCCATGGTCCCGAAAGTTTGGATTCCCTAGTGTTGGGGAATTTGAGAGCAGGGAGATGGGCCTTGGAGGATGTTCAGAGCACCCCCTCATAAAAATGGAGGAGTGGCTATGGGATAAAGTATTTTGGGGGAGAATGGGAGAGGAGATAACATTGTAAGGTAAATAGGTAAAATATCCAATAAAAAAAAAACAGATAATAGGTCTGGAAAAAACAAACAAACAAACAAGAAAGATAGTTTACTTGTTTTAAATTATTTTCAAAAGTTTCTAGGAGATGCTAATTGGCTAAGATCTTATTTTAAGCTCTCCACAAAAGAATTTAAGTCTCTGTTTAATATTCTCAAGAGAGATGTAAATCCTAATTTCCCTCAACAATTAATTGACAAAAGAGGAGTAATCTCACAAAAAGTAGAAGAAGCTATTATTAATCAATCCATTGTATAGACTGATTAGTTGTTGGCTGTCCTATAACAGTCCTTTGATAAAAGAGATTATAAATATAGATTTATATTTCTTTAAATACTGTCTTCATGATTCTCTGAGTATGGAAGGAGCGGCTGCTGGCACTTCTTCCCTGATTTTATGAGAACTCTGAAAAACTGGCTTTAAAAATAAAAGAGGGGGAACAGTACCCCCCAAGAAGGAGTCCCCCTGAAATATTCTCCATCATGCCTTGCTCACTTTTAACTCTCTAAAGCTGAAAGCTCCTGGCAAATATGCTGCTGACTGCCTCTGGCACCACCGAGACCAACAAAAACTTTGCCACAGATATGGGGAAGGACCCTCTTACCCTTAAAGAGAATGGCCCTGACATAGTTCTCTTATGGGGCCGAGGATTGATATGACTGTTTGATATCACAGAAGGCACAGCTAAATGGCTACCAGAAAATTAATGAAATAAATAGATACCCCCACAAAGCCAGGCCCCACCATAAATGAGATGAATAACAACTGACATCCAGGGAAGAGAAATCTCCCTGAGAATTCCCTTCTTTTTCCTTTCCAGGTAAAAATGAATCACCCGTGATGTCTGCTGTTAGAAGTTCTAATCCAGATGGTGGCCTCCAAACTTGTACTACTCAGACCTTCGACAGGCCATTGACAAGAACATCAAACAGCTAGAGATTGACATCACTAATCTGAAGAAATCCCTCGTTTCGCTGTCTGAAGAGACCTCCTAAAATCACAAAGATCCTTATTGGACTTGATTTACTCTATTACAATAGAAAAGGCTGTGTACAGCTCTTGACTGTGACTTCTTCTTAAAGAAGAAGGTTGCCTTTACGTAGACAACATAGGGATGGTTAAAGAGAGCATGAAAAAGGTCAGAGAAGGCCCTGAGAAAAGACAGAGAGAAAGAAAGATGAGAGGTGGTAAAGAATTGGTTTTCAACCTCTCCATGGTTGTCAACCCTACTTCCTCCCATCTTGGGACCATTAATTGGGTTATTTTTGCTTACTTCTTTTGGTCCATGGGCCTCAAATAGGCTGACTAGCTCTGTGAAAAAACAGATAAATAATTTGGTAGCAAAACCTCTTCAGATACATTATCACAAGTTAGGTATGGAGGACCACAAGACTCAAGATGAGGTTGTTACTCTATCCAGAGTGTTCCCCAAACCCATCTCTGCCCAACCTAAAAGAGGGGACTTCTGCTGCTAGACCATGCAGAGAAGGGCCACCCAGAACCCCCTCTGACTGGCAATCTGAATTCTTGCTTAGTCTGCGAGGCTAAGCACTGCTAGGGAATATAAATAAAAGTTAAAAATATCTCTCTGGGTTCCCTGAGGGACAAGCCTGACTGCATAGGGATTGATATCAAAAGTATCCCCTCTCCAGGAAAAAGACATCAGAATGGGTATGGCCCTCATGCCTCACTGGACAATGACAGGGGAACCAGAGCCATTACAAAGTCCCCTTCAATTACCTGGAGGTCAGGCCTCTATCGTTGCCTTCCCTAGTTTAGAATTGCCACAGCCCTTCTATACTTAGAGAAGGGAGGAGATGTCAGAGGCAGCCCTGCTTATACACTGAAAACCTAAAATCAGCTGTAGGCCTAAAATCAGCAATAGGCCTGCCACACATGTATACTAACATCAAGTCTTGGGTCTCTGTGGGAAAACATTGAAACAGATGGCTATAAGCTATTGTAAACAGGCAGCTTTTGTGGAAATTTACCAGCCTGAGTAGTCAGTAGTCATAATACCAACTTAGATAAGGACAAGTGAATCATTGGCAGAGTCATAGTGACCTGTCCCCTGAACTTTCACTCAGCCAATACCCTGTTCTGAAAGATATCTGTACTCCCCCTGAACACCCATGGTCCAGTGTCATCCCCTTCCCAAAGTCCTTCCTTTTTCTGCTTATAACACCTGCGTGAATAAGTAAAAATTGCAATTTGATTTAAAAAATAAATACTAATAAAAAATTAAAAAAATAAAAATAAAATAAAAAAACAAAACAAACTGTTCCCAATTTAAAACTACAAAGTCAGAAAGAATGTAACAGTGCTAGTTGATCCAAAAAGCTATGATGTCATTGAGATTACTGCTTCCGCTCAAACATTAAACAACCAAGTAAAATATAGAATTTGTACTTGGCACATACCTAGATAAAAGGAAACAGAAAAGGCAATATTTTGATTAAATAATTGACAGGTGTTTTTCTTTGAACATTTTTTTTTGTATCAAATACAGAATGTAGATGTGTGAACTCATAAGGGGAGTCAGATAAAAGATAAATGATGTCTCATTAAGGAAACAGGAAGAAAAAGTGTTATTTACATTAAAATTATACACAAATGCACACACACCCATGTATAAACTTGTATCATACTGATATTTTTATTTTAGTATCAATTATTAAAAGGAAAAAATCTAGAAGTGTAAGATTGCTTCTTTAACAAATGTACCTTTTCTTCACGATGCTAAGTAGCTACCAATGTATAAGAATAATCTTGCCTAACTACCAGTCCAAATGTTAAAAATAATTGAAAGTCATCATCAATAAAAATTAGATTTATGCTTTCACAAACTCAATATGAGTTTCTCACAGTGGCTTACACACCCAAGAATCTATGATACTTGAAAGAATGGTATGAATCTCCTGTGACCTAATTATGCAATGAGGAAGAATTTGCTTGGCTTTTATTCCAAAAGTTGTCTATTGGTTTCAGATGTGTCTCTATGGGAATGGATTTCATGACTTAAAAGGGAAACTCAATTAATCAACTAATATTGTTCACTTTCTGTTTGTTCCAATAATTGCTACATTTTGAACACCAAAGGAAAAATTATGGAGCCTGTCCTTAGAAGCCTTTTCTTTCTCTCTTATTAAAACAAGAAAGATTGTATCTACACATAAATCAAAACAACTTTGAGTTAGAAGCAAACCAACGATAAACCCATAGCACCAATTATGTAGCAGCCTCACGGAAATGCAATGCATGAGAACATGTTTCAAAGTGTCTTTGGCAATGAGCTTTGCACAGTTCAAAAACACATACAGGATACACCATTGTCTTTAAAATGGGAATAATTGTAGGTGAAGAAAATCGCTTACTTTGCCAAGCTTTTAAATTAAACTTCTCAGTCTATTAGATTAATTCCTTTTGTCTTTAAATTTTGAAAGACCATTTGGATGTGTTTCAGTAACCACATGGCTTAATTATTAGACCTTAGGCTTATTGAAAAAACAAGAAAAAATGATTTAAGAAAGATCTGACAATAAACAGAATATACCAAAAGCTAAGTGTTACAATTCAGTAAAGATAATTGAGTAAACTTCTATGTTTCCCCCCTCCTCCTGCCCTTAAATGTCTCTATTTCTACCAAGGGGAAATTTCCTAATTTGCATGGATGCTTCCTTCTGGACTGGTTTATAAGAGGCTGTCAGCTTCCCATAGTTTGGAGGACACCCACAAATACTAGAGACATTTTTTTAACTTTACTTGAAGTTTCAAGATTGCTTTTTGGACAATTCTAAAATACCTATCACATTTCATACTGAAAGCTATTTACAAAACAGTACTGCATTTACCCAACATCCCTGAGAGGTCACTAAATGAATTTTCAAGTAGAAAACTCACCAAAAATGATGTTTTACCTAAATTGTAGTGAAAGCTTTCTTCAGAGGATTTTTCCTCCCCAACTTTAGTGTTAGAGATATTTAATTTGTTTCTGGAAATATTAGTTCTACTTAACCTGTAAGTGGTTAATCTGAAGACTTCATCAAAAAACAGGGAGCCTGGCTCCTGCTTGCCTATTTTATTCAGTCAGTGGGATCATTATGTCACTCAATAGCGCTAAACAATGTGGAAGTCTACAAAGGGAAATGTTTTAAAAAATCAGTGGAAATATAGTCTGTTCAACATTAAATACTAATTACATTCTTCCAATCTGCTTGTTTTTTAGATTCCTCTCTGCCAATGTGAACATATGTATTACAATATGTGCATTAATACAGAAACGACCATAAAAGTCTCATTTTCTGAGCTCTGTTACCATCTCAGCTTAATCAAGACAGTCACCAACATGACTCAGTAGAAGTACCTGGCACCCAACTGCTACAAAGAATCACCAGAATAAGGAGAAAGCTGTGCCTTGAGGAAAGTGGTTAACAGAGAACTCTGGACATCTGTGAAGGTGTCACAGGAACACAAAGCAGCACAGAGCATCAAGAAGGCAGAATAGAGAACATACCAGAGCAACTGTAACTTCAATCTTTTCTCCATAGCAGTGTGAGTGGGGAGACCACACTGCTGAGATAAAGGAAAAATGGGAGGAAGGGAAATGCCAGAAGCCCAATGTCCCCAGCAGACTTACTTTAGGAGAATTCCAGAGTCTTCATCAGATTGAAATATAGCACCTTCTATAGTAACTGTCTGGCCCCTTCCTACCTTAGAGAAGGTAGTGGATTACCTAATTCCAGGTATACATTTCACTTATCAGTAGAGAAGTCTCCATGTCCTCAGAGCAGTGGCTGTTTCTATGGCCACAAAGCCAAGTCCTGCCTACAAATGCCTCAGGGTTAAAGGGAGTATGTTCTCTCCAGTTATAGACTTGAAAGTGTAGCTACTGTTGTAAAACCCTCCAATTGCCTGTGCCTGTCCACTGGAATCTGGGATAAGACTGAGCTACAAATTCCAGCATCACTACTCTTTTAGCTATATGACCTAGAAATTGTCTAGATGCATGCCCTACATAGCTGGGATCATGGATAGCAGTGCACACCACAACTTAAAAGGTTCCTGTGTTTGCCCTGAGACACATAGAGAAGAATTCCTCCACAGTCCAAGAATTTGAAACCACAGCCCCTATGCCCAGAGGCTTCATACTGTTGTAGTAATTAAATAAAATCGGCCTCTGGTTAAGACGACTATTTAAGCTGCAGTGGCTCTGCCTAGCTCAGCCACCATGTTTCTTGTCTGGAGGCTATGTGCATGCCACAGCTAGAACCAGCCCACCAGAAACACCAGCCCTGCCACCCACGAGACACCAGCGTGGGAGATGGCTCTGCCAATCTTCCACATTGTCTCCATGAGGCTGGGCATTGCCCAGACCATTCTGCCATCCATGCAGGCCCAGTAAGAGAATGAGACTCTAATGCTTAAAGATTAATCAAAGGCTTTATATGTTTGGTAATGATTAATAACAAAATGGCCACTCAATCAGAGGTGTAAACCAATACCCAACCTAGATATACCAACTACCATTAACAGCGGGAGACACATGAACATCTGCCTCCATTTTCCCTTCTCTCGTTCTCCTCTCCTGTCTCCTAGCTCCTCCTCTTCCTTCTCCTCTTCTTCTTCCTACTCCTCCTCTTACTCTCCTTACTTCTCTCACCTTAGCTCCTCCTACATCATACCATTTGTCCTTACATCTTCAGAACTAGATTAAAGATTGTTTGAGTCCCACATCAAATTAGTTATCATTCTAGAAGCCCAGGACTTAGTGTGATTGCCTCATAGGAGCCAGGAAAAGTCCAATTTTATTCACGAAACCTAGATCTATAGGTTTTGGCACCAGAATACAGAACCATATGCCCTGATTATCTGGGGCCTAAAAAAGCATTATCTTCTGAAGTAGAAATTTCTGGTTTCTTAGGAAATTCAGTTGTGTCATGGGATGTTTTTCAGGAAACTGTCTTATGAGAGGATGTTCCTGATGAAGCATACACATTGGAGGATTATTTTGCTGAGATTAGATACACGGTATTTTTCTGAAATTAGCCTAAAAGAGTGGGCATGTACTGTTTCACTAGGGTGGACACTTGAGAAAACACATGATACTTGGAACAAGAAAAAATATAACTCAACACATACTTGACAACTCTATGTGATATTGGTACAGCTTATTATTCTTTGCTGGTTATCATTTGTCATGACTTCATAGAGAGAAACACAACAAAGAACTTCTCGTGTTGTTCTGGTCCTTTCTTGCTGCTTCTAAGGACTCAGGCTGATTGGCAGAGCACTGAGGTTTCTTCTAGACCCAACTACCATTGCTGAGTCATAAATAGTGTTTGAGAGTGGATCAAGCTGTAGCTGCTGATTCATGTGAACTAAACTGCAGTTATCCTGAAATATGCAGATTGGATTCACTCTAAAGAACTATTTCTAAATATGGCTGCATCCTCCTTTACCCTATTAACCTTTCCTTTCCACTAAACCTGGTGGGTAGTAGGCTAGAAGGGAGATTAAAACACTTAAAAACTCTTATTAAAAGTAGGTTTTAAAAACTATAAGCCTACAATCTCCTATTCTGTGTCTCCTGGTTCCCAAGCATGTCAGCATTCATTCTAAATATTCTAGGGAAGGCCATTTAGTCTACTGTGTCATGAAAATTGCATCTATGAGTGTCATAATTATTGGCATCAACTTTATTGCCTTAAAAGACTGGCTGGCTGGCTATTCTACATACTAGGCCACTGGTAATGTAGCAGCCTCACTGAATAAATCTGTGTATAACATAAGACCCTAAGGATATATGTTATTGGAAGCCTAGGTCCACTGCAAATCATATAGCTGTTTTTATAAACAGTGGGTATTTTGGATATTTGTATATGTTCATGGCATCAATCAGAGATGAAGAAATCACACAGAGACTGCATCTTTTAGCTCCCTTATAACCAACACCAAAGCATCTATACAAAAGATATATTTTCCTAGAAAAGCTACTCCATGAAATTAGAAGAAATGAACATCACAGCAGAAGTGCGCACCTCAGCATGGAGACACCAGCAATATAACTCTTGCAAAGGAAAAAGACAATTTTACAGAAAGGGACCTCAAGTTCATGAACACATATTCATATTAGTTCTAGCATCAAGTACATCAAGTCATTAAGGAGTCTTATCTGTCTTCTACATAATAATTACCATCCTGTTAGTATTAATTGGTAAGTTAGTTATACTAATTAGATTCAGCCCAAAGCAAGACTAACTCTTCTTCTAAAGCATGTTGCACAGTTGTTCCGAATGTGAGCTTTGGAGTCAGGTTGTCTTAAGTAAGTGTCTTTTAATAGCTAAATTAACCCTTATTCTTTAACATTATTTGCCTTGCCTACTAATGGCAATACAACCTACATAATGAGATTAAATCAGATAATATGCACATTTCTTAGTAAATCTCAGTTTCCCCCACAAAATTAGAATTAAGGCTTAATAAATATTACATGATTTTGTTCTGACTTCCAAAAGTATTTTGCATATCTAAGTTCACTCTGGTTAACTTAGAGTTTGTGTGTGTGTGTGTGTTCATGCAAACCCAATGCATCACAGTGCACATGTGAAGGTCAGAAGACAGCTTGCAGGAATCTTTTCTCATCTTCTACCATGTGCGTCCTTTAAATCAAACTCAGGTTGCTTGGCACAGGTACCTTAACCACTGAACCATCTTACCAGCTCTCCTATGGTTAGCTTAAATGATAGCCTTGCAAAAGTCTAATAATAGTTAAAATAAGCTTAGACTTTGTTGAGATCTTTAGCAAACAGTAAAATGAGAAACTACTAATACAGATTTTTTTGTCATTTCAAGCATCAATTTCCAACTCAGTCCTCAGTGACTCATAATGTCTTAATAGCTATCTTAGTAAATCAAGAACCTGCAACAGATTGTCATAGACAAAGTGAGTCACACAATAAGCATTCATTTATTTTTCACAGTTGGAAGTGTTTACAGTCAAGATGCAGATACATTCGGTTTCTGCTGAGTCTGTTGCTATCAGTACTAGTTCTTCATTGTATACTCACATTGCAGAAAACAAAGAGAGGCTATTTCTCTAAACTCAACTCTTAAGACGACTGGTAGCCCTTTTGCTCTCACAACCTTATCCAATTTTCTTTACCCCCAAAGATCTCATCCCTCAACACCACATCATAATGTGACAAGGAAGCTGAACACATATATTAGAGGGTGAGAAAGATTGACCTATAACAACAGTCACTCTGAGCTACTTTTTTATATTTTGCCTCAAAATATAAAGCATTTCATCATATGAACTAAACAAATTTCAGTGAGGAGCTAGAGGGGTGGTTCAGCAAATATGGAAACTACTACTTTTTCAGAGGCCTGGATGGAGTTTAGTTCCTAGTAGTCATATTAGGTGGCTTGCAAACTCCTGTAAGTCCAGATTCAAGGAAACAATGCCCCCACTCTGGAATCCTTTAGGAACATGTATGTACATAACATTGATTCATTCATTCATTGATACTAACAAATATGATGAATTAATTAAAAAGGAGCTCCACTGAGTATGAACTTAATGTCAACTTAGTATCAACATAAAGGTAATTGGGTAGGGGAATGAATCTTAATGAAACAGAACAAAATCAATGCAACAACAAAGGTAAGCATTCAGAAACTTAAAGGATAGTGTTCTGGGTTAGTTTCATACTGTCTTGCAGATAGAAACATCTACTTATAAAATATTATCACACCTGAAAACATTCAATAGTACTTATTTTACCTACCTTAACTGAAACAAGTCTCCATTAATTAGTACCATAACTTTCACAAAAATATGTAGTTAATGTCAAGAAAGACTAAAATAACATAAAAATTTCCTCCTGATAGTTTGTCATCATTATCATCTAGACTGGATTTAGAATTTCCTAAGGAATATGTCTCTGAGCATGCTTGTGAAGCCATTTCCAGAGAGGTTTAACTAAAGAGGAGAGACTCAGCTTAAACGTGGCTGGTACTGTTCCTTGATTGTGTTCTTGAAATATTAAGAGGAGAATGTGAGCTGAGCCCCAGGATTGATGACTCTATATCTGAACTGCAGATACATTATGATCAGCTAGCACAACTTTCTTTCACTATGCCTTTCCTCACCATAGCAAACAATATTCTTCAGGCGGTGGATTGAAGTATCCCCCTTTCTCAAACTACTTTTTGTCAAGTACTTTGTCATAAAAACAAGACAAGCAACTTATAGTCTCCCAATTGCTCCAATTTAGATCCCAGTGTTGTAGAATTGTGTTTAAGGTTGTCTTCTCAATAATGTCAATTGATTCACTAATTGATCTGCAAACGTCATTAAGCACTTAAAATGACAAGATATCCAATATCATCTCTAGCCCAAAGGGTTAAATATTAAATAATTTCCATCCTTGAATGTGAATAGGACCAGTGACAGTGACTTCTTTCTAACAGAAGCCTAACAATAGACTGCATCATAGGTCCCATGAAAAGTTGAAGAGAAATTAATGAAATTCTTGTGATCTACATGAGACAGAAACTCTCATAAAGACTGGAATGAAATAAATTGTGCTCTGACAGTCAATAGCAACACCCTACAGGAGATCTTCAGTGGAAACCAGCAAACAGCCACTTTCCTCAGTCTCAGAAATATAACAATATACATTTTCCAATAACATGAATCATCTTAGGACTGGTTTTTCCCAGTCAAGACTCTAGAGGAGAACAAAACCTTGACCAACATCATAAGGGTTATTTCCAGGATCTGAACTCAAAATTCTGTAGGACAATGAATATATATCTTTTTAAGCCACTAAGTTTGTTTTATTTTATCTAACATCAAAAGGAAATGTATGTGCTTACCTGCTCAACTTATCTATTTTAAAATTAGCAAATGGGCTGGAGAGATGGCTCAGTGGTTAAGAGCACTGACTGCTCTTCCAGAGGTCTTGAGTTCAAATCCCAGCAACCACATGGTGGCTCACAACCATCCGTAATGAGATTGGATGCCCTCTTCTGGTGTGTCTGAAGATAGCTACAGTGTACTCATAAATAAAAAAATAATAATAAATGAATAAATCTTTTAAAAAAAATAAATAAATAAAATTAGCAAATTTAAGTTAAGATATTTATTCTGTTACCTTGAACCTACATATTGCCTTCTCCTCACAACTAGCTATACTTTTATTAATTATGGTACTTTGTAATCTCCTCTCTTTATTTCTGACTACTCTAAAAGAAAGGAGAATGCTTCATACCATACCTCAGATTCATTCTGACCATCTCAGTTATATTCAGTTCTGCATATAGCAATTGAAATTTGTTTCATTCACTCAAACTATTAAACAGGAAAAGGAATGTGGATGGCAAATGAAAGGTTATCAGTAAGGAAGACTGGGCTCTGCAAAATAAAGCTATGACTCAGCTTCTCTGGAATTCTTTTAAAAGCTCCTTCTATTTAAGGTGTTTCCCTCTCGCAAGACCAATTGGAACCATATATAGGCATGACAAAGCTGGCTTTAAGCAGCCCTGTTATCCCTACTCATATGAGCCTCATTTCTTACTTCTCTTTCCTCCAACTGACCTTGCTTCAAAGAGGCTCCAAAAAGACCTCCTCTAGAAAGTCATACTCAGTATATGTGGCGAGGGGTGGGGTGGTGGGAGAGGGAAGAGTGTTCCTCAGGAAATGTCTACCTTTCCTTTCTGAGATAAGATCTGTCATTTGCCATGAGCTTGTCAATTTGTCTAAGCTGGCTGACCAGCTGTATCCATGGATTTGCTTAGCACATGGACCTCTTTAACACTGGGAACTCTACACTTATTACCAAGCTTGGAATTATTTTATGTGGACTATGGGGAATCGAACTCAGGTCCTTGTGTTTGTACTGCAAGCATTTTACCAACAGAACCATCATCCCAGCTCTAAGCAGATTTTTCTTTGTTCCACTAACCAGAACTTGCTATCTAAAGTGGTCACTGACAAAACTTAACTACTTCCTTCTAGAGATAGGCTCAGCTTCGTTTATGAAAAAATGGGATCAAAATAGAACTTCATCTGTGGGAACAAACAAAAATGAGAAGGCTGTTTTGGAAGAAATGGTAGAGCAGGCAAGACTTGTTTAGATAGCAATAATCAGACAGAAATGGACTGAAATACTAAAAACAAAAATCATGAGAAAGATGATTCAGGGCCTGAACTTGGAGAGGTGGATTCTGGGTGGAAGGAGAGGAGGGAAATCATTTATGAAATATTTAGATAGAAAAATTAGGAAGACTTTTTAATGTGCTATAAAATATTCATCTTCCCCCAAACACTGAATGGCACAACTTTCTGCAACCAGTTGGCTTATAAAATTGAATTACTTTCAACGTTAATCTGAAATCTTGGGAAAGCACATTATTCATGCTAAAGGTCACAAATGAGTTAATTTCTTCTACCTAATCTGAACATTTCAAACTTGAGTGCAGCTAAAAAGTGACCAGCACGCTAATTGCAAATACCAGAGATAATTGATTCAAAATATGAGAGCCACTTAGGCATGAACAGACTTCATTTCAAGATCTAAAACCCAGAGCAATGACTGTTAAAGCAAATTGTGCTCCTATAAAAATGTCTCTCAAAGCATTTTCAACAGCCATTCCTTCAGAAAAAATGTAGAAACCTTCATGTCTTTTAAATACCTAGCATACGGCTGTAAGCTCTTGTACAGGTGAGTCATTTTCTGACTTCCCAAATACTTATATATGGCTCCACATTATTGAAATAAAAATGTTAAATTTTTAAAAGACAATTAACACTGGAGTAAAATGATCTGTGTTAAAAATCATAAAATCATCATTGCTCTAATTATTAGCAGTATCCATTTTTAATCTATGACATTTATAAAGCAAGGGATTCAACTTATCCAGACTTATTAGCATAATAATCATTGCACATTACATGGCTTTAACAATAAATTGCTTCCCCTATATTTAAGTTTTGCTCAGACAAACAGAATTAAATATGTGTTGAACTTAAAGGTTAAAGCTCCTTCATTAATTCTGTTATTGTTTTTCATAAGCCAGCCTCTCCATTTGGATGACTCCTGACATTGTAGCATTGATTCTAATCATTTACTAGTAATGAACCCCAATCGGGCATACGATAATGCCTGTGGGCATTTATACTTGTAGGAAATCTCAACCTTTATCCTTTTTCTGCACATTTGCATAATCACTTTCACAGATCGTCCCACATTGGGGATGTGTCTGCATTTCTCTGCATTGAACTTTCATTTTTCAATTTGGATCTATCTCTTTCTTGATTTTTCTCTCCCTCTACCTTATTTTTTTCTCTCTCATTGCTGCTCCAGGCCTGTACTCAGGGTCCCTGGGGTTTGTTCTCTGTGGTTGGTCTTCTTGCTTTGACTTGTTTTGGCACCACTTAGAAGAGACTATTAATGAGTGTGATGAGATTTCTGATGTACAAGAGCAAAGCCCCCTTCAAACCTCATTTTCAGGTCACTGCCCCCTGACAAACACTCAAGAAATGTCTTTCGACAGAGTTTCCCTCAGTCTCCTGTGCCTAATCTCTACAGGGTCTAGACAGCAACTCTGATGATAGGATATGAACTCTCCCTTTTCTACTCTTTGTACTCCCCTTTTATTTTAGTATACACAGTTTAATTGAATGCACTATTGTGGGATCTGGGAGATCACTTAGTTGGTAAATTGCTTGCCATCAATCATGAGGATCTTCGTTTTCTCCTCAGCTGGGCATGGTAGCATATGCTTATAGCTTTAACACTAGAAAGGCAGCAACAAGAGAATCCCTGAGACTCACTGGTCAGACAACATAGTCAAATCAGTGAGCTCCAGGTGCCGGTAAGCCATGCTGTCTCATAAAATAAAGAGGGATTGAAAGAAGCAATTGACCTCTGAATGCACACACGGACAAAAATACACATTCATACAAAGAGCTACTGCAAAAGAACATGGATGGATTGTAAAACGCAAACTGTATATAGATAGATGCCATACATATATTTTATAGTGTGTAAATAGATACTTTTTAGTCACACTTCTTCATTTGCAAATTATTCTTCCTATTATTATTTTTAAAGAGCTATATCTCTGGTTTTACCTGCTTTCCTCAAGTGACATGTTTAATTCATTTCAGATACAGTTTGTTAAATTTTTCTCTATTCTGACCTAAACTGAATTTCAGTAGTTACCCCTTAAGTTGTGGCCATTACAAAAGTGTGTTCAATAAACAAGCAGGTAGGGTAGGTTATTGTGTACAAACAAACTGTGTGTGTCATAAGAAACTACTTTATATTTGAGAGTCATTTACCTTAGATTTTCTTGCAGCAATTTGAACAAAATTTTATGCATCTAGACAGAACACCAGCAGAAGACAGGCATAATGATTTCATCAAAGTCCAACAAGATAGACCTGAGTTCACTGGGCTTCCTTCCAGAGTGAAGGGTTGTTTATAGGAACCTGGGTGATTACAGAATGTCTCTAGACAACTGTGAATCCTCAGCCCATTATAGATGATGGCACCCTCATGAGTGCTGCATCGTAGAGTCCACATTCAAGTATTCTTCCACTTCCTATACACTCTGTCAGCAAGACCATTTGTAGCTGGATAATGGGGATCAGATGGATGTAATGGCTGGAATCCCATGAGGGTTTTGTGACCATCTCTTTCATTCTCTCCTTCTACTATGGAATGTAAATTGCTCCTTACTATTAAGATGAACTTTGCTACCATGGCTGTATTCTGCTCAGTTACCTGACTACCAAGCCCAAGCAATTTCTAGTCTGAGGTGGTAATGTGATGATTCTGTCATGCCTGGAGGAAAATGCCATGCTTAAACTCAGCCTATGTTTTAGACATTGCACTATCAAAAGTGGGTAGCGTGGAAGAGCTTGAGGAAACCATGAGAATGGTACCAAAATCTACTACGTCCAAAATGACAATTTTAAATGGCTTGTCATTTATAGTCTACAATTTCTTTTATAAGTTTTTATTGGATATTATATTTACATTTCAGATGTTATCCACTTACCCCATCCCCCCACCACCCAGAAACTCCCTATCCCATTCCCCCTCCTCCTGCTTCTATGAGGATGTGCCCCCACCCACTCTCCCACTCCGACCTCCCCACCCTTGAATTCCTTCACACTCAGTGTCCAGCCTTCATGGGACCAAGAATCTCCTCTCCCACCTGTGCCCGAAAAGGCCATCCTCCCCTACATATACAACTGGAGTCATGGGTCCCTCCCTATGTGCTCCCAGGCTGGTGGTTTAGACCCTGGAAAGCTCTGGTTGGTTGGTATTGTTGCTCTCCTCATGGGGCCACAAACCCTTTCAGCTCCTTCAGTCTTCTCTCTAATTCCTCTATTGGAAACTCCTTGATCAGATCAATGGTTAGCTGTCAGCATCTGCCTATGAATATGTCACACTCTGGAAGACCTCTAAGGGGACAGCTATATCAGGCTTTTGTCAGCATGCACTTCCTGACATTAATATCAGTGTCTACCTTTGGTGACTGCACATAGGATGGAGCCAGGTGGAATGGTCTCTAGACAGCCCCTCCTTCAGTTTCTTTCCCACACTTTGTCTCCATATTTGTTCCCTTGAGTATTTTGTTACTCCTTCTAAAAAGGACCGAAGTACCCACATTTGGTCTTCCTTCTTCAGGAGCTTCATGTGGTCTGTGAGTTGAATCTTGGCTATTTCAAGCTTTTGGGCTAATATCCACTTATAAGTGAGTGAATACCATGTGTGTTCTTTTGTTATTGGGTTACCTCACTCAGGATGATATTTTCTAGTTCCATCCATTTACCTAAAAATTTCTCTACTTCATTGTTTTTAATAGCTGAGAAATACTCCATTGTGTAAATGTACCACATTTTTTGTATCCATTCCTCTGTTGAAGGACATCTGGATTCTTTCCAGCTTCTGACTATTATACATAAGGCTGCTATGAATGTAGTGGAGCATAGGTCCTTGTTGTATGTTGGAGCATCTTCTGGGTATATGCCCAGGAGTGGTATAGCTGGGTCCTCCGGTAATGCTATGTCCAATTTTCTGAGGAACCTCCAGACTGATTTCCAGAGTGGTTGTACCAGCTTGCAACCCCACCAACAATGGAGGAGTGTTCCACTTTCTCCACATCCTTGCCAGCATCCACTGTCACCTGAGTTTTTGATCTTAGCCATTCTGACTGGTGTGAGGTGGAATCTCAGTGTTGTTTTCATTTGCATTTCCCTGATGACTATGGATGTTGAACATTTTTTAAGGTGCTTCTTGGCCATTTGAGTTTCCTCAGTTGAGAATTCTTTGTTTAACTCTGTGCTCCATTTTTTTAATAGAGTTATTTGGGTGTCTGGAGTCTAATTTCTTGAGTTCTTTGTATATATTGGATATTAACCCTCTATTGGATATAGGGTTGGTAAAGATCTTTTCCCAATCTGTCGGTTGCCATTTTGTCCTTTTGACAGTATACTTTGTCTAACAGAAGTTTTGCAATTTTATGAGGTCTCATTTGTCAATTCTTGATCTTAGAACATAAGCCATTGGTGTTCTGTTCAGGAACTTTTACCCTGTGCATAGGTATTCGAGAGTCTTCCCCACCTTCTCTTCTATTAGTTTCAGTGTATCTGGTTTTATGTGAAGGTCCTTTATCCTCTTGGACTTGAGCTTTGTACAAGAGGATAAGAATGGATCGATTTGCACTCTTCTACATGCTGGCCTCCAGTTGAACCAGCGCCATGTGTTGAAAATGCTGTCAATTTTCCACTGGATGGTTTTAGCTCCTTTGTCAAAGATCAAGTGACCACAGGTGTGGGTTCATTTCTGGATCTTCAATTCTATTCCATTGATCTTCCTGCCTGTTTCTGTACCAATACCATGCAGTTTTTGATCACTATTCATCTGTAGTACAGTTTAAGATCAGGGATGGTGATTCCTCCAGAAGTTATTTTATTGTTGAGAATAGTTCTGAATACCTTGGTTTTTTTGTTATTCTAAATGAATTTGCAAATTGCTCTTTCTATCTCTATGAAGACTTGATTTGGAATTTTCATGGGGAGTGTATTGAATCTGTAGATCGCTTTTGGCAAGATGGCCATTTTTACTAAATTAATCCTGCCAACCCACAAGCATGGCAGTTCTTTCTATCTTCTGAGTTCTTCTTTGATTTCTTTCTTCAGAGACTTGAAGTTCTTGTCATACAGATCTTTCACTTGCTTGGTTAGATTCACTCCAAGATATTTTATATAATTTGTGACTGTTGTAAAAGGTGTCATTTCCCTAATTTCTTTTTCAGCCTGTTTATACTTCTAGTAGAGGAAGGCTGCAGATTTTAATGAAAATGTGGACACATCATACCTAAACTTGTAGGACTCCATGAAAGCAGTGCTAAGAGGAAAACTCATAGCTCTAAGTGCCTACAAAAAGAAACTGGAGAGAGCATACACTAACAACTTGACAGCACACCTGAAAGCTCTAGAACAAAAAGAAGCCATACACCCAAGAGGAATAGACAGCAGGAAATAATCAAACTCAGGGCTGAAATCAACCAAGTAAAAACAGAAAGAACTATACAAAATATCAACAAAACCAGGAGCTCCTTTGAAAAATCAACAAGATAGATAAACCCTTAGCCAGACTAACCAGAAGGCAAAGAGACACTATCCAAATTAATAAATCAGAACTGAAAAGGAAGACATAACAACAGAAACTGAGGAAATTAAACAAATCATCAGATCCTACTACAAAGGCCTATACTCAACAAAATTGGAAAATCAGGATGAAGTGGACAATTTTCTAGACAGATACCAGGTCCCAAAATTAAATCAGGACCAATTAAACCATCTAAACAGTCCCATAACCTCTAAAGAAATAGAAGCAGTCATTAATAGTCTCCCCATCAAAAAGAGCCCTTAACCACATGGTTTTAGTGCAGAATTCTATCAGACCTTCAAGGAAAACCTACGACCAATTCTCTTCAAACTATTCCACAAAATAGAAACAGAAGGAACACTACCCAATTTGTTCTATGAAGTTACAATCACGCTCATACCTAAACCTCACAAAGACCCAACAAAGAAAGACCAATCTCCCTTGTGAATATAGATCCAAAAATACTCAATAAATTTCTCACAAACCGAATCCAAGAACATATCAAAACAATCATCCATCATGATCAAGCAGGCTTTATCCCAGGAATGCAGGGATAGTTCATTATTCAGAAATCCATCAATGTAATCCACTATATAACCAAACTCAAAAAAAAAAAAAAACCAACATGATCCTCTCACTAAATGCTGAAAAAGCACTTGACAAAATTCAACATCCCTTCATTGCAAAAGTCTTGGAAAGATCAGGAATTCAAGGCTCATACCTGAACATAGTAAAACCAATATGCAGCAGGCCAGTAGCCAACATCAAACTAAATGGAGAGAAACTTGAAGCAATCCCACTAAAATCAGGGACTAGACCAGGCTGCCCACTTTCACCCTACCTATTCAATATACTACTGGAAGTTCTAGCCAGAGCAATTAGACAAAAAGAGGAAGTCAAAGGGATACAAATAGGAAAGGAAGATGTCAAAATTTCACTATTTGTAGATGATATGATAGTATACTTAAGTAACCCTAAAACTTCCACCAGAGAACTCCTAAACCTAATAAACAGCTTCAGCAAAGTGGCTGTATATAAAAATCAACTCAAACAAATCAGTAGGCTACAATTTCTAAACATCGATTTTTTCTCAAATACCTTCTTTTTCCTCTTCTGAATGCCTTTCAAGTCCAAGCATAATATTGACTTTAGAAATCAAGGTACCTGAGGTTTCCAGGCAATTGAAAAAGTTAATTTTATAGACTGTAAACTTCTGGAGACTATAGATGGGCTCCTTGCGGGCATGTAAGGAATAAAGCTCTCACTCTACCTGTGACTATGGAAATGACATCTTATACAGCAAGAGTTGTATATTCTGTGATGATAGAGATGGTGGTGATGAATGCATACATGAATTTACTTTGGGGGTCTAAACTCTTTCCAAAGCCTAGAATTAACAATATTACTTTGAATATTTTATTTTAGCTTTAAAAACCATAATCCATATCAAATACACATTTAATCAGTGTTTGCAAAGTTGTTCATGGCAGACACTCAGGTAAGAGCTTTGTGAGGCATAGTCAGGCTGGTGGTCCCTAAGAAACTCTATTTAAGGAGTAATGTGCAATGGTTTCAATTTCAATGACCTGATTATGTCCTAAGGAACACTCTAAGAGTTTCACTCCAACTTAGCCGACTCAGGTAGTAGGTAGGATTTTACATGCTAATCACAGAGTACATGTTTTAGTCTGCTGTCAACGAACTCATTCAATTTAACTTTAGGAAGGTTCAGCTTTGTGAAGGGCCTTTGCCTTGAACTTTGAAAGCAATTCAGGGAGATTTTTAGTTAGAATGTTGCATACTTCTCTGCTTTATGGAATTTTTGGTGTTCAGACCTTTAGGGGACACTTATCTTCAAACAAAGATTCTAGAATAATGTTCTTTGAGAATTGGTTTCCCGTTATTTTGGAATAAAATGATTTCTCAAAGTGATTTTGAAAAAAAAGCAGACTGAGAACACATACAAAGTCATATGGATGCAACAAGGATTCAGTGGGAAAATCAGAAAATTCTGCACAAGAGCATTTCCCACATGTAAAAAGCAATACAGTCATGTTGCAGCAAGGAAGATTATTATCAAAGAGGAAGAGCACCCTCACAAGCAAGAGCGAGGACATTTCTCTTTTTAATTATCCATATCTCAAAGTGTTACTTCTCCTAACTTGAAGGTTTACACCTGCAGACTATGAGGTTGACGTGTGAGTGCTCATGGACTTAGCACAGTCCAGACAGATCTGTGAGAGCAACAGTATCTTTTTACATATGTTATAGATGAAAGCAGGAACTACAGCACTGTAGAAGGATGTAGCCAAAGTACTTTCTATGCAAGTGACAGATTATATCAAATAGCATTATTCTGCTAAATATTTTTCAACTCAAATATTTAAATAAATGAGAAATAAAGCAAAAACTTTTAGAAGTTACGAGAAAAATTACTCTACATTTCATTTTTTAAATTATTATTTTATTTATTATATTCCATCCATTGCCTCCCTCTAGTCCTCACCCTTCAATAGTTCCTTACCACATTCCTCTTGCCCTTGCCTCCAAGAGGGTACTCCACACCCAACCAGACCACCACATTCCCTGGGGCCTCAAGTCTCTCAAGTATTAGGCATATCTTCTGAGGCCAGACCAGGCAGTCTTCAGCTATATATGTGCCAGGGGCCTCAGACCAGCCCCTCAATGCTGCCTGCCTGGTGGCTCAGTCTCTGTGTGTTCCCTGGGGTCCAGGTTAGTCGAGACTGGTGGTCTTCCTATGGGTCACTCTCCACTTCAAATTCTTCAATCCTTCTCCTGATTCAACCATAGAGATCCAATGATTGATTGTAAGTATCTGTGTCTGTGTCAGTCAACTGCTAGTAGAGCCTTTCAGAGGACTGCCATGTTAAGTTCTCTCTGTAAGCACATATATCATAGTATCAGTAATAATGTCAAGTCTTGGTGCCTCACTCCTCCATGAGATGGATCCCAAATTGGGCCAGTCATTGGAAATTTTTTTCCTTTAGTCTCTTCTCCAATTTTGTTCCTACAGTTCTGTTAGACAGGAATAATTCTGGGTCAAAATTTTTGACTGTAGGTTAGTAACCCTGTCTCTACACTTCAGTCACTATCTACTAGAGCATACTTTACATTTCAAGGACAATAAGATAAAAGAAATCTGATCCATATTCTATAGATGAGGTAGATGATAAACAGTAAAAGATTACTTCTCGTGGCTTTGTAGGATGGGAAACCAGTACCAAGTAATTAACAAAGTCATTCTTTGATGAGAGATCTCTCTCTCAGTCAAGATATATGCTAACTTTTCACTGTCGTGTGGTAGGAGGGGCAGAGTAGCTTATACAGTATATTTTTAAAGGACATTTATCCCTTTAGAAGAGACATATACTCAAGACATAATTATCTAGGTACCCAAAGGCTCCATCTCTTATTCCATCCCAAAGCTGAAAGCTATATTTAATACTAGGTAGGCCAGTGAGGTGGTTCCATGATCAAAGGCACTTGCCACCATGCCCAAGGATCTGATTTTGAAAGAAAGAATTGAGTTCATAAATTCACCTCTGACTTGTGTCCTCATCTCGCCCAAGGCTTGCTATCACACACATAAACACACACACACAGAGACATACACACAGAGACACACACACACAGACACACACAAACATGCATATGTGCACACACACAAAATATAAAAAATTGTTTTCTGAAAAACACTGACTTATGTAGGCAGAGGTTCCCTAGTTGCCTCTTGATTAGGTCAATAAATATGGCAGAAGCCAATCACTGGGCAAAGAATAAGATGGGATTTCTGGGCTGGATAAGAAGAGAAGGGGATGGACAGAAGATTAGGATTTGAATCAGGCTGTGGAGCAGACAGGAAGCTGCAGATATGTAGGACTTTTGGAGTACCCATAGTTTGTAGCTTCTGCAGGCAGCTGCAGAGATTAAGGAGAATAGGGCAGGATACTCTTCACCCAGCCTTTGAGTTATCTGATCAGTTTTAAAATATAAAAGTCTCTAGTGTTTTCCTTCCTCAGGACTAAAGGGAGTTGGGTGCAATGGCTATTTCCAGCACTGGATAGGAAACAGAGATGGGAGCAACTTGGTGAAGCTAGCTGTGGGAGTTGGGTGAGAGGCCATTTCAGGCACTGGGCAAGGAGAAAGTATGCATTTTTCACAACAGAAATGTGTTGGGATGTGGAAATGGGCATGGGAAGATAACACTGCATTTAGTCATGTATATTTTTCCTTTTTGCATTGTTTGAAAATTTAGAATCAGAACAAATTACAAAAATGGCATCACTTATTATAATGGGAGCCAAATATGGAAATCTATATCTTACATTATCGGAAATTTTTGAAAAATGTATGTAAATCTGTTTCTATTCATAGTTGAAGCATATGTACTTTGGTCAATGTTTCTTAAAATAGATTTCCTCATGTTTGCAATATCAAGATTATTGGTCACTCTTGAAAGAAATTTTTGAAAATTGATTAGCTCCCTGTGTATCTATGTATCATTAAAACATCCGGAAAGGTGTTAGAATTATCCCAAATATACTGCACATGTCATTAAACTTCTTCATAATTATAATGACTACCACTCTAAATTGTAGAACTAACATGAATCCAATGGTATTTGGCATGACACTCAAGATGGCTCCTTACCCTTAAATTCTGAACCTCCTTCCAGTAATTTGAATAGGATAAAGAGCATCAATCTATTCTTCCAAATTCCTATCTAAATCCTCTGGTATATTCAACACATTAGTAACATTTTTTGCTAAATGATGGCTGGCAAGCCAAGGAGGGGTAAGATTCTGCATAGAGCCTTACCAACCTAAGACATAAGTGCATTGCTTTTGATAATGTGTATTCCACAATGGGTAAGGAAGGCATTCTTGTCAGAACTATCTAAGACAGGCTCAGTCTTGTTAATGAAATTAAAAAGGGGAAGAGGCAGAGAGCCTTTGGGACTGCTTGGAAAGAATCTGACATGGGCCAAGGACAAGGAAATGGGCTGCTTGGCAGGAATATGACATTGGCCAAGGACAAGGAAGTAGACTTCAGGCAGGAATCTGACATTAGTCTAGAACAAAGAAGTAATCTCGGGCAAGAACCTAAGTATTAGGCTAGAACAAAGAAGTAATTTCAGACAGGAATCTAAATTTTAGGTTAGAACAAGGAAGTAGGCTTCAGACATGAAAATAACCTTGAGCTAGGACAGGGAAGTAGGTTCAGATACTTTGGTCATCCTGATAACCCCTTAGAAACAGTGATCAAGGGAGTGTTCACTTAATTGGGTTTAATGCCTTGCTTTTTCTTTGGCTATCTATGTTTATTGTATTGCTTGTTCTTTGACTATTTGTATCTACTGTATTGCTAGGCTCTCAACCTAGAACTGACCTTAATATATACATGTAATCAAAATGGTATAAAAGCATAAAGGAGAAGGGGGTGAGATAGGGGGTTCTAGGGAGGGGATATGGGGAAAGAGGATGACATTTGTATTGTAAATAAATAAAATATCTAATAAAAAAGAAAAAAAGAAAAAATATCAACTGATAAAAAAAATAATGAAAATAATGTTTATGTGAAAAGAGTGCTTATTTGGTAGGGCATAAAGCATCTTATGAACTAACTGCTACATACAGTTAAGATGTTGAAAGATTTTGGTATACTATGCTAAATATGTCATTATGATTAATGTTATCTAATTCTTTATGTTATGGTACAATATTGCTGTCTATAAAACCATCTTAAAAATCCTTAAAAAAAAAAAGAAAAAAATTTTAAGAATGACAAAGAAGTTTTAAATAAAGTAAAGTCTTGATAAACCACTCGTGTAGAATTTCTGCTTACTATTCCATGGGAGCAAAGTGAAACATGGAACAAAATATAATTATCCAGAAAAATATAAGTTGACAAATTGACATTTTAAAAAGTAAAAACCATGATGATTTTTGAAGGTTATTAATGATATTCTGGTGGATAAAGCAACAAAAACTAATGGACTGTGATGAGTTTTTATCTAATTTCTAAAGAATTCCTATTTCCAAATGCACTTGAAATATTTCAAAATGTGTCAAAAAACCAGAAATGTTCACCAATTTTTAATGAGCTCAGCATAATAATGATTCCCATACTGGTAAGATAGTTGAAAATGTTATAGGCTTTCTCAGAACACCAAGTCTTTAACTGTGTATTAGTAAGGAAACTTCAGAAGCCACCAAAAGTGAATTTTATATTATAATAAATCATGGATGCTCTAAAACCACAAACTTATTTTGATATTTTTAAACATTTAAATGCTTCAATAAGCCAAAAAAAAAAGAGAGAGACTGTCACCTTTTATTCGATAATCTAAAAAATCTCTCTTTAGGCCCTGCCTTAAGCTTCTGCCACCTTTCAACAGCCTTGCTTGATACCAAATCTTTTCCCACATATGTTTATTTTGAGAGAAACAAGATCCAAAGATTAAAGTCTATCATCTCACAAAAAAAAAAACCAGATCTCCAGTGCTCTCCATGTATCTCCACTATCTTAACTGTCCTGCCCAAATGTCTAAATCCCAAGTCTCCTCTGAGAAAAAGAAAAACTTACTTTCAAGCCTTTGTAAGACAAAACAAACAACAAAAGCAAAGCAAGTTATACAGACAGACACGGAGTAAGCATCCTCATCCCAAAGTGAAGCAATAACAGAATATAAATTGGCTCAAAGCAAAACAGATACCAGTAGTAAAAATGTATAAACTTTTATAGCTGCCTATGCAGTATCCAGGGTGTACTGTAGCAGGAGGCCACCCTTAAGGTTTTTCTGGGCATTTCCACTCTTCTGGGCATTTCCAGCTCTTCTGGGCTGAAATACCTTGAGCCATCAGCCATCAAGTTTTTTGTTTTGTTTTGTTTTGTTTATTGTTTTTTTGTTTTTCAACAGCTTCTTTTACAACACATTATTTCTGGGATTGTTAGCTTTCTGGGGTCTCCTGTAATCTTATCAGTTTCATAAATTCCTAAGTTCCTAGAGTATCCTCTGTCAGTGTCTATATGCAGAGCTCATAACCAGTGACTCGGTATGGCTTCTTGCAGCTTTGCCTTGATGTCTAGGTAGAAGCCTCCAAGATGTCCTAATGTTTGATTACTCTTTCCTGCAAAAACTACCACAGGAATGATGAAGTCTGCTAGTAGGAAGAGCTATACCCAGGCCTACTTCACCCACATCTGAACTCATGACTTCAGTGGTTCTAAGTAAGCAAGTCACCCCAAGATGTTTTTGTTGTTGTTGTTGTTGTTTTGTTTATCAAAGCCTCTGCCATGGAAAGTTCATGAAATAAATACATTTGGATTCTTATACCTAACTTGCAATGGATGGTCATTTTACTGTGTCCTGTTTCCTTGAACATGAAAACCTAAGTTCAGTCCCTATAACCAGTGCAAAAAAGTAGGCATGGGGAACACGTGGAACACAAGTGATGTGGATGTGAATGCAGATTCCTGGGGGTTCACTGGTCAGGCAAGGAAGCCTACTTGGTGAATTTTGAGTCTGTGAGAGGCCCTGTCCAAAAATGAAAGTGATAAAGAAAGACAGAGTAGTGTGCCAGGGTAAAGGAAATACTGAGGGTGTTTCCTGATCCTTTAATGCATGTGGACAGGTGTGTATGCACATTCATATTCACATACCTACACATATATGCACACACACTCTTAAATTAGTATAACACATTAGGACTGAGTACAACACAAACTATAGGGAAAGATGCTCTTAGTGACTGGCCTCTTAATGTTTTCAAAATGTCCACAGGTTGTTCAGTATTATTAGATGTTCATTCAGAACTCTCACTTGCCTGGAGTATCTCTGATCTGCACTTTATCATCTCCCTTCTATTCTGTGCTGACAGCTCTTGAGTTTAAATTATCTTCTCCTTGCAGTCAAATTTTAACAATCCAGTTATCTTTTTTCCTCTCTTTATTATTCATCTGTCTTAAACCAAATGAGAGGATTTTTTTCCAGTGAGACTTACTCTCCACACTTTATAAAAATGAAAGTAACTTTCTGTATTATAGAATTGAATTCAACTTTAAAAAAAAAGGTCTGAACCCCATTTAAAATGGTTTTGTAACTAGAGAATTGAATGAAATTCTTTATGAAATAGCATCACCTTAAGACAGAAGATAAGGGCCCTGAGGATAGCATTATGATGAACTCAAAGGCTCTCCTAAATAACTCTGCCAAGAAGCAGGGCACGATGAAGGATGTGAAAGGGTAAGAGTTACAGAAGAAAAGGAGCACAGTTCCACCACCCCACCCCCAAAGAGGACACTGGTCTTCCTCTTCAACCTGGGTCTGAGAAAATGCATCATGGAGACATAGAGGCGGGGGTGGATAGTGAACAGCCTTAGAAAACAGAGGTGGGGATGAAGGAGAAATGATGAAGAAAAGAAAAGATTGTATCAAAGTGATAATAGAATTTGATATTCTATTATCAAATTAACAGGGCAATTGTAATCTATAATATGGACTTCCGTTGTTTGCATACTAAGCCCAGGTTATCCAAATGTATTCTGGAAAGAAGAGTGGTGGCTTAGCAGAGCAGGAGTGACCTGGGACAGGTCACATTAAAGCCACTTATTTCAGTGTCGTTTCAGGTTGTATTCCATGAGGGTCATGCCAAACTGTGAAGGAGTTTTATCAGACACATTGAATGGGAGTAGACAAATTGTATGAGATACGCAATTCTGTCTACTGTTGTATGTATTAGTACCTAGTGTCACCTTCTCTGACTACTAACTATAGCTTCTCTGACATAAATCCAGTTGCAGAAGAGAACACAGGAGATGGCCGACATTCTCCAACTTGGACAGTTCTGAGGCTGATTGGCACCTCAACTCTGGAGACCTAATCGAAACTTGCAAGAAAATTAGGTGAACACAATATTGCTTCCAAATTTAGTAACTTGTTTACATATACTGCAGAAATTATCATGAGCTTTTTAGAACCTACTTTAAATATCTACAGATTATATGTCTATAATACTGGGGGCATTAACTGTGTTCACTGTAGTAGCTTCAGTAATTCTCTTTGGGAGCATAACACTACATTGGAAATTTGTCCTTTAACCTATGATATTTATGTATCACTTAATATGAAATTTATGAGGTTCCAGCTCTGATTTCTAAATGGATGCAAATCAGAACAGAGTATTTACGTTACTTCATTTCTAACCCACATACATAAAGTTTAACTTGAAAATACCACTTGCTTCTCTGTTTCAAAGAAGCTATATGTATTTATAAGTTTTTTGTGTCTATAGAGCACTTTGAATTCCAATTTTAATGCTGTATGGAAAACTGACTTTAAAAAACACTACTACAAACTTGAAGGTATAGGTAGAACATTTTTTTTCCTTTCAATTCATGAAACCTTTCCAGGTTCTCAGGGAAGTAGAATTTGTAAGCATATCACCAGCTAACATTTTGCCTATTTTTATTTGATTTTTCCATTAACTCAAAGCTTTTAACCCAGAAATGTTCCTGTCCAAAGGAAGAACAGGAACAACAAATGGAACAAACATTGAAGGAAGGGCCAACCGGGGACAGCCCCACCTGGGGATTCATCAAGTCTTCAGATACCAAACCCAGACACTGTTGCTGTGGTCAAGAGGTGCTTGCTGACAGGAACCTTGGTGTGGCAGTTCCTTGGGAAGTTTGGCCAACAATTGACCAATGCAGATGTGGACGCTTGGAGCCAACCATCAGACTGGAGCTCAGGGACCCTGGTGGGGGAGCTTTTGAAAGGATTGGAGGAGCAGAGGAGGGATTGCAACACCATTGGAAGAACAACATAGGCTGACCTGACCACCCAGTTTTTCCAGAGACTAGACCACCAACCAAGGAGTGTACCTAGAAGGATCCATGACACCAGATACATATTTAGCAGAGGATGGCCTTGACTGACAGCAATGAGAGGGGAGGTCCTTGGTCCTGGGGAGGTTTGATCCCCTAGCATAAGGGGATGCTGGAGTGGTGGGGCTAGAGAGTATGGGTGGGTGGGCGAGCACCCTCATACAGGCAAAGAGGAGGGAGAAGATCAGAAGTGAGATGGGGTAGCTGGGAAGTGGAGTATCATTTGAGATGTAAACGAATAGAATGATTAATAAAAAGAGAAAGAATAAAATAAAAGGAAATTAGCAACCCCACTGAAAGTGTTTTGCCTTTCTGTTAAGGTATACCATACAGGGGAGTTGACAAGCAGAGAGCCTCATAGTTCTTAAGACACTGACATCTATCATTTCTTCAGTTAGTTCTTCAAACATCTTTTACTGCTTTTAAAATATTGTTAGTTTAACAAAGCCCATGTCACTTATTTCCTCTTCAGTCATTTCTGCCTCCCTAGTAAGGGTCTTGGTCTTCACCTGTTCTACTGAGCTTCGGCTCTAAGATCAGTATCGGGTTTCAGTCTTCCTCTTCAATATTTCAGTTGAGAAATTAGCTTTTTTCTTCTGATTTTAGTTTGCTCTCCCTTATTTTCAGCATGGCATTTCATTTTCTTACACATTATTTCTGTCAGCGTATTTCATTTACACAGCATCTCATGCAAACAGCTTGAGATGCTTGGCAAGATTTGATGTCAAATGTCATTCTGTTCAGGTTGGCCTTGCTCTCTGCCTGCTGCCCAGTTCAGATGGGCTATGGCTCAGCTATCTAATTTTCTTAAACGACAGCAGTCTTACAGGAACTATGGAAAGAAAATAAACAAAACAACAAAATCTTCCCTTCTATGCCATTAGTGTGTGGGAAAGAGGTGGGTAATATTTGAACCGGGATAGAAGTCTGAAGTCTGTTTTCTCCCTGAATTATCCTCACCTTGGGTCTGTTTCCTGATTTCCTTTTGGTTGCTGTGATAAAGCACTCACCAAAACTAATCTGAGAAAGGATAGTCTTATTTGGGTTACACTCCCACATTACAGTCCGTCTTTGAAGTTAACCTCTAACTTAATTTCATGATGTGGGCTGCTCTCAAGTTATCTAACTGTGACTTTTAGTCTGGAACCACCAGGATCTCCAACTTCACTCTGGGGCAAGTGGCTCTGGCTACTTTAGTAGCCCTATCTCAGATCTGTACTGCCATATTAGTGATCCCTGTTCCTCCTCCTTCCCCTCAGTTCTGTAACTGGTGCTCTCTCTCTAGGACTCTTGTAATCACTGCCACCTTCATTCTCAGAGACCTGCTGCTCCCAAATCCCCTGCCCCACATCTAGGATGTTATACTCGGTCAGTGGCTCCTCTCTTTCTCCAGCTGTCACTTCACTATCCTGTCTCAGTGGGTCCTCTTGAGGACGTGCAAAGCCTTGGCAGTTCACAGAACCAACTATTTGGTACCCCAGTGCTGATAGCATTGAGGTGCAGGAGAAGCAAGTGGATTGGAGACAGAAACAGAAGCAGAAATGAGTGTATAATCAGCACCTTTTACCATACATACTCTTTTGACAACTATCCGAATATACATTGTTTGTTTACATTAAACTATTTTGTTGCTTTTTATCAGTTTTAATCTAAATATTATTGGATCACAGCATGTGTTTTTAGTGTTGGGTTATTTATATTGATTCCTTAAATTGGCAGTTCATCAAAAAAATATTAATTCTTAGTCATAGATAAGCAAATGTCAACATTTTCTTTTATATTTTTAAGTTTTATTTCTTATTATTGTTCATATTTTCTAGCATGTGTGTACAGTGAACATACATATTCGATTTAAAACATTTTTAAGCTGGCTATGGTGACACAGATCCTCAATTTCAGTTTTCATAAGGATCCAGGATACCAGAAATATCAGAAATTAGAGATCAGCTTAGGCTCTATTAATGGAGTTCCAGGCCAACATGGGCTACCAGCAAAATATTATCAGAACAAACAAAAAAATCCACAAATAAACAGGTGCCTCTACAACACTTTAGTTGCTCAGGTAATAAGTTAGAATTTTATTCTAATAGGATTTTATTTATTAGTATTTGGCTGCTTTAGTTTTTAATTTGAAGTTGTGACTATACTGTTTCATCTGACTATTTGAAATTTCATGTGTTCAGATTCATTTTATAAAATTCTTATTTTGAGACATTAAAAGGGTGCACATGGTTGAAGCTTATCTTTGCTGATCAACACTACTCCCTTTGTTCTGAAGGATGCACTGACAGGCTAATCTCTTATCAAACAGCCCTGCTTTGCTGTCTGCATTATAGATGTTTAAAGTCATACTTCTCAGTACCCTGCCACAGAAACCTGTTCATAAAAACATGATCTCAGCCACACACCTCTACCACAGCACTGTAAAGCCCTGAAATGCAATTTAGAGAATAATCAAATAGTGCTCAGGTGTAAATTACAGGCTTTATCCCAGGAAATACATGTTATAAACATCCATGGACCTGTCACCATTTCTGAATAAACTAAGTTTACCTTATAACAAGTATATATGAAGTGTCGACACGAAGTGCAGCTCTTCCTTCTATGGAAATGTAAGATGCTCTGTTCTAAACCTAAGGGACCAATGCTCAGGATCACAGACATGAGTGACATGTTCTTCTATTGTAGAATTGATCATATGAACTAAAGACAATCCACAAATCCATCAAGTTACCAAGTACATCAGGAGACAAGGCAGACAGGCAAGGTACAGCAAAGCAAGAAAATCTTAAAATGGGTTTTCAGATGCTATTTTCAGGCATTGGTTGATCAATTGGCATTGATCTACCAAGTTAATATTTTTCAAATGTTTTACCTGATGGTGAAAGGCATGTTAGGGGTGGTACTCACATGGGTGGGCAATAATTCTTACAGGGAACTAAGTTCACCCAAGGTGATTTTTACCTCAATCTATACTCAGAGGTATAAATGCTGATAAATAAGAATATAGAATCTACAATACTGGTAATCTAGCATTTTGTTTACAAAGGTATAAAAAGTCAGAAAACAAAATTTTATCTGGTTAGCTGTAAAACTAAAGAGTATCAGACTCTCTAAACTCCCAACATGGATGCTGTCAAGCCCTTTTAGCTATAGAAGACAAAAAGCCTTTGCCACAGTAGAGATAAAGAACCGTATTATTTGGGGAGACCCATATTACATACAAATTTATATGTATAAATAAAAATGCATACATATCGATTTATATGTATACATTTCCCAAAGAAAACTTTTTTTAAATTCTAAAGCCCTCAGGAAAGCCACAGAAGAGCTTCATTGAGATATAGCACCTATAGTTGCCCAGTACTTCTCTCAAAGTGTCTTTGCCTCGAGTCTCTTGTCACTATTTCAGAAATTTTTACTTTTTGACAGGACATCCCATCTTCTCTCTAGTATTAGGAGTGATACATTATGTCTCCACGTAACAAATCCAAAGAGTTCACAGAGCAATCTGAAGCAGCAGTTTGGCAAGTGTGCTCTCCCAAGAATAAAAAGTGATCGTCCATGAGAGACTATAGATTACATGTAATTATGTTGCCGCAGGTAGCATTTTCTAGACATTGAAAATAGCACACAACTTAGAAATCATATAAATTGTGACCTGGAGCTAATTAGATTCAGCATTTAATGGAGTGAAGTTATTGGCGGCTCACTAAAATGAACCGAAAAAAGCAGTGACTGCAGTGAGTTAAAAGTAATAAAATGTTGATTTTTTTTCCTAAGCTCTTAGAAGATTATTATAAAATTGCTCTAGGCTACTGAGTTAATGTGCTACACCCAATTACTATTCTTAAATCAGTGAGGACATGTCTATTTATTGAAAGTAGCCTGTATGTTATTGTTTCTCACTTTTTTATTCGTATTTAAAAAATTGGACACTACTAAATATTAAAATTGAGATCATCACAAGATAAATGTCAAGCTCGTGGCATACAAAGAAAAGACCATTTAGCACTGAGTTATCTACAATTTAGGTATTTTTCACTTCAGACATAATTTTAGCTCATGGGGGCATGAATCTATGAGAACTTCAGATTCAATTTTGAAAGGCTGAAATTTTCTAAGAAGAATTTTATAGGGAAAGGTCCCGTTATTCATTTCCAGGGATAGAGGTCCACTTTAAAACTATCTCTTAAGGAGTCTACTAGGATATTTTCTTAATGGCCTTAGGAATAAAAAAATAAATACATAAATCTTTTGCCTGTTACCATGACTCATTCCATAGTCATTATTCAAATGGTGTGACAACAGCATATTTTAAATTCTATAAACAAAGAAATTCAAAAACTACAAAAGGGGAGGGATAAATAAAAGATAGCACAGAGTACTAAATCATAACCACAGTTGGTGCTATGTTAAGACAGCTTAAGGAATGTTCTAAATGCTAAGGAGGAGACATAAAAGACTTTAAATACATTAGTCATTGATTGTGCCTAGGAGTGGGTTGGCTTCAGAGATCATCATTACAGCTTTTATTTGCTTGCTAAACTTTAAATAAGAGAGCCCCCTTAAATTCATTGAGTGCACAAGACTAATTTGGTAACTGTTATAGCAACATTCTACCCAAATTCATTCAAAGAAGGTCCCTTGACATTGGGAGACTGCAAGCTGAAATGGAAAGGAGCTTTCAGAATGCCATGGTCCCCGTGGCAACAGCTCCATTGTAACACTGCAGTCCAGCTGATAGACACATTAATTAGTTTGATGGTGGTAATCATTTCAACAATGAACAGGTGTATCAACACAGGAAGTTAGACATCCTGAATCCCACTTTATTTGTCATTTATACCTTACTAATGCTGGGGTTGGGGGGAAGCATGAATAAAATTTCCGTCTTTGCTCCAATTACTTAGCTAATTGACACAAACCTCCACTTTGTTTTATTAGTGAAGATGGATCCTTTAAAAGTTGATGATGTGGCAAAAGAATGTTATTCTCATCTTGTACTAAAATGGACACTGGCTAATGTAAAACTAAATGAATTCTGAAAAATGGAACAGCAGGAGTCACAAGGCAGAAAAGGAAAATGATTAAAGCAGTTCATCAGTCCTGAGAACTGCTGTCTGCAACTTCTCAAGGAAAACATAGCTCTGAGGGGACTATTTTGCATGGTGTTATATGTAGAATCTGTATAAATACCACTTTATATAATGAAGTATTTTTAAGTAGGAAAACTACAGCTTTTTGCAGCAATATACCAAAGCACCATCCTTCCTAAATTCTTCAGAAATCTTGAGAATCTTGTTTAGTCAGGGAGGCAGGTAGCCCAACTACAGATCTTTACCTCTCCCCCATCTCCTCCAAATCTGATCTCCCTGTTTCACTCCCAACTCTGTAGCAGACTACTGTCCATGGCTTCCTTCTCCCATTTGCCCCCATCTCCTAAGGACCACAAAAATCTTCTCCAACTTCCTCAACACTCATCCTATTATTCCAGCCCCCAACTACAGTAGACATTCCCTGGAAACCACTAGCAAAGTATGCCAAAGAGGCAGGTTGGCCAACAAAACAAGAAGAGATTGTGACATCTGTGCTCCCTCCTCTTCTCCAAATCCAATCCTTAGTCTTATCCCCAGCTCTGAGCAGAAGACCTATTGTGGGTTCCCCTCAGTCTTTGCCAAGATTTCTAGTGGACTAAGCAGCTCCTGATAAAAAACCCTACTTTCCTCCCTCCTGTGGACCCAATTAGTCTTAACCCAACCTATCCCAATTCCTGTCAACTGTCAATAACTAGAAACATATATTATCTTGAAACTCCAATGGCCACATAAAAATCCCAGATTATGTGCTGGGGAACACAACTATCATATTCTTCTAAGTTCCAGAGAAAGCAACAGAAATCAAGGAACAAAATGCCAACCCAACAAAGACCAGAAATCAGTCAGATGCCTGGACTAAACCATAAAAACACAATCAATAACAGCCAGGAAAATTTGTCCTTACTTGAGCTTAGCAACACCACTCTGACATTAGGCTTTGAGAGTGGATACATAGCTGAGACACAGCTATGTAAATAGCTGTTTATAGCATTTGTGAATTTGAAAAAAAATGTCCTTAAAGAGGAAATGAAAAATAAACCTGTTAAGAAATCTGTGAAAGCTTAGCCGGGCGGTGGTGGTGCACGCCTTTAATCCCAGCACTTGGGAGGCAGAGGCAGGCAGATTTCTGAGTTCGAGGCCAGCCTGGTCTACAGAGTGAGTTCCAGGACAGCCAGAACTACACAGAGAGACCCTGTCTTGAAAAACCAAAAAAAAAAAAAAAAGAAAGAAAGAAAGAAAGAAATCTGTGAAAACACCACACACACACACACCAGTGGAAGGAAACAAATAAGACCTTCAAGACCTGAAAGTAGAAATAGAACCTCAGACACTGAAAACATAGATAAAATAGATACCTCAGTCAAAGAAAATATTAAATCCAAGTGACTCTTGGCACTAGATCCAGGAATCTAAGAAACTAGGAAAAGACAAAAGTCTAAGAATAATAGGAATAAAGAAAGGAGTAAAAACCAAGGACAAAAGCACAGAAAATATTTTCAACAAAATCATAGAAGGAAATTTTCCTAACATGAAGAAGAAGATGCCTATAGAGGTACAAAAAACATACAGAACACTAAATATAAAAGACAGTCTTCTTGGTATATAATAATCAAAGCAATAAATATAGAGAACAAAAAGAATATTAAATATTTCAAGGGAAAAAGACAAAGTAACATATAAAGCTAAAGCTACTGGTATAACACCTGATTTGCTAATGATGACTTTAAAATGTATAAGGACCTGGAAAGATCTAAGAGACCATAGTGCTCTTATATCAACCTACACTATTACAACCAAAAAAATTTCATTGACAATATACAAAGAAAAGAATACATCCCATGATAAAATTACACTTAAATAATATTTATATACAAGTCCAGTCCTACAGAAAGTTTTAGAGAAAAAAAAACACCATCAGAAAAAGGTTAATTACATTCAAGAAAACACAAGAAAAATAATCGCAGACTGCCAAGAGGATAACAGTAACACATATCATCACCATCACTGTCACCATCACCACCACTACCATCACCAACACCACAAGCAAAACAACAACAAAAAGAGAACAGGAATCAGTAAATGGGGTAATTGATATATCTCAACATCAGTGTTCTAAATTCTCCAATAAAAAGACTCAAAGTAACAGAATTGATATAAAAACAGGATCAATCCATATTCTGCATCTAAGAAACACCCTTTACCATGAAGGACATACATTATGTCAAGGTAAAAAGATAGAAAAAGATATTTCAAGGCAATGAACTTATGGATGGAAAAGAGACATCAAAGAGGGAATATGGAGAGAAAGTGAAACTTAGGGGCATTTGAGGAGTCATATAGAAAGCTAATAAAAATAAGTGCTTCTTAAGTATGTATACATATATGAAGGTTATCTAAATGAAATCACCAAATATTTCAGAAGAAAAAGCCCCAAATGGAAATCTCTACCATCAAATGAAGCTTCCAGTTCTGGGATTGTGTTACATCTTATTAGTTGTTTTCCGAAAGAGTACCACAAGAACCCCCAAAGAACCCAGTATGTTGCCAAGACTATAGGTTTCTCAACAAACTGACAACAAGGCCACATTGCTGAAGACCATACCTACACAACTCACTGAACACAGAGACTTCAATCTTGTGTCTACTATAGCTTTTACACATGTTTGCTAACATCTTTGGTACAGGAATTTATTCTGCTGGCTAATAAAGGGAAACACAGATACCAATCCAACTACAAACTCTTTGATCTAAAATGGTGTTCTGCCTGCAAGATATACTAGTGCAATGGTGGCAGAAAGTTTGCGGAATAACCAATCAACATCCAATTTGATTTAAGGCCCACTCTATGATGTAGAATCCAGCTGACATTACTCGATTTACCGAGAATCTGAGACTGGATAGTCCAGAGACCTAAGATAAAACCAAATACTACTTCTCTATTAAAATGACAAAGCAATAAAATAGCTTCTAATGTGTTCCCTCTATACTGATAGGTCATTTCCTTGCTCAGTTATCATCAGGGAAGCCTCCTTCTGTGGTAGATGAGAACAAATACAGAGAAAGGCAAGCAAACATGCAGAGAATGAGAGATTGTAGAACACTTAGTTCTAAACAAGATGTCTCCATGAAAACCTTCCCCTCAAGTATCAGGAAAATAGATGAAAGAGGAGTCAAAAAGAGTTTAAAAGCCAAAAGGGATGGAGGACACCAAGACCCTCTAAATCAATAAGATCTGTGTCTCGGAGTTTTATTGCTGTGAAAAGACACCATGACTACAGGAACTCTTATAAAAGAAAACAATTAATGGGAACTGGCTTACATTTCAAAAGTTTAGCCCATTGTCATCAGGATGGGAAACATGGTAGCATGCAGGCAGACATGGTGATGGAGAAGGAGCTAAGAGGTTTACATCTGGATCATCAGGCAGTAGGTAGAGAGTTACCTTGAGCTTCAGAGAACTCAGAGCCCGGTCCCCAGTGAAACACTTCCTCCAACAAAGTCATACCTACTTGAACAAGGTCATACCTCCTACTAAAGCCATTCCCTATGGACCAAGTATTCAAACACACAAATCTATGGAGGCCATTCCTATTCAAAACACCACACCCTGCATGGGTCCATATATTCTGGCTTCTATGTTAACTGCTTTTTATTGGATTCCTGGGTGTACCATAGAGTGGGTATCTTTGACTGTATCTGTTTCTTTTAACTTTTCTTGAACTCTTTTCTGTCTTGTTTGTTTAGTCCAATTCCAAGGTGCTGAATTTTTATCATATTTTATTTTTTATTATCCCTTAGAAGCTAGTTTGTTTTCTAGTAAAACACAGAAAGAAAGAATAGGTAGGGAGAAAATGTGAAGCATAAAAGGAGTGGATACCATAATTAGGATATTTTGTGTAGAAAAAAGTGTATATCAATGAAAGGGAGGAGAAAAAAAGCAGGCATGTTCAGGTAACCCCAGAAAAAAGATCACTGAGCAGGCATTTGAGTATGTCTACTAGGAGACACTCAATGACCTCTGTAGTCACTGCTTGAAGTAATCATCGTGGCCACTCTTGTAATGACACTGAACACAGCTGCTATGTAACTCTCTGACTAAACAATATATTACCAGCTGTATAATAACTGTAATTGTAGAAGATTATCATCCTTCTCTTCAACATACAGATGTGAAGACCACATGTGTAATCTGAAAAGGGAGATTAAAAATTATACTAGCTACATTAGCTACTTTTGTTGTTGTTGTGTTCAAATAACAGAGAAGTAGCAATGTAAAGGAGGAAGGATGTATTTTTAGATTACAGTTTGAGGCTTCTGTCCATCATACTATGGAAAGTGTAAGAGGGAGCATGTTCACACATGGCTGGGTAGGAAGCAGAGAAAAGAGAACATTGGAGTTTAGCTGGCTGTTTCAGTGTGCTTTGCATTCCTGAACCAGTATAATGGCACCACTCTTATTGAGAGTGGGTATTACTTGCCCATTTAAACCCCTGCCCTCTATGACATGCCCATAGGTCAGTCTCTTAACTGATTCCAAATCCAGTCAAGTTGACAATAAAGATTAACTCTTACATAAGTTTCCAAAGAGCAGAGAGAAGGAGAAGAAAGCAGAGATGGAGGGAAAGAGGGAAGAAGGAGGAAGTCAGATGGGATAAGAGAAGGGAAGGGGCCCAGTGTTAGAGGAATTTGTCTAGCATGGAGAAGTTCATGTGCTCCACCACTCTGAAGAAAGGGACAGGAGGGAGGGAGAGAGAGTAAAGACAAGGGACTGAAGAAGCAAGAAAGACCAGAAAAATAAAAACAATTTATGGGGTTTGAGGAATTTTGTTTTGGAGAGATTTTATTTCAATTTTTGTTTTGTTCTGTCCTGCTTGTTATGCAAAAGCCTATTAAAATAGATTTTCTAGGAAAGGTTATGATTTTCTGCCTTTACTGATGTCATCAAAGAGACCTGTGTTTCCAGGAAGCAATGACAAAGCACTTGTGCAGTCCACTCACTTAAAAGAAATGAGGGATTCAGAATGCTGCTGACTTTTTTTCCTTCCTGCACAGAACCAAATGTGCCAACAACTGGAATGGACAGAAGCCTCCATGCACCGGGCCGAGAGATCAGTGGTGTACTTTATTTTCCCCAAATGGATTAAGTACCATTGCTTTCCTTTAGGGACACCAGCATTGACTTTTACAAGGATCATTAAGTTCCCTCTGCTGGCCCCATGTACATGACTCAAAATAGAAAGCTAGATTTAAGGTTGGGATGTTTATGGACTCAGAATCTTTTCTCTCCTAATAGCCAATCATTATTCTTAATTTGTTTTACTCCAGTAATATATAATTAGTTCAAATTCCCTTTTAAGCTGAATTACTACCACGGATGTGAGGATGTTCATTCTGCTTTCAAGTTATTTTGTCTTGAACACATCCACATTCCAGTTCCTCCAGCCACTCAGTAAAGCCCTCTGTGACTGGGTTCCTGACATCTTTCAAGTCAGCTCTTTCCAAGTTTCTTTTCACATGCTTTCACATGATGCTCTCACAGGTATTGTTCTGTGCTTACAGCCTAGATATTCCTGCATAGGTTTCATGCCTACTGTTTCCAATGCCTTGCCTCCTGACATTGGACACTGGACCATCTAAATCTACATAGAAAAGTTATGAAGATTTGAATTGATATCAGAGAGAGAGAGAGAGAGAGAGAGAGAGACAGACAGACAGACAGTCACAGGCACACAATATATACATACATACATACATACATACATACATACATACATACATATGTATGCACACAGACGCACGTGCATACACACACACATACATGTTTGAATGCTTATTCTACAACTGCTGGTGATGATTGTAGAGGCCGTGCTGTCTTTCAGGTATTGAGTCTGGTAGATGTGGCTTTGTAGGGAGGGACACTTCAGATTATAGTCCAGCATGCTGGCTGAGTTCTCCACTTCCCAGCAGCTGATGCAATCTGACTGTCACCTGCTATCACTGTGCTAACTTCTCCCTCTGCCTTGCCCTCCCATCCATGAGAGATTCTGTTCTTTGAATTGTGACCCACAATGTACTCTCTCTCCTGTAAGTGGCTTCTTGTCAGGCATTCTGCCACAGGGACAATAGAGGTAATTAATATAAATGTCAGCCACTTTCTTTTCATTAGGCTTACCAACATTGGAAACTGCCTTTGCTTAGTGATGTTTTCCTACATCCTCATACCAAATTGGATTTCATAATCATGAAGACTTTGTCTTATCCACTTCTGAAATATTTTAAATGGAGCAGATATTGGTCATACAATAAAATCTCACCTTTTTTTTTTTTTTTTTTTTTTGGTTTTTCGAGACAGGGTTTCTCTGTGTAGTTCTGGCTGTCCTGGACCAGGCTGGCCTCGAACTCAGAAATTAGCCTGTCTCTGCCTCCCAAGTGCTGGGATTAAAGGCGTGTGCCACCACCGCCCAGCAAATTTATGTATTTAAGACACTGCTGTTTTGCAGCGTTTGTAATTCCTCTTATTTTATTTATTTATTGTTTATTTATTTTTTATTTTTTTTATTTTTTTTACTTTTTTGGTTTTTCGAGACAGGGTTTCTCTGTGTAACCCTGGCTGTCCTGGAACTCACTGTGTAGACCAGGCCGGCCTCGAACTCAGAAATCCGCCTACCTCTGCCTCCCAAGTGCTGGGATTAAAGGCATGCGCCACCAACGCCCGGCCAAAATCCCACTTTAAAGAGAATAAATGAACACACATGCAGGCACACACATACACACACACGCACACACACACACAAGTGAGTCTGAAGAACTGCCTCAGTGGTTAAGACTACTTGCTGATCTTCCATAAGTCCGCAGTTTATTTCCATATGGGACAGTTTGTATTTGCCTGAAATTCTAGTTCTAAGGGATCAAATGACCTCTTCTGGCCTCGGTGTAGGCTCACACATAGTGTATATGTACATAAATAATAAATCATGTTATAACTGACCCTTCATTCTTCTCCTTCTATCTGTGAAAGGACCACTGATCTGGTATCAATGTTTAATCGTAGATCATGCATGTATTCTGCACTTTATAATTTATTATTTATATATTATTTAGATAAATATTATTTAGATTTATCTAAATTATAATTATAATTACATTACTTAGTTAAATAACATGAGTGCCACCAACAGTTGCTGTGCAGCGCCAAATCCCTGTTTCAGTTTCCCTAGGATTTACTTTAAGCTCCAGTGCCTCGCTTGTAGAATGCAGGTATCTGCTGTCACTACTGTTTCTGCTTAGTCTGTCTACCCTTGAATTTGTTCACCAAACTTCCTAACTGCCTTCATGTCTACGTGGCACAATGCAAAACCATCTGCTGAGAATAACTTACATCTCCTAGGCATAAAATATTTATCTCATTCCATGGTTCTTGCACAGAAAAATCCCTTGTGATTCCTAAAGTTAGTAAGCTTTTCCAGTAAATTCTCTGATTTCCTTTAGCTTTTGTAATACCAGTCTGTGATATTTTGGCTGCCTATCTTTTTATTTCAACTATGATAGAGGCAGTTTGGTTTATTTTATTTATTATTTTATCAGTCAGGGAGCCAGACATACTTGTTCCATGAATGAATGCATGAATGAATGAATGGTCATAACTTATTTCCCAGAGGCCATACCACCATGACCAGTTTCCTTTGTGTTCTGTACTTCACCTTTGTCCAATTTTGTAAAATGTACAAACATTTATTTGTATTTATAGTGAAATCTAACCTTCTCTTGATCAACAAAAAGGCAGAAGAACAATATCTCATATTTTTATAATCTTTCATATTTCAGTACATTGTGGTGCCTCCATTTTTAAACTCCAAGTCATTCTGCCAAGTCTATGTTAAACAAAGCTGTCCCAGACAAGGTTGTCCCATACTTGATCTGATCAGTGCCTTCTACTTAGTTCTATCTTACTCCACTTATAAAATAGATTAATTTTCCCTCATAGCCATGTTATAAATAAAAATTACATATTATAGGTAAGGAATAGGGAAAGAGCAAAATCAGAAAAGAACTTGCTTTACAAGTTGAGGGTCTAAACTCAATTCCCAAAAGGTATGTTGTATACAAAAACAAATAGGAAGAAAGGAGAAAGAAAGAGAGTGGGGGATAGAAGTGGATAGTGGTATAGCTTCGTAATTCCAGAGCTGCAGAAGAAGAGAAAGGCAGGTCCCTGGAACTCTGGAAAGTCTAGTCACCTCCATATCAATGAGAGCAGAAATCACAAAACCTAATGTCAGTATCTGACTCATGAAGCTTTCCTCTGTCCAACACACACACACACACACACACACACAAACACAGAGACACACACACAGACACACACACACACATTCTGATAGGCAAGGTATACCTACTCACAAAGGCCTACTCTCATAAACACTGACTGACTGCATTTTTACCCAATTTTATCTGTATTTTTACTCATACTATCCAGTGAGACATTTGTTTCTCTGACTTAACAGAGATTATCCATTCTTCTCCTAACTGATTCCCTCACGAGTTATAAATAGCACATAGGACAGGAATTTAGTGTCCCTGGCACTTGGTCTTTATATTAATTGGATATTTCTCCAACCTGTACTGTTCCTGTGGAACTCATTCAGAGAATCTTATGTTTTGGCATCAGTGTGCCTTTAGAAGAGTTTTCTTTCCTGGTCAAATCCCTTAATTTTTAGAAGCAGAATCATTATCAGGGAAATACTGACATGAGCCCACATAGTATGCATTTAAAGTGATATTATTTGAGTTGACCTATTATTCAAGCAAATGACTTTTTAGATTTTTAAGTTAGGTGGATTAGTGCTCCTACTATAATCTGATTATAAGCTAAGACAAAATTTTAATTTATTTTAAATGGCAACAAATTCAAAATGCAGATCCATGTCAGGATGATAGGATCAAGTGCCTTTCAAACAGAGCAGAGAAGGTAAGAATGATTTTCTTTGAGAATTATCTTCTAGGTATAAAATTAAGAACTAGATATTAAATCAGAGACGAGCTGATCGTCTTAAGCGGCTCAATAAATAGGAGAGCAAAATGAATGGCAAGGGGGAATTAGACCTTTGCAAACCTGAACAGAGGGGCAGCCTGAGTGTGTGAGATAAACAGCCAGGAGGAGACAGAAGGGGGACAGTGACCCAGGGCTGTGGGATAGACGCTGCTGGGGCTAGCAGCAGAAGTGCAGGGATAAAGTGTGATAAAGAGCTTAAAAGGTAAGAAAGCCCATCAAGTTTCAGATGGCAGATGTTGCCACATGTGAGTCCAGGGTAGAATGATGGCATAAGATAGAAAAGCATGGTTGATAATGAGAAAATATAATTGTACACTGTAGAAAAGTCAAGCAAGGGCTTCGTGAGTTACCATTTGATTGGAAAACAACAGCATTAACAAGACAATGATGAATGTTCTAGGACAAACATAAAGGGCATTATTGAAATGGTAGATACCAGTCAGGGGAATTAGAAATGAGCTTCCCTTAATTAGGAACCAGAGTGGAATAACAAATGTTAAAGCGACATTTGGAGATGCTGAAGATGAGACAATATGTTTTCATATGTTGCTATCCGCGGATGGACCTGACAAGGCATTGCTGCAGAGGAGCTTAAGGAGTGAATAATAGTTGGCCATCTGGTTGCAAATCCATAGCTTTTGAAGCTAGCGGTTCACAGAGAGTGAAGAGTGAAGGGAAGTAGTTTTATCAACTGCATCAAAGTTATATGGGAGAAAAGGGGTTGCCTGCTAATGAAGATAATTATCCCTTCTTGAAAAGAGATGAAGGCACAAAGTTACAGCTGGATAATAAAAAATTCGTCTGGAGCAGACTGGCATAAAATTATATTCAATTCAGGTCCCATGCATTATTAACTCCCTCAAAATTAAAGCTTTTCTTCAGTCTCAGGCGAAGCAGAGGCATGCCATGGGAAGATCATAAGCTTTGAAGTCAGATAAACATGGATTCAAAAGCCAGCTTCACTATCTACAAGTGTAATTTGGAAGAAATCTTTTAACCAATCCCCAGTTTGCAGCAAAGATGTAGTTACTTACCTCTCATGGTTTTAAATGGCTAGGAAAGGAGGGGTGTGTCAGAAAACTGCCTTGAATACTATAATAAGTAAGGTGTGTTTAGATAAATAGATGGATAAATCCAGGATGGGTTATTACATTCTTTACTCACAGAGCTTACTGATTTATGACAGAGAGAGAGAGAGAGAGAGAGAGAGAGAGAGAGAGAGAGAGA
>NW_021604564.1:26019530-26020850 GCF_004785775.1 Grammomys surdaster | reverse complement strand
TGTGGACATGAGCCACTGGGAGAAGTCTTAAAGTTGATATCTAGATCTCTGTGTTGGGCATGCTCTGATTTCTGGTCTACCACAGTGTAAGCAATTGCTGTGCACTCTTTCACAGCCCTGTGTTGAGACGATGCTCTCTGCCTTTCCTACTGGAATAGAATACAACCCTCAAAAACTGTGAGCTAAACCAAGTATTTCCTCCTACAGATTGTTTCTGTCAGGAATTTTTCCACAGCCTGATAAAAGTTAACTATGGAGTAGAACAGAAGGAGACAATGTGAGAGATGAGCTAGAGGCACAGTAAGGCTAAGGTCACATGGAGTATAATGTCTCAACTGTACATGCGAAGATCACTGAGGAAAGCTATGGATCTTGCCTTTCTGTGCAGTGCTGCAGCCATCTTTGTCTAAAAAGTAGGAAACACCACAGTGTACCATCTCTTGATTTCTCTCAGTACATTTCTACCTTTGCAACAAACAAGAGCTTACCTCTTAAGCATATCTAGAAATGTAGCACTACCTTTATCTAACTGTAATGAGATGGAAATAGGAGGGTACCAACAAGAGTAGTCACTGAGCAGTGGCAAAATTAGGCTTTTTCCACCTTTAATTGTAAGTCACAGTATAGCACAGGACCATGACTAGCCATATGTTTAAGAGGTCAACTCATCAACACCTTCTCATTCTCCTTACATTCTACTAGATTAAGATCTGCCTAAATGTTTCATCTGGTTTTTTACACATCTGTCAGTGAGTCACCTTAAATACATGTCAAAAGGTTCTAGCTTACATTAGCCTACCAAAATGTATTAAAGCAACACATGTTTATTTCTTGCTCACTTGTCAAATCTTTCTCTGGACAGCTGCTCCATATGAGACATCATTAGCACAGGGGTAGTTACTAGAACAACCAGCAGCTAGCCATAAACACATGTCACAACTAAGCAAAATCTATTGGCTAAAGTCTCTCACTTGCTACAGGGTCCTGTGAAAGGAGATGAGGGAATCCTACCGTGAGACAGCAATAATGAAAGCAAGTGTCGATGAATATTCCACACTTAGTTAGGAAGTCAGAAGGCTAAAAGAACTGCTCATACCTAGATTCAGGTCTGCTCCTCAGTTTACCATGTGGTGTCAAAGCTGTCCTTCACCAGTCTTCTGATTTCCTCATCCCTATTATGGTTTCTTTATCATTGTCTCAGATCTGCAGCATTTGTTGAAACAAACGTCCAGATAATAATGTTCATTCATAGGTGTTTCTTCTTCTTCTTCTTCTTCTTCTTCTTCTTCTTCTTCTTCTTCTTCTTCTTCTTCTTCTTCT
>NW_021604564.1:26000528-26019520 GCF_004785775.1 Grammomys surdaster | reverse complement strand
CTTCTTCTTCTTCTTCTTCTTCTTCTTCTTCTTCTTCTTCTTCTTCTCTTTTTTTGTAATGCCCTTAGAAGTCATTTTACCTTGCCTAATAGCTCTTTGCAAACTAACATCTAGAATTGATATATAATGATAAAATAACCTTATTAATCAAAATAATCCACTGAATAGTATAAAGAAGTAATTAAAGGTACTGTGATAAGTAAGTTCCTGTTTACTATCTAACCTACTTGGATGCTCATGAGTTCCTCCATTTGGAAAAAAAGAATCTGAAATTCACATTAATTTGCTGGGAAGCGAAAATCCTGTGCTAAAAGCGATGAAATCTCAACTGGAATCCATGACTGACTACAAAATATATTCTTTCCACACCACTATTTATTCTCAGGTCTGACACCTGCTTTTCACTATTAAATACTATGTACATACAAACTATTACTCTACAGCTCAGATGAACAGAAAGTAAACAAAAACTTAGAGGCTAATGAGGTGCTAGCTTCTATGAACACTCCCGTGACCGCTTCACATTCATTAACTTAAAGTCCCAGAGCACTCACCTCATCTAGAATTGCAGATAATAGCTGACCCCACCCAAATAACAGGATACAGGAAGTATTGACATAAAATAATGGAGTCACATCTTCTAAGTAGTGAAAGGATTAAAATACATTCAGAGATAAAAGAAGCAAAATACCCTTTCAAAATGTAAATTACTTCTTCCATAGCAACAGTGATAATGTACTAATTCTAGGAGTCAAATAAATTATTCAAGGACACTGCCACTTAGTTTGTTTCTTGAATCCATAGGGAAAAAGTAATTATGTCTAACCCAGCCAAGCCTATGAGAACAGCTGGCTGGGAGAGAACAAAGCAAAGGTAGTGTTTTAGAAATCTACCATGATGTTTCATATTTTAGAGGAAAATGTCCTTGGAGGGACCTTGAATCAGTCATTCCAAAGTTCTCATTTTGCATTCATGGGATCTGAAATCCAGAGAGGTTAAGTACTTTCCTTCAGGTCACATGGCTTTTGGCAGTTCTTGAAGACAGAAGCAGATTCCAGTCATGCAAAGGCTGAGAGGGAAACTAGCAATTATTAAGCAGGTTCTATGCATATTCTTACCTCATGCTCTGATGAACATGATGAAAAAGATATCATTTTTCTCTTCCATTATACACATATCAGGAAATTGAAGGGAAAATACCTACACTACATTCACATACTAATACAGAAGCCAGACCAGGTCTTTCCTTTTTCATTTTCCCCCTAAAGCTTTGTGCTTTTTCCTGCATCAAAATGATTTGTGAGCACATTTGCTCCACTATAGTGTAGGGGTTCAAGTTGGAATAATGCTTTCCCAAGTTATTTGAAGGGATTGGTTTTTTCTTTTTTTTTTTAAACTAACTTCTCTTTCAATGCTGTCATTCTGGGATGCCTGATTAATGTGTCTGTCCCTTCTTGAAGCCCTGTCTTATTTGAGGGGTTAGTTAGATAATTGAAATAACTCAGGGATCATTAAGATGATAGAAATTGTCTTCCTGAATTATTGTCCCAAGCCTTTTTGAATGCTATCCAAGCGAAGGTATCCTCTTAGAGACATTTTCTGAAAACCAATGCAGTATTGTCTCTAAGGTTTGCTCTGGCTTTCTTGCCTAGAATAGAGTTGGGTTATGCCTCTGGAAAGTGGATAATTAATACCCTCAAAAGAGACAAAGCCACTTTTGTGTCCACTGTTGTATGTCAACAAGATTTGGGCTAAATATATATAGAGAGAGACTAGGAGACTGAATGGTACAACATTTGCTTGATCATTGCAGTCACCCCTGTGGCAGAGATCCTCTGCTCATTCCCCTCCTCTGGGCACACTTGGCCTTTGTCGTTTCTGTTTTAAAGTATGTTGGATGCAGATGGAGAAGAAATTCTGAGATAGTCATGTGGCACCAGGGCAAGAAAGCAAATTAACTGCCTCCTTGAGGCTGTCTATTTGCAATTGACTTGTCTACATTTGCTCAAAGTTTCCCAATATTTTCTGATAGGTTCTAGAGAAACCAGAAGCTGCTACCTCATGATGACTAATTCTGATTGTCAGCTTGATAAGCCTGAGTCATGCCTCAGGCTTTAGTTAGCCATCCCTTGTTGTGTTTATAACTTGGTTTCAAAGAGAAGAAAAGGCCGACTGTGAACCTTGGTGACATTCTAAAGCCTGGAGACCCAGACTGAATTAAAGGAACTGAATAAAACCATGTAGACATCAGTGTTCCTTCTCTGCCTTCTATTCTGTTAGGATGTGAATACACAGATGGTGGACACTCCTGTTGCCAAAGAATGACTTCCACCATGCCTCTCCAATGGAAAGGACCTCCTCAGATTGATTCTGTCTTCTCTTAGGTTGCTTCTTGTCAGATATTTGATCACCATTGAGACTGGTATACAGCCACATAAGAAGAAACTTGACGTCAAGAATGGAGAGCACAACCCAGATGTTCTTTCTGAATGAAAACCTGGTCATAGCACTCCAAACATCATTCATCCACATCTGTCTCAAATATGTTTGTTAACAAAGGCAGGGAATGTAATGTTCTCCTCTGCAGAAATCAGCTCCTATCATCTGGGGGAAGTCTGTTGTTAAGGTTTGAATATATGGTGATCTGCCCAGGGTCATGGATTGGAATCTTGGTTGTCAGCCAAGGAGTTTTTGCAAAGTAATTGCAATCTAATGGTTCAGAGGTGATCAAGACACATGCTTTGATGGACCTATACAAAGATATGCCTATACAAAGATAAGGCCATGAAGTGTTAAAAAAATAGGAGATGGCCTTGTTATGGAAGTACAAAGTTACATCTTGGCTGTCTAATTATGAGCTCTTTCTCTCTGTCTTTCTGTTTCTTTCTCTCTCTCTCTCTCTCTCTCTCTCTCTCTCTCTCTCTCTCTCTCTCCCCTGCTGAATGAAAACACACAATATTCTACCTAGGGCACTACCTTATTATGAACTTGGTTTGGAAAGTATATTCAGATAGGCACTGTAGTCATAGAGCTGTTAGAAAGAACAAGAACCACAGGAATCCTCAAGGTCCTCAAGATCTGCCTTTGACAATTCCACTACATTCAGCCAAACTCACAAAAATCCATAGTATGTGTGATTTAAACATACTTTAAATCTTGCAGTGATTTACTGAGAGATATTGCTCAGTGGCTTTGAACAGTTGTAATTTTTTACATTTGTACTATATTATATAATATATGACTATTTGTTCATTCACAACTTGAATTCCTTCATATAAGAAGGACAAGTAGTAATTTTTTATTTTAAAAGTAGAGCAGAAGCTGAAGGAAAGGCCATCCAGGGACTGGCCCACCTAGGAATCCATCCCATCTGCTGACACCAAACCCAGGCACTACTGCTGATGCCAAGAAGTGCTTACTGACAGGAGCCCCATATAGCTGTCCTCTGAGAGGCTCTACCAGAGCCAGGCCAATACAAATGCTGATGTACACAGCCAAACATTGGACTGAGTGATGGAACCTCAATGGAAAAGTTAGGGCAAGGACTGTAGGAGCTGAAGGGGTTTTGCAACCTCATAGAAAGAACAACAGTTTCAACCAGCCAGACCCCACAAATCTCCCAGGGACTAAACCACCAACCAAATTGTACACAGGGGGTATCCGTGGCTCCAGCTGGACATGTAGCAGCTTTATTTGGTATTGCTGGGAGGGGAGCCCCTTGGTCATGTGGAGATTTGATGACCCAAGATAGGGGATCTTTAGGGCACTGGGGTAGGCGTGGGTCAGCAGGAGGAGCACCCTCATAGAGGCAGAGGGAGGGAGGAGGGGATAGGGGTCTTGTGGAGGGGAAACTGGAAAGGGGTTATGTAAATAAATAAAATATCCAATAAAAATAAAAAAAGTAGAAATCAGACAATACGATTAAGAAATATAAAGGAAACAAATTTCAAATTCAACAAATGCCTATATATCCTCCCATCACTTAATCACTTTCTCTGTCAAGTTACATTTGTATAGTCTGCAAGTGGGGTACTGGAGAGAGGGCACAGCAGTTAAGATTGGGCACATCTCAGAGTAGACATTTCCAGTTTGGTTCTCTGAACCCACATAGGGAAGCTCACAAATGATTATGACTTTAGCTCCAGGAGATCTGAAACCCTCTTCTGACCTCTGCAGGTGCCTGCACTCACATATACACAGCCACACAGGCACACATAAGTATTCAGAACTATTAATAAAATAATATGCATATTTCTTTAAAGAGCATGAAGCTATTTGTTTTAAACAGCTACATTGTGTAGTATTTTAATAATAAGGACTGTAATGCTTTGTTTTGCTCCTTACTGTTATGTTCTTTGAGAAAATGCATTTTATATTTCTATTCAACCTTATGGGCGGTGTCATTGTTAAGAAAAAATCAAATGCAATCTGCTTGAAGTCCTGACATCTTTTAGATGCTAGGATTTGTAGTTGTTGTTGTCATATTTGGAAAGCTGATTCTGACATTTTAGCACTAGGAAAAAAAATGTTGATAAATCTGTTCTACTTGTCACCTTACCAAACCTAAGAAAGGTAGGGAAGGGAACAGCTGGTAGATATTTCTAATCTAAACTGTCAGACAGAATGAGCATGACAAGAAATCTGTTGATGCTGATGTTGTGCTCTGACCTCCAAGCGGGACAGCTCTGGCAGGAAATCACTCCTGGGACCATTCTCAGGTAGAACTGTTGGAGAGTGCCCACATCTAACTCCCTCAGGACTGGAAGGACTTCTCTCTAGAAGATAGTCATTTCTCCATATGAAACTCCTGTTTCTTATGAATGCTTTGAAAATCCTTTAATACGCTGCTCAAACCAATGGAAGGAGTGACATGTCTTCATTGTACTTTCTGTTTAAGTTAACAATCTCCCACCTCTTGCTATATTCATATGTTGAACTTCACAAAGGAATATATAATATTTTGACAACAAAACTTGGAATAGAACTCTCTGGGTGTTTAAATAAATCCAAATTCTATTTACTCTTTGGAATTGGCACACCTTATAAGGGAGAAGGAACAAAAACTTAATTTAAAACTTTTTTTTCTAAGATCAGACACATGGAAAATATTTTTCATATTTGCCCTGGTGAATTTCTTGTGTTCTTTTGCTCTTCTAAAGTTAGCTCTTTCTGATCAAATGATGTATGCTCTCATCATAGGGTATTCAATTATTAAGTTTAACACTTAAATGAGTTTTTAAATTTTCTTCAAGTATCCTAAAGCCATTATCTCGATTAATTGATGTATGATCTCTTCATAATGTGTTGATTTGTTCTTTTTCACAGAGAAACACATGAACACAGGAAGCCTCTCAAGGGTAGCCTTCTCAAAGTATTTTAGGATATTATATCCTCCCTATATAAAGTGCTGATTTGCTTAACACTGTTTGCATCGGAGAGCATACAAAGCAATTTGAAAAAGATGCAAATATACTGTTGTCGTTGTTTTTTAAACATTACGGGGGAGAAAAAAACTTGTCCTAGTTACACATACTGTCCGTTTTATTTTTGAAGGAAAAAGATAACCACACAGACCCCTATAAAAATATGCAGTGAATAATGGATAATTAAAAACTCTCATGAGACAATAAGTGAGGAGAAAAACTATTTATAGTCCATTGTCATGTGAATCATTGGATTTTTTTTTTTTAAGCCTACAGCACCTGGTATTCCCAGTCTGTCTCCCATCCAAGTACTAACCAGGCCCGACCCTGCTTAGCTTCTGAGATCAGACGAGATCGAGCACATTCAGGGTGGTATGGCTGTAGACAAGATTTTTTTTGATAAAACAGAAGGAGCCATCAAAATAGCTAATGGCTATAAGCAGTTATGAAGAGATTCCCCAAGATACGTCTCACTCTCAAATTTGGTCTTCTCCAAACAAGGAACAGATCAAGTTTTATTGCCTAAGGAGGTATATGAGACGGCAGATTTTAAGCTTTTACATCTAGATATTTTTCTTGAATGTTCTTTTCTTAGCTTCTATAGGCTTTTATGATCACGGTGGATAGCCTTTCTCAGTTCCAGACACTGTGTAGACCTACCCAGTCATGTCCAGTCCTCAGCTGTTTAAAGAGCTGGAACACGATAGGTCTGCAATAAAAAGTGGCAGATACTCACTATTTTCTACAGCACAGATTTGTTCCAATGTTGATCTTTAAGGAAACCCTGAAGACAGATAGAAAAAAAGAAAGAAAGAAATGTTTTTAACTTAATTTCTTCTTTCAAAACATGTTCTTAAGAAGCTGCAACCCTACCCTTCTCCTCAAATGTCTTCAATAACAGGGATTACATTTTGTCAAGAATTGAATACAAAAACAGATAACATGAGTGTATTTGCTGTGGTTTTGTGTTTTTCTACAGATGAACTGTCAAAAAAAAAAAGTCACTACAGCAGTGAAATGGCTCAGGAGGTGAAAAGGTTCTCAACACCAAACAGGGCAACCTGGGTTTGGTCCCTGGAACCCACAGAGTAGAAAGGGCACTAATTGTTCATGCTGTAGTGTGAACTCTGCAGTATTTTATGGCACTTGAATGCAACACACAAACACACACACACATATACACACACATGGTCAGAGGAGAGTGAGGGGGAGAGACAGGTAAAGAAAAACAGGGAGTGAAGAAAAAAACTACACATGTGGCACAGACAAACACAAATTTTGTGATTTTGTAACAACAACATCATCATCATCATCATTATTATTATTATTATTATTATTATTACTGGAAAAAGTCAAACAACAATGAAGAAGCTATCCAAAGCCTCTAAGTGAGGCCAGAACTGTATCTGAAACCAATTTTGCTGAAAGACAGTGATGAGAGTGATGTTTTTAAAAGCAGGGGTGAAAGGGGAGAAAGGGGACACCTGTGTTTGCTACTTAGCTTTCCTTCCCTACAAAACAACAACAACAACAATAAAAAGGGACCTATCTCCTACCCTCAGTCTGGTAATACACCCACCTGCCAGCCTCTCACCCTCCTACAGAGTATATAAGAAAGAGATAAGAGCGTCGTTTTCCTGATGACATTTCAGCGATATTTCTTAGGTCCTTGAAAAAGATATTCCCTGGATGTAAAGCTGGCAAGAGGCTTTTAGAAAGACTCATAAAGGGCAGAGAAAGCATTTACAATTACAAGCTTTCTAAAATAAATGCCATATGAAAAGGGAGGTCAGGGTATGAGCACCAGGAAGAAACCTGTGAAAAGTTTAGTCATACCAGGAGGACTGTGAAGGCTGTCTTAGTTGAAGGTTATAGACATATAGACGTGTTCAGAGCAAAATCAAAATAGGAGAGATTTCTTTGGAAACTAATTTGATCTTGCTATCATCTAAAAATTATCAAAACACATCATACAGTATATTTTCCCAGAAATTAATAACCAACTACAAGGATCTCCAGTTGACATGAGAAGAAAAAAAATCTAGTGTACTATAACAAAAGTAACAGGAAACATACATTAAATTTCTTTTTAAAATAATAGGAGAATATTCTTTACATCTTAACCCTTGTGTCATGGTTGAACTCAGAATCTGTACTTGATGGCTTGTTTTAAAATCTTACTTCAATTACTTACATTCATGTGAGTATGGATAATGTATTTAAAATTTATATACTTCAAATTTCTAAATCAACTTGAAGAAGAATAAATCACTAATGGACGGTAGGTAGGACCTAGTTAATAAATCAGTGTGCCTGTCTTATAGTAATTATGTCATGAGAACCTACTTTCATTATTTCAGTGAAAGACTGGTAGTCAGAACTACACAGTGCAGTACTTCTCAAAGTGATCTAGAGCCTACGTGCCACCTGTTTCAAATATCAGTGAGGCAGTTCACCAATGTCCAACAGCAAATGCGTAGCCGAAGACTTCTTATATACAAAGAACAAAGCAGGAGAGAAGCATCATACCTGCCTTATAAATACACTGCCATCCTGTAGTGTATAGACCCAGGCCTGTAAGACAACTGAGTTTTAAACAAGGTGATGGAAAGGTGACCAAAATCAAACAAAACATTATTTGATATATGATGCTCAGGAAAAATGCATATTCATCCTTAAGAAAAAAAGATTCTTCCTCTCAAAAATTTGCTCAGAATGGATTAAAAACTTAAATATTAAGTCAAGAATTACAAAACTATTTGAAATAAGAAAAACAAAACAGAGAAAATGTTTTGGGGGGCTTCCAAACGGACGAGGGTGGTTTGTGTTTGTTTTTGTTATTGATTTGTTTGTTTGTTTGTTTGTTTAAAGCTAGGGGGAAATAAACAAAATGGTATATGGGCTTCTATTAAACTTACAAGTTGCAGAGAACAAAAAGAACAGTAGAGAGAAGAGATGACCCAGAGGACAGGAGAAAATATTTGTAAAATGAGCTTCTTCTTAGAGGCTGATAGCAAGAATTCAGCAACAATAAGGCAAAAAATAAACAGATTTAAAAACTGACATCAGCCCTAACTATACCTTTCTCAGAAGAAAATACATGAATATTCAAGAGGAGTAGGACAGCTCATAATCACCATTTGTCATTAGAAAAACACAAGCCAAACCCAACAGGAGCTATTGGCATATATCAGTGAGAATAGCCATGATCCAAAACACTATAACAATGAGCTCTGATAGAACAGAAGAGTTGGGAGAAAGTTTGAGGAGCCTGAAGAGGACAGGGATTCCACAGGAAGAACAACAGTGTCAACTAACCTGGACCCTTGTGGGGGAGGGATTCCCAGAGACTGAATCACCAACCAAAGAGCATACACAGGCTAGACCTAGGCCCCCTGCATGTATGTAGCAATTGAGCAGTTTGGTTTTCATAAGGGTCCCTCAAACAACTGGAGCAGGGACTATTCCTAAGCCTGTTGCCTACCAGTCTGACTGCATATCCTGCACCCCTAAATGGACAGTCTGGGTTGGCCTCAGTAGAAGAGGATGTGTCTAATCCTGCAGCAACTTGATGTGAGGGGTAGGGGGTAAGATAGGAAATGGGATGGGGATATGGTGGGGGGTTGATACCCAGAGGGAGGCTTCCCATTCTAAGTGGAATGGGGGAAGGCTTATTTGAGGGGTTACTGAGAGGAAAGGAAGGGCTGGTATTAGGTTGTAAAGTGAATAAATAATCAAATTTAATTTTAAAAAAAGCAGGAAGAAAGAGAACCCTTTTGCACTGTTGGCAGGAATACACAGTCTTTCAAAAACTGAAAATAGAACTACTGGAAGATTGAACATTTCCTATCTTGAGAATATTTCAGAAGGAAATGGAATCAGTGTTTCAAGTAGATATCTGAACTCCAATACCATGACAGCATTATTCACATAATCCAGGAATGAAACGACTTACTCATCCATTGGCCAGAATGAATACAGAAGTACAGTGTAAAGATGGCATGGAAAACTATCAGATCATAGGAAGATAAATATTGTCACTTGGAGCATTTTTAGTTTTATGATCATTATGACATCCCAGTTTTCACCACACAGTAGAATGACCTCTTGATGCAATTGCTTGGAATACAGGAAAAAGCATGACATACAGACACAGTGGGTTCTCATTCATAAAATACACAAAAGAGCTGTCAACAAGGTAAAACTGAAAAACAACATTAACATATGATGTATCTAAGTATCAAATATGATGAAGATGCCATTTCTATTTTGTTAAAAGTTTCAGGAAAACTCTATTAAAGTGAACATTTGTCCTACATACATGAAAAGAGAAATAATTCTGTTATGTTTTATAAACTAGAAATGAAAATAGAAATACTTCATAATTTGAGCCATACATAGGATGTTTGAACTTATAAACATTGATTACCAATGCAGGGGAGATGTTCAATTGGTTCAATTATAACTACGAAGGAACAAGAAATTCTGGTTTATTATTGCTTTGGATGTGACCATGTGATAATAACGTAGTAAGCACTTCAAATATCTAGAAGAAATTTGAAATGAAATGAAAAATGTTTGAAGAGATAAGTATACTTTGCTGTACGCATGTACTAAAACATCATAGTAACAGGCTCCAGGTTTTACGTATCAGTTTTCAAACACAGTTCCAAGAGTCTTAAGTTGATGTTTTGTGGAAGAAATCTGTGATTGCCCAAATCAGTCACATACATAGACAAACACATACTATAGAACGGAAGCAGCAGTGACTTTTAAGTTGTCTCCTACTGTTTCCCTTACTAATACAGGGTTTTGGGCAAGTAAACAATCTTTCTGATCACTGGTTTGATGATAGTTGTTTGCAACATTTTTTAAAGATTTATTCTATTTGCCTTAAGTACATATGTGAATGCCTGCATTTCTGATATGTACATGTACCTGCTGCACATGGAGACCAGAAAAGGGTATCATAATACCTGGAACTAAGTTACAGGAAGTTCCAGGGCTCCATGTGGATGCTGGGAACAAAACCCAGACCCTCTATACGAGCAGTAAGTGTTTTTACTCACTGACCCATATCTTCTGCCCCTGGACTGCAAGTTATATACTTAAAAGGCTATGAATAGTTGAAATTAGTACAATGAAGTGTGTGAAAAGAATGCTATTCATTCTTCCATGAAGTTCTTTCCTTTGTTTGTACCCTTAAGCAAATTCCTCTGAACACATTTTCATGCATTCATTCATTTATTTCCCATGCTGTGTAATGTGTATTCTCAGTGCACAAAACAGTATGACAGGTTGTCAAATAACAATTCAGTCCTTTATAAAATCTGCCCCAGGATTCTAGGAGTGTAAGAGAATGAAACAAAATAAAAATAGTTTATGCTATAAATTATGGTTAAAGGTAAAATATAGAAAAGACAAATATTTCATTGACAGTTACAAGTCTTAGTGATAGTTCCAATGCGGTAAACTTTTAACTTTCACACATCATATGCTAAAGTGTTTGCATATACATGTGTTTATATGTACAACATAAAAGTTGTAATTCCAAAGTGCTATTGAACCATTATAGTTAACAAACTTTTCCTAGCAACTCAAAGTTTATGGGACGAACCAGATTTAATTGTAAGATCATATACGAGAATAATATAGAGATCTAGAGGTGTAGAAAGAGACTAATAAGCATGTAAATACATGTAAACTTTGGTTTTACATTTTATTATATTACACAAGCCTACATATGGATAGTTCTGTAGAATTATAGAATGAACTATAAGTATATGCCACATTTCATATATGTATATATATACACACATATATATACATACATGTATATATATATACACATATATACATACATACATGTGTATATATACACATATATACATACATACATGTATACATACACATATATACATATACATATACATATACATATACATATACATATACATATACATATACATATACATATACATATACATACTAGTAAATACTTGCAAAGTAAGCATGCATAACTCAGAAGACAAAACCTCCAGAATATTTTTTTCAAAATGTGGAAACCAATATATCCCTTTACTAGTTGTTTTATATACTCAGGATAATATACTTGTAAAATAGCAAAATATGCTTCTAAATAATTACTATATTAAAAATAATTATAATTTTGAATGTGACCATTTGAAAACAAATCATGAGTAGAATCATACTTAGAGATTTTCTAAAGCGAAATATTTAGGAAAATATATAGTTAACAAATCATTTATAAAATGAATGATTCATTTTAAATGAATACTTAAATTGGTAGGAATTTTTAAAAGAAAATATTTTTTAAAAAAAGACAATTTTTAAAATTTAAATATGGAAAATTATAAAGTAAAATACAAAACAAAAGACAATGTAATAAATGTCTTAATAGAATATTAAACCAATAATTTTATTAATAGCCTAGGCACAATTACTTTTTAGACCTTATTTTTCTGTGACTATGATGAACAGCTGGTTCACATTCTAGTTACCCCCTTGAGAAGATATTTTAGCTTTGGTTTTGTTTTCTTTACAGTTCTATTTACATTGTTATAGTTTAATCCTGCTATGGTAGGAGTCATTCAAGGACAAGCACATTTCTAGTAAGAGACAATGGGAAACAATATCTGCAAGGACTAGTCTATCCCATCCAGCGGAAAATATTTTCCTGTTTGTTAAAATGTAGTGAAGATACAGTGACAAAGCAATAAATGCTGTAAAGGAGAAAGTTCTGGCAGAGTTCAAAGTGTTTCCACTAGAATATCCTTAGGTAAATTATCAAAGCAATGGCTGGAGGACCCACGATCACACCCTCCCTCAGACTGTTAAGCAACCCCAGTATGTTTAGAATAACAAAGGAGTAGGCCAGGGTAAGGTAGACACAGGAGGCTTCTCTGACCTAAGAGTGATAAATTTTATAACTAAGATTTCCTGATGCATTAATCAACAGCGTATGGAGATAGGACCTTCAGTAGACAGGAAATGCAGACTGTAGCAGCAGAAAAAGTGCTGAGTACAGAGCCAAAGGGATTAGGCTTTCAAACTCTGATCTGTCCCTTTTTAGCTACTTGATACTGGGTAATACTTTTGTTTTACCTCTGCAGGTCCACAAAATTTCAGCCATAAAACAAAAACCGTAATATTCCTTGGGCAACACCTTGGAAACTAAAGATAATGTGAATATAAAGATTAAGTGTTATTATACCTAAAGATAATAAAAGTAACTACCACAACGATCTGTGTTAATAGGTTTTTATTACTATATACTATTAGTATATATTGGTATATTCATTTTAATTTTCATATAAACGCATTACTATACTCAATGAATAATATGTATCATTTTGCATTGGGGGATGGCTGTATATAGGAAGTTGAATAAGTCTAACAAAATTCTGCTTCTAGTAACCTATATTTAAATATACTCTTCTGTTCTCAAATAACCTGCATTAATCTAAACCTAAATATTACTTTTAAAAATCACCAATTTGTTAAGGGGAGGAGGAGTAGATGAGGAGGGGGGGTGATAGAGAGGGACTGGAAAGAGAGGAAGGAAGTGAAGATTTGATTGTGATGTAAAGTGAACAAATAATGTAGCTGATTGAAAAACAACAATTTATTATAAACATCAAACGTGTTCTTTTTTTTTTCTTATCTCAGTGGTCCTGGAAATGTGCTAAGGAGTTTCAGGCCACATGGTGAGGACAGATTTGCATGTAGAAGGACAGCTGTGGTGGTACTGGCAGGAAGGCTGCCAGCAGGTCTGCAATGGTTTGATGGAGACAGGATTTGGCCAGAGCAATGGGAACAATGTATTTATACAAAGATGTATCTGAGACTCTGTGTGGCTGCCTACATCTTGTCAAAGATAGTGGGTGTCCAGTTTCATTATCAGTCAATAAATCAAAATTTTAAAATGTATCTAGTTCAGAAAGGAAGTTGGGAGAGATTTTGTGTACCCAAGCTTTATACCCTTCTCACTGTGCTAAGCAACAATTTACTCTGTGTGCATTACATGTGACAGAAGAATGTGGTCTCACAAAACTAGTTCTGACATCTTCTCTGTGAAGCCTTTTCCATTCAAAAGCAGTAAAACATTCTACTCTCCACCAGGCTTCCTGTACAGTCCTTAATGATCTGGTGTCCATTATAACATTGTATGTTACATTTACTTGAATTTCCATTATTTCCTGCCTGAGATCAAAGCTATGGCTTTGTTGTCATGTGTTTAGACAGGAAAAGCAAAATGCCAAGTACATAGCAAGCAATCTGTACATGTAGCATCGAATGTCTTATGATAGCTTCTAACAGGTCAAGGTCTATAGCACTGCAAATGTCATCCTTATATAACTGAATTTATCCTTCAAATCCCTGTGGAAAGCATCTTTTCCAAAGTCATAAAACCTGCTTCAAGTCATAGTCCCACTGAGAACTACCCCTGAGATATTTAAATGCACCTTTGCCTACTTTGTGAATAAGGGTTCTTGTGTATGTAGTAGGTGGAATGTTTGACACCTGCACAATCAGACAGATTTAGTGATAAAGATGAGATAAAGCCTACAATGGTTGTTAAAGCCATCACAGGAGACAGATTGGAAAATTATATATTATTTTAATTAAATAGAAACCTCACATCTCATTATTTTTATATTTTTCAAAAAAATGTATTTTATACTGAAGGTATATGAATAACAGAAACCAACACTTAACGATCTTCTATGTTTTTGTTTGACATATGTAGTCAGTTGATCTCTAAGGACAGAACCCTGTACTATTTACATATTTCTAAAATGCATAGAATTCACCCTGAGCTGTACTAGGATTAAATAACATTAATTACTGATGAAAATTATATTTAAAAATCCTAGGATCATTTACTTCATTTGTCCCTTAATTTCAGAATGTTTTATGTAAAAAGACATTTAAAAATAAAAAAATTTCATAAAGATGCCCAGCAATTTGCAAAATTCCCAATGATCAAAAACTTGTAACAGATCATTCAAAATACACTTTATGTAAATCTATTTAATTCTGTTGTCAAAAGTTAAAATGAAAGTGATTAGCAGAGCTGTAAAAGAATGGGGTCGAGAACTTGATGTAGCTTGGGACTCTCTTGTACTTTCTTGCTCTGTTATGAGATGAAATAGTCATGAGGCCTGAATACGAGGCTGCAGTTAAAGGTCAAGGCTTCCCGATACGCACACAGTAAACATGATAATGCTGTAAATTGTTCTTCCATTTCTTGGAGATTTGAAAGGACAGGTTGAGTAGAGAAATAACCAGAGTAATGAATTCCCTTAAGAGAGACTGAGTGGTTTGAGTTTGCTATAAAATGTGATTGAAAATAACTGTCAAGAGATTATTTTTGGCTTGGAAAAGCGTAGTTTCTAATTCCAATTTAATATCTTTAAAAAGAACCTGTAAGATAATTTTTACCTTTACAGTGTGCATAGGGGTCCCCTAAGAAGTAATTTTTCAAAGTATATTTTGATGTGGAAGATAAAATCCTTACCTTGATATTAAAAAATATTATCAAAGCAGATAACACTGCTCATCTAAATTGAAAGATTATAACTATTAAATTCTACAAGTATGGATCCATAATCTCCAATGTTGGTAACAATAAGTTTTCTTTTTTTTTTTTGCTTGTCAAACATCTATGACTCAGATTAACTTGAGAGCTTTATGAGACACAACGATTCTGTCCAATCCAGTATAGGGTAGAGCCCATAAGAAAATTAGAGATATTGTCAAAATAGCTTTATAACTAATGATACTATTTTGTTCTCATATTAAACTATCCCTCATGTATTAAAAATAACAATCTCCAGGGATCAGTGGGATAACACGCATTATCCTTAGTCCGTATTTGGCCAAGGATGTAATTTAGGTGTTTGAAGAGTTAAGACAAAGCTGGGCTGCAAGAGATGATACAATTATGGAGTTGTGTCAATCCAAAAGTGTATTAGTCCTCACCAAGGGAAAAAAAGATTTTAATCTTCTGAAATTCTGTGCATACACAATACAGGTTTCTCTGGGTGCCAACTCTTGCTCTGGGTGCCGACTCCTGCTTTTCGATAAAAATTTTTAATTTAGGCAAAGACATAAATATCTGAAAGAAGAATGAGGCTGTTTGTATTTTAAATGTGTGAGGGAAATAAAGAACTGTCCAGCCAAGAATCTTTCATGTGTGCTTCTCCCTGACTTTGGTGAACCCCAGAATGAAAGTTTGGTCGATCTCTACCCATAGGGCAGCATGTTGGATAGACTTAAAATGTCACGTCCTTCGAAGGCTCCTGTTCATCTTGAAATGCAGCTGTGAGCAGAGTAAGGTGCAACAGTGGGAAGCAGGTAGTTAAGTGTTGACTGGGAGAGCTAGACTCTAAGACCATGGGGCTGCCCCGGTGGCCATCAAACTTCTAATGGGGAATATGATAGTGTGCAGGCTGATAAGGCCTTGCTTGATTTATTCTTCTCTTTATCCCCCTTTCCTTTAGACTCCAAAGTAGGGCAAGTAAACTCAGTTTGTGAATAGAACAGGACACTGAGACGTTCCCTAAGTAAGAGGAGGCCTGTGGAAATTTGAGGTAACCTCTTTGTTTTTATTTCCTTAGGGAAACAGAATGTTGCCATTACTTCAAGAATTGTTTTTCCCCAGTTTTGACCCTTGAGAATGGGGTAGGAAGGTGCAAAGTCAATGATACAGACTCTGGAAGTCAGGCAAGTGGCAAAAGCAGAACTTGTTTATTACAGGAAATAGACAAACCTTTATAGCCCTCTCCAAGCATCCCATTGGTCCCCAGCTGCTCTGCTGATGCGGTGCCCTCTATCCGTTGGCATCACCCTGTCAAACCGTCTGTTTCCAGAACAGCAGGCTGATCTCTTCTGTCAGGAAGTTGCAATTGCACATGCATCAGCCACACAGGCAGCAAGGCTTTGTTTAGTTCCTTCTCCAAAGAGTCTCTTATAATATATGATATTTTTAAACAGTCTATCAACATGCTGAGGAATAAAGTAAAATTTTGGATAGCTACAGTCTTTTGTTAAGAAAACTGTGGGCCTTTGGGAACTATTTGGACAAAATAAAACCATGAATGACTGATGATTGTTCTTTCTGTTCAGATTTGCTTTGAATTGTCACTAAGCCTTACCAAACTCAGGAGTTATAAACATCTCACTGCCTAAGCCTATCCCAAACCCTTGCCCTCACCCAGCATTCACACAGAGAAGATACCACATTCTGCTGAAAGACAGGATCACAGCTACAACAGCCTTTGAGTACCTGACTGACTAACCCTCAGAAGATTCCTAGGGTAGCCCTACAGACCAAGAGTCCTGGACTAACTTCTAATGGAGATAACAGCTTTTCTTCTTTCCTTCAATGAAAATATATAAATCTTACAAATGAACCTTTGTTACTTTGAGGGATATGGGTATTTTTCATAATTGCTCTTTCTTCTCACAGAGACAGGAGGGGAATATTTCTCATTTTGTCACCATAGGAACGCAGCAGTGTTCCTGGTGGCACAGCTGAAGAGGTGTGGAGGATTCTCACAATCAGGCTTCCCCATTGTTGTGGTAGTCCACAATTTGCCTCTGACAATTTGTCAAAATTTTTCCTAAAGTGGTCTTGTCACTTCATGGTTCTAGTGTCTTCTTTCCTGACTGAGAGAGCACAGTTGGAGTTCAGGATGTTTACCTGTCTACAGCTTTGTGGGTGAGAGACTGTACGGAAAATTTTGTTGTCTCTTAACCCCTCAAAGAGACACTATTGATTTTTCTTTGCTGTGCATTTTCTTGTCTTAAAGACAGAATGGTAGCTTCCAAGATCTTTATGTTTTGTAGCAGAACCTCAAAAATCTACATACAAAATTTTAATGACAAAAATTAAAACAAAATACACGTTTAGAGTTAAAGTTGAATTCATAATGAATCAAGCAAATGATCCTGTCTTCTGACTTTATAATTCTGTGAAACCGCGATGGGAAATGTTGAGCAGAAAAGCCCTGCACAGTCTTTACAAAGGTCAGCTGCTGGAGTCTTCTCCTCTACTCCAACTGATTCTTGAAGCATGTTTTAATACTTCATACAAATCTCCCAAACCAGAGAAGGTGTACGATTTTTAACTTTCTCAAAGGCAATATAACACGGGCACCAAATGAATGGTTTTCAGTTTTCCATATCAACACTTCTAAAGAAAATATTTTATTTTTAAAATTCTTAATAGAAGTCTGGGTCTCTAGCAAAGTTGTCTTAAAAGAACATGTTTACAACTCTAGTAATATATGTAAGTTAAGCTAATGTTATCTTCTGGAAAGTATAATAAAACACACAAAATCTAACGTGAGAGTTTCCATCACTCTTTGAGACAGTATGAGTAGAAATTTTACTACTAATTGATGAAGTGGTTTATGTTTTTCAAAGTGTGATTATAAAAATAAGGATACTTTAATGAATCTATGAATAATTCACACTTGGGACTAATGTCAGGGATAAATTTAAACACATTAGTATGGTAATGATGGTAGTTAATTGAGTTAAGATGATGTAAACTTTCCTTCCATTCTTCATCCTGCATGTTAACTAATTCCATCTTAAAAAACTCAGTACAGATGACTCAGCAAACCTGACTCCTGTATAAGAATAATTTCTCCAATAATGTTTATGGGTCTAGTTAATATGTAAACAAGATGCTATATTTCAGCCACTTTAAATGTACTTGGTTACAAGCATATACCAAATGTATATGTGTTAAAGATGACAGAATCATTATAGCATAGCACTTTCCACTAGTGACCTAAATGACCTAAATGACTACAATTCCTTCTATATGCATATGTGTGTGTGTGTGTGTGTGTGCATGTACTTGTGTTTACCTTAATAAGAACCATAAAGCTGCACCTTAAAATGAAAACTATTCTTTGAAAAGTAAAATTATCAGTGTCTTTTAAATTTTATATGAGACTACCCTAGGCCTGTCATCGACAATTGAACTTGAATTCTATCTGCACAGTCTGAGAGTCAGTTTGGCCTAAAATGTAGTACTTTTACATTAGTAATTTAAATTTCTGGTTTTTAATAAACTTTGAATTCATGTTTTACAGGGCTATGTACTAGAAGATTCTACTGTTTCTCAGAATTTCTGTCTTTTCTTTCTTTTTTTTTTTTTCCTTGATCTCTAAGTTCTCCTCAGCTTTTGGAAGCAGACAAATTCAGAATAAAACATCAGCTGAACAAATAAGTTGGAGGACTTTAAGTCAATAAACACACTCCTCCTAGTTCATTATACATTGACATATATGCATATACATATGTACTGAGGGACATAGCTCAGTGGTACAGATTCTCAAAGCCTTGGGCCCAATCCTCCAAGAACTAACAAATATAGAGTATCTGTAGGTCAAGCTTTTGTCAACTTCCAGAGCCATTGGGTTCCTTGAAGGCTCATTTTATTTTTTTATTGGATTAAGTCAGACATGCCCAGAAGAATTTTTTCCTTCCTTCCTTCCTTCCTTCCTTCCTTCCTTCCTTCCTTCCTTC
>NW_021604564.1:25972156-26000518 GCF_004785775.1 Grammomys surdaster | reverse complement strand
TTCCTTCCTTCCTTCCTTCCTTCCTTCCTTCCTTCCTTCCTTCCTTCCTTCTTGTCTTCCTTCCTTCCTTCCTGTCTTCCTTCCTTCCTTCTTTCCTTTTTTTAAACTAGAATTCAGCTAATTATGAAGCTAAATTACATCAGAGAAGAAATCTCTTTCATGTAAAATAACTCAACCCATAATGTTCCCATACCCTGTTTTATAATAGAGGACAAAATCTTAGATGTACAACGTGGACTGGGATGTGGGGATGGGGAAGGATAGCTACCAAGGAGTAGCTTACCAAAAGTTACCAGAGTTCTTACTGTTTTCAAGTGTCAAGTGACTTGTCAGAGATGATACTTAAATCTGTTGGTCCAAAAATTCTTTTTCTAAAAATATATCTGAAAGAAAAAAATGATCTAAGTATCGCATGAATTCATTTTTTTATGATGTCAAAAATTAGAAGCAACATAAATGCTCAGAAGCAGCAAATGGCTAAGTAAATTATAGTTTATGATACCATCATCACATATTAGAAACGTATGTTTGGCATAATACAGCAAAGATGTTTAAGGCTATTTCTGAGCTCAAGAAAGAAAATAGATCATTAAAAATATACTATATTTTTATATAGAATTATATATTATATGTATATTACTTTTTTATACTTGCATAATATACTACTGATAAAAATGTTATTTGTATATATATACATACAAGTATATATAATTATATATATGCATATATATATATATATATCCTAAAATTGTCTAAAATAAGCCATTTATTCATTCTATCATTCAAACATAGCATCTTTCTTTGCTGACATGCTCTGTCAAGAGGCCAAGTCAACAGTTACACCATACCATTCCAAATCTCTTCTACAATCTACCAGTTGTGATATTCTCAAACTGGCTTAGGTATTTAATCCAACTTCAAGGTTACTGTCAATAACAATGGAATTTGTACAGGGCTATTAAGAGAAATCAAGAGATAATGTGTAAACATCCCAAGGGTTGGTCAAACAGAAAACCATGCTCATTTTAAACCATTAATTCACTAAATCCCAAAAAAATTATATGGACAGAAAGATGGAGAACATCTACATGGCAGGTCTCATCATTGGCTCACCAGTCACTTTATAAAGTTGAGTTTGGGGTATAACTCAGTGGACGAGTGACAGCCCAACATATGTGCAACCCTAAGTTTCATTACTTGACCTAATGTAATTCACCATCTCCAATTTCAAAATACCCAGTGGATTGATCTTGATGTTACATAACTGAAACCTTCTTGTTTAATGAAGACTGTTAGTTGCTGAGAGATAAACAATAGAGAAAGCATAAGGTTAGAAATTCACCCTGAATGTGGTCCGCATCATGTTACCTACTCATGTCCCAGCAGAGTAACAGGAGAGCTTAGGAAACTATGCCTTATAAGATGCATAGCATTCACAGACACTTTCTTTCGCCTGTAGTTATTAAATGTTTTACAGAAACTAGTTAGGCAGAGTTTATTTAGAACAAATGCTATGTGCATATGCTATTAGAATGAAATTAGTAGTAAAGGAGAAATAATGGACTCCACTTCTGATAGAACAAAGAGAAGTTAGGATAGTAACCAGTCAGGGTGTGGCTGGGAATGTGATAGTGTTAGAAAACAGAAAAATTAAGTAGATATAAGGTATTATAAGGTAGAAACAAGTCAGAAGAGTGATCTTTTCTGTACTCAGAAGACAAATTATTAGCCAGTAGGGGAGATGGCTCAACAGGGAAAGTGCCTGACATTAAAGCATGAAGATTTGTTTCAGATTTCCTTAGCACTCATAAAAAAACAAACAAACAAACAAAAAAACCAAGCTTGTTGTGGCAGAAAGCATCTGTAATCACACTGGGAAGGTAGACTCAGAAGGATCTCAATGATATATATATATATATATATATATATATATATCAGAATATACCAGGAGATATAGACAGATTTTCAAACCCATATGCAAACTTTGTCAAAAATTCCTTTCACTGGAAAAATAAATTGAGAAACAGAGAAATGGAAAATATTATATAAAATCTTACATAAAAGTGACAAGTTTGTGTTGGCTCCTAATTGTCTTATTTCTAGAAAGGCAAACCAACATTTCTCATTACTGTATTGTGCTGAAAAGTTTAGATAACTTCTCACTTTGACACTAGAACACTATTGAAATACTTCTTTACAGGCATACTTTTGTCTCTATGACCAAAATGATCTCAGAACACTCTACATCAATGCAGAGACAGTACTTGACAAGGAGCTAGATCACAGGCAACACATGGTTTCATGAATGAGTGGGTGAATGAATGAATCTGAATGAACCATTTAGCCAGGCCTAAAACCTCGAAACAAGGTTCATTGATCTCCCTTCAAGACCCTCTTTCTTATCCTTTTTATTTTTTTAAAGAAAATGCTAAGTAATTTTTCTGTAGTATTTCACTGGCAATCTTATCCTGATACTGTATATGTTTTATGCATATATCCCTTGACTACGGTTTATATGTACATTGATTAAGCCAAGAAACCATCTCTGCAGAAATTCTTGCAGAGTCCAATATTGTAGCTTCAACCCAGAATGTGTTTTATCTAATCTTGGATCTTCCTTTCACATTTTTCTATCTAAAAGATTATTTTCCTGAAACTTATTTATAAAGATAGAAAAGCCCTGAGGCAAGGAAGATAAAATCTTTAATAAGCATTAAAATTATTTATAAATAATCTATGAATAACTTAGAAATAAATTTGGAGTTGTTCCAGTATATATATATTTCACAGAAGAGATAAAATAAATGGCAATAAAAGTAATCATATGCATATAAAATATTTTCTACTTTAAAAGACAGTGGTGGTGCCCTAATTCTTGCTCTTTATAAGAATTCTGCTTTACTAAGATGCAAATAGAACTTTAGTAAATTAAATAACTAGTTACCATTCATGAGAACTATCAATGGCAGAGTTAGAAGTATAGTGAAGGCTCCTGACTCATAAAGCTCTTCTCTGTACTCCATGCTTCTATATATTTTTGTTACATACCAATTCTGATAAATATTTTTCTCTTACTACATATTTCATATGTATTTCTGTTAATGGTAATTCTGCTTTAGCTGTTTCCCACAGAAATTCTTTATTTGGATCCTGTAAGCATATACCAATATAAATATAAAGCAAAATTATTGAACCTCAATGTTGTTGCATTTAAAAATTCATTAGCTTCAATTGATGGAGAATCCAATTTAAGTCAAATAACTACATTTATGAAATTAAGTCAAGATTTATTGGCTATGGTATTATAACCCATAAGCCATTGTTGAGCTTGAATGTGTTTGAGCAGAAAAGTTAGTTAACAATAATCTTCAAATGATCAAAAACAGATGCAAAGTCACTTTGCATTATGCATATGAGGCAATGTGCAGTAGTCTTCAAAAGGAAAATCCCTTCTTGATACTGTTTACTTTTAAGTCATTGCGCTCATTATTAAAAATTAGTGAGTAGTATTGATTTGGTTGATTTAATAATTCAATATGTTTAAAGGCAATAAGAGCACTTGAAAAGAAAAATATTTGTTCTTATTGTTTATTACCAACTTTAAATATAATGACTCAATTAATCCAGCGTGATTTCCCTAAGCGAATTGAAATTCAATTACCAGACTGATAAGATACCGAAGTCTGTAACTTACATGTCTGGTAGGAGACAGTGCCCAGTGTTGTAATCAATACAACATTCAAGATGTTATATGGTGGTGTTAATTTGCCACAGAATATATGGAAATTTCTTTGACTTCAAAATAAAATAACTCAAATCTACTGCTGTGCTCCTAGTTGCATTTCAAATAAGAACTTTGCAGAATATACACAACTTTAAAAATAGCTGGCCCACTCCCATGCTTCACGTGAGGACATCTGCCACCGTTAGGCAGTAGGAAATCACAGCTAATAAATGCTTCTAGTTAGTAATACTTAGTCAGCAGGAATGTAAATTGCTGTATAAACAAACAATTGTTATACATTGCCCAAGTTAGAACCACAGTTATTCAGGATGCTTTTCCATAAACCTAACCCACATGCATCATGTATATTCTTATATGAAGTTTTCCTTTAATATAATGAACTATTGACCTCTGAGTTGTTGAGAAAGGCCATCCAGAGACTGTCCCACCTAGGGATCCATCCCATCTGCAGACACCAGACACTATTGCTGATGCCAAGAAGTGCTTACTGAGAGGAGTCTGGTATAGCTGTCTCTGGAGAGGCTATGCCAGAACCTGACCAATACACACATAGATGCTCACAGCCAAACATCAGACTGAGCACAGGGGCTCCAATGGAGGAGTTAGTGGAAGGACTGAAGGAGCTGAAAGGGTTTGCAACCCCACAGGAAGAACAACAATATCAACCAACCAGAGCCCTCAGAGCTCCCAGGGACTAAACCACAAACCAAAGAGTACACATGGAGTGACCCATGGCTCCAGCTACATATGTAGCAGAGGATGGCCTTGTCAGGCACCAATGGGAGGAGAGGTCCTTGGTCCTGTGGAGACTCGATGCCCCAGCATAGGAGAATGCTAGGGCTGTGAGGCAGGAATGAGTGGGTGGGTGGGTGAGCACCCTCATAGAAGAAGGGGAGAGAAGGGATGGAATAGTGGGCTTGCAGAAGGGAAACCTGGAAGATGAATAGCATTTAAAATGTAAATAAATAAAATAACCAATAAGAAAACATCAAAGTTGTTTTGATATTTCTCAATCATAACTTTTTAAGTTGGAAGAAACATTAATGGACTCTTTTTTTCAGCTTAAAATGTTGATTATCTCTCTGTGTTATCAAAGAAACTTCACAAAGAGACATCAGGTTGTCCAGAGTCACTGACTGTTTGCCCTAGGACTTCTTTATTTCTTGGAACTGTTGAACACTTCCAGCATTTGTCATGCTGAGAAGGTTTTAACTTTTGGTTTTCAGGGTTGTTTTTCAGTGATTATAAATGCCAGGTGGATTTTTCTATTAGTATTTAAGGTGTGGATTCACCAGCATCTGTTCTTTGTTATCTATGAAGAAAAGTGAGCATATTCCCTTCATTAATTTTTCTTTTTAAAAATGTGTGTATTTGCTTTACATACCAATATCATCTCCCCATCTCCTCCCCTAGGTTCCTGTCAGAAAGCATAACAGAGTATCATTAATAGTGTCAGAGATAAGTTCTTGTCCATGGGATGGGTCTCCCTTTGTTTCTTATAATTTACATCTCAAATGCTGCCCCCTGTTGAGCACCTCACTCAGTGTCACTCCCCACATCCCTCAAACCCTCTCCTCTGAGAGGGTAGGGCCCTACCTGAGTATCATCCCACCTTGGTAGTTACTGAGGCCAGAGAAGGCAGCCCTGTTGGGGAATGATTACATGGTCAGCCTACAGCTTTAGGATCTGTCCCTGCTCCAGTTGTTGAAGGACCCACATGGTGACTGAGCTACAGATGTGCCTGAGGCCTCGGTCCAACTTGAGTATGCTTTTCAGTTGGTGGCTCAATCTCTGAGAGCTCCCAGGGGTCCAGGTTAGTTGACTGTGTCTTCTTGAGGAAGTCTTCCTTTCCCCTTCTGGGCTGTCAATATTTCCCCCAACTCTTCAAGTGTGTAATGCATTCCTTGTTTTTCATGGCTTCTCAAGTATTTTGACTGTGTCATTCACTTAGATAACATTGCTGTTCTTCTCACTGTTTGCAGTTGCTTTGCTTAAGGTCTGAAATCTACCTAACTTCTCCAATGTGTGTGTAGAAGTCAGTACTCTCCTGTCGTGTGAGTTCGAAGGATCAAACCCAGGTCATCTGGCTTTCTCTCCCTAGCCCCCAAACTAAATATTTTGAGGTTTATTTTTGCCTTTGGAGGATGTGGGGCTGGCCAGGAGAGCTTGATGATTTTATTTTATTCTCATGGAGCTCATTTTCTTTTGGAAACATTATCTTTCTAAATTATACTGAAATCTGCTGTAAGCTTTTAAGGGTCAGTTTGCAAAGTATTTATATTAAAACAGTTAACATATACAATTATGTTTAACTTTCTTGAAATATCAAAGATGTACATAGAGACATTAATTCTGAAACCTTGGAAAATGATTTCCTCACTCAAGGAGACTTGACTGTCAACAATAATTGCTGTCACTGAATCAAGTTTATAATGAATTAATCAAAATGCACATGAAAAGTGTTTATATTTATACCAAATCACAAGAAATTATTTTGCTATACATTTTACAGAAATGTATTCTGGGATGGAATAAATGTAATAATTAATGAAACAATTGATCTGAGAATATAGCTGAAATACATGAGTGCTACATCATGTCTCTACCTGCAGTAAAGAAGCATAGAATTTCACTAGCATCAGTTGCTATAAGATGTTTGAGAATTAATTTCCTTGTACTTCATATTCTTTTAAAACCAAACTAGTCAGCCAAATTTTCTAGTTACACTGTACATACAACCAACCATGTCACAATTCTGGAATCAGGATAGGAATTTACTGATGATTCTATGTGTCATTAGTATGATTCCTCAAAAATATTAGTGTGATTTCTTTATTTTTAAATGTATTTTTTATTGGATGTTCTGCTTATTTACATTTCAGATGTTATGCCCTTCCACCATTTCTTCCCCACACCCAGGAACTCCCTATCCTGCCCCCCCCCCAGCTGAGTCGCGGGGGGTTTCCACCCCCCCCCCCCCCCCCCCCCCCCGCCTATCCTTACCCATTCCTGCCTCCTTGCCCACGAATTTCGTGCATCCTGCCTTCATGGGACCAAGGACCTCATCTCCACCAATGCCTGACAAGGCCATCCTCCACTGCATATACAGCTAGAGCTATGGGTCACTCCATGCATGTTCCCAGGCTTGTGATTTAGACCCTGGGAGCTCTGGTTGGTTGGTATTGTTGCTCTTCCCATGGGGTCACAAGCCCATTCAGCTCCTTCAGTCTTTTCTATACCTCCTACATTGGGGACCCTATAATCAGCTCAATGGTTAGCTTCGAGCGTAAGCCTCAGTATATGTCAAATTCTGACAGAGCCTTTCAGGAGACAGCTATATCGGGCTCCTGTCAGCATGCATTTCCTGGCATCAACAACAGCATCTGTGTTTGGTGACTGCATATGGGATGGATCCCCAGGAAGGGCAGTCTCAAGATGGCTCCTTCTTCAGTCTCTACTCCATACTTTGTCTCTGCATTTGCTCCCTTGAGTATTTTGTTACACCTAAGAAGGACCAAAGCACCCATACTTTGGTCTTCCTTCCTCTTGAACTTCATGTGGTCTTTAAGTTGTATCTTGGGTATTGTGACCTTTTGGGTTAATATCCACTTATCATTGAGTGTATACCACGTGTATTCTTCCATGATTGGGTTACCACACTCAGGATGATACTTTATAGGTCCATCCATTTGCCTAAGAATTTCATGATTTCATCACTTTTAATGGTTGAGTAGTACTCCACTGTATAAATGTACCACATTTTTTTGTATCCATTCCTCTGTTGAAGGACATCTGCATTCTTTCCAGCTTCTGGCTATTATACATAAGGCTGCTATGAACATAGTGGAGCAGGTGTCCTTGTTATGTGTTGAAGCACCTTTTGGGTATATGTCCAGGAGTGGCATAACTGGGTCCTCAGGTAATACTATGTCCAATTTTCTGAGAAACTGCCAGACTGATTTTGAGTGGTTGGATCAGCTTGCAATCCCACCAACAATGGAGGAGTGTTCCTCTTTCTCCACATCCTTGCCAGTATCTGCTATCCCCTGAGTTTTTGATCTTAGCCATTCTGACTGGTGTGAGGTGTAATCTCAGGATTGTTTTGATTTGCACTTCCCTGATGACTAAAATGTTAAACATTTCTTTAGGTGCTTTTCAATCATTCAAGTTTCCTTAGTAGAGAATTCTTTGTTTAGTTCTGTACCCGATTTTTATATAGGGTTATTTGATTGTCTGGAGTCTGGGGGAATTACCATCCATGACCTCAAACTGTACTACAGAGCATTAGTGATAAAAACTGCATGGTATTGGTACAGAGATAGGCAAGAAGATCAATAGAATAAAATTAAAGTCCCAGAAATGAACCCATACATCTATGGTCACTTGATCTTTGACAAAGGAGCTAAAACCATTCAGTGTAAAAAAGACAGCATTTTCAACAAATGGTGCTGGTTCAACTGGAGGTCAGCATGTAGAAGAATGCAAATCGATCCATTCTTATCTCCTTGTATAAAGCTCAAGTCTAAGTGGATCAAGGACCTCCACACATAAATCCACATACACTGAAACTATTAGAAGTGGGGAATAGTCTCGAACACATGGGCACAGATAAAAGTTCCTGAACAGAACAGCAATGGCTTATGCTCTGTGGGGCGGTGGGCTGTGAGAAGCAGATGGGCATTTGTTCTATGGCCATGGATCATGTAGGAATAGTGCCTCAGGCTCTCTCACATGTAGATGAGGCATCCCCAAGTTCTCAGACCAAGCCAATAGAGGTTATCTGCTACCAGACCTTAACCCACCCCCAAACTGTATATATTTAGCTGAGAAGTAAAAGTGTGTGAGAATCATCCCGTTGTCCAAGAGTATCTGTCGAAAGAGCTGTAACACTTGGGAAAAAGATCTGCTTTCCTTAGGCATCTTTTGGGCCCTCCCCTCTTTGCTAAGTAGCGGGCACCTCACTGGCTCAGCAAGAGCTGTAACACTAGAGCTGTAACACTTCCGGGTCTGCTCTCCTGAAACGTCTTTGGGATCTTTGGGATTCTCCCCTCCACACTGCCCAGACCGGCTTAGCATGGAGGGAAGGGTGCAGCACCTGGGAGAAACTGGGTGCTGCGACAGTGGAAGATTCCCCCCCGGCCCCCCGCACCAGGCCAGGCAGGAGACCTATGGAGATACAGACAGATGCAGTGGCAGTAGCAGACCCCTCCCTACTTGTTCCCTGTTCCCTGTCTGGCTGGAGATCCTCATGGAATACCCTCTGGACCAGGGATCCACAATGCTCTAAGATCAAGAATTGACAAATGGGACCTCATAAAATTGCAAAACTTCTGTAAGGCAAAGGACACTGTTTAATAGGACAAAACGGCAACCAACAGATGGATCTTTACCAATCCTATATCTGATAGAGGGCTCATATCCAATATATACAAAGAACTCAAGAAATTAGTGTGATTCTTATTCATACAGAGATGCTCACTAATCCTAGCATGGTATACACACTCCTCTTGATAGTCCCTTGCTTGTTTTATCATATATTACCCATGCATAAAATACATTTGGGTCTATGATGTAATTCCTTCTCATCTATTCTGTTCATTCCAGCGACACCAACAAATTTCTCATATGAAAGGTTTCTGGATTCAGTGCATGAAATAAGTCAGACAATGTTTAATGGGAGGAAAAAGGGTTAGGAAATGTCTCCTTAGGCTGCAAAACTCAGTACACTGAGTAAAGCATTTGTCATGCAAACATGGGGACCCAAATTAAAATCCCAGAAATTTACTTAAAGCTAAACACATAGTATGTGTCTGTAATTCCAGTGTCCCTTTGATGAAAGAGGAGCCAAAGACCAATGAATCCCAAGAATCTGCTGGGGCCCCTAGGATCATTATGTAAACAAGGCCTTCTATCAGACAAGATGGAAGATGTCATCCAAACCCATGTAAGTCCTGTGACATCCACATGCACATGATGACACACACACACACACACACACACACACACACACGAGCGCGCACGCACGAGCACACACACGTACATTTTCTTTGCTTCATATTCTTGCAGGTAGTTGAACACCAAATGTTTAAAAACTAGAGTTTAGATACATGACTGCCTCCAGCCTACTCACAATGCAGCCCTGATGACTTTTACATACATATCTGGGAAACCTAAACCCATCATAGCACCTCACCAGATGGCTCCTTTTATTTAACAACCTCTTTAAAAAGATAATGCTGTTAAACTTCCACATTCAAAAGGCACATGGTTCTGTTTAATACTGGGTGAATGTGAGATATTGATGGCAAAAGTTTTTAATGAGTTACCAGAGACTAAACATTTATTCTTCCATCCTAACTCAAACATTTACAATGCTCCTATTATATCTGAGGAGGGAGCACATCATATTATCAGCACTGGTTACAGTATTGCTTTATGTGCACCATTCTTAACCACCACTATCCTTTATTGGCCTACCTCAATTGTAGGTTTGGAGGGAGGGGAAAGTCTCATTGACACCATCTGTGACCAGCAAGACTGAGATGGACATATTTCCCCTTGTCACCTTATAGTAGCTTACAGGTCCTTCAAGTTAGCTTCTTGATTTCTCTGAGGGTAAAAGTGGAAGAAAGTACTCACCTCTCACTGTTGGAGGAAGGAGTCAGGAGTTGCATTTCATCCTCCAGTTAAGTTTGAAGGGGAATTTAAATGCAAGTCTTGTGTGACATGCACTATACTTGGAGAATCTCTAAAGGATGATTAGCCATGCTACCACATAGACTTAGCCATTCGTGTGCTGTTATATACTTGCTGTTATTTTGGTCACCTATTTTTTTTAGGTTTTCCACATTTCAGTTTACTTTGCAAGTGTCTACATCTTTTGAAAGAAATCATTTTATTTCTAAATTAAGATTGCTACAGTTAGTTTTGTTGCTTGCCACTGAGGCAAAAACGTATTCACTGCTTCTTTGAAAAGCACGTGTCGACTGCAGGAGATACAGCTGCCTACATGTCAGTCCTCTTATGTAGTCAGGCAGGGACAGGATTTAGTATTTAATCTACAACAGCTATAAGACAGTATCTACTCACTTTCAGGAGCATAATGTGAACAGACTTCCTTCTTTTTAAAGATTAATTTGGTTACAAGTTCTATCAAGACTGGGTTCTTTTTGGTTTGAACTTTGTGAAGACCCTTTATAAAGTATGTGTATATATCTATATCTATATCTATATCTATATCTATATACCCATACCTATACCTCCTGTTACAAGTTACTTGTTTCTAGTTTCCCTATTTAAAAATGTTTTAATAAATATTAGTTAACTTTTTATATACACCTCAACAATCATGTTTAGAAATGGGAGCATAGTGACCTTAACAACACTCTGATTTTTCAAGCCATTAAATTGTCTATTTTAATAGGAAAATGTTGAATATTTATATTCAACATAAATTTATATTCGACATATATATTTGCCTTGAGAATAGACACACAAAGTAAAGGAATACATGATTGTTAACATTAAGGAATTTAGAATGTAGTGCAAAAACTAGTTAGTTGTAGAAACAAAGGGGCAACAAAATTTAAGACATCATCAAAGTTACTTAAGTGGTGGAACTAACTAAATCAAATGTTTAAGGTGTGGGAGAAAAGAACACATACTACCCCTGGCCACTGCAGAATATATAAAGTATAAACAAGTAAGTGGAAACCAGAACAGAGATAGGCTGAAAAGACTGGCACACAACATGCCAAGACCAAGTTCTCAGCACAAAGGAGATGTATTTGCTCCAGAGGGACAAAGAGTAGGAAATGAGAGACAAAGACAGGAGATAAAGGACAAGGATGAAGGGAAAGGGATCAAGGGAGGAATAAACGGGTTTTAGTCCTGGTGGGATGAAGGACTAACTCTGGATAGAGAGGAAAGAGATGTGGTCCACAGGCAAATGAAAGTTTATAACTGTAAGTTGGGAAACCCAATGTTAGGATGAGGTACTTAATTATGTTCTGTCTCTCTAGTCAGCTGTACCTAGTATCAATAAAAACACATGATTTCATCTCTATTTCCTTTTGACCTTAATGTTTATTTTGCATCATATTTATATAACATCAGCTTTCTGGAACTTTATTTGCATGGCCATATTTTTAGTATCAGTATTTTTTATTTTCTGCTTTTTACCTGTGCTTATAGTAAGCAGTGTCTAGTTGGATTTATTCTGTGGGTACTGGAGACTGAATCATGGTGCTACACATGCTAAGTAAATGCTCTATCATGAATCCTTCATTTTTTAATTTTTTTGTCGATTTGTCACATAACTACACCATCTAGTTCACTTAGTTATAATTAATAAGGTTGGATTGACTTACCTATATGTATTGCTATTTGTCTCAATTTTTAATTTTTGTAATCTTGAAGTGGGATTCTGGTGGGATAATATTATGTAACAGTTTCCTGAGAAATTGACATTGTATCCTGAAGGGCAGCTTCTTAAGCAAGAAGATAAACAACACAAAATAGCTTCAGAAAATCCCCCAAAACTGATTCTCTAGGCCCTTCACCGCCAGAATAAACAAGCCAAGTTGCAGAGACTCTGAGACTCTAATAGATTCCTGTAACAAGGAAGAAATCAACCAAGCTGCCTGGAAAAAGTTTGAACCTACTGAGTCCCTTAGAAGAGTCATTTTCCAGCCTGTTAAGATGCTGCAGGCTTTGAAGTGTTCTCCGGGTTACCATCTTTGTGAATTGTCACCTGTGTGGGGTAGATTTGGGTGATGCCCCTATCTTTCAATTGCTTCTGCTCCTGTAAGTCACCTTTTAACCATACATCACTTAATTAATTTTGATAAGTTAATTAACTTCAATAAACCTCATGCTTCAGCACTTTGGACTTTGAAGGTTTGTGTACTTCTGTCTGTATTAAGATCCCTATCTGGGGTAAGTAGATTTGTGTGTATCATTTTACTAGGAAAAGTTTTTGTCACACAACCAGCATATGTCATATTTATTTCATTCTATTCTTTCCAGGGTTTCTGTTGAGAATCACTACATGTGATATGATTTTCAGATGACACATATTTTGAACTCACTGTATTTGTTTTGTCTGTTTTACAATATTTGTAAACCCCACACAAGAAATACAATATTGCTCAATTGCCACCTTTTAAAATGTGGTTTAGTTGATTCTTTTTCTCTGTCCTAAGATGACAAATTATTACTGTCTTCTCAGTTCAATGTTCTCATGATATTCTTTCTTCAAAGACAGAACAGATAAAATTGAGTATTCATATTCTTTCTAGGATTGGCTTGAAATTTAAACACACGCTATCACTTTTAAGCCTCACTTTTTTGTACAAAAGAAGCTATTCTAAATTTAATGGCTTCAAAAAACCCAGTTCCCTCTTCCTCATGAGCATTGGTTGGCAGATTCCAGTGAAAACAGTGAGAATTGCAAAGCCTGTCTCCATGTGTTTCTCCATCCCTAAAGAGATTGGACAAGGCATACTGATGTAGCACAGCCTTTCAATTAGGTCATCACTAGTTATTCAACCCCTCTACTTCAGCCTCAAGCTCAATGTCTCATTGGCCAAAAAATGTTCCATGGCCAAATAGTGTCACTATTTGACAACCCAACAAGCTTTGATTTCATATATCTTGTACAATATTCACCCTTGACCCTAAGGGACACACCTGTGAACTCTTAAAATATTCTGTCTGTGGTGATTTATAAGCCTATGAATTTTCTGACACAGTGAACCTCCTTGATGAGATAATTTACTCTAATAATGTCATTCATAGTAAGCAACTGTTTTGTGTGCTTGAGGTAGTGAGCCATTCTGCCCCAATTGGATTATATGTATTATGTTAATTAATGTAATTATTGACGAACACCATTGGTTTATTGAGAGGCTAGAATCTGCCTTTAAGAGCATCTAAGATCAGTCACATTGACATGTGGTAACATTCTGGAGTTCAAAGCTCAGAAGAATTTTCCATATTGGCCACCTTTCATACATGTTGCTCCATACTTCTTGATACATGCTCTTGCATGTATGAAGAAATACATATGATGTACATAGTCTTGCCCACATACATCATTGGTGAGATAAACATGCTGCTTGTGTTACTGGAAAAAGAGAGCCATATTCTTCTGTGTAGTACTTCCAAGACCAATGTGCATGCATTCTTTGCAAATTTTAATCCATATTTTCTCATGTTAACTATCTAGAATCATAAGTATCATAGCTTGTGAGTATTTAAAATGAATAATCAAAAATGAAGCTGATCTTGGAGAGGGGGTTTTTAACTCAGTCTTGAAGATCAAGAGACAAGACTAATTGGAACCATTAATATAGGTCCTTAATTAATTAATTAACTGTTTTTTAAAGATTTTTATTTTATGCATATGAGTATGCCACCATTGCTCTCTTTTGACACACCAGAAGAGGACACCAGACCCCATTACAGATGGTTGTGAGCCACCATGTGGTTGCTAGGAATTGAACTCAAAACCTCTGGAAGAGTGGTCAGTGCTCTTAACCACTGAGCCATCTCTCCAGCCCCCTAATTAACTATCATAATGCTTTGCAGGAGACAAGGCAGACCTGAAGTTCAAATGAATGGATCCCACCACAAACCAAGCAGAACAGTTAGAACAGTCTGAACATAGGAAATCAATACTGCCTTGATTGAATACATCGGTAGACAGCAGCGACTCACTCCTTCACTTCTTCTCTCCTTCCTTTCCTCTCACACCAATCTTAATGAAGTCTAAATAATAAAGAAAAATTTATGACGGGAAAGCCAAATGCATAGGTTGAGAGAAGAGGCCCTCTCTCTCTCTCTCTCTCTCTCTCTCTCTCTCTTTCTCTCTCTCTCTCTCTTTCACACACACACACACACACACACACACACAAACACACACATATGCGCACACAAGTAATAATAATACATAACTATTTTACAGGAATAATCTTTACTTTTTAGGCATGCTTTATGCTATGTCATGAAATTGCTTACTAAAGGCTATGAGACTATAAGGTGAAAAACTCTTAATAATTCACCTCAATTTCAGTTCTTCTGTTATTGTTAGGGTATTTGAATTCTATCTGTGAATAACAGAGCTTTGAGATGTATGTTCATCTAGGAGGAATAATGAGCAAACTTCAGAAAGAAAAGAAACCGTAAGTGAATTGAGAGGTTGCTACATGGACTGTTTCAAAAAAAATGTCTTTAGGCTATACTATCTGTCAGAAGCATATTATATCCAACTAGGCCATTGTAGCCATTATTTAAAATTAGAAGATATACTGTTATCAAACCATAGCAGCCAAGAATCTAAAGTGGCATTAGAAATGTCCAAGGAAGGATAACTGGCAATCTTTTCAGTGACTCCCATTCAAGATCATGATTTAATAATATGTCATAAATAATATATCCCTGACAATAACCAAGAGTGTTAAAACTCATGAGATAATTTACCTTAACATATCTTTGATTTATCATGGCTTAGGGTTATTCTTATACATAAGCCATCCTTAATTGTGTTTAATTTGTTTTCTTTGGTAGGAAAAGGAGGCCAACAATGAAAGTCCTTGCTTAGAGAACTAACATCAACTTCATTTTATAAATACATGAGTAATATATAGCTTATGTCATATTGGAGAGCAAATGAAAAGACTCTGTCCTCTGGGATGGTTCATATAAACCCTACTTCTCTCTGATTCCAATGCAGACATATTGGAAAGTAAGCAGAATGTTGAAAGATTTGAAAATTATTTCTATTTTAACTTCATCTTCTGCTTCATAAGTTATAAAATATTTGACCCTCACACATTTTCTTTACATGAATACTTAACTACTTGTATAATGGCAGAAATAGTTCCAGATATGAGCCAATAAAGATACTAGTGAATGGGTTCTCCCTGAAAATCAAGCATGCAGGTTGAAAGCACCATGCCCAAAACATTGACATGCTAGGAATTAATTATATACAATAGTGCAAGATTTGGAGAAAGATTTTATTTTTCCATAATTAACCATTTACAAAAGTAGATTTAGATTTGAGGTTTTGATAATTATATACAATATCAAGACACAATTTAGCATAGTAGAATTGGAAAGCACTTGGATGGTCTTCTGGGTATTTGTTAAAGGACCATGTAAGTTCTAGACAATTTGAATCACCAGTACCTCAGACAGCATTTGAAAACAAAATAAATACCATTGGAGTTAAGTTTCCTAGTCTAATATTCTTTGATATTTTGGCAAAATTGGTCCTGTAGCTTTATAATAATTACTAGATATATGCTCTAAGAAGTTTGAAGTATTCAGTGAGCAGTATTGCTCAATTGGCTTCCATATCTAACATGTTCTATAAGTCAAACCTGCTTGTTCTTTCTCCATTCTCATGCCATGAATTCTTTGATTCAGTGAAAAAGATTTTTTTGTTATTTCAAATTAGAAAAGCATTAGCTTACATGATTTCATTTTCAATTGTGATACATCTCTAAAAATGAAAGCAACATAACTTTCATTAATTGTGTATTTTGAAGCCATGGTCAGTAAAAGTCATCTAATCACAGTATTATGTTTAGTTTTAAAATTGCTACTAACTGAAACAGTAAGTAAAAATGGTAGTACTGAGATTCATTCCTTATACTAGTGCATGTTTAATTCAGCATCCTGTCCTTGTTTAAGCATACCTTTAAAATTACATGCTACCAATCATATCTCTGAGCAGGGTAGACAAAATATGAATCACCACTTAACAGAATCCTTAATTCTCTTCTGTATCTTGGAAGGTCAGTCATTCTCAACAAGAATACTGTATATCTTTGGAAGCTTCTGAGCTTGAATGACTCCATTTTGATATTTATCATGGTATCACTTTATATGACAGCATCATTTCACACATTGAATTGAAAAGTAAGATGTTTAGCCTTTTAATTTGTCTACTTAAGTCAATTTTATAATTCTCTTGCACATAATATGATTATAGAGATATACATATAACTATGTAAAATATTAGATAAAATTGAAATTATTAGCAGAAAAAAAGATAACCATTGAATTGTAAGGCTGAAAGGTAGGCTGACAGTGGAATACAACACCCCACATCCACAGTTTCGAGAAATATAACTACTGTAAAAAAAATAATTTTTAAGCTTTGTGAATTTTTGTTTTTCTTATGAATCACAATTATCATTTTACTGCTTTTAAGATGATATCCTGCTTCAGAGGGCTTCAAAACTTTAGTTTCAACTGACATGAAGAATTAAAAATAAAACATTATAGGGAAAGCAACAATCAGGTTATTCTTAAAGACAGCGTGTGATGTGAAATATATGTGTTGAGTTGGATCTTCTAAGTCTGTAGCCTCAGGCATTATGTTCCACTGAGTCTTTTTGCAGTTAACAGAGTCAATGCACCCATACAATAAAATGTCCCATTAGAAAAAAAAGAGTATCAGGTTCTTAGAATTATTTATATCACTGCCTAAACATATGAGCTAAGTAATCCTTAAGATAACACAAGCTATATTAAACAGGTTGTTTAAATTCTAGATTTTACTGTCACATCCACGATAATACTTCTTTATTATACAAGGAAGGACATTTCAATCTATGTTTCTGAGAAAGATTCTAGTGTGGATATTTATTATGTATGAGTCTAAAGCAAGAGTTAGAAAGACTTTGTCAATGTGTCAAATAATATCACAGAAGATATTCAAACTCTTAAGAGTATATAGTAGCACTTCTTCCATGTCTTCTGTGAGCTAAACATGTCTTGCAGAAAACAAGCTCAGAATGTGTGACAGAACATTGACAATACTGGATTATGATCCCATAAACAGCAATTTCCTTTCTTCTCCATTCCTTTGTCCTCTCTCTGGAACAATATCCCTTAAACCATTCTGTCTTGGAACTGCATCTTTCATACCACTGCAGCTCAGTGGGTCATACGCAACAGGAATGACCTTTCCAAAGACCTTCTGGACCTGACATGAAAATACAGTGCAGTCTAATTGCACACACTCTATTCTCAGTAAAATATCAATGCTCAGCAAACCTTTACATTGAAAAGAACAGATTTGTGATGCTCAGAACAACAGATGTTAACTTGCTATTACATTAAAAACGGGACATAAAAGAGAATGATATCCTGTTCTGTCATATGCTGTGAGTTGATCATCTGCATCTGCGTGGCATGTTTGGGTCTAAATGAAGCGAGTTGAGTTTCCAGAGGGAATATCCATTTACTGCTGCATAGCCAAGGCAATTACATTTCTTTCCTGCGGCATTCATCCATCATAGCACAAGTCCAGTGTTCGCATTGCAGCTTAAGTGAGACCAAAAAGACTAAGCATTGCATGCCAGGCACTGAGTGTGTGAGTGAGACGCTAAAGAGAAGAGGGCGGGTAATGCTGACAGCCCAGGGTAAAGGGAGAGCCTTCCAGCACACTCAGAATGCTTTGAGTCATCTTGTCACTTTCCCACAGAATTAATTTAATTAGCCTCTCCCTCTCCTGGAATCTGGTACTGATCCTAACCTTGAGCGGCTGCTGATGGAAGGTCTATGTCAGCCCCTGCCCAACTACATGAGCATTCTTCTACTCTGTAATGGTGATTTGCCTCAGGTGAAAAATAGGATCACTCTCTTTCTCTATTGATTTCTGAAAAAGAAAATGCTTCCTCCAAACCACTTCTGCATTATTATCTTTGTTACCACTTTTTATAGAGAGCTGCACTTTCTCTGTGAAAAAAAAAGAAGGAAGAATTAAAAAAAAAAAAGACTGCCAAGCCCTTGCTGATGTCGAGAGGTAAAATCTAAAATCAAATCATCTAACAGATGGAAACACATGACGCCTTTCAAGGAAAGGGATTATTATTTTTAAAATAGAATATCAGTGTCATTGTTTAGCATATATTTTAAAGTTTAAGAAGGAAATACATAATCATTGAAATAATAGGTGTGATTTTACATCTAGGCTTACATTTTTGTGAAATTCCATCCTTTATGTTTTTACCTTTACCCCATTTTGGTTGATAAATTAACAGGTATTTTATCAGTGAACTTTCTGAAATAGTATTTTATTAACTGAATACAACACACAGGGTTCAGGGTATTTTGTTCTTCTTTTATTCCTAAGATTTAAACTGTCCTAAAAATGCAGGGAAACACACATAAGAGAGGAAGGAAGGATTTGTTTGAGCTCACATTTTGAGGATCAGTCCTTCATGATGAAGAAAACATGTAATAAGAATGGCTGTAGCTGTGGCAACAGAGACATGGCGGGGATGTTTGCAGGGTGCCCACAGTCAAAACAGAGACATGAACTCTGGTGTTCAGTTCACATTCATTTTGGTTTTCTCTCATTCATTCTGGTGCCACATTCACGGGATGGTGCCACCCACATTCAGGATTTATCTTCTCTGTTCAGTTAAACCACACTAGAAATGCCCTCACAGATGCCCCATGATGTGTCTCCTGTGTGATTCCAAATCACTTCCAAACTTTATTGACAATAAAGTTGAATCAACACAATTATTCATGTTCCCAAACATGAATGGTCCTTGAAGACTTTCCGCTAAAAGAAATGGATTAATCCAAGGAGATTGAGTACTTGGTATTCCACCTGTTTAAGAAATCTAGAGTTGCTGGTTCCTAAAAAGTAATAAACAGGATGGTAGGGAAAAAATAAAATCGGTAATTGCCCCTCAACAAGCATAGTGTTTGGACCATGGAAGATGAGTAAATTCTAGAGGTGTACAGTATGGAAATGTGTGTATACTTAGCTACAATGAGCTGGGCAAGTAAAGTGTTATTTGAAAGAAAAACTACACCACATGATAAAAGAAGTCAAAATGAGCATGGCAGACTTTATGTTAATTGAAGTAGATCAAACAGAATCAAGAATCTTGTATTCATATTTGGACACTAAAATAATTATCTCATAGGAGAAAAAACAGTAACATCAGAAACTGTGAATGTTGAGGGAGGGACATGGGGAGAGAGGCTACTGTGTACAAGGCATTTTTGTATAGGAAAAAAAATAGCTTCTAATGTTCTGTAGCACAGTAAGGTGACTTGGGTTGGCATCAATTGTTGTTTATTTTAGTGTAACTAATAGAGCAGATTTTGAATGTTCTCAACACACATACACACACACAAGATTAATATTTTAGAGGATGCACATGCCATTTATTCTGATCTAATTATTATGTATTATGTACTTGTACCAAAATCTCACATTGTAAGAAATAAATATGTAGAATTACTATATTGAAACAAATTTTAATCTAATGGCTCTTGCACTATTAAATTACGGCCACTTAACTAGTCCATCCAGAGAAAGATTGCTTGATTATTATGTACTGAGACTCTATGGCTTCTTCGGAGGAAAACACAATTACAACTTGACATCTTAATCAGCAATAGTTTGTTTTGCTCCTTGCCACCACTAACAAGGAGGTTCACTTTCCATGGATATTCTAGCACACCTATAATAGGCTGCTGGTGAACAAATTCCTGGAGACTGCAAATGACCAATATTATGTATACAAAAGAAAAAAATCCTCAGTTAAAATGTAACTAAAAGAAGTTAATCTGTAATAATAAACTTCACATTTTTATTAAATAATTTATTACCTTATAGCTTCTATATGACATTCTATTAAGTTATGTCTTTACCTAGATTATATTTTTATATTGTCTAGAAGTTTATTTACCATTTTGGTAGGAAAGGTCTTTCAGCAACTATACAACTAATCCTGCAACCAGCTTCTGTATTTACACCTTGCCTACTTCCAAGGAATTATTTCTGAAACTTGAGTAAGTATTCCTCCACTCCATCTACCATGTAAACTGTTCTTAAGTCACAAATCAGCATTTTGGCTTTTCTTTAATAATTTAACTCTTAATTAATATTTATCAACAGAAAGACTGAGTACTATGCTGACTACTGACTTTCAAATAAAGTGTGTTTGGCACTGTCCCTTTCTCTTTTATAAATTTCTGAAAACTCACAGATGAATTCCAGATTACAAATACTTTAATTCTACTCAAACAAGTCTAAATCCCAATGTAGGAGAAAGGATTAGCTCAAACATCAAATGATGACCAGGAAAATGAGCTACTCTAATAGTAAGGTATAAACAGAGCATGCATGTCTTTGATACCAACTATTGGTTGTCAACTTGACTATATCTGGAATTAACTAAAACCCCAAGAGAGAGCGCACACATGCAAGGGATATCATCCATGACTAATTCAGATCATTGAAGGATGAAGACACACCTTTTCTAAAGATCTTTAATAGAGGTTTTGCAGGTCCCTGTGGCTGGAACACAGGGACATCCTTCACAACAGCAGGCCCCAATAACCCAAGAAAGTCTCTGGGTTTCCAAAAACGGTTTTATTGGCATGATGAATGATAGGTGAATCAGGGCAGACCAGAGTTAAATAGGGAGGGAGAGGGGGGAGGGTTTGGGAAGAATGCTTAATTGGCTACCCCTTCTGGCCTTCAGGTATCTCATTAGTATGTAAATCTCTCTAGGGCTGAGGCTCAGATGTCTATCTGCTGCAAACTTCCCATTCTCTAGTTCTACCATGCTCTCTGCTCCTCCTCCATGAAGCGGTTTGGCTGTTTTCTCATGTTTACTGCTCCCATGGACTTACAATCACTTTCAAGTACCACAAGAAATCAAATTCTAACCTCCTAAGAATGCAATTGACCTCATAGATCACAGTGGCCAGTGCTTGAAAGAGTGTGTCCTTCTAGTCTGTATCACCATTTATTTAGGACTTGTTATGGCCACAATTAAGGCCAAGTCATTGTGAGACTTGCTCATAAAGCCTTTCAAATGGGTTTTGTTACTAAGAACATAATGGTTATCTATTACATTTCTAATATTGACACTTTTAGTGTAGAGGAATCTCTCTTTTTCCTCTCTCTGTCCTTCTCTCTCTCTCTCTCTCTCTCTCTCTCTCTCTCTCTCTCTCTCTCTGTGTGTGTGTGTGTGTGTGTGTATGTGTGTGTGTGTGTGTTTGTGTGTTGGGGGTTATTGGTTTTTAACTTTTCATCTTGACAAACTCTCTTATTGTTCTATATAGCAGTGTACTAGACTTTTTCTAGTTTTCCTATCTGAAGATAACAACATAATCAAATAATGAACTTTGTCACTTCTTTTCCACTATTTATTACTAACATCATAGGTCCTTGTTTTATTTCTTTGGTTAGGCCTCCACTAACCTGTTAAATTGTAACAAATAAATCAAAGGCCTTCATTTTATTTACTATTCTTAGGAAAATTCACTCAGTAAATAACTATTTGATGTACACAACAAAATTGACAGTGCTCTAGATCAGAGCCCTTGCTGACAAAGCAGGGGGATGACAGATGGTCTCTTGGCTCTTGTGGTACCATTAGTTGAAAGGAAGATATGTTATACAAGAAGGAAACTTACAAATTAACTTCAGATAATATCCAGTGCTGTGGAAAAGCTAAACACTACTGCAACAAAGAAAAATCTATTGAGCTAGTAAGCCTTAGAAAACAGCTTGCTATGACCACTTTAACTAAAGGTGTTGAGATGAGCCTTGGGCTATATAGAGGAGTCTCCTACCTGAGACCATGGAAGGTGTTCCAATGCACAGATGTAAAAATCCCTGAGCACTAACTGGATGACTTATTAGAAGAAATTCAGGTTACCAGTTTTGTTACTATTGAAACAAAAATCCAAAATCATTTTTTAAAGTAAATTAAAATTGTTTAACAAAATTTACGGAAAGAATACAATTTTAATGGGGATGGAAGTGAAAGATTTGAGAAGACTTGTAAGAAGAAAAAAATGATCAAAATATAGTTCATAAAAAATATTTGAAACGAAAGTGCATCTAAATCATTTTGAAACTCTGAAACGCTATATTGTTTTTTATTGACTTCAGATAATTTAAAGAACAGAATACAATAGTCATATACAATACATATTTATTAGTAACTGAGATTATGTGTCAAGATTTTCATTTTGTATTTATGTTATATGAAGCCATGCTAATAAGCTAATTTGTACATTTCTTTCCTGCATGTTTTACAAGCATTAATTTATAAAAATTTTTGTCGTAAGATTTATTTTATTTTTATTTGTGTGTTTCTGTCTGTCTGTCTGTCTGTATATATGTCTGCGTTTATGTGCACCTTACTGTACATGACTGCATAGGCCAGAAAGAACATCAGATCCCTGGAAATGGAGTTGCTGATTGTTGTAAGCTATCCGATGTGAATGCTAAAAACCATACTCCAGTCCAAAAACAATAAAAAGTTTTGTTTGATTAATATTTAACTATAAGAAAATAAAATTAACTTCTTCAAAGATAATTATGGCATCAATCTTCAATTTTCTGTTCTCCACTCTGCACCCAGCTTAACAGGAATGCCAACAGTGTAATTCACCACACTGACATACAAACTTTAAAAGCAAAGAATATTGGTAAATATAAAATTTACTGTGTCATCTATATTGAAGAAATATCAAATGCTATTTTTCTCAACAGAGTATTTTACCCTACTTTAAATAATTTTCCCAAGGGTAGGGAAAATTGCAAGCTAAATAAAAAAAAAATCTTGCTGCTTGCAGAGCCACAAGAGAAGGTGCTACTTTGAGATACACAGGTTTACTAAAGGCATACTTACAGGAAATATACTTATTTGCATAAATAATTGGATATTGATGATGGTATGTAATACCCAGGAACTTCAACCTCACATTATCAAAACTCAGAAGTTTTCTTAACCCTATTACCCTTCCTGTTTGATGACTCTAACATGTGTGCTGGCGGAATGTACAATTTCACTTTTTTTTTTTTAATTTTGGAATTAAAATATAGCTAATTGCATCATTCTCCCCTTACCATTCCCTCCTTTCAACAAATTCATGGCGTCTTTTTCTTTAAGTGTTGTGATATCTTCTCTATCTATACCTATTAGAAATTTATAAAAACAGCATATACAGTCCGTATAATGTCACTTGTACATATGTGATTTCAGGCAGACCATTTGTTGAAAGATAACTAGCTGGTATGGTCTTCCTTTCTCTAATGCTGTCAGACTTCCTTATTGCCTATAATTCTTTGCCTAGGGTGGGGCCTCTAGGTGAGCTTTCTCCCATGAGAGCAATCTATTAGTGCTGTCCTTATTCGGCCCTTGTTTAGGCAGCTATGTAGGTGAGATAATTTTAAAATTACACACATCTTAAAATGGTTTCAGCATCACTTTGAGATATTCATTTTAAATGCTTTACCAAAAAAAAATATGTGCCATGGTCAGATGTGAGGAGCTCAAAATAGCAACTGGAAAGAAGTGACAGAGAAGCCTCCATACTGGGTTGTATTCTCTCTAAGAATCTTCCGTCATAGTACAAGCCCCTCCAGAACAAATCTGCACGGCAAACAGAGCCTACTGATAAGATTCATACTTCGTATCTGAGGTCCAGCTGCTTTCAGCAAGTGTCATATGTTAGATCTATACTATGAAAATGTCATATTTTACATCTTGCATTGGAAGGTTGCCTTCCTCTTCTCTTTATAGTGTCCTTGTATTACTATGGGTTATTTCTGCTCCCTTTATTTCATAGATAAATGTCCTTCACAGAAACCCTCTTACGTTTTTTTTCCCCTGCGACCACAATTATAACTCGCATCTCTTACGACTTTGTCTGCATATATCATAAGGGTTTTAAGTATGATAATGTGTAACTGTGATAACGACAGCATTGAAACAAAAATGGGAAATGATGAGGCATCTAAGTGCAATCAGAATACCAATCACAGCCGCTCATACACACCCAATTAGACAGGGAACGGGAGTATTTTTAGATGTTTCTTTCACCAAGAAGATATGACATCTAGGCAAGAGGGAAAAGGACAACTTCACTTTAAGTACATGTTGAACTACCTCATAATGACTATGATACGTGAAGAAAGGTTACCTTGATAGAGTTTACAGTTTCTATAGCAATTCTGTATGACTCTCTAAAGAGATGAATTTGTATGATTCTATGGCTAATGATTGCTTATGTATGTGTTTAGAGTGTTTCTATAAAAAGTTAAACTATGCTCTCTTGTTTTGTATCACAGCCTGCCCTGTCAACCACACACAGAGGAAATAAGGTGCCCCCAAAGTGCAGTGTGGAGGTCTACAGCTGGGTTTTACTGAATACAAGATATAAAATATTTTAAAAATATTTTCATTCATATTTTTCAGCATTTCATACATGTATATAATATATTTTGTTTCTAGCCACCCCTAATTCCCCATCCAGCTTCCCCTACATCCTTCTACCATGTTCTTATCCCAGGATCACAACCTCTTCTGTCTTTTTCTTTTTAAGTAACATACTGAACCAAATTAGTACTGCCTATATTTTCATAGGTGTGGATCCTTCCATAGGATCCTGGACAACTTACCAGGGGGTCACACTCCTGTAGGAAACTTAACTCTTTCTATCCCAGCAGCTATTATCAACTACCAATAGCTCTGAAACTGTGAACATCAACCCATGCTTGATTAGTGACTGGCTTGATGTTGTACCGTTTCTACCAGTTCACCATAGCTGCTGTGGGTTCATGAATTTGATGGCCAGGTCATGGCAAGAGATCGTTTCACAGCATCCCTCCCCAACCATTTGTTCTTGGGTTTTCTGTCCTCTCTCTTGTGATGATCTGTGAGCCTTGAGGATTGAGGTTGGGGGTGTCTTAGTTAGGGTCATGAGTGTTGTGGTGAAACATTATGACCAAAAGCAACTTGGGGAGGAAAGGGTTTCTTTTCTATATGCTACCACACCATTGTACATCATTAAAAAAAAAAAAAAGTCAGAACAGAAATACAAGCAGCACAGGATCCAAGAGGCAGGAGCTTATACAGAGGCCATGAAGGAGCGATGCTTACTAGAATTGATCCTCAGGTTTGCTCAGTCTTTCTTTCTTTCTTTTTTTTTAAAAAATTTTTTAAAATCTCTTTTTACAGTTCAGATTTTATCCCCCTTTCAGTTCACCCTCTGACTGTTCCACATTCCATACCTCCTCCCCCTGTATCCATGAGAATGTTCCTACCTCACCCGAATACCTCACTCTAGCAGACCTCCCCACTTCATGGGGACTCCAGTCTCCTGAGGGTTTAGGTGCATCTTCTCTGACTGAGTCCAGACCCAGCAGTCCTCTGCTGTATATGTGTTGGGAGCCTCATATCATCTGGTGTGTGCTGCCTGGTTAATAACCAAAAGTCTGAGAGATCTTGGGTGTCCAGATTAGTTGAGACTCTTGGTCCTTCTGCAGGGTAGCGCTACTCCTCAGCTTCTTCATACTTTCTTATAGAACCCAGGACCACAAGCTCATTTCCCATCCACAATGGGCTGAACTCTTTGTTATCAGTTACTAATAAGAAAATGCCATACAAGCTTGCCTGATTATAGCCCAAAGATATGGAGGTATATTCTCAATTGAAATTCCCTCCTCTCAGATTACTGTACCTTGGGTCAAGTTGACATAAAACTAGCTAACACAAGAGGTTGCTATAGTTGTCCCAATTAGGGATGACTATCACACAATCACGTATTCTGTGCACTCTGCCAGTTGTGGATCTCTGTACTAACATCCACAGCAAAAAGAAGCTTCTCCAATGGAGACTGAGAGCTGCACAAATTTATGTGCCTAAAAATGGGTATTTAGAAGGCAGTTTGATATTATATCCATTTTGCAAAATAACAGTAATAGATTCTCCCCTAGGACCTATGAGCTCCCCACCTTGATGATTTTAACCATGTCAATGTTTAAAATATATGAAGCATCAGTTCTTTCGTATAATGTGGACCTAAGATCCAATCAAAAAGCTTTTGGTTATCGTGGATTGGTTACAAGATCTATGCAGTCATTCACCAATGGTGTGATTATAACTAGTGATAGATCTGAGATTTGTTTAGAGAAATAATTATATGTCAGTAATGTTAATAATCAGAATAAAAATAACTTATAATACTTCAATAAACTTTGTGTAAAATGTACTAATCTTTCATCTTTCCCAGCATTAACCCTGAATAAAGTTAATTATAGTACTCATTTTCTTGTTAATTCAAATTTTGTGGTTGCAAATTCAAACATACCACCTTGACATTCAGTCAAAGAGAGAGCCTCCAAATTATATTTGTTTTGAAAGAGCATATAATTGAAATGCGGCTATATGTACTATACTGAATAATGAACATGTTCAAAGAGGCTGAGCCAAAGCAGAAGGTATTCTGTTTGGTTGATTTTCTGTCTTTTGTTATTGGTGAATTTTGAGAAATGTGACAATGTATAGCTTTGAAGTTATTATCCTTTTTCTCCATCAGGTTTTGAGTGCCAAACTTACAAATGTGAACCATGGGGTCCAACAAAAATTACATTTTAAAAGTGAAATGAAGTTGATTACACAGGCATTTTAGTCTGACAATTTTCATAATACAGTGCTATATCATAGATGCTGTAACATATTGGGTCAAATGTTGATCATACTTATAATAGTGAATATAGTAGAGAAATTTTGTATAAACTCTTCAAAAAAATATTTCATGCTGTTCATCTGTTATTTATAATCAAAATCTACAAATAAAAATAGGTTGGCAGTAATATACATCTTCCTGTAGAGTTTAATTGATATATCTCATCTTTTACATTAGCATCAAACAGTCAAAATATATTCTAAATATAATGGAAGGGATAGCTGTTTTCTATGCAAGTTCTAAATTTATAACCAAGTCTTTATAACAAAAATATTAACAGGATAACAAACAAAGGACACACATACACATACACACAAACACAGATGCACTTAATGTAAATTTCATGTGACATAAGAATCAATCTCAAGGAAGGATCATCTAAGAATGGTTAAGATCATATTATTCCACGTGAAATATACAGTCGTGAAGAACTATGTTTTGATAAATAGTATAATCTAATGATAACCAATGAGAAGAAATTTATCAAAGCTGCGTTCAGAATCTCCTGACTGTTCATCTTCAGAGATGAGCAGTCCTTACCATTGGGCATGATGAGAGTATCTGTGAATCAATCTTGAGACCTTCTTTAGGGGAACATAAAAAATCCTTTCTAGAATCTGTGACCTACTTAAAGGGAGAGTAGTAGAAGGAAGATAGAGAACAGTCTGCTCCTGTGTTTTTCTCTGACGATTGGCACCATATTGTACAATAATGCTCATTAAACCCCATTACAGACATAATTCAAAAATTTTTCACAATCAGTGTTTTCCTTTTTCTTTCTTTTTTTTGTGTGTTTTTGTTTTTTGGTTTTTCAAGATAGGGTTTCTCTGTGTAGGCCTTGCTGTCCTGGAACTCACTCTGTAGACCAGGCTGGCCTCGAACTCACTCTGTAGACCAGGATGGCCTTGAACTCAGAAATCCTCCTGCCTCTGCCTCACAAGTGCTGGGATTACAGGCATGAGCTACCAGTGCCAGGCTAACATAATCAGTGGTGATAAAGGAAAACCAGTGAATATATGGACAGCACAAATCAGACTTCTCCTTCTCCTTCTCCTTCTCCTTCTCCTTCTCCTTCTCCTTCT
>NW_021604564.1:25965047-25972146 GCF_004785775.1 Grammomys surdaster | reverse complement strand
CTTCTTCTTCTTCTTCTTCACAGGAGATCACAAGGGTTATGGGATAGACCTGGGAGGACTGGAAGTCAGTGTGATTGTGTTCATGATGTGATATGCCTAAATAATCAATAAAAATATTATGTAAAAAGAATTAAGTTGGTTAACAATATTGAAACCAATATATTAAAAGTATGTTCATCATCAAATATTTATGAAAAACTTTATAATATTTTATCAAAGACCTTGATACTATGTTCATGTTGTATACTTACCACAAACATCCATTATAACAAGTCAACTTTCAAATGTTAAATAACCATACATAGTGAGAAGCTACCAGAATAGTGTAGTATTAAAAAAATTGAAGGTACCATTTTAGGAGACCTGTATCTCTACAGAAAAGCTATCTTAGGGCTTCAGAAAAAGCCCCAATTCTGGCAAAATTCTGGCAAAATTCTGGAGCGGTAGATAATTATTAATATTCACCTGGTCCCATAGAGAAAGGAGTAGGCGTTCCCTTCTTCATTAGTCATCTGTGGAAGAATTGAGCTACATATCACTTTTCCACTACTACTCAGGTAGAGAGGAACTAAATAAAGGGAATGGTAGATGGCAAAAGTTCCAAGAAGCAAAGAGGACAATACATTCTGCCTTTAAACCCTTATTCCTTCGGGCATTCCTTCCACAGCCTGAGAAATGGTTCTGTTTAGAGTCACTGCACTACAGGAAATGGAAGTTCAAATATAAGAACATTGTAAGGATTTAAACACCTAGAAGACACCTGAAAAAAAAATAAACACAAAGAGCGTGGGGAACTAAGTACCTTTTCTGAGACTCCTGTTTGTGAGGCAGAATGACAGCATTATCAGGACCAGAAACCCAACAAATAATGAGACAAACAATGAGAATCCAAGACCTTCTTTAAATCTGCCTGCCTTGTCTCTACCGCTCTTCTCTTCCAACTGGAGGAACTGAAGAATGGAAAGGGTTGGGAATAGTGGAAACAATGGAGACAGTGACAGGGAGATCACAAGCCTATTCTTACCATCCCTGAATGTTAGGACAGAGTCTAGGTCGTATTCTTAGAAGACTGAAGTACTTGTGATCAGAGTTAAGTCTTAAATGAAATAGAATTGTTTGTAAAGACAAGACTGGGCTGGAGAAATGGCAGAGAAGCTAAGAGTATTTTGCAAAGAGTTCAATTGCCAGCACTCACATGGCAGTTCACAACCATTTGTAACTCTAGAAGAGTTGATGCTCTTTTTTGGACTACACAAACACTCCCGCACAAGTGGTGTACATACATACTTTGAGGCAAAACACCCATGCAATATAAAACACAATAATTCTTTAAAAGAAAGAAAGAAAAAATACATCAAGATTCAGAAGTTGTTCTATATCATTAGAAGATGTGGTATTCCATGACAGAAATGATCAAATAGAGGGAAATTAAAATAATAAACAAACAAATTGAGATGATAAGAAAATAAAGTTGTCTTGGTAATGATATCCCAGTGTATTATAATTTCTCAACAAAACTAGTTTAAACATATGCTACTTTCTAATACAGTGCTGTGGTGAAATAAGAAGCATGCAACATGTGTATAACAGTTGGAGATAAGACATGAAGTTTGGAGACGGATATTAGGATAAACCTTAAACAGACATGTAAATACAAATTGTGTGTTCCATGCATAAGGATAACATATATTTCTTCATGTCAGACATTTTATTTGAAAAGCCACAAGATCAGTTTCTTTAAGAAGATTAATATTTGGGAGTTATTATGAGGCTTGAATGGAAACAGAAAGAATTTTATAGGAAATACCAGCTCTCTCTTAATTATATTAAAGCAGAACGGGTAGGGCATTGAAAGCATGGCTGGAAAGGAGAAAGCAGATTCCAGAAACGTGTAAATGTGATTGTGAATTGCTGAAAGAGAAGATGCAAAGAGATTCTAACGCACAGAGAAGTGAACCAATGAACATAGCATAGCCTATAGTGAAAGTAAAGAGGGACAGCTTAGCAGTGTGAGTGCAAGGAGTCTTGAGTCCTTGAGGACCATCTAAGAGTCCAGTCCACAAGCTGAACAAGAACTACACAGACCCAAAGAGATGTGAACAATGCAGATATAAATTCTGGAGATGAGAACATGAAGATGATGAAACCCATGGATCTCTTGTTAGCAGACAGAAAAGAAATCATCCCGTAGGGAAACCAAGAGCAATGGAGAAAGAAGTTTAAGAAGAGGACAGTGAAGTGTCTCACAGGGTGCAGATGTGTAGAATGACATTAATCAGTAGGAACCCAATGGTTTTGACAAAAGAAAAGTTATTTGTGAGGTAATTAAACAAGTTCAAGGACAGTACCTCAATCTAAAGACAGTGGAATGACTGGAATGGAAGAAGATGTGGCAGACTGGTTCTAGGAGCCATACCATCTTTGAGCTAGCTCGATGAAGCTCCTTAGTGCTCATCCAGGACTCTAAGGGAAGCCAAGGTCTACAGGAAAAGCTTGCAATTCAAGCTAGCTAGAAAGAACTGAAGCTATAAAGCAATATTCAATATCACAGACCCTTAGTGTCCTTACTAAAACAACGATGAAGTTACCAGTGTCAGATAACTTTATTACTAACAGCATGCTGTATTAATAAAAGCTGAAAACACAAAATTGTATTAAGATTTGCAACCATAAAGAATCTTGAGAATTTGAATATATTATAAGTTCACTAAATAAATAATAAAGGGTCTTAAATTAAGTATATTTCAAAATTATATAACTCCTCTTTATTTGTCTCTAGATAATTTTATTTATTTACAACCTGTCAGGGTCTATAGCCAAAGTTAAAAAATAATACAATGCTGAAAGGTTTTTTTTTTAAATCAATACTATTTCCCCTGTGATAGGAAAAACCGAGGAAAGAAAACAAATCATGGATTTCTTAATCCTTTGCATTCGATTGCTTTTAGAACATGCTAACTTGAATATTAACTTCAAGGGATCATTGGTTTTAAATTTTGCCTCAAAAAGCAAACACTTGGATCAATATTTAAGTATGAAAATATTAGATATCTTACAAACTTTGTACTCTTCATAATCTCTGTGTGAAAGATTAGTTTTATGAGAACAATGGGACTGTAAATAAGATATATAGTTTACTTTTGAGAAGCTAAGTGACTAACAGTGGCTTTTATCTTGATAAAATATATCTGCAACTTTATTCACCATGGCCATCTTTCTATACTACTCCTAAGAGATTGAAAATTAAGAAGAAACAATTAAAAGAGAGAAACTGTCACATTCTGAGCCCATTTAAAAAAGACTTTTGGTCCATCTCTCACTTGCTTATTAGTATGTAAACAGTCATCTTAATATTTATTTCTAAGGAGATTTTTATCAGATGGAATTGCTCCAAGTTTAAAAAAAAACTGTAGCAAAGTCCAGTTCACTAGTAAATGTGATGCTTAAAGCTAAAAGATAACATTGAACAAAAGTGGTAATTGCCATCTGTCTCATAAAAACACAGAAGCCTACGCAATGCCAACCAATATGTTCTGTCAAAGCAGTGACTTAAAATATGTTCTGCTAGCACTAAAATGGCAATAAGCAATTTTAAAAGAAACTTATACTTGACCAAATTGTCCCCTACAGCTCATAAACACCTCTGTTTGTGCCCTTGGAGTTTATCAGGGCTGTGAGAGACATTTATTGACTTTTACTTGATCTCCTATTGCCAAAACACACCAAGGTTAACACAGTTACTCAACACCTTTGATGCAGCCAGGAAAATGTTTGACTGAAAAATGTGTGCAATTTAACCAACCATGGAGTGAGTACCTTCAGGAAGTTCACAACCACAATCATTTCAAAATGTCACAGTTAACTCAATGCTGTGACCGCTTACTTTGCGAACACACCTCAGGTCTGTCTGCTAAAAAAGGAGGGTCAGCTTTTAAGTAGATACTTGTTTTCATTCCTGAGTTATTCCTGGAATGTGAGTTTAGTATTTGCTCTAGAAAAATCTTGGAATAAAATGTACTGCAAAGAAAACACATGCATTTGACTCTTTATATCGGATTCTGAAGTAAGGTGTAAAATTTCCAAACTCCAAATGCTCACATGAGATTTGACATAACACTCCCTATCCAACCAAAAAAAGAATGTCCATTAAGCTAATTTAAAATGTAAATCTAAATATACACTAAACATCTGGCTAATACAAAGATTAGCTGACAATATTTGTTGTCTACCAATCTTCAGTAAGTGACTCAGTCATTGTAACATAAACAAACCACCTTTTCTATTGCTAATTAAGAAATTCACAAAATTTGTAGGAAAATTAATAACTTCAGAGACAGAGAATTTAGAGGCAGAAAGGAAGAGAAAAAAAAAAGACATTCAGAATCTGAGAAGTTTGTTGTCTCTGATTTAAGCCCTTTTTTGGCTAATCCCTCCAGTGTGTGCTTGTGGTCCAGGTCAGGACTAAGCAATGTTAGAGTACACTGTTTTCACACATCAAAATGTGATATAGCTTTGCTGCTTAGGCAATCCAACTTGCCATCAAGTAATGTTCTTTCAAATACTAAGCTATTCTGTGTCTGCCCAAAAGAGGTAGTTTTACTGGTGCATGATAGACTGTTTCTACACCGCATTATCCGAGGGGATAGTATTGTACTCACTGACAGATGACTAACAGCCTGAATCCTGCTTAAGGAACTGGGGTCTTTCTGTAAGTTATAAATTTCTGGGGCTGATGGTGAAGTTGGCATGCACTGTTACCTCCCCTCCCTTCACACCCTCAATTGACTTTGCAAAGGAGACCAATTTCTAAAATAAATATTACCTTTGTATAATGCATAACCTAATCCACTACACACTAATTCCAACAAATATTGATAGAGATCCCTTCACAAGTTAGAGATGAACGACACCACCACTAAGCCGTTTTCTCTATTTGCCACTGCACTAAATGCAAAAGGCATTAATCCCTAATGGGGTGTGTGAAAACCCTGAGATTCCCACACCAGAACCTTCTGAATAAACTGGGTCAGATTTACCGTAAGAAAATATGCCATGTTTTGTTTTAATATCAGAAGGTATCTGGCACAAGAGAGATATCAATTAGAGGGTTCATGTAAATAATGAGCGATGAGTAAATTAAATATTTGTCTCTGTGTCTCCAGGTACTGTGCAAGTGACACATGTTAAAGTCCTCAGAGCTGGAGAGATTGTGCAGAAGTGAAGATGCTGCTTGCTGCTCTTCTGATGAAATAGTTTTGAATCCCAGCATTGACATGAGATGGTGCACAATAGTTTGTAGGTCTAGTTCCAGAGGATCCTGTGGCATTTCCTAGAATCCACACACACCTACAGTCACATTCATAAACCCTCAGACACATACACATGACCAAAGTAAAAATAAAATCTCAAAAACAACCCAAAAGCTATCATTAAAACACTTCTAGGTAACTTGAGGCACATCATCAGAAATAAAACCAACAAAAGTGTTTGAAAAATATATTTCTGTATCTAAATACCAACATTTCAATCATTTTACTTATACAGAACTGATAACTGCCTTTGTATTCCCAGAATTAGTATTTTAGAAATAACATACTAAAGGGGAATGATTTCAAACTGAACCAAACTATGGTGTGAACCTACTTGAATGAATTTTTATTAACAAAGCTCTTTTTCAACTAGGTTATTTTAAAAAGCTGCCAATATGCTTTCTACACAAAAGTATGTCAAGAATTTTTTATCCAGGAGCTACTTAAGTTTCCCTTGTGGCATATCTATACAAATGTAGATGAATCCAAGGTTAAGATTTAGGATAAATAGGATCATGATTCTTATACTCCCTGTGCCTTTAAGATCAACAGATTGAAAAAAAAAGTAAAACAGAAATCTGCCAGAAATAGTTCTAAACAACTAAACAGGATTGCTTGGCAAGTGTTAGGAAAAAAAAAAAAACACAAAGTAGGACTGTAACTTTCACATGTGGCTTGAAGTTACATTATATAACTTTAACTGTTTCCTCTGAGGCTATGGCAATCAGACGTCTTAGTAACGATCTAAGAATTTCTACTGATACCACCCAATTATGTCGCATTAAAGAAATAATTGAAAGACATAAAAAATTATCCAAAGTAAAATCCCCAAAACATCATGGCAAGCCCATACTGTGTAAGCAGGCCGCTGGGGAGGATCACCAAGAGTGGTCATCTTCCAAGGTCTGAGGAGCAGAGATCATCCTAGTCTAAGACAAGAAACAGTAGAACGTAATTTTGCCACATAAAATAATCTCACCTTCAGCTAAGTTTTCTCTCTTGCCATTATAGTCTGAGGCTTTAGAGAACTGAAAGTTCTCAACTTTGAAATAATTGTTCTTAAACAGGATAGAAAATCATTTATTCAGTTTTGCACAATAATGCTAAAAATTAAAAACTAGTTCTGTGATCTAAGTGTTTATTCAAAGACACTTAAGATTGTCATTCATTGATCTGAAAAATGACTGGGACCTAGCTCTATTATCTATATAGGTCCTTCCTGGGCCATTCTTCTCACGGTGGAAAGGTGAAATCTAAGAGACAAGTTGTCATGTTGGCATGTATCTGTACATGATAACTTTGCTCACTTCAGCCTGGCGGTGGTGGCGCATGCCTTTAATCCCAGCACTTGGGAGGTAGAGGCAGGCGGATTTCTGAGTTCGAGGCTAGCCTGGTCTACAGAGTGAGTTCCAGGACAGCCAAGGCTACACAGAGAAACCCTGTCTCGAAAAACAAAAAACAAACAAACAAACTAACTTTGCTCACTTCATATTGGTCATTTAATATAAAGTTCAAATCAAATATCACATGATTAATTGCAGGAAATTATGCTCCTAAAAGGAGCCATTTAGAGAGTTTACAATTCAAGGTTCTTCAGAGAAACAGAATTGACAGAATAATAATTATGCACAAAGTGTAATTAAAGAAGAAGCAGTTGAGGATAATTTTCTTTCTACCAGAAAGTAATGCAGAATAATATGAATATATATATTTATATATCTCATATGTTCATACACACACATTTATATATATATATATATATATATATATATATATATATATATATATAT
>NW_021604564.1:25944020-25965037 GCF_004785775.1 Grammomys surdaster | reverse complement strand
TATATATATATATATATATATATATATATATATATATATATATATATAATGTATATGTATATATGTATATGTCTGGGGAGTGTTGGAGTGACTTGCAGGCTGTAGTCTAGCTGTTATCAAAATGGCTGTCTACCAACATGAAGTACATGAATCCAGTAGTCATTCAGTCCATGAGGGTGTCTATCTTACCTGGTCTTCAGTACAGCCAGAATTCTAATGAAGAGGTTCTAATGTCAGGGCAAGCAGATAAAGCCAAAGCTTTCTTCTTCCATGTCTTTTATCTAGGCTGCAAGCAGAATGTTTAAGTTAGATCATCCAATCTCAAAAGGTCCAGATTAAGGTTTGGTCTCTGCACTTTAAATGATTTAATTAAGATCCCACACAAGTATAACCAGATGCTTGGGTTTAAGCTTGGGCTTAAGCTAATTACAGATGTAGTCAAGCTGACAATCAAGAATAACCTTCACAGAGAGGAACATTTGCTGAAATACCACAAGACCATCATAAATGTTACAAAGTAATGACCTACATGAAAAGTTGCATAGGAAGAACTGTACAGATATAAACAACAAAAGTATGCTGAGTGTTTAATAGTGCTGTATCCTATATATCATTGATTTTTATTTTCATTCATTGTGTGTGCCTGCATGTGCATGCTTGTGCCTACATGGCTTTAATGTAGATGTCAGAGTTTAACTTTCTGAAATCCATTCTTTCCAACCACGTAGGTCCTGGCGATATATCTCAGGTTGTCAGACTTAGTGTCAAGCACCTTTACCTAATAAGCCAACTGGTCAAAGAATTTAAAATGTACAATTGTGTTTTTGATGGTAAGGATGTATAGCTCAAAATTGAGATGGTATGATTACTAAATACAAAATGAAAGGGCAGAGCTGAGAAAAAATGAGAAATAAATGTACAACTTCTGATACAATATACAGAGTAATTAGAGACCAATAGAGCTATGGCTCTAGCTAATTAAACACATGACTTGCTGGAGGCAACCAGAAGAAAGGAACAAATTCTGAAAAGTTAAAAGAGCTATGGTCATGAGCACAAAGAGCAACGAAAGGAGAAGCAATATGAGGATTATTTTGGTTCCACCAGCAAGCTTTCCAGAAGATACACAGAAAGGAGCCAAAAGACACTCACAGGTTCACACAGTAAAAGCACATGGAAACATGGAGAAAGGAACCTGTGAGCTAGATAAAACAATAGGCTGTCTCTGCAAAGTGTTTTAAAAAGTGACTTAGATGGAAACAAACCATAGTCAAGATATAGAAATTAATGTAAATGCTGCCACCATTCAATTTCTTTAAAAAGTCATGTATTGGAAGGAAGGAAAGGAAGGACATCAGACTTAAGTTAGAACAGTGAAGTTTAGTTCCAGTAAAAGTAGTGACAAAGGGGATGAAATTCCAATACAGAGAATTACCTAAATAAGTATATTACTAAATAAAAATGTAAGAACCCATCACTTTGAGCTCAGTTCTTGTACTAATATGACTACTAGGTCAGACCAAATCAGAAAGGAAATATTTAGCTAAATATGCTACAATCAAATTGATTTATCAAAACCAAGAGATTGATAGTAGGTAATCCAAAATTGTGTTGCAAGGAAGCCTACATTCTATTAAGACTGTAGGAAGAGTTTATACATATCTTGTTTTTAACTATATACTTTGTTTGCTCTGCTATTTTCTTGTTTCTACCTTGCAAATTCTGATGGTTTGGTCATGCATGATGATGTAACTTTGTATTTCAAAGATAATGTCCTAAGATTTATGGCTAACTAAAAAGACAATTAGGTCTGGAACCTGTTCTGTGGTAACAGCCACTTACAGATACAACTAGAAAGCACATATCCAATGAAATGACGATAGACCCGACAGCACAGAGGCTATGGAAGACAGTGAGAGGAGTTTAAGCTGCTGTTAAGTATCTTCAACTTTTCTTTCTGGTGATAAACTGAAAAGAAACATTTAGAGCTATCAACTTTAATAGTGTAAGTTTTAATAATGTCATGATTATATAATTGCTTGCTTATAGATATAATCCCTTTATTTCAGGATTCTGCAGTTATCTAAGATTTTATACCTACTGTATTCAGATTAATTGTACCCACAGTCAGGAGCCCCAAGTTGAAGAAACCGGGGTTTAGTTAGTCTTCTGTTCCAGGATGTTTGTTGTATACTTTTTAATTAGTTGGGGCACCATTCACCATGTAACCAATCCATGACGTTTACATGATGCTGAATGTAGGCAAGTTACTGCTTTCTTCCTATCCAAAATTGAGAAATTTTATTTACTTTTTAAAAGAACACAAGGGTTGAAGTGCAGACTAACTGAGAAACCCCTTTAATCAGGAAAACACCTCCCACTCTATCCTCACTGAGCATGCCCGGCACTGAAGTAACTGTTGTACTAGGAATCATGAGACTGCCAATCAAGATTGAGTTAATTTTGTCCAAAGTGTATACCTGCCACATGCTGGGAACAGGCAGCATTCATCAAGGGAGAACAGATGTTTGGAAGACAGTCAGTACTCCATCACAGAGGTCTTTATGGGACAGTTTCAAATGAATAACTACTTACATTGGTTCTTGTCAAAATTAAAATTATACTTTGTAACTCAGATATCTCCAAATCAAAATATAAAATTTTCTCTAGAGTATATTGTCAGAGATTTTTGGAATCTTGATCAGAAGAAAAACTGAGGATTGTATAAGAGCCTGACTTATTCCTAATAACTTTTTGAGTTCAGGAGTTCTAAAACTATGGACTAATTAAAAGTAGAGCCCCAAAAGACTGGGTTTTCCAAGCTGAGACTGGAAGCACAGGTCAGCGGGAGCATTTTACCTACAGTGCAGATGAGTTCAGATATCAAAGATATCTTTCTAACACCCAGAAAAGGTAAATCCCATCAGCACAGTTGGTCTGTATGCAGGTCACACAAAACAAATGGAAACAAGCATGCTCTGGGTCTAAAAATAAAGATGTTCTCAAGACCTAGTGGCTTTCTCTCCAGCAGGACGGAAGGCAAGGCTTCTAAATGGCACAGGTAAGTAGTGGAGATGGGTGTATATATCATTTGAAGATATGAAGTCTTCCAAGTTAGGAAAAGACACTAGACATTTCTGCTGCTTTTCTTTTAGACTTATGGTGATTAGAGTGCTTCTGTCTTCTTATGAAATAAGAAACTAGATAGGCTCTCTGTAATAAACAAGCTCATATTTTCATGAGTCTGAAAGCATTATAAGATATAGGCAGATATAAGTTACAAAAAAATCAAAGAGCAAAATTTAAAACACAAAGTACAGATGCACTGTTATTGTTAAATGCCAAGAATGTTTAAAATCTTCTGCCAAGAGCTATCTTCTAGGAGTTGATAAATGACTCATTATATGAGATCAGAAACTCTAGCCACTGAACTAAGCTTAAAAATGGACAAAGCCACCAAATTAGGGGGTGCAGAAAGGAGATGTTATATTACGATGAATAGATGAACATATTTGAAAACAGATGGTCAGCATTTCTAAGGGTAGATGCTCTCCTTCTCTGTGATAATGATGGACATCATCAAAGGCAGCATCTTCTATCACCTACTGAGTCTATCACCCCCACCTAAGCAATTCAATGAGTGTCACCCTTATTGTAGCTTCTGTCTTGCTCCTGAGTAAGCACCATTCAATATAATTATGTCCGTCTGACTTAAAATTTAGAAAAAAAATCTATTAAAGCTTGTTTGCTATGATAGCCTATAATTAATTTCTAGGCTTTCAATTGTTTTTCCTTTATGATTTGTAAGGAAAGAGAAATGTCAAAAATGATTTAAAGCAAGGATTAAATTACCTTTCTTATAGTTCTGATTGTTAACTGAGATTTATAAGCTGCCATAGCATCTTCTTCAAGATGTTAAAAGGGGTCATGTGGAAACAGCTTTCAATTTAAGCAGACTGAAAGCCAAGAATACACTTAAAAGTTGGTTACTACTTGGAATGTACTTTTCTATAGTAATGGTATAATAAGAGAGATCTCAGATATGCTCTGAAAAGGCAGAGGATGCTAACTCTTAAATGGGTTTTGCTCTGTTTTGATTTATTTTCTGTGAAAAGTAGCATGGCTTCATTTCAATACAAAATTTTCTCCTATGAAAACTTTGAATGTAAACCATTATCTGGCATTTAGTAGATGTTTAATATAGATTTGTTAAATAAATATATATGGCCCTAAGAAGAGCCAAGCCAGTTAGATTCAGTCACACAGCTTAAATTACCTCGCTTTGTCTCTTATTCAGCTTGCTAAGTGGATCATCAATTGAGCAAGTACAATGGACAGAGTACACTGACACGCATTCCTGATAAGGAATTACAATCTATTGAGAAAAGAGACATACATGATGTGGCACTGTGTCTAGCAGAAAACAAAATAATTAAAAAGAAGTACCATGAGAGTGTAATGTTGTAGACTATGGATAAACCCGAAAGCACAGTCAGTTCAAACAGTTAATACCAATTTCTAAGTGTGAACATTGAAATTTAATGCCCATTTTATCAGCATTGATATCAATCCTGAAATACTATTTTTTATTTAACCAAAGGCTGAAGTAAGATTCAATGTCTACTATTTCAATAATTGTAGTGATTAGAGAAAATGTATTATATTACTTACATTGTACTACTTATTTATTGAATATAGCCTGTCTTGAACAGAAAAGGGACCCAAAATGCATAAAAAGATGCCTAGTGTTCTTAGTGCCTTTGTTGATATACTTCAAAAGTGGTCATGCTGAAGCTTTATCTACTGCAGCCTGCGTTAAAGTCCTGGCCAGATACAGAGGCAGGCAGATACACTGCAGAGAGTGGCTAAGTGAGCCTTAAAGAAAGGCATGTCTAACACTATGGAAAAGCCACAGGGGTAGCTAAACACTTTGTCCAAGCCAAGTCTGAGATCTAAGGCTTTGTCTCAGGGATCTAAGACAGGGACCATTTCCAGAAGCCAGTGAAGCTTGTAGCTTCAGAAGAGAGCTTCATAAAATTAGTTTCAATCTAGGGGAAAGCAAATATGTTATAAGAACTCTAAAAGTTCCAGATCTCTGAGCATCTCACAGAAATGTCATCTACAAAGTTCAACCTCTGTGGAAACAATGCAATGTAAAACACAGAAGGAGAAAACTGGTGGCAAATGCATAGGCTCCAGAGCTTGGTTGATAAAGAAAAGAAGCTGAGTTAGTGAGAAGCCGCTCCAGAGATAAGCCACCAAAGCTTAGGGAGAGAGCACAACAGTCGGGGAGAGAGAATACCATGTCTACTCTTCCAACAAACTAACTATGAATTGCGGATTTCATCAAACAGGCAACAATTGCTTACAGGACCTAAAATGTAGAGTTCAGTGCAGTCATAGGAATGATATTGTCAATGAGTAAAGTAAATCAGACACGGGCACCATTCCTGTGTCTCAAGGAAATAGTACTGTGGCTCTGTGGGCTTAAAGGCAGGGACCCTTGCCTGTTAAAGGTGGACGCCATGGGAAACAAAGGAAGTGGCAAACGACTCAGTAAAAGACACCTGGAAGAGGAAATCTGCATAAACATGGACTTCTGGGTCTTGCCCAACTCTCAATGGAGTTGGAAGTATTTCTGACAGAAAAAAAAAAAAAACGACAACTCAAACCTAGCCTGTATAAAAATAATTCTTCATACTGTTCAGGATGGAGGTCCGTGGGCAGAAGGTACCAAGTCTTAGATGAACAAAGAAGGAAGCATGAGGAACAGTCAGTGAAGTAATCTGGACACGGGTGATATTATTAAATTCTAAAAGTTTTAATTAGTTTTAAATGTGTAGATAGTTTTAAATTCTTTGTATATTCTAGATACTAACCCTCTATCAAGTTTACAGCTGGAAAACAGATTTTTGTACCCCAATCTGTGGGCTGCCTCTCCCCATAAATTTTGCTGTCCTTTGCTGTACAGAAGCTTTTCACTTGAATGAAGCATTGCCTACTTATTGTTGATCTTAATGTCTGAGCTGTGTGGGTCTTGTTCAGAAACGCTTTTCCTGTGCCTGCAAGTTCAAGTGGCTCCCTTTCTTTCTTTGCAATTGTGATCATGTCTTATTCAAAATTTCTTGATCCATTTAGAGTTGAGCTCTGTGCAGGGTAAGAGGCAAGAATCTACTCTTGTTCTACATGTGGTTATCTGGTTTGACAAGTACCATTTGGTGAAAATGTTATCTTTTACGCCGTGTATTTTTCTGGGTTGGTGAGTAGTTTGTTTGTAAATTGTCAACTAATGTCAAAAATAATAGGTCAGCTACACTCCAGGCAGGCTGCAACTCTCAAAAGTAATTGAGCAATATTAACTGAACTTAATGAAGGGAAATTTTCAATAGAGAGGTGAGGGTATATATTTGAGGAGTTGATGGTAGGACAATGCATTGTAAAAAAAAATTTTTCAAAGAATTAATAAAAGTATTATATCAAACTTTTAAAGTGAGTGAATATTTCTTACAATAAAAATGGAACTATGGAAAAAGTGAAATTACCCTTTATTTATACCTCTGGTAATTAAGTATATCATTTTGTAGCTTAGTTTTTTATCTATAAAATATTTAGTCACTCAGCAATCAAGGCTGTCATCCTGCTTTAGCAATTTGTTTTATTTTCACTTTCCAAATAATACTGAAAACTCTTGATAGAACTACAGAAACAAAATTAAAGAAAAAAATTAAAACCAAAGCCAACAGTAGTAAAATTTTCTCTCTTCAGCATGCATTGCAAATGATAATTATTCCTGAAACATGAGTCTTTTTGTATTTTGAAGATGTTTTCTTAGAGGATGTTAAGTCTTTTATGACAGCAGCTCCAGTAATTTCCTCGAAAGCAGAATCATGAAGCATCTTCTCTCCTCTAACCATAGCTAGAAAACTTTCATCATATACTTTAAACATACAACTATCAAATCTACATTGAATTTTTAAAATATTTTTTATATTTTGGATTATATTTATCTCCTTTACCTCATCTCTTTCATCCCTTCAAACTAATGTGTTCCCCTATTCTCTTTCAAATTGATGTCCCATTTTTTCCTCTGTTGCTTCATACATATATATGTGTGTGTGGATGTGTGTGGATGTATGTGTGTGTGTTAGCATGTAGCACACCAATGTGTTGCATCTTTTATTGTAAATGTGAAGTTGGGAAACCACATCACATGTTGTTTTCAACAATGCCCTTTCCTAGTGGAAAGAGCCACCCTTAAAGACAGAGATTCCATGTATCTGTTTTTTAGTTCTGTTCCATCAATTAGTGTGCATCTTCTTTACTTAATATCACCTTCATTCTGTTAGTATGTGTATAACCTAATCTAGCATTAGAATTTGAGACATGTAACTCTTACAAAATATGTTGCATAGAATTTCTATATGTTTTATTGTTCTGAAGCAGCTATCAAGTAATAGCAATTGCCACCTGTTGAATACATGTAGGACCGTATTTTTTAAATCTTTGAAAATGTGTAGGACATAGCCCTTTAATATTCTCTTCCAAATCTCTTTGGCCATAACTTATCGTTTGAATGAATAATAAAATTAGGCTACAGAAAATATCTCTTGGAAACATGAATCAAACCCAGTAGACTACTTTTGGGAAAAATGAATCTTATTTTTATTTTATTTTATTTTATTTTAATTTATTTTATTCTAATTTTATCTTCTCATCCAATAACATAAAAGTCTCTCCATAAATTAAGAGCTCCACTCCATTCAAGGACACAGAATATTTTTCCAAAAAGTTTATGTTCTTTTAATGCTTGTCAGGAGATTTCTAGTAGGTCTTATATACTTTTTAAAAGAAGGTACCTTAAGATTTTAAAGTTTATGTTATTAGTTCAGATATTTTATTTTTTCTTTTATATTTAATGCTTGGGTTTTTTTTCCCAAAGGAAAAGACTGTGGACTCTTGAGTCTGTCTGTACTTTGACTACTCTTCTACTGTTAGGTACTAAACACAAATATACAGCTTTTATATAAACATAAGCTTTGTTTCTGTGGAATACACAACAGGTCAAATGGTAATGTGTGGATGCATCTGTCATTTTCAATTTAATTATTTGAGTGTTACTCCTGAGAGTTGAATACATGTAAATTTTATATATTTTATCTGTTGCTGGATATGTGATTTACTAAGATAATCCTCCTAGTTTTAAAGAATCTCTTTGTCCTGTTAATAGGACTTTGTATAGCCAAGTCTTTCATTTTGGATTGAAACAACTATGTGTTTGTTTGTTTGTTTGTTTGTTTGTTTGTTTCAGACTGGGATATATTCAGTGTATATGGTATTAGGTTATGGAAGTGTACTTCCTTGCAAGTGTATGACGTATTTAAATATGCACACATCTGTATCTCCTCTCCCTTCCATTCCCTTGCTCCCATTAGTCACTTTTCTTTTTCTTCTCCAGCTTTGCTTCTACTTTCATATATATACATATATATGTGTATATACATATATGGAAATCATATATATATGATTTTATGTATTTATATAAAACCTACAAATCAAAAAATGAGAGTAGGCATGATATTTGTCTTCTTACATCTAAGTAAATTCAATATGACTATCTCTATTTGTATCCATCTTCTGTGTTAAATCTGTGTCTTGAGCAAAAACTCTCACATGACTAAGTCTAGAGACCAGCACAAGGTAGTCGTGTGGCCATCTCTGCATGTTGCCCTGGTAGAAATCCTCCTGGAATATTTTACCTCAATGTTGTTGCCATCTTTTCATCACAACTCATTTCTCCACACTCAATGACCAGGATCTATTGTCCCATTAATGTAAAGGTGTCATGTAAGTGATGCTGGTCTCTTCTTAATTATAACTGATTCTTCACTCAGTGATGACTGATGTATTCTCAGTTCAAAATATCACATTATCAGTCCTAACAGTCTTTAAAGAACCCTCCAAAATTCCCTCTGATTTGTCACATACCAAGCCTACATCCTCTGCATTGTTCTCAGCATTTCTATCTTCTAGGATCCCACAATAACTACGTTCTGAGTACTCTCTGACTTTTCTAGTCGAGAGTTCCAAACTCTTTGCACAATCCTTCCCAAAATAGATGGTCACAACAATACCCTTGCCTTAGTACCAATTCCTATCTCAATTTGATTTTTACTACATGATCAAAAATCAGTCTGAAGAGAAAAGGGTTCAATTCAGCTTACAAATTATAGTCTGTTCTTTGAAGAAATCAGAGTGGAAACTCAAGGCAAAAACCTATAAGCCAATAACTGTAGCAAAGACCATGAAGGAATTCTGATAATTAGCTTGTTCCTACTGGCTGCTCAGCTTGCTATTTTATATAACTCATGATTGATTCTTAGAGATGGCACTACCCACAGTTAGCTGGGTTCTCCCACATCCATTATCATTCAAGAAAATGCTCCATAGCTTTGCCTATAGACCAATTTTTTCACATTGAGATTTCTTCTTCTCAAATGACTAGATCTTGTATCAAGTTGACAAAAACAAAAACAAAACAACAAACAAAACTCAAAAGATAAGAAACAGAAGACAAAAACATAAAAAGCCAGAAACATTCCTTAATCACTGGGCAATCTCACTAGCATTCTCCTAATAAACTAATGAATTTATACACAACATACATTTTTCAGTCCACTGTTAAATATTTATCATTGTATCACTATGGTCAGCCCTGTTCATGGTGCCCTCCTTATGCTTTATCTCTGCCTAACAAAGCATTGCTTTGAGATCTTTAAGAACCAAGCAAAGAGAATAATTGAAGTCTAAGCATCATTCTACAGGGTTTTAATGAAGATATCATAAGTTCTAACATTCCTTTGCCTTTTCATTGTCTTTGCAAAACTTCAGTATACAGCACTACTGCAGAGTAGTTGAGCCAATTAAATATTTTATTTAATGTATTGGCCTAGTCTATCTAGTCCTCTACTGAGTCAATAATGCAGTGTTTTTGATATCAAGATTCATGTGGACAAAGAAATTGTTATCAGTAAGAAATATTGAATGTGGCATGCCTTATTTTACAATGGAGCCAAACTTGTCAAGGTTCCATTCTTTAACATCTTCAAACTCTGAACTGAGATGGCTGTCACAGGGAGGAGTGTTAACATATTTATTGAATTGAAAAATAAAGGAAAACTTTTTCTGACAGATTTAAGTATGATTTGGCTTGCTGACCAAGTCAAAAGAAATTGAATGGATTTCATGAAATATTCCAAAACTAGAAATGCTAAATCTGAAGTGCCAAGATTTTGACAGAATTATGTCTTATTCAAAAAGTTATATTGGTCAATTTATATTTGAATTGATTTCTGTTTTCAAAGTACATCAGATTTTAAAGGTACCTCTAATAAAAATGTATAGCATATTTAATTAAAAAATCTGTTGTGTCTTATTATGTAACTCTAGTAATTATACCAAGTTTTGGTAAATACAATTCTTTAAAGAGAAGAAGGAGAAAGGCATATGCAATCTGCTGGTTAAAGAATCATAAAGACTTTTTGATGATATATTTTGAGCCTATTTATTAGATTTTATAATACTAGGAGGGCTTATATATGCTGCCAGAGAAGAAAAGTAACTGTCAATTTTACCCAGATGTGAAACTTGAAAATTGCAAAATTGACTGTCCGCAAAAAGACATGTTTACTGGTATAATAGTGGCAGAAACATCATGGAAGAAACCAAATGGTTCTTAAATAGATTGAAGTACTACTGCACACAATGAAAATAATAACTGACACTATTGTCAGTCCAAGAATCTACGGCTAAATAGGCCATAAATCCCAAGGGAGAATCTACTACTCTCATTCTGCTAAATATAATATTAAACTTAAGCCCATTGATTTATCATTATATCTATAAAACATCTCTCAGTCCTCTCCAGAGACTCTTCTATTTGTGGTAGGATGATGGTTAGCACAGAAATCCTCAACTGTCCAAGGTACAGATACTGTAAAATATTCAGCCTTAAAATGAGACAACTATATCTCATCCATTCCTTCAAGCATTGGGATCTTTGTGGTTTAGTAAAGAAAGACTGTAAGACTCAGAAGTTACAGAGAACAGAAAGGAAATATGGTATTCTAGACACAGTAGGCAGCTGCACATAAGAACTCACAGATTGTGAGAACATGCACACCAGATCTATGTAATCACAAAAGACCAAATCCCACCAGGGACAGAGGAGGTGGGCATAATAGCCCCATCCCTAACCAAGAAACTATTGGCACTTCTTAGCTGGAGGAGAAGAAAAGTTAGTTTCTTTAAGAGTATTGTCCTGATAAGTGGACCAAATATGCTTTAAATGATAAGTTCTCAAATACATACTTTAAATAATATGTATTAAAATTCAATATAATTATTCTGTTTGGGATTGCTTCTTTAAAATCATTATAATAATCAAACAGTAATTTAGTTTAAATTGTTCATTTCCCATATACAAAGTTTTACATTTGTATATTTAAATGTATATAAGTTAAAAACACAAGACATCTACCAAGCTGCACATATATTCTCCCACTGAGGTATGATTTTAGCCTCCATGAACCTAATTTTTTGTTTTTGTTCTAAGAATGGTATCAGTGTGTAGGAATTAATAATTTCTTATGTATAGGAAAATATCAAAAAGAATCAGAAAATAATAGTAAGTAAACGAAAGAAATTATCTGAATATGTGTGTGTATTTGTCCATGCATACACACACGTACATGAATTCATCCATGTGCATTCATGTAGAGGCCAGAGGAAACTCTTCATCCAGTTCTCGAGACAAGGCCCCTCACTGCATCTGAAGATTGGCATTTTGGTTAGGTGGCTTGTCAGCTGGCTAGTGAGATCCCAGGATAGGCTTGTCTCTGGTCTCCCACATCATGATTATAGACACCAAAAGACATGGCTGGCTTTGTGTATGGGTGCCAAGTCCCTCCTACATACACAAGAGCGTCATCCCCTGGGCCATTTCTCCAGCCCAATAAATATAAGATGTTTTCCAAAATATATCAAACTATCAAAAATATTCTATTATAGACATTTAATAAAATTAAACATTCATAAATTTTAAAAATAAGTGAAGGATACTTTTATATAAACGACCAACAACAAAATAGGGGAACAAAACTAAGACATTTTTAAAAGGTAAAGAGATTACAATTAGTGAATAATAAAAATGTGAGTTTTTATTGCACTATGATTTTTGACCAGCAAGTTGCTTCGATAATTTAATAGTATGACTCTGAGAAATCATTAGAAAAATTAATCTGAAGATTTACCAAAAAGACTGCTGTCTAAAATGTATATAAAGAAGTGTAAATATTCACAAACTTAACTACTACTTTTAAAACATTGAAATGAGTAACTTTCTATACAACTAGACTTTTGTGCTTCATTAAATCATGAGAAATTGTGAGGGATTTGAAATTGACTTAAATGCCAGCGGATTGGACAGCATGATCCAGTTGATGATGGCAGTTGGATAAGTGGAAGGTAATTGCACATTATCAGGGGCAAAAGTTGGATTCTGACTGGAAATAGATTCTCTCTGAAAATGTGCACTAGCCAGTACTCTGATACAAGTGGTTTCTGCCAATGTTAAAAGTTTTAGTAAAGGATCATTTCTCTCCAGCTCTGACCACAGCAAAGCACAGATGATGTGATAAATGTAGCTCCAGTACTAAGTGGTATTTTTCACCTTTGTTCTTAGAAATCATCCTTGGATTCAGAAACTAGGTTAAATATGTGTATTTTCATGCCCTTTGAAAATCTGTACTCAGACATCAGTGTTGGAGAAAGCTATTCAGTGAGGGATATGGGTGCCAAAAGGTAGGACAAATGAATCGTTGCAGCATTAGCACCCATGCTTGCATAGGGGCATAACAGAGATTATTCTTTATTAAAGACTGTCTTAAACATCCCTGAGTATCATCAATCATCATTTCCTATTCCAGTGGGGACCAGGAACTATGTCTGTTCATTCATATATTATTCAGACATTTGACAGTAAAACTAAAATCAATTGTATGTTCTTGGAGGTTATAAAATACCTCAAAGACCACAGAATTTTCTTTTGGAAAGAATTTATTTAGATCTACCCTTCACTTCTTTCTTTGTCCTATCCCCTCTCTCTTAGTTCCTCCATTTAGACCTGACACACCAGTAGTCTATTTACGTTCATCTATCTATGTTCTACTGTCTATCTCCCTCTAGATCTCCCTTCCTAGCTTCCTGATCTCCAGAAATATCCCAAGATAAATTTCAAAATCACAGAGTGTGAAACTGTGATCCACATGTAAAAGACAACATGAACCAATTGTCCTGGCACTGGACTACTTCACTCAGTATTTTTTTTAATCCACTAATTATCCTGTTGATTTTGTGACTTCATCTTTTAGCACTGAATACATACAATCCCATTGTGTATATAAGCAACATTTTCGTTATCTATTCATCAATTTGTTAGCATAGAGACTGACTCAATCACCTCATGATTTTTGAATAGAGAAACAGTGAAATCCATAGTCTGGGCAGTAGACTATGGATTCCTATGGTTATGTGTCCAGGAGTGCTATATTATAGCATCATATATAGATCTATTTTCAGTTCCTAGGAAACTTCATAACTGACTTTCAAAGTGTCATAAATATGTAAGAAGTTGTGTGGAAATCAATCTACAAGCTGATTTTAAATAGCTATCTTTTAAAAAGAAGGAGTTTAAACTCTCTACATGGGTGAATAATACCAATCTAAGAAGTCATTATTAATCAAATAAAACTCTCAATGCCAAGAGAAGACACAGGATACTTCATTGTAAATCAATGGTCAAGAAGTCCCTAGATGTCCCTCAAACAATACAGGCCATTGCTGTTATTCTGTCTGTTCACATAAAGTAGAAGGTTAAGAGCTAAAATAAAACACTACACAGATTGATTCTAGGACATAGAGAAATCAAGCTGGCACTAAACTTCATGACCACTTCACACCCACTGCTAGCTAGCATACACAAGTGCTGGAGAGTGCTGTGAAGTTTGCTAGAGAACAGTGCATTCATAGTTTTACGCATCTATGAATATTGCATAATATATATCACCCTGCCAGAAAGAATCGCTACTGGTGCAAAAGTGTCATGGATGACTTGGAGATTACCAATCACTCCAGACTTGATATGAAGCTCATGATATGGGAGAAAAATCTGTGCCTGGTATTTTAGATCTGAAGTAAACAAGATAAAGAACAAAGAAAAAGGAAAAGAAGAAGAATATAACTGGAGAGGACATAGGAGTTAGAAGGAAATACTATCGTTTAGGCAAATGGACATGATGAAAAACTACCTTCTAAATATAAATGCTTATACCCATAGACAAGTTCTGATCTTAGCCTTTGTAAAGAGGATTTACTACAGTGGACAGTGGTAAATTCAAAGACTGGGGAATACTTAAGGTCCTTAGAATAAGTAAAAGTTGACAAGACCTGAAGTAGAAACTTAAGGGTTCTTTGGAGAGTCAGTTGTGTTGGATAATGTTTTGCTGGGGCAAACACACGAAGGAGTGTTTTCCTGAAGTGGACACAGGCGAAAGACTAAGGCAAACTAGTGAAGAATTGTTTCACTGAAGTAGACACAGGAGAGCGGATGTTCTGCTAAAGCAAACATATGCAAGGACATGTAATGGGGATTCTTTGCTAACAACATGCATGCATTAGTCCAACTTATATTGTGCAGTTGAGCTCCATTTGTCAGGATTCAGGCTGATTGAATGTGTGTGCTGAAGCAAGGCCTGTGCTGAGGCCAGGCATGTGGAAGACACATGATGTTTGGAGGATATAAGTAGACTCAGTGGAGTGATGGAGATAGAGATTGACTTGTTGGTACAGATAGCTTTGCAATACTTGTGGATCTTGAGTCTTCACTGATCTACAGTTCTCTGAGTAAGTCATAGCTACAAATTTCTCCTTTTATCCCTCCAGGTCCCTCCTATTGACTGGAGCAGAGGCTGAGGCCCGGCTGTCTCTGCTAGGTCATGTTACTGCTGTTGCTAATCCAACTCTACCAAACTGAACTGCTGGTATATCCATGAAGTTTTGGGAGTGGATCCAGCTTCCCCTGCCAACATATGAACTGAACTGAAGATTTCCAGGCAACACAACTAGGAGTTGCTCGAAAAACCTTTCTAAACAAGTCCATTTTTCCCACCCATATCCTTTCTTTTTCACTACCTCTGGTGGGTGGTGAGTTACAAGGAAGATTAAAGTATTTAAGAACCATCATCAAAAATAGGATTTGAAAAAATTAAAGTTATAAAGACATATATATCATTTCCTCATTTGTTTGAAGAACTTCTTGGAAAAAATAGTATAAAGAATAAAACACCAGGGTAGGGTGTGTTTGAAAATATCATATTCTGGGCATATCATATAATAACAGCAATCATAAATGTATGATATTTGTAGTTGCTTGCATTGGACCTACAAAAGACTGAGACTGTCAAGAGCGACTGACAGATGAGAAAGGGATTGGTTTATGGGACTCTATCCCTGTCTCAGGAAATATAGGCTATGGTAGAGGCTATGGGTAAAAGTATCATTGTCTTCACTTGTGTAATCAGCAGTGAGACTACTGTATTCCAATGGACAGTTGCATACCCATGTTCATGGAGACATTCCTGGTTAAAGAAAGTGGTGTTAAAAAACAACGGGCAAAAGACATGAATACGGGAAAATAACTCTACATGAATAAATAGAGAGGGTGTTGATGAGAGTGTGAAGGAGATCACTGGAGTGGGAGTAAAATAATTAGAATGCATTATAACATAAAATTAAAACTTTATAAACATAAAAAGAACTCAGATATACTAGCCACACAGATTTCTTTTGTAAACATTTAGGTTTGAATCTTAGTGAAGAACACTGGCAATCAATCAGAAGTCTTCTTTTATCCAAGTTCCTTCATTCATTTGACAAAATATTTTGAGACCTGCTGTTGTGATTTGAATAGGAGTGACCCCATAAACTCATGTATTTGAATATTTGGCCATAGAAACTGGCACTATTAGGAGGTATGGAATCGAGTAGATGTGGCTTGCTGGAGGAAGTATGTAACTGTGGCAGCAAGCTTTGAGGTCTTTCTAAAAATATTTTATTGGTTATTTTATTTATTTACATTTCAAATGATATTCCCTTCCCCATTTCTTCCCCAAAAACCCCTTCTCTCATTCCCCCTCTCCACTGCTTCTATGAGGGTGCTTCCCCATGCACTACCCACTCTTGCCTCACTGCCCTAGCATTCCATTATGCTAGGGCACTGAGCCTCCACAGGACCAAGGGTCTCCCCTGCCATTGAAGCCAGACATGGCTATCATGCTACATACTCAGCTGGAGCCATAGATCCCTCCATGTGTACTCTTTGGTTGTTGGTTTAGTCTCTGGGAGTTCTGAGGGGTCTGGCTGGTTGATATCGTTGTTCATTCTATGGGGCTGCAAACCCCTTCAGTTCCTTCACTCCTTCCCCTAACTCCTCCTTTGGAGTCCCAGTGCTCAGTCCGATGGTTGGCTGCAAGTATTTGCATCAGTATTGGTCATGATCTGGTAAAGCCTCTCAGGAGACAGTTACTTATATGCTCAAGCTATACACAGTGTGGTACACAGTCTCTTTCTTGCTGCCTGTAGATCAAGATATAGAACTGAGCTTCTTTTCTAGCACCATGTCTGCCTGTATACCATTATGCTTCCCACCATGATGATAATGAACTAAAACCCTTGAAACTGTAAGCCAGCTCCAGTTAAATGTTTTTCTTTGTAAGAGTTGCTGTGGTCATGGTGTCTGTTCACAGCAATAGAAACCTTATCTAAGATACTTTCTATATATCAAGTCATGAAAAGAATTCCAATTTTTAAGACTATAAACATGTTCCTGGCCACTAGGAGCTTGTTATCTACTGGAAGAGATGAATATTAAGAAAACTAATGGAAGTATAAACATGATTGGAAATTCTAGAAGGGACTATGAGGCAAACACACAAAGCCAGACATGGTGGTCAATCAAGGTGGAAAGACAGAGAGAGAGTTCTCTCTAACCCAAATATGACCAACAAAGTCCTCAAAGCGTTAAGATGAAAATCAAAGTGTCCAGAGTTTGGTGACCACAGGTACTGTTTGAATTAAAATGGCCCCTATACACTAATAGGGAGTGGCATTATTGTAGGATTGCCCTTATTGGAACAGCACCATGTGTGCCTGAGTGTCACCATGGTTTCTGCCATTACAATAATAGACTAAACTTCTGAATTGTATACCAGTCTCCATTAAATATTTTTTATGAGAGTCCCAATGATCATGATGTTTCTTCACAGCAATAAAATGCTAACTAAGACAACAGGGAAATGTTTAAATAAGGATTTAAAAAATGTGGTTTAAAATTTTGTTTTCTACTGGAACCATGAAGATTACACTGAGTGTACTTTCATTTTAGACAGAGAAGCTTTTTAAATGCCATATATAGTTGAGGAATATGAAATGTGAATAAAATAAAGTTTCTACTTTTTGGCCTCATAGGAAGTAAAAGAAATATGAATTGACAACAAAAATGAGGAAAAGAAGATTTAATGATGGAAAGAAGAAAATGGAAATGTAACTTAAAATAGCAGTTAGTCATCAAATGAGTCATGCGTTCCTTCAAGCTGAGAGTCTTTCATATCACTGAGTTTCATGCCAATCTTCACTTAAGGACCGAGAAAAACAAAGAAACAAGAGGTACTAGTTCGACAAATTGTCCTGACATCAAAGAGAAAATCAAAACAAACAAACCAACAAAACAATAACTTACCTGGAAAAAGCATTCCCGGTGAAATTCTGTCTTTGTATGTAAAGTTTGGAAAAATCAGAGTGTAAAATGAAGGCTATTTCCTGTTCTGCCTAGTGTTCACTCAAAGGTTTTTAATACCATTGTAGAGCCTAGCTTATGGTTAGGTATGACTGAGAACTTGATGAGACTTAGAATCTCTATACAGTCACATATCTTGGTCCTCTTTGGAGTATTTTCAGAAAGGCTTAACTGAGGAAGAAAGGCTTATTCTGAATATGAGTGGCACCATTCCATAGGCTGGGAAGCAAAACTGAATAACAAGAAGGAATTAGGCAAGCACTAGCATTAATTTGTCTCTGATTCCTGAGAATGGTATCAATGTGGAAAGGTGGCTTACACTCTTTAAATGTTTTACCTCATATGATGTGCTGTATTCCTTTTAACTGTGAGCTAAAGTGCTCTTGTCTGGTGTTGTTTCACAGCAGTAAAGAAAATAACTAATATAAAATATTTCAAAATGAAGGTATCAAAGAAAAGAATATCCAAGGATACTTATTATAGCACATCAAGGCTCCAAGATCATCACAGCAAGAGGTGTGATCACCACAGTGGAATTTTGTAGTGAAGGGAAGAAAATGGGATCAACTGAAAATATGCCATTAGCAAGTGGGAATTATGATCAAGGAGCAAGGTGAAGGAATCCCTGGATAAAAAATTGTTAAAAGAAAACTTCAGGGGAAGAGACATTATAAGTAATAAACCTTATAGAATTCTTAGGAAAGACAGGCCAAGGTGATCACATATTCTCTGGTGGATGGTGGAGAATGAGCGACCCCTTTAAATTTACAGGCTAATTGTGAATAAGAGTGGTTGGGTACTAAGTTTCAGAGATTCTTACTAAAATGACTAAGCAAGGACCTTTACCAGAGTGACTTTTATTAACCGCTGTACAGATGGGCTGAGAAATTTCAGGAAGTTCTGATTAAAAACAAAGAATCTTTGTCACAGAACAACTTCAGAATCAATACTGTTAAGTTTACAAATCACAGACATTTTAAGTTAACATAATTCTACTGTTATGGGATCCCTGCAAGTATCACCGCCTGAATGAAATTTTCCGCAGAGAGGCAAGGAAGAATATTCAGTTCAACTTGAATTAGTTAGCTGGTGCCAGTTTAAACTTCTGTAGCCTAATGCAAAGTTTATTTTTTTTTATATTTTTGAACAAACTGAAACGTTGGAAAAAGTGTCCTCCTGACAATTATCACTACCAAATCTCAGTCACAGCTATACTGAAACGCCTTTGCAAAGTACACCTCTTTAGCAAAATACCTGTGACCTTTTCCAAAACAATGCGTTCTGTTGATTGAGAACAGTGCCCAGGATAGGGGCCTAGGGAGGAAGGATTTCTAATAAGCTTCGGGAAATGATGCTCAAGAGTCTGGACCTCAGAAAGAAAGGTTTGTAAAAAGCATAATTACAACATCTTGCCAATCCATATTTCTTTTACTTCCTATGGGACCAGAAAGTTGAAAATTTGTTTTATTCATATTTCATATTCCTCAATTGTATCATGGTATTTACTAAGCTACGGTGTCTAAAGTGAAAGTCTGCTCAGTGTGATCTTCATGGTTCCAGTAGAAAAAAAAAACATTTTCAACCACAATTTGAACAGAGACTCAAATTATCATCAAAGCTTAATTTTAGAGTGAGTGCAGAAGGCTCCAATTTAGATACACTATTTCATTCTTAGGAACCTTAGAACTTTGCAAGCATCCACAGCTTTACCCACAATGTAGCCAAATATCTTCCTTTCTCAGCCAGTGCATTCCAGACATATTAAGTTCCATTCTGCCTTTCAGTTGTTTTTGGTAGTGTTCTAGCTAGTTTTATGTCAACTCGGTAAAAGTTATTGTAATTTTGAAAGCACGGAACCCAATAGAGAAAATGTCCACCCTCAAACTAACCTGTAGGTCTTTTTTTTTTTTTTGATGAACTACTGATGTGAGAGAGTCCAGTTCACTGTGGACAGTGCCACTCTAAGCTGGGTTTCCTGGGTTCTATAAGAAGGTAGGCTAAGAAAGCCATAGCATGGTTTCAGTTCCTGCCTCCATGCTCCTATTTTGAGTTGCTGCTTTGACTTCCCTTAATGATGGACTGTGCTTGGGACATGTAAACTGAAATAAACCCCTTTCTCGCCAAGTAGCTATGCCTATGGCTTCATCACAGCAATAGAAACCTAACCAAGAAAGATAGGATTTTCTGACTTGAGAGAGACTTCTATCTTGGGACACGGTCACATTTCCTAGAAGAAAAGATCTTGGGTCCAATGCTCCTGGGAAGTTCTACTGACACACACTTTGGAATGTTCAGAGCTCTGGAACCTCCTCTTAGAATGATATTAGCTCTGGGTTTGAGCTGAAGTTAGATCAGAAATACACAAGGAACAATAGATTTCAGAGTAATGAATTGATATCATCTACATAGGCCTAGAAACAGCAATTTAAGTGTAGACCTTCACACCATATCTGGTGGTATTTAAGTTCTTTTATAGTTTTCTCTAATCACAGATGTAATTGAGAAATACAGTTAATAGTTTAAACACAGAAAAACTGTCCAGAAGCCTGATATCACAGGAAGGAAGATCCTCAGAGGTGGTTAATTACCTTGGATAGACCTGCTTCCTGAAACTTCCATAGCTTTGTGAACAGCACATCCTGAGGTCCATATGACCCAGATGACCATGTAAATTCAGCTGAAACAGCAACTCCTTGAAAACTATCATCATAGTAATAGTATATCCTTTTGCTTAGGACATAGTCTCTAGTATTACCACAGCTTTACTGTGGCCATAAGAATTACTAACATTTCCCTTGCTTAGAGCCTGCAGTGCACCCATAGCACAAGCTGGGCTCCTGTGGCAAGTGATACCTTAGTACCTACAGGCATTTTAATCCCTGTTCCATCAAAGAGTCAAGAATCTTGCTGAAATCTGAGGCTTTAATGAAGAACATCTCTCTCTCTCTCTCTCTCTCTCTCTCTCTCTCTCTGTCTCTCTCTCTCTCTGTCTCTCTCTCTCTCTCAAATATATGTATGTATATATATATATATATATATACATATATATATAATTTATATAATACTTTATACATGTAAGAGATTTTTTACATATAAAGTCATATATAAA
>NW_021604564.1:25927112-25943920 GCF_004785775.1 Grammomys surdaster | reverse complement strand
GGTAATGAATCTCTAAAAAAGCTATAAAGACAAAAGCCTGCACACACAGTCCAAACTTATAACACCACCAACACAAAAGTCACCTGTCTTCACTCGACAGAATCATAACTTACCCATATATATTCTATTCTTCCAAAATTGTATTAGATGTTTAATTTTTTAGGTTACTGGACCCATGTTCCATTTTCAGAGACCACAGCACTTTTTGCAAGGGGTTAGACAGTAAATATTTTAGACTTTGTGAGCCACACAGGGTCTCTGCTATGAATCTGTCTTTGTTTTTTATACAACCTTTAAAAATATAAACAGCCTTTGGACCAAATTTGAAGCACGAGCCACATTTGCAAGCTCTGCTGTGGATGCTCAGGTCTGTAAGATTATACTCACAAGTCTGGAAGGCTTCCTAAGCCCAGCAGGAGCAGCTGTCTCCCAAGAGAGCAGAGCTGGCTTTAACATGGTGGGAAGTGGGTGAGCTGTAGAGACCCTTCTCTCCAACCAGATGGCATCTTCTGGTAGTGGTGGTATAGAGAAGAGGAACTTATTGTAAAGCAGATTTTCTCCACAGATTGGGGTTCTAAGCGTGTTAACCCTGAGTGACTGTTCAGTGCCTACAGTTTACTTCCATGAGGTAGGAACACAGAAGGGATCTGAGTTATGCCTGTTCTTAATAAACTCATTCACTCTCTGCTAAAGAACAAGATAAGGTGGAAGGGATAGTAGCCAGAGCTCACACTCATAAAACAGAATGAAAAACAAAATTAAAAGTGAAGGAGACATCTCCATTTTAGGATAATACTTAAACTGACTTTGGTGGTTACCTCTATTTTCTTTTCCTTGATAAAATTATTGAAATTTTTAACTTTATTATTTTTGCCATGTTTTGTTTTGTTTATTCCTCCTTTATAATATGGATTTCTCAAAGACAAAGATCATGTTCATCTAATTCATTATTATTTCTCAAAAATCTGATGACTTTTTTTGAGACAGTGTCCTATATAGTACAGATTGAGCTTGAACACACTCTGCAGCTTAGAATGACCTTGATCTACAAAAAAACTCCTTCCTTTCAAGTACTTGTATTGCAGGTAAGCTCCATCATGCCCAGTTTATATAGTGCTGAGTTTCAAACCCACAGGTTTCTTATAGCATACTACCAAGTCATATCCCCTACCCTCAAATGGGTGTTAGCACTTTTTGACATACACTAAATCCCCCCCCCAAAAGAAGAGAAATGTAGGATGGCGAAATGGCTTAGCAATTAATAGAACTTGCTGCTCTTGCAAAAATCCTGGATTCAGGCTCCACCACACACGTGTGACTCACAACAATCTGCTGTGAGTCAGAGGGGATTTGACATTATCTTTCTTCTGCCTTCATGAACACAGCATGCACACGCTTCACATACACACCTACATGCAAGCAGCTTCACTCTTCAAAATGACCATTTCTGACTATATCCTCACATGATAGAAGGGACAAATAAATTTCCTCAGGCCTCTTTGAGAAGGGTACTAATCTTACTTAAGAGGGCTCCATTTTCATGAGTTACTTAGTATCCCAAGGTCCAATGGCTTGCTGCAGGCACATGGGATAGGCATTAACTTGTAGAGTCTGGAAAGTCATGTTCAGGTTTAAATTTTTTAGATTAGATGCTGGATTAGCAAACAAAATGAGGAGTGAGTGTTAAAATTCTAGTAAAATTAAGATGGCACAATGCAAGGGACTCAAGAGAGGATGGGTATGTTCGAGATTATAGGGTATTGATGGTTGTGCTGAGAGCTGGTGCTAGGTCATAACAGAGCAAGATAACACAAGTCATTTGATTTAAAGATGACAGAGAGTGTCATCATGAAACAAGGCAGAAGAAACCCTTGCATATTGTTTTATGAAGTATAAATGGTAATCTGTATGAAGGCTCGGGAACATAAGGGTAATTGATAAATCTGCTTTGTTCCTGGATGTATGCCTGAAGCAATGCAAATCTCCATATCGCAGAAATACTTGCACATCTTTGCTTTTGTAGGACTATTCCCAATGCCAAAGTTGTAGAATCAACATAAGTGTTCATCAACAAGTGAATGCATAAAAAATGTGTTAAATATATACAATTGAATTGTATTCATTGATCAGGAAGAATGAAAGTATAGCAACTGAAGGAAAATGGGTTGAAGTGTACATCATAATGTTAAGTGAAATAAGCCAGAATAAGATAAATATCATATGTATTTTCTCTGAAGTGCACTCTCGACTTGTTCGTGAGTGTGTGTGTGTGTGTGTGTGTGTGTGTGTGTGTGTGAGAGAGAGAGAGAGAGAAGGAGAGAGAGGGGGGAGTTGGGAAGAAGATCTTAAGGGTGAAGAAGTGGGAAAGAAGAAGATAACTGAATCCACGCAGGGGAGGTTACTCCAGATGAGGAATGAGAGCAGTAATATGGAGCAGGGAAGACGGGGGAGGGCAGTGGAGGAGATGACCAATAAGAGCAAGCATAATAATGTGTCTGAATAAAAATACATAACTAAATCTAATATTTTTATGTTAACGTACAAATTAAGAAAAATCTGAGAGGTGGTGGTGCACATCTTTAATCTCAGCACTCAGGAGGCAAAGGCAGGTATGTCTCTGAGTTTGAGGTCAGCCTGGTCTACTGAGTGAGTTCCAGGATAGCCAAGGCTAAACCAAAATACCCTGTCCTAAAAAAAAAAAAAAAAAAAATTAAGAAAAATAAATTTTTAAAAATAAATTTACCAAAAAATAGGCCTTTGGCAGAACAGTTTTGAACAATTGCATCACATATTGCCCTACTTGGAGGTTGTAAGTGTGAGTGACCCCTGTGAGTAGGACACTCATAGAGAAAGGATAATGAGTTTATTATACCAGGTGACAGTCATTGCTTCATGCATGGGCTGAGTGTGCCTTTCACTAAACTCATATCCTGAACGAGTTCTTAATGTAATATGTTTGGAGGTGAAGGCATTGGAAAATAATGAAACCATGTGGGCAAACCTTACCACAGTATCAGTTGTTTTATAAAAGAAACAAAGGAGATCTCTTGCTTCTTCTCCTGCTGGAGGAGGACATCATGACTATCATGACTTCAAATGACTGCCATCTTTGAAGAAGGAAATGGGTGCTTTCCAAACAATAAAACTGCTTCTTCCCTGTTCATAGACTGTTCTTCTGCCAAACGTATATTTCTGTTTTTTATTTTAGCCCATCAGATTTGTGGTAGTTTTGCAGAATCCCTAAAAGAACTTAGACATCTAGCATTAAGTTCAGAGCTGTGCCAAAAATGTACCAAGAATTGTACCTAGAAACAGTTTTAACTTTTCCCCAATGTTTAACATTTGAGGAGAAAAACAGGGTCACACCCAGATGCCACACCCCTGTCCACTGTAAAGGATGAAGAGAATGAATACAGCCTGAAGTAACTGGAGTGGTGGTAGCAAGTCTACTAGAGTTGTTTGCTCACACAGGTCTGGGTTATTTTGGTAGCACTACAAACTCTATCAAATATTGTTTGAGTTTGGGTTTCCATTGCTGTAAAGAGACACTGTGACCAAGGCAACCCTTATAAAAGGACAACATTTCATTAGAGCTAGCAGCTTACAGGTTCAGAGGTTCAGTCCATTATCACCAAGGTGGAAGTATGGCCGCATCCAGTTAGGCATGGCAGAGAAGGAGCTGAGAGTTCTACATCTTCATCCAAAGTAAGCCAGGAACAGACTGTCTTCGAACAGCTAGGAGGAGAGTCTCACAGCCCACACCTACAATGTCATAAATTCTTCCAGTAAAGTTACACCTACTCCAACAAGGACACACCTCTTAATAGTGCCACTCCTTGAGCCAAGCATATTCAAACCACCACAAATATGGATGTTCAGATAACAAAAGTAATCAAATTTCATACTTTGATGTATGAACTGCTTGCCTGCAGGACAGAATTAGGAATTATACTTCTGTTCCTTTGCTATGTCCCCAGGAAACGCATGAATGAAGAAGGCCTGAATGAAGAGGCAATAAAGATTCTTAGGCTGAGAAATATGAGGGTCAGTCATCCTGGAGTCAAGATGCCAAACCATCTGATAGAATAGAGTTGTGAATTTGAGACTGAGAAATGACATGTGGAGGCAGGCAGCAATAAATTCCCACAGGAAATAGATGTATAATATTGCACAATCACTTCGTAAAATTCTCATGTTAATGGATGGTATTTTTAAACAATACGAATATTGAGAATTCATAATTCCTAGCTGGGAAAGTTGTTTCTTAGCACAAATACACACCAATGTTACCATTGACTATTTTCAGGTAAACACTAAGATTGTATATCAACATAAAAGCAAACTAAATAAATCAAATTTTAAGAGTGGAAACAAAGATTGAATTTGTCAGATGTCTACACAGGGAAATGCAATAAGCTTTTTATCTAAAACTCTCATTCTTCCCAGAGCAATTACATTAAATATAAGAAAACAGATCCTGGAGGCACAAATCACTGCCTTAAATCCTGGTGGCACTGCTCTTGTTGGAAGGCTGTATGGACTATCCATAGCAACTTTTCATTAGAATGAAAGTTTCTAACTACACTATTGCTTTAACCTATCTATTCTCCCAATGTGCAAAACACATTTGCATGTGTGTATATATCCCTGACCTTTAGAGAAATGAGAAGAGATTGACCGAACAGCTAAGATTTTAGAATTGCTGTTTCATCCAGCCAATTAGTGAAGCTGTGCTTTCCATTTGCAAGGCCGAAAATGAAATCTTACTGACACTGTGTAGGTGGAAAAGCAGACGAGTGTAGTTTGCTGCTTATGAATTAGCGATGTGCTTTAGACCCTAAAGAGAAACATGAATAACAATTTTACTTGACTGACAAATTAATAATCACCATAATAATCTTGGAATAAAAGGGAATAGTAGTATAAATTATTCAAAAGGGACATTTCACCTCCTCTCCTCCTCAAACCTGATCAATGTTTCCCTTTAGAAAATGACAATCTTCCGAAACCCTGAGAAACCAATGGTTTCTGATGATGCATTAAACAAGTGAAATTTAAATATATTCATCATACTGTTTTCTATTAATAGCCAAGGTTTTACCTTGAAGTTTTTCTAGACAGAAATCATGCAGGGTGTGTGTGTGTGTGTGTGTGTGTGTGTGTTTGCATTCTGGGGGGAGAGGGATGACTTCCAGTCATGACAGTCCCAAACAGAATCACAAGTTAGTATGTCCTAACTTCAGAGTTGAATTCATATTAGTTTTGAGACATCAGATGTTTTCTGGCAAATAAGAAACAAATCAAGTAATTCAGATCTCTTAAATAAATCAGTAACAATTAATTGAAGAACTATAGTTCATCTATTTAACAGTATACTATAGAAAAATGAAGTGTTCAATGAAGACAAAGTCAATAAATGTCACATAAAATGTAGATCTTAAATGTGATGGACCTGCTGCCGACCAGTAGGGAAAGTGGGTTTAGAACAAATCCATAGCACTCTCCTCTATGAGCTAAATCATCTACCAAAATCTTTGCATTTCCGTACCCGCACAAACAGAAAGGGAAAACAAAGCTCAGAGTAGCTGAGTGCCCAGAACAAGAGCTTTGGATATGCCTCTGCTCAGTCTCTGCCACGTGGAAGTGCAAATACTCCAGGAAAGCTGTCTCTACAGCAACCCTCCTGGTTTCCACCCTTTTGTTTCTCTTCCTTATTAGTGCCAGGGCCTCCACATCTATCTGCTACATGACCAAAGAGTCAAAGCTGAATGTGTGTCCCTCTTATACCATGAAACACTCGGTGAAGCCTCCTCCATCCTAGTGGTCTAGGCATGTGGTGGATAGCTCGTATGTTTTAAACCTGTTCTTGGTTCACATCCTAGGAGCCCTTGCTATGACATTCTCCTGATTCCTACCTGATGTTCCTCGAGATCTCTCATCCACACATGCTGTCAACCCAGAGCTTTGCACAATATTATCAGTTTTATATTTATTAAGCATTTTATTATTTTTTTGTAATTTCTTTCTGAATGTTCTATTATGTATGTGATTCAAAACTTGGAGGACAAATGTATAGCAGGAGGTAAACTCATGGAATGCTACGCTAACCTAACCTGACACTGAGCTGGCTGGATTGTCTCTTCAAACCTGAGGGGTCTCTGCAGCCACTGTATGTGTTATTTGTTTGGCTGTTTTTGGTTTGTGTTTGTGTGTATGTACAGGTATACATGTATGTATGTGTATGTACTATGCATGTGTATATGCACTTATGTGAATGTGTATACATATGTTTATGTGTGGATACATCATTTTGTGTTATATGGGTCTGCATCTGAGTATACATTTCTATTTGTGTGTCTGTCTATTCATGACTTGAAATTATACCTGTGTATATATGTGTATGTGTACATCTTTACACAGGTTACTATGTCTATATGTGTGTAAGAAGTATGTGTGTCTATTTATGTATGAATGTTTACATGTGTTTTTTATGTCTAGATATGTATCACACATGTGTATATAAATCCAGATAGCATCTTCAGGTTGCATTAATTTTTACTGTGGGTTATGAATTATACCCAAGGATTCACCATACAACAAAAAATAAAAATGGTTTTATTTGATGGGCTGCATCTCAATAATGGTGCACAGTAAAACCAGTTAATGTGTGCTTACATGAACTATATGTATATGTGTATATGTATGTTGGGGGTTCTTTTCTTCTTGTGTAGGTGAGACATTACCACTTGCTTTGGAAGTCAGATTGGCTGCCTCTGACCTGCTGAGGCTTGATTACATGTTTGTACTCAGCTGAAGAAGGAAGTAGGATACTGTGGACAATTTTTGATGGTGGTTATTTGTTTTATGCTGTGTTTATTTTCACTCTAAGAGGTATTCATTGCCTCCAACCAAAATCCTGAGGGATGTAATTGTCTAAACAGAGCATATACTATTAGAGGGGTGAAATTCTCTAAATAGAGGGTATAGCATAAAGAAGCAAATGTAATTTAAACTGTCCAACTAATGTCATTTCTTTTGATCTCTAACTTAAACATGCTATTCATACATGAAAATTAGCTTTTAAAAAAGTAAGCCAACTTACACGGTGACATTATTCTTAGTAAAATGAAAGCTACGCTCTCTTAAAAGATCAAATAATTTTTCTACCTCCACTACTAAGCAGGCACTTTTTGAATCACCTCCACCTAACATCATTCTATTTTGGTACTCATATAGCTGAAAAATGAAATTTTAAAATTTACTTGAAATAATCAAGTCCCATGTAAAGTCACTATCAGTAATGGGGTGGAGGACAAATATTTTTATATCAACCCAATAGACAGATTACATACTTGTTATACAGCATCGTGTCTGTTTTTGTTACCATGGCTTGGTTTAACTGCTTCCTTTTCCCTTGATCTCTTTATCTGGTGTCTGCCCTTCTTCTATTCAGGCTTTGTGCAGGATGGATTAATCTTCCTTTCATTGCAAAGGGCTCTGGGGCCTCAGTGATTCTATCTAGATAGAGTCTGCAGGTCCCATTAATTTTTACTGTGGGTTATGAATTCTACCCAAGGACTCACTGTACGGCAGAATACAAAAGATGGTGCTTCAAGATGGGATGCATCTCCATAATAGGGTGCACAGTGAAACTTGTCAGGCTTATGAATGCTTAGCTATTGCTCTAATAAAACTTTGCATCAGTGCTATGCAGGGTAGCATTACAATATGCAAGGGATGTGGTAAGTCCATATGTGATGGTGAGGTACCAGTATGATAAACAAAGACAGCAAATCCACATCCAGAAGATGGATCATGCAAGGAAGACATAATCATACTGATTCCCTGCTGGAAGTCTACTACATAGCCTCTCCATAGAAGACATAGGCACACTGTACATGAGTCCTCCCATATAACCCTCCTTACTCTTTTTCAAATTCATGAACTCCTTTTTCATTAATTGCTGATATATTACATATATGTATGTATGTGTATATATATATATATGTAACTTATTTATTATATGTATATATGGTTTTCAGTCTGTATATGTATGATAATTTGATATTAGATAACTAATTGATGTGTTTTTCCCCAGGGAAAATTTTCCTGCTCTCAGCGTTCCTTGCTTATGTATATTCCTTTGTCTAGAGTTGAGGCTTCATGGTCTTTTCCCCATCCACTTTGACATATCTATTGTTGTATGTGATCCTTTCATATTTAAGTAGTCATATTGATGAGAGTTTGTGTGTGTAGCTTCTGACATTCATACAGTACAGAATCTCACAGCAAATTCCCTCATCCTCTGGCTCTTAGAATCTTTCTCCCTGCTCTTCTGCAATGTTCCCTGAACTTAGTGGTGGGAGTTGTATTATAGATGTATCTTTTGGGACTGGGACAACTTTGCATTTTGAGTCATAGTGGTTTTCTGTAATTGTTTCTTTTTTTGTTTGTTTTTTTGTTTTTTTGTTTTTCGAGACAGGTTTCTCTGTGTAGCCCTGGCTGTCCTGGAGCTCACTCTGTAGACCAGGCTGGCCCCGAACTCAGAAATCCACCTGTCTCTGCCTCCCAAGTGCTGGGATTAAAGGCATGCGACACCACCACACGGCTAATTGTTTCTTTTAAAAAAAATAGTTTCTATACTTTCTCAGCAGCTGAAAGATAATCTACACAAAAATAAAGAAATGATTCCAAAAGTACTATCTACACCCATGAAATTGATATGTACATATGATATCCATCTGTCTTATATGTACATGTGGAATATGTGTATATAAGGTATCTGTGTGTATGTCGTATTTATATGTGGTACGTAGATAGCATCCGTTTATACATGTTTATTATATACGCATGTGGTAGTGACAGAAGTTGACAATATATACTGACTTTACACATGAATGTGTGCACTTTCTATATATTTGCTGAATATGTAATACTATGGTAGTCCAAAAGCAACAGAGTATAGATCCTTCAAATATATTTCACTTCAACACCCTGATGAGACCATCAAGCAAGTTTCGATATATTTAAAATAATTAAACTGTAAAGCATATGACTTCTCATGATAGTTAACATGATTCAATCAAAAATTGACAGCTGAATGATAAGCAGAACAGATGCGTTAAATAAGAAGCTATTTGAATGACAAATAAGCAGGTAAGATACTAAAAATCATAGGCCATTAGAGAAATGTAAAATAAAGCCATATTGATCGACAGCATACTTATGTTACTGTGTTTAAATTTTAGAAGTCTGATAACAGAAAATATTGGCAAAAATAGGAAGAACTCTGAATTTTCATTTATTGCTGATCAGAATGTAAAATTATACCACACTGGAAAACTCTACAGAGTTTATTCCAAATTAAACCAATATCTATTTTGTTCCCAAACCCTGCACAAATCAGGATTTTCTCAGAGGAAAGAGTTTGTGCCAAGTTATGACCTGAGCATTCAGAATAGTCCATTCAAAACAGACACAAACAGGAAATTTCCTAGAGTTGAATGTATATACAAAACATAATACATACATTGAACTACCGAATCTAAATAGGAATGACTGGTGCCCATGACAAGCAGGCAGATTTCTACATCATCCTATAAATGAAAGAAGACAGACAGAAAGGAAGACTGCATTGCATGGAATTCTAGCCACAAAAAAGTTCTAGAAAATGCTAATTACTCAATGCTAACCAAAAGCAGAGAAAGGAAACAGGGAATGGAGGGAAAATCGGATTACAGAAACCAAAGGGCAAACTGGTGACACTCTGTATCTTAGCATGGAAGTTGTTGTATTGATGGCTATAAAACTTCTTTAACTTAAGGTTTTCAGTGATGCATTCTAATATAGATAGTATATGACTAAAAAACTTTCCTTTTAAGGGTAGATACAGTAGGCCATAAGCCACCCTCCTTTCAGCTAGGAGATGCTTAGTTAACCTGACTTTGAGGGTACGGCACAGGAGGGAGGGTTGCACATGAGAAGTTGTAGTATGCAATGGTTTTATGTGCTTAAGATTATAGAGTTAGAAAGAGCAATTTGCAAATTCATTTGAAATCACAAAAACCCCAGGATAGTGAAAACTATTCTCAATAATAAAAGAACTTCCAGGGGAATCGCCATCCCTGACCTCAAGCTGTATTACAAAGCAATAGTGATTAAAAAAAAAAAAAAGACAGACAGGTAGATCAATGGATTAGAATTTATGACCTAGAAATGAACCAATATACCTATGGTCATTTTATCTTTAACAAAGGAGCTACAACCATCCAGTGGAAAAAAGACAGCACTTTCAACAAATGGTGCTCATTCAACTGGAGGTCAACATGTAGAAGAATGCAAATCAATTCATTCTTATCTCCTTGTACAAAGTTCAAGTCCAAGTAGATCAAGGACCTCCTCTTAACACCAGACACACTGAAACTAATAGAATGGAAAGTAGGGAAGAGCCTTGAACTCATGGGCAAAGGGGAACTTTTCCTGAATAGAACACCAATGGCTTATGCTCTAAGATTAATAATAGACAAATGGGACATCATGAAATTGCAAAGCTTCTGTAAGGCAAAGGACACTGTCAATAGGACAAAATGGCAACAAACAGATTCGGAATAGATCTTTACCAATCTTACATCTGATAGAGTGCTAATATCTAATATATACGAAGAACTCAAGAAAGTAGACTCTAGAGAATCAAATAACTCTATTAACAATGAGATACGGACCTAAATGAAGAATTCTCAATGAAGGAATGTCAAATAGTGAAGAAGCACCTAAAGAAAATGTTCAAAATCCTTAGTCATCAGGGTAATGTAAATCAAAATGAGGCTGAGATTCCACCTCACATCAGTCAGAATGGCTAAGATCACTAACTCAGGTGACAGCAGATACTGGTAATTAGAAAGAGGAACACCCCTCCATTGCTGGTGGGATTGCAAGCTAGTACAATCACTCTGGAAAGCAGTCTGGTGGTTCCTCAGAAAATTGGACATAGTACTACCTGATGACCCAGCTGTACCACTCCTGAGCATATACCCAAAGATGCTCCAACATGTAATTAGGACACATGTTTCACTATGTTCATAGAAGTCATATTTATAATAGCCAGAAACTGGAAACAACCCAGATGTCCCTCATCAGAGGAATGGATACAGAAAATGTGGCACATTTATACAATGGAATACTACTCAACTATTAAAAGCTATGACTTCATGAAATTCAAAGGCAAATGGATGGAACTTGAAAATATCATTAGTGATGTAACTCAGTCATAAAAGAACACCTATGGTATGCATTCACTGATAAGTGATTATTAGCCCAAAAGTTTGGAATACCCAAGATTAAATCCATTGACCATATGAAGCCCAAGAAGAAGGAAGATCAAAGTATGGATGCTTCAGTGCTTCTTAGAAGGGGGAACAAAATCCTCACAGGAGGATATCTGAAAACAAAGTGTGGAGCAAAAACTGAAGAAAAGCCATCCAGAGACTAGACTACCTGGGGATCCATCCCATATACAGTCGCCAAATATGAATGCTATTGTGGGTGCCTGTACATGCTGACTGACAGGAACCTGAAATGGCTGTCTTCTGAGAGGCTCTGCCAGAGCCTGATAAATACAGAAGTGGGTGCTTGCAGCCAACCATTGGACTGAGTGTGGGGTACCTGATGGAGGAGGTAGAGAAGGAACTAAAGGAGCTGAGGGGGTTTGCAGCCCGTGGGGGGAGCAGCAAAGTCAACTCGCCAGACCTCCCTCCTGGAGCTCTTAGGAACAGAACCACCAGCCAAAGAGTACACATGAAGGGACCAGCCACATATGTAGCAAAAGATTACATTGTCTGGCATCAATAGTTAGAGAAGCCCTTGGTCCTGTGAAGGCTTGATTCTGCCAGGACAGTAAGGTGGGAGTGTGTGTGTGGGTGGGGAAGCATCCTCATAGAAGCAGGGGGACAGAGTGTTGGAGAGGAGGTTCCTGGAGGGGAAGCCAGGAAAGGGGATAACATTTGTAATGTAAATATATAAAATATCCAATAAAAAATTAAACAATTCACAGTATTTTATTGTCATATAAACATCTAACTCCTCTAAATATGTCATTTCTCATGTGTCAGTGAGAATTTGGGGTAGATCTGGTTAATTTAATATACTTCTAACCCCACAACCACTTCGAGCATTTATGTAATATAGTTTGTCTCCCATGACCTGAGGAAACTTTCCCTAGAAACATTTTAAGACATCATTCCTTCTTGTTCTTAAATGAAAACTGCTGAGATTTCTGTAGACTTTCCAACATATAAGGCTAGCATAAGCCAGTGTACCTTGTCACAGTTTTAAAGAACATCTGAGATAGAAACCAACTTATGTACTGATCAGGACTACTTGGAAGCCCTAATCCTAGACTACCAATTATGCTATATAATAAATGTTCCAGTTTAACCTCACACCCTTAACTGAGAAGCTGTTAGCAATTAATCACTACTGGGTAATGCTAAGGGGTCATATAAATGGGAGGGGAAAAGGAGGAGAGAGAAAATGACTTTTGTTAGTATTAAACTCCACCTCCACAATCACTTGGCAACAGCCAGGTATGCTCCTCCTCACAGTTACCTGGCAACAGCCAGGTAGGCCTGCCCACTATAAAAGGGGCTGCTTGGCCCCTCCTCTCTCTCTTAGTCCTTTGACCACATGCCTGCAGGTTCGCTGTCCCCTCTTCCCTCCCCCTTTCCCTTCCCCCCTTTCTCCACATGGTCATGGCCGGCCTCTACTCCTCTACTCCTCTCTGCTCGCTCTCTCTCTCCTCCCTCTCTCTCTCTTAATAAACCTCCCCTCATGGAACTGTCTGCTGTGATCTGTCCAAGCTGTGCGCCGAAATCCTTTTAATTTTATTTCATTGTATATATGTATAAAATCTCACTAACAATTTTTAAGAAAGCTGGACAGTCAAGAATAAATAGAATTATACAGTGTTGTCTTTAATTGATTTCATAGTGCTTCGGTCTAAAAATCTATCCAATAAGTTGGAACATATGTAAACTGTTTATATTATAGTAGTCTTATGTTTTTAGCCTTACAAGTATTTCACATTTTTCTGAAGCACAACCTAGAAACCAGTTGTCCTAAGAATACTTAACAGGGCAACTTTGGCCCTCTTTATTCCTCATTTTCTGTTATACTCAATTATCTTCATTTAATTCTGGATATATTGCCACTAATCTCCCAGCTCATCTTTTCTATCCTACCTCAGTCACAGCTTACTTGGCTTAGCAGCCTTCTTATGATCATCATAAATACCATATACTCTACACTCTTCACTAACAAATCAAGAGGCTTTGTAGGCATTTCTATTGTTGCTCTAATTCACAGTTATTATTTCAACAAGGTTTGCCATGTCACATTGTGGGTCCTCTGTTCCCACTCCATACAGTGTCCTGGTTAGTTCAAGATTATTTAAACAGGAGCATGGGTGGATCAGGATTGGAGCCTTTGGAGACATTTATGGCCTCTGGAGGCCTGAGTTACCACAGAACAGATAAGGCTAAGCCTTAGCACTATCAAAAGTCAATGCATTTTTATGAATACATCGGTTCCAAGAAACTGCTTTCATCTGAATGTTATTCAATTACATCCCTTCCCCTAAATGATACATTCATCTCTGTGATGGGTCAGGAAGGTAGAAAAACCTTACCAGGAGAGGAGGGATTCATCTTCTTGTTAGCTTTTGGCAGGCCTCTACAATTTAAACATTAATACATTGGTCTAACTGGACACTTAGGAATGTGCAAGCTTAGTTCAGGTCCAAATAAACTTTAATTATAATTAAAAGCAATTAGTACAAATTGATAGGGCAGAACATTACAGAGAATATTATTCCATGTCTGCCCCAGATAGAAATAGTAAAAATGCGTCTGAACCAGTTATCAAAAGGAAGTTCAGGGTCACAGACAGCCCAAGGTTACAGAACTTAGTAATAACAGGTTATATAATGATCCTATCAAAACCAATAGCAGTAGATAAAGTGGCATTCAAAAGGCAGCAGGGACCTACCAAAAATCAACTCCATTTCTTCTGAATTTAGCTTCAGGACATTTTAGAAACCCAGGCCTAAGTGTCAGCTAGGCACCTCATCAAACCCGAAATTGCTTCCTGTCTCCCCTCCTTCAGCCCGTTAAGATGAAAAAGTGAGCCTGCATGTCATCTGGCCTACAATGCGAGTGGAAATCTCGGCTCAGCAGGACACACCATAATGGAGACATGAGCAACAGGACAGCATGAGTCTGGAATTTTACCCTGTGTGACTCCAAAGAGCAGTTCAACCATCCAGGAGAAAAACTCCACCTCAAAAGCCAGGTGTGTGAAACATGAAATTGACACTGTCTTAACAGATTATTGGAGAGAGATGGAATCCGGTCTTACAGAACAAATTAAGGAAGAAAAGTCGGAAACTCTCAAAATGCAATCTTTCTATTTTTGTGTTCATTCTGAGGGAATACAGGGATAGTGTTTTAAAAATCTTAACGTCTAATGTGTTTAGAGTCAAGACTCAATCACTCTGCAAATTTCTCCAGACAACCATGGAGTATGAGAGATATTCATGATACATCCATAGTTGGTTGGGTGACAGTCACAGCAGCAGGAAAGAACATGGGTCTTAATCTTAAACTCAAAAGTTACACAGATTGCGTTCTGTTGGATCAGTCCCTAACTTACTGCCTCCTCCTCCTTTAAAGTGACACTTTAAATTTGTCTTTTCAGAATGTTTAGTACACTCATAAGCTTTCTGGCATGCATCTATGCAAGGGGGAATGTTAAGGCAATTTCTCTAAAATCCCAACAGCAGATAAACCTTTCTATTTTACTCTTTCTCTTTGAAATAAACACTCATTGTTATTCACCCAAGAGCCTTTTCTTAATTTCTCATCAAAGAGACAGGTATCTGTTCTTTTCTATTTGACATGTTTCAGGGAAGACACACACTAGTCAATGCCTGGGATGATTTAAAATAATTTTACAATAGGGAGGAGATTCCCCATTTTTCTTCCTAAGAACTGATCAAGTTTGTCATCTCAATTAGTCGAAGGTTTTAAAGCATCTTAAATGTGTTTTAATGAAATTGAAAGATTTTGCCTTCACTTTTTATTGAATACAAGACAATATGAATGTCCAATCTCACTTTATGGTACCAGATGTTAAATTAAATAATGGTAAAGTCAACTGTCTTTTCACTGAGCAATCATTTATCTTCAACAATTAATCCCAGAAAAATAAATATGAAATACAAGACTGTTTAAAGATACTATTTTTATAACTATTATTGCAATGGTTTGTTTTTCATTTATATTATAAAGCATACTATTAGTAAATAATGATTATATTCACAATATTATCTCATCATATACTGCTTATCAGAAAACTTGCTTTTTGATTCTTTAGAAAAGGTCAAAATTGGGTTAATGGCTGCTTTGATGCTTTTGTCACTGAGTGTATTTAAGTCTTTTAAATTATTATTTTGCTTGTTAAAGACACAGTGGTGAGTAAGGACATTAGATGTGATGACGTACATATAAACTTCATGGAAGTCTTTCTGATGTGTGGTATGAACAAGGAAACAGTTTCAGACTTTCTCAAAGTACTAATCTTGAGTCCACTCTTCCTTCATTGGGAGATTTATAAAGCACCAACTTTTTACTTAAAATGAAAATTTATTCCCATTCTATAGTTCTCCAATCCAAATTTGTTTTAAGTTTTTCTAAAACCTGCAAAACTCAAAAGCAGGGTTGGGCAAATAAATATCTGGGTGTATAAAGCACTCTTCATGCAGGCATGAGGACCTGAGTGTGGATCCCAAAATCCTATGTAAAAGATAGGTAAGCATGGGGGGCTGCTGAGAATTCCTGTGCACATGGGATAGAAAGAGTAGGTCTCTGAAACAAGCTAATTTTTTAGGCTAGCAGGAACTGGCCATGCGCTCTGGGTTCAGCAAGCTACCCTGCCTCTGAAAATAGCCTAGAAGTGAAACTTGATCTGAGAAGACTCCTTAAGTCAAGTTCAAGATCCAAAAGTTTGTGCATGAACATGTATGTAACTGTGCATGCATGTAGGCAGGCACACACGCACACACACACACACACACACACATGCACACGCACATGCACACTCAATGCACATGTACTTAGATGCAAGTGTGCAAAAAAACAAAAATAGAAATTGTAGAATATAGAAATTCCAGGAGTTCAGAATTTATATTTAAAAAGACACTTAACTTCCAAAATGGACTAGCAAGAAAACCTTGGGATTTAAATATTTCTTTGAAATGTCAGATTGCTTTATTTTTTTTCCCCTGGGTGTCCTGATTTCAGAAAACAGTAGCTTCGTTGTTTCCCAACTTTGTGTGGAATAGGATGACACTGAGTATATTTGATGGTGATGGTCCACCTTATTGAACATCTGGCTAACAGTATCTATCTCTGTAAGGTGGCATCACTGTGGAGATTAAAATGGCCCACAGTTCATTTCCTTCTGTAAAATTCTCATATCTCTTTTCATTCCTCTTTTTCTTTTAGAACCTTGAGATCTACTATTAAATATACGATTAGTGTAAATAAAATGTGTTTTACTCAATTTGCATATACAATTACATATCAGACATTTAAATACAGAATAAAGGTAATATTAGTACATCTTTTTCAGCTATCAATTTTTGAGGTGGGCAGAATTCTAGCTTTGTTTTGCTTAATTTTATTTGTTTTGCTTTTAACCTACATTTTGTCAGTTCTAACAAGTTCCCGCGGGGAGGGAGGGAGGGAGAGAGGGAA
>NW_021604564.1:25898491-25927012 GCF_004785775.1 Grammomys surdaster | reverse complement strand
AGAAAGAAAGAAAGAAAGAAAGAAAGAAAGAAAGAAAGAAACAAGGAAAGAAAGAAACAAGGAAAGAAAGAAAGGAAGAAAGACTCTTCTACTGCTTCTATTGGTAAGGCACCTTTAGTTCCTATGAGAAAAGCCATATAAAAATGTTGAAAGAGATTCATATATAAAAACGTAGACCATGGAAAATCAAATGAGGTGGCAGTGTTTCGGAAAAGGATCGTCTGCCTAAAGCCTCCTCAATCGGCTCAGGGACAAGGCTTCCTGTTGAATTATTTCACCTGCTTCTGAGGGATTCACAGTCAAACCAGGATTTTTTTTCTATTCAACTGCTCCACTCCATTGCCATTTTCCTCAAGTCACCTATTGCATTTTGCCTGGTGTTTATCCATCTCACCCTGAAAAGTGCCTGCTCGCTAGTATCCTAAAACTTATGGAAAATTGTCATGAATACATTAAAGCATGCACGACTCCTCAGAATGTAGTTTAATTTAAAATCTGATTAAAGTACATCCAACTGACAAAATTACAGTATATAGCTGGGGTCTTCTCACTTATTTAACATGTCTATCTATCAGAATCTTCAGAATTTGAAACATATGAAGAGTGATTTCCAGTAGACACAAACATCCTAGACAATACCCACTCACAGACATTGCTTCCCTTGAGATATAGACATCAAAAAAATGTCTGTGGGTATATTTCAAAGTGTTTGGTCCATTTAACTTCCTGCTGTCCAGGTTTCCCTGGATTTCTCCCTCCCTTTCTTTGCCTAGTCTCCTTGTACCTACTTCACACTCCTGTTTGTTAAGACCACAGAAAGCCAGAGAATGACTCCCTTATGCTTTCAATTCCCCTTGCCATTGAGTTTGGGAAGGAGGAGTTCAGGCGATAAGAACTGAAGGGGACTCTGTTAAGTAAGGAACTTTTTCACGGGCATTTGCCATTATGAGTCTTTAAAACAATCCACTACAGTGGCTATGATAGCTGCTCTGCCTTTGCACGGCTTATTGACTGTGTAGCCATTGATGAACCCAAGCACCAATCTCCTTGTCCTTAAAGAGAGAAGATAACTATGTCATAAAGTAGCTTACAGGCTTAAATATTAACAAAAAACGCATTTTAATCAGCCAATGAATTATTTGAAGAAGCAATATTAGACATTCAGAATGAAACCAAGCTACATAGATGTTCTGATTTTTTTTCAAATGACAAAAGTTTGGTGTCCCACACCCTTTGCAGAATACAACCCAGTAGGCAGACAGAACCTCTTACAGAAAACACTACCTGTGATTTTCAGAATGTTATTATTCCTACCTGACTTATCAAAAATACAAGAGCAGAATAGCATGTCGCAGTCTCACACATCACTTGAAATGATACATATAGAACTTTGCCGTTCTTTAACTATATGATTCCACTTGGCAATTCCTGTTCTGATCAGAAATGCAACTTTCAGAGAGAAAATGCTGAACTGTGGGAAATAAAAATGAAATGATCATTTGAAAGGCAAACGGGAGCTCTCAGTCACATTTCCTTTTGAAATAAAGTATTTATTTCAGACAACCAGTTGATGACAAGTGAGAAAATCCTCACTTCAGCATATTCTTATCTGATGGGAAGAGCTTGCCCAAGTGACATCTCATTGAGAAGTGTGGAATGGGCCTCCTTCAGTTCCTTCATTTGCATCACCCTCATCCTCAACAGCAAGAGATTAGTAACATCTCTCTTCATGTGGATGTTTGATGCCCAATTATTCCCATCCTTCTTATTTTCATAAATCTTCCTCCAGGCTAGCAATTATCTGTGGCATGTCGGACAAGCTTGACAGTACTCGGTTCTTACAAGAATCCCATAGGAAAATAAAAGTGTATTATGAAACAAGGCATCTCATGTTTTCCACAGTGACCCCCTCACTATTGTTTGTTTTCTGTTGTTTCATTTTCATTCTATTTAGAAGCTCAATGTTTTAGTTTTTAAATGCACCTCAGTGGAAGAAGACTGCCATTCCATAGCTCATGCAAGAACAGAGTGGCTGGGGACCCTTGTGCCACGGCCAATGCTCCTGGCAGCTTTAAGTGCCTATTGTAATTTAATAGCAACAAGTTCAGAAAAATAGAAAAGCAATAACTAGAATTCTCCTTCCCAGGAAAGTTCAATTAATTCAATTGGGCATTCAGTTGCTAAAATTTTACCAGAGCTGGAGTCTCTAACCTTATTTCAATGAAAATAAGTAGAATACCATTAATTCCTATTGGGAAGTACATTCGATTGTGTGAAGAGGTTTGCAAGCTTCAGCTTGTAACCTAATTCTCCTGATATATGAACATTATTTTCTTACTATAATGCAAAAGCTTATGGCTAATGTGTCAAATTTGTCTTTTATGTTCTAATTTTTTTCTTCTACTTCCCCAGATAAAAGACTATAATCAAAACCTGAAAATAGCAGTCCCCCAACAATAATTTCAATCTCTATTTTTAATCACATCATCTCTTGTTCCTTTTCTTTTTCCTTGTGAAATGTGAGTCAAAGTGGCCTGGGTTGTTGACCATGAATAGAAAACATAAAAACTGAGTACTATTAAGACATTCTAAGTCATTTAAGTTAATTTCTTTCAGAGAAAGTACTAAATAATAAAATACTCAGATCTTAGAAATTGTGTGGGGGAAGAATAATTAATAAACCAAAGAGATATTCATCTACCATCCACTGAACAGAAGGTGGGCTACAAAATGTGATCTACTACATAATCATGGTTGTCTCACCTCTCTGTCCTCTTCCTTCTGTTGTCCTTTGCTCTGGATGCAGCTCAACAGTCCTCAAACTGTAGGAAGCCTCCATACCTACACTTACACTTCAAATAGAAGTGTTTTTGCTTTCAGTTTTCTGAATTAACCTTGTCCTCTCACATTTTCTCTCTCCAAAACCCCTCAAATTTGTTTCCTCATTGAAGATATCACAAGACATCTTGCTATCTTGAAGGCAGCCTCAAGAGCAAGTATGCTGTGAACTGATTATGGGACAGTTTAATAGATAAGATCAGATCCTATGTGTATAGCACTTGCTGTTTCTCTTGGTGGCAATGGCCCCGCTCTGGTCATTAGGATCAAGAATATGACATCATTCAGCATCATGCTCTTTAGAGATAATCAGTGAGACACTATTCCACAAGACTGACACAGCCTCAAAGGTCACATGTGATATCAGATGCAAAAGAACTTGTCCCAGAGAGTCTAGAAGTGAAAAACCAAGAATGTGATAAACTCTCAGGGAATTTCCTTTAGAAATGAAAGGCATTGAGGAAAACTAACCAGCACTATTTTGAGAAAATCCAGGCAGCTCACTAACTGGATTTTAGGTAGGGTTATTCAAAAGATCTGGGGTTGCTCATTACAGGGATAGTAATGCTTCATAAAATTTTGTCTCATTTAAGGGAATTTCCACCAGTGTAAGATGTTCAAGAATAACCAGTATGTCTGTGGAGACACCCTGGCATTATCACACACATAATAGAAATCCACGATAAATTAGTTGGATAGGGGATGCATGGATTGCACAAATTGTTACTGAAGAGGAAGGTAACCAGGTGAGCAACCCGTTCTATGGATCTGAAGGCCTGTCTTTTGTCCCTATGAGTGTTTCTATAACTCTTTCATCAACAGATACTAACAAAGTGCAGAATAATAGCTTGAGAACAATGTTCTCAGTTTTGTTACATTTTTTAAAAATATAAATTGTTAGTTCATGAAACTTCACTGAAAACATTACCCTGTGTTTTACAATCAGTTCAAGGATTCTTGAAAATATAAGGGCTGGTTTTTAAAGGCTACTTCCAGTACAGCAGTGCTCAAGAAAACCACAGAGATGAGCTCTGGTAACATTGGTTGAGGTGCTAGAGCATTCCTAAGACCCAGCTATTTCACACCTCTATGACACAGAGAAAGGTTTGGATCCCAGAACTACATAAAGCTAGTCATAGTAGCATGTATCTATCATCCCAGTGTTTCTATCTCAATACTGTTGGTAGAAACTGGAAAATATCTCGAACTCCATGGGACACCTATCCTGGTGTGTTCAACAGCAAATAACAAAGAGACACTATCTTACACAAGGTAAAGGGCATGGAACTACACCTGAAGTTGTCCTCTGACTTCCGAATGTGCACTATGGAGTATGTGCACCCACACTTGTTCAGAAAGAGGAAACAAGACACCACAATGCGTAAGAGCACACATCGAATGCTAAAGCACAGTAACCATTTTAAACATATTGCTTTTTCTTACAGATCATCTTGAGTCAGTGGCAGGTGGTCAACACTGAAATCATAATGGCAATAACAGTTTAGTTAATAGCAGAGGACTCAAGGCTGATGGTCAGGCACCACAATATAGACTTGCTATGGCAAAAGTAACTCTGCTGCTGCTGCTGCTGCTGCTGCTGCTGCTGCTGCTGCTGCTGGTGCTGCTGCTGCTGCTGCTGCTACTGCTGGTAGTGCTGCTGCTGCTGCTGCTGGTGGTGGTAATGCTGGTGGTGGTGGTGGTGCTGCTGCTGCTGCTGACAACTCCTCCACTTCATCCTCCTCTTCTTCCTCCTCCTCCTCTTCCTCCTCCTCATCCCCCGTTCTCCTCTTTCTCCTCCATATACTCCTCCTTATTTCTTTATTTCTTCTCTTCCTCATTCTCCTTTATTTTTATTTCTCCTCCTAGTATTATTATTGTTGCTGCTATTTCCTTCCTTCCTTTTCTTTTTCTTCCTCTTTGAAGCAGAGCAAGTATAGGCTGAACAATATGCTCTCCTTTGCTTGAGAATTCTTACCAGTATCTGTCTAACTATGCTAATTATTTAATCAAAGACTATTTTTTGCTGTAAGGATTTTATCAGAATTATACCTTCAGAACTATTAAAACAAATTAGCTCTGTTTATCTTTCTTCTTTTAACATTTTACCTATCAAAGCAGAATTAAGAGGTCACATATTCAATAAGAATGTGCTCTTACACATTTTAAAGACATAGTTGGAACTTAGGTTGCTGATAGTGTTTCTAATATTTTGAAGGACAAATGGTTTTGCATGTATGGAAATACAATTTTTTATTTTTTATTCAGTATTATGTATCTACTCAGTATTGGAAATACAATTTTTTATTTTTTATTCAGTATTATGTATCTACTCAGTATTATATATTTGTTCAGTATTATATCTTCCAACAAATAACCTAAGGATAGGTCAGATCTCCACTAGCTATGCATCCTACTTCCTCTAATTTGAGTAATGATGACAATTACAGTAATAAAAATGAAAAACATGTAAATTTTGGGTTTGTGAACATTTTGAAAATACATTAGCCAATTATAGCATTTTTGCCAAGAAAATAAAATTTTTAAAAAATAAACAAAAAATTCATAAATAAATACTGGAAAAGTGTATTACCTTGATACTTGCATGTTTAAAAAAATCAATGTTTTTATTTCCCATAATTAAACTAATATTTTGCTATTATAGCAGTAACATTTTATGCAAATACACTTTAATTCTCAACTTGAAAAAATATATTTTCATATATATATATATATATATATATGTATATATATATATATAACAAAGTATACAAAATTATTCTAGATAAAAGAAAATTAAAGCAAAATGCACCTAACACACTTTGTTACTCCCCAAACTGTTTGCTTTTTCTGCCACTTTTTTCACTGCTATAAAATATAAATTTATCCTTATGTGAGAAATTCTAAAAATAATATATGCTGCTGATTGGAAAAGGAGATAGAATATGTTGAGATGTGTAAGTAGCCTCCTTTCCACATGCTCAGAAAGACAACTTCACACAGGAACAGTGGCTTTCTAGGTGTTGAGCTGTGTCTTCTCTCTGTGATTTTTCACTATCAGTCATTTTAATCCTGTGTCCTGGGTTGATTGAAGAAATAATTGCCTGAAAAGTGAAACACTTCACCAACTCCAGAAAGTCAATGGAGAAAAAGGTTATATAGATCTTTCACAAGATAATCAAAAGCCTTAAAGAATTATCGATTCTGTAAGTGTCCACACTCTATTGAAGCTCCATGTGTCTCTGGTAGAGAATAGGTCAATCTAATTGTCCCCCGATTATCACTCATATTGGCAGTTTCCTCTCCTGAAATATATGAGAGTATTGAGAATCACTGAAGTCATGAGTTTGCAAAGAAAAGCTAATCAAATACAAGTTCTCTAGCATATCATCCATGATGTCAGGTAATACAGTCAGATTGGTGAGTCCTTAAACACTCTTCTTTTTCTTTCTTTCTTCTCCTTCTCCTTCTCCTCCTCTTCCTCCTCCTCCTCCTCCCCTCCTTCTTCTTCTTCTCCTTCTTCTTCTTCTTCTTCTTCTCCTACTCCTCCTCCTTTTCCTCCTTCTCTGCCTCTTTCTTCATCTCCTTCTATTATAATTTTATTATTATTTATTGATAATACAATTACAATTTAATTACATCGAACCATTCCTTTTCCTCCCTTGAAACCCTCCCATATAACTCTTACTATCTGCCTTCAAATTCATGACCTCTTTTTATGCTAATTATTATTATATTAATATATATGAATATATTAATATATATATTCATGTATGTTCTTAGATAGCACTTGTTCAGTCTGTATAATGTTACTTGTATGTTTGTATTTGGAGCTGATCATCTGACAATGGGCAACCAATGAATGTGTTCTTCCTCAAATATCCCTCCCCCTCCTAGCTTTCGTCAGTAGCTTATCATTCTTTGTGTAGGGTTGAGACTTCATGGCTTTTCCATCAAGTATGCTTACTGTTGTCATTCTTATTCAGCGCACATCTGGGCCATCATGTTGGTGAGACTTTGTGAGAGTAGCTTCTAGCAGTATTAGAAGATACAATCTCACAGACTCCCTGATCCTCTGGCTCTTTATGACTCCTCATCTACAATGTTTCCTGAGTCTTAGTTGTGGGAGTGCTTTGTAGACAAAGACACAAAAACAAACAAAAACCTATAATATACATACTATCATGTATAAATGTGCATATATAGTTTTAATGAATGTATCTTATTCAGACTGACAAAGCTCCTTCCAAGAGCTAAAGACCCCAAAACCAGACATGAGAAACTCTTTTGTGAGCTGTTGGTCAGTCTGTCTAAGAAATTCCAAAACATAAAGCTATGGCTATTGCCCTTAGTTACTATCAGAGGTGAAAGGTAAGTGCCTATGCTGAAGATATCATGAATTTCAGAATCAGAGTCCAGAGACTCCAGAGCTGGAATTGACCAGAATAAAACCTTGTCGATGACTAGCTTTTATGGTACAAGAAGATGATGTGGAAGCTTTTAAAGAAAATAGGCAACCAATAATCCTACCCAGCTATGATTCCTAACAACCACATCAATGAAAAGTATGACAAGATGACTCTATGAGTGCAGTAGCTGCACATAGTCCTTGATAGTTACCAATTTAAGATTCCTTTAATGAGATGGAAATGATACTCTATACCTTCAACCACATTTTTTAAACAAAGATGTTCTTTAGGATCTGTCTTTCACTTACCATACATTGTACCTGGTCAAGTTCTCCAACTGTTAGGACTTCAGGCCTTTGCTATATAGAGTAATCCCAAATTTAGACCCTGAGGTAAGACTCTTTTCCTAAACCCCAAGTATGTATCTGCATGTTGAATGCTTGGTACTGGAAACTACCAGTACTAGTTAACTATGCAGTTCTCATCAATTCACAGTTATTGGAGGAGAATCTACAATCACTGCTCTACTAAACCGGCATAATCCCTAGCAACAATAAGTAAACATGTATCTTTCTCCCCAAAGATAAATATAATCTTTATATCTTAACAAGGAAATTGTTTTTAGCTGTGGATGAAAACCAATAGGAAAAGCTACAACCAATAAAAGTACAGAGTGGTGGAGCCTGATCCAAATGGATAAACAGTGTCTTGACTTGGGAGTCAAGATACATGAAGATACTGCAAAGGCCATGGTTTTCAGCGGCTTGATAGACTATTCACAATAGACAATGGAAAAGATGTTACAGGATGTTCATTATGATATTCCAGGGGGGAAAAGGTGTTAAAATGTTTACAATGTAACGGTCAGCATGCTTTTTCATCATCGTGTGCACTCTAATGAACTTCACATGAAAGAAATATCATTATCTTGATCTTTCTAGTAGGGTTTGGAAAGAAACATGTCCTAGAGACACGAAAGTGGTTGCAGATGAAGGAGAGACACTGAATTCTACTGGAGTGAGAAATGGCTGGTCAACGTTTTCCAAGTCTACAGCTTGACATTAGGATGAAACAGACTTAAGAGTCGGAATGTGAATGATGTGCTTCTGTGATTAGCAAATAAGCTGCTCCTTGGGTCATTTCTCATTTTCTGCAAACCTTCTATGAACTAAGTGAGACAAAACCTTAGCTCCTCCCAACTTGCGGGGACAATTTTCCCGCTACCAAAAGGGATACAGATAACCTTGGATCTGCCCTTATAATATTTTGTGACTTTAAGCAAAGGAAGAAAGAAGTGTGACTCAAAGTTTATCTTGGACTTCTCTCTTCTCTTCTCTCCAACTCCCTATGTGATAGTAAAGGCATACCTTCAATCACATTTTTTATGTTTTATTTATTTTTTATTGGATATTTTCTTTATTTACATTTCAATTGTTTTCCCTTTTCTAGGTCTCCCCTTTAGAAATTCCCTATCCCATCCCCCCTCCACTGCCTCTATGAGGATGCTCCTCCACACACCCACCCACTCCCTTCTTCCTGCCCTGGCATTTCCCTACACTGGGGGTCTAGCCAACTGACACTGTTGCTTCCCCATGGGGCAGTTAATCCTCTCAGCTCCTTAGTCCCTTCTCCAACTCCTCCATCTGGGACCCTAACTCAGTCCAGTGGTTGCTTGTAAGCATGCACCTCTGTATTTGTCAGGCTCTAGTAGAGCCTCTCAGGAGACAGCCATATCAGGCTCCTGTTACCAAGTACTTCCCGGCATCCACAATAGCGTAATTGTTTGGTGACTGTATAAGGGACAGATGCCCAGGTGGAGTAGTCTCTGGATGACCTTTCCTTCAGTCTCTGTTTCACACTTTTTATCCATATTTTTTCCTGTGAGGATTCTGTTCCCCCTTTTAAGAAGCACTGAGGCATCCACACTTTGGAATTCCTTCTTCTTGGGCTTCATGTGGTCAGTGAATTGAATCTTGGGCATTCCAAACTTTTGGGCTAATAATCACTTATCAGTGAGTGCATACCATAGGTGTTCTTTTGTGACTGAGTTACTTCACTCATGATGATATTTTCAAGTTCCATACCCTTGCCTTCTAATGTAATGAAGTCATATCTTTTAATAGTTGAGTAGTATTCCACTCTGTAAATGTACCACATTTTCTGTATCCATTCCTCTGATGAGGGACATCTGTGTTGTTTCCAGTTTCTGGCTGTTATAAATATGGCTGTTATGAGCATAGTGGAACATGTGTCCTAATTATATGTTGGAGCATCTTCTGGGTATATGCTCAGGAGTGGTATAGCTGGGTCGTCAGGTAGTACTATGTCCAATTTTCTGAGGAACCACCAGACTGCTTTCCAGAGTGGTTGTACCAGCTTGCAATCCCACCAGCAATGGAAGGGGATTTCTCTTTCTCCACATCCTTGCCATATCTATTGCCACTTGAGTTTCTGATCTTAGCCATTCAGACTGGTGTGAGGTGGACTCTCAGGGTTGTTTTGATTTGCATTTCCTGGATGATAAAGAATGTTGAACATTTCTTTAGGTTCTTCTCGGCCATTAGAGTTTCCTCAGTTAATAATCCTCTGTTTAGCTCTGTATCTCATTCTTAATAGGGTTATTTGATTCCCTGGACCCTACTTTCTTGAGTGCTTTGTATATATTGAATATTAGACCTCTATTGGATGTAGGATTGGTAAAGATTTTTTTCCCAATCTGTTGGTTGCAATTTTATCATATTGACAGTGTCCTTTGCTTTACAGAAACTTTGCAATTTTATGAGGTCCAAAATGTTCCATTCTTGATCTTAAAGCATAAGCCATTGCTATTCTGTTTAGGAACTTTTCCCTATGTCCATGTCTTCCAGATTTTTCCCTACTTTCTCTTCTATTAGTTTCAGTGTATCTGATTTTATGTGGAGGTCCTTGAACCACTTGGACTTGAGCTTTCTACAAGGAGATAAGAAAGGATCAATTTGCATTCTTCTACATGTTGACCTCCAGTTGAACCAGCACCATTTGTTGAAAATGCTTTTTTCCACTGACTGGCTTTAGCTCCTTTGTCAAAGATCAAGTGACCATAGGGGTGTGGGTTTATTACGGGGTCTTCAATTCTATTCTGTTGATCTACCTGCCTGCCACTGTACCACTACCATGCAGTTTTTATCACTATTGTTCTGTAATACAGCTTGAGGTCAGGGATGGTGACCCCCACCCCCCCAAAATAGTTCTTTTATTGTTGAGAATAGTTTTTGCTATCCTGGGATTCTTGTTATTTGAAATGAATTTGAAAACTGATCTTTCTAGCTCAATGAAGAATTTAGTTGGAGTTTTGATGGGGATTGCATTGAATTACTACATTTCTTTCAGCAAGATGGCTATTTTTACTGTATTAATCATGCCAATTCAGGAGCATGCTACATGTTCCGTGATCTTCTTCAATTTCTTTCTTCAGAGATTTGAAGTTCTTGTTGTATGGATCTTTCACTTGTTTGGTTAGAGACACAACAAGATATTTTATATTGTTTGTGACTATTGTAAAGGGTGTCCTTTCCCTTATATTTTCAGCCCATTTATCCTGTGAGTAGAAGAAAGCTACTGATTTTTTGAATTAATTTTATATTCTGCCACTTTGCTAAAGTTGTTTATCAGGTTTAGTAGTTCTCTGGTCGAAGTTTTGGGATCACTTAAATATACTATCATATCATCTGAAAATAGTGATATTTTGACTTCTTCCTTTCCAATTTGTATCCCTTTGACCTCCATATTTTTTTTTGATCTAATTGCTCTAGCTAGAGCTTCAAGTACTATATTGAATAGATAGTGAGAGAATGGACAGCCTTGTCAGTCCCAGATTTTAGTGGGATTGCTTCAAGTTTCTCTCCATTTAGTTTGATGTTGGCTACTGGTTTGCTGTATATTGCTTTTACTATGTTTATAAATGGGCCTTGAATTTCTGATCTTTCCATGACTTTTAATGTGAAGTGATATTGAATTTTGTCAAATGCTTTTTCAGCATCTAATAAAATGATCATGTTTTTTTTTTCTTTGAGTTTGTTTAAATTGTGGATTGCATTGATGGATTCCCATATATTGAACCATCCCTGTATCACTGGGATGAAGCCTACTTGATCATGATGAATGATCTTTTGTATGAGTTTTTGGATTCAGTTTTTGAGAATTTTATTGTGTATTTTTGCATCAATATTCATAAGGGAAATTGGTCTGAAATTCTCTTTCTTTGGTCAAACTTTGTGTCATATTGGTGTCAGTGCAACTGTGGCTTGATAGAACAAGTTGGGTAGTGTTCCTTCTGTTTCTATTTTGTGGAATAGTTTGAAGAGAATTGGTATTAGGTCTTCTTTGAAGGTCCGATAGAATTCTGCACTAAACCCTGGTCCTGGCCTTTTTTTTGGTTGGGAGATTTTAATGACTTCTTCTATTTCTTTAGGGATTATAGGACTGTTTAGATGGTTTAGCTGCTCCTGATTTAACTTTGGGACCTGGTATCTGTCTAGAAAGTTGTCCATTTTATCCAGATTTTCAGTTTTGTTGAGTATAAGCTTTTGTAGTAGGATCATATGATTTTTTTAATTTCTTTAGCTTCAGTTGGCATGTCTCCCTTTTCAGTTCTAATTTTATTAATTTGGATACTTGTTTCTTTGCTGACTGGTTAGTCTGGCTAAGAGTTTATCTTGTTGATTTTCTCAAAGTACCAGCTCCTGGCTTTGTTGATACTTTGCATTGTTTGTTTGTTTGTTTGTTTGTTTTTCTACTTGGCTGATTTAAGCCCTGAGTTTGATTATTTCCTACTGTCTACTTCTCTTGGGTGTATTTGCTTCTTTTTGTTCTAGAGCTTTCAAGTATGTTGTCAAATTGCTAGTATATGCTCTCCCCAGGTTTGTTGTTTTGTTTTGTTTTGGTTTGTTTTGTTTTGGTTTGTTTTGTTTTGGTTTGGTTTGGTTTGGTTTTTGTTTTTTTTTTGTTTTTGTTTTTATTTTTGTTTTTTGTTTTGTTTTTTGTAGTCACTTAGAGCTATGAGTGTTCACCTTAGCACTGCTTTCATTGTGTCCCATAAGTTTTGGTATGTTGAGCCTTCATTTTCATTAAATTCTTAAGTCTTTAATTTCTTTCTTTACTTCTCCCTTGACCAAGTCACCATGGAGTCGAGCATTGTTCAGTTTTCGTGTGTATTTGGGCTTTCCATCGTTTTTGTTGTTATTGAAGACCAGCCTTAGTCCATGGTGATCTGATAGGATGCAAGGGATTATTTCAATATTTTTGTATCTGTTGAGGCCTGCTTTTTGATCAATTATATGGTCAAGTTGCAGAAGGTACCTGGAGGTGATGAGAAGAAAGTGTATTCTTTTGTTTTATAACAAAATGTTCTATAGATATGTTAAGTCCATTTGGTCCATAATTTCTGTTAGTTTCACTGTGTCTCTGTTTAGTTTGTGTTTCCATGATCTGTCCATTGTTGAGAGTGGGGTGTTGAATTCTCTGACTATTATTGTGTGAGGTGGAATGTGTGCTTTGAACTTTAGTAAAGCTTCTTTTATGAAAGTGGGTGCTCTTGCATTTGGAGTGTAGATGTTCAGAATTGACAGTTTTTCTTGGAAGATTTTTCCTTTGATGAGTATGATGTGTTCTTCTTTATCTTTTCTGATAACTTTTGATTGAAAGTTGATTTTCATTCAATATTAGAATGGCTATTCCAGCTTGTTTCTTGGGACCATTTGCTTGAAAAAATGTTTTCCAGCCTTTTACTCTGAGGTAGTGTCTGTCTTTGACCCTGAGGAGTGTTTCTTGTATGCAGGAAAATGCTGAGTCCTGTTTTCATATCCAGTCTGTTAGTATGTCTTTTTATTGGGAAATTGAGTTCATTGATTTTTAGAGATATTAAAGAGTAGTGATTGTTGCTTCCTATTATTTTTGATGTTATTTTCATGTTTGTGTGGCTATCTTATATTGGGTTTGCTGAAAAACTCTCTTGCTTTTTTCTAGGGTATAGTTTCCCCCCTTGTGTTGGCATTTTCCATCTATTTTCCTTTGTAGAGCTGGAACTGTGGAAAGATAGTGTGTAAATTTTGTTTTGTCATGGAATATCTTGGTTTCTCGATCTATGGTAATTGAGGTTTTCGTGTGTATAGTAGGCTGGGCTGACATTTTTGTTCTTTTAGGCTCTATATGACATCTGCCCAGGATCTTCTAGCTTTCAAAGTCTCTGGTGAGAATTCTGGTGTAATTCTGATAGGTCTGCCTTTATATGTTATTTGACCTTTTCCCTTACTACTTTTAATATTCTTCTTTGTTTTGTGCATTTGGTGTTTTAAATATTATGTGATCTGAGGAATTTTTTCTGGTCTAATCTATTTGGAGTTCTGTAGGATCCTTATGGGTTTATTGGGATCTCTTTCTTCAGTTTAGGGACATTTTCTTCTATAATTTTGTTAAAGATATTTACTGGCAATTTAAGTTGAGAATCTTCACTTTTTTCTTTACTTATTATACTTAGGTTTCATCTTCTCATTGTGTCTTGGATTTCCTGGATGTTTTGGGTTAGGAGCTTCTTGCACTTTCTTTGACTGTTGTGTCAATGTTTTCTATGGTATTTTCTGCACCTGAGATTCTCTATTCTATCTCTTGTACTCTGTTGGTGATGCTTGCTTCTATGACTCCTGATCTTTTTCCTAGGATTTCTATCTCCAGGGTTGTCTCCCTGATTTATTGTTTCTATTTCCATTTTTAAAACCTTGATTTTTTTTGTTTTTTGTTTTTTGTTTTTAAATTCCTTCACCTGTTTGGTTGTATTTTCCTGTAATTCTTTAAGGGTTTTTTTTGTGTTTCCTCTTTGAGGTATTCTATCTGTTTACCTGTATTTTCCTGTATTTCTTTAAGGAAGTTACATATGTCCTTCTTAAAGTCCTCTATTATCATCGTGAGATGTGATCTTAAATCAGAGTCTTGCTTTTCTGGTATTTTGGGTATCCAGGTCTTGCTGTGGTGTGTGAACTAGGTTCTAATACTGCCTAGTATCCTTGGTTTCTGTTTCTTATGTTCTTGCCCTTGCCTCTTACCTTCTGGTTATCTTTGATGTTAGCTGGTCTTGCTGTCCCTGAATGTGACTTGCCTCTCCTGAAATCCTGTGGTCCTAAGTGACCAGTTCTCTCTGGGACTAATTTGGGTATGGAGCACATGGCAGAGGGTCAGCTCCAGGGTGCAGAGGGAAACCGGAAAGATCCTGTCCTTGGCTGTTCCTCGGTTCCTGTGTCCTGATGGCTCTGGGTCAGGAATTTGAGCAGAATGGTGGTCTTACTTGTGCTCACATGTATTTCAGCACTCCTGGGAGACCAGCTCACTCGAAGGGGTATTTGGGTATAGAGAAGCACTGTGGCACGGGATCAGCTCTAGGTACAGACAGAAACTAGAAGGCACCCACATTTTTTAAAGTGTTCTTTAGGATCTGTTTTTTACTTACCACACATTGTAACTGGTCAAGTTCTCCAACTATTAGGACTTCGGGCCTTTGCTGTATAGAGGAATCCCAAATTTAGACCCTGAGGCAAGACTCTTTTCCTAAACCTCAAGTAAGTATCTGCATGTTGAATGCAGCAGAGATTCGGTAACTCACTTCCACATAAAACCGGAGACCAGTCCCTCCAGATTCTTCTTTGAAAAATCTTCATGAATTCTGTCTAATGCCAACATTCTCAGTAATACTTTGGTTATATGCTAACCAATTATATATCGATAACCAGGCATCAATAAAACTTAAGTGAGAAGAAGACAAGTGAATGCGCAGATATGCACCCCTTAAAAACAAAGAGCTGGCTGAAATTAATCAGAAATGGATAAGAAATGTCAGTGTAGAACAAAGAAAGAGCTGCTTGAGTATTAAAAATGTTAATTTCTGAATTCCAGAAGTTATAAACAGATCTAGAAACTATTTGTCTGGGGTCATGTTCTTCATCTTCATTATGTCTTCTGATTAGCAGAGACATGTTCTATGCTTTAGCTTGTATTCAAAATCAAGTCTCCTTTTTTTAAAGATTTGTTTATTTTATGTATGTGAGTACACTGTAACTGTCTTCAGACACACCAGAAGAGGATATCAGATCCCATTACAGGTGGTTGTGAACCACCACGTGGTTGCTGGGAATTGAACTCAGGGCCTCTAGAAGAGCAGTCAGTGTTCTTAACCACGGATGGCTCAGCGGTTAAGAGTACAGACTGCTCTTCCAGTTGTCCTGAGTTCAAATCCCATCAATCACACTTGTGGCTCACAACCATCCATAATGAGATCTGATGCCCTTATATGGGTGTCTGAAGACAGCGACAGTGTACTTACATATAATAAATAAAATCAAGCCTCCTTAACTGAGTAAATATGGGATTAGGAGAAATAGTCTTTTCCCACGTGTGTGTGTGTGTGTGTGTGTGTATGTGTTTGTGTGTGTTTCGCTCACCCACGCACACGTGTGCATGTGTGTGTGCACACACATGTGTCTGTGTTTATATTTAATTGTTCTAAATGTTATTTTTAGAAATATACATACACATATTCATTAAAATAAAAAGAGGCCATAAATTTGAAGGGCAAGAAGGAGGGCCATATGGGAGGATTTGGGGAGAAAAGGGAAGGTGAAATGTTGCAATATCTACCTGAAATCCCAGCTATACTATTTTTTAGCATATATCCAAAAGATGCCCCACCATACCACAAGGACACATGTTCCACTATGTTCATAGTTGGCCTTATAATAGCCATTAGCTGGAAACAACCCAGATGTCCCTCTAATGAAGAATTAATACCAAAAATGTGGTTCATTTACACAATGGAATACTATTCAGCTATTAAAATCAAGAATGAGAACATCACAAGTTTTGCAGGCAAATATATGGAACTAGAAAATATCATCTTCAGTGAGGTAACTCAGACCCAAGAGGACATTTATGGTTTGTACTCACTGATATGTGAATATTAGCCAGAAAGTACAGAATGCCCATGATATACCCCCACATACCCTAAGAAGCTAAACAAGAAGGAAGGCCCAAGTGAGGAACAAAATAATAACAGAAGGCAGAGTGAAAGAAGTACCTGGGTGAGAGAGGGGAAATGAAAAGGGGGAAGAGGGGTTCCATCAGGTATGGAGAGACACAGGAGAGAGGCCAGAGACCCAGAAGAATGAATGGAAATATGCATTTGTGAGAGTAGGAGGAGGGGGTATGTGAGAGGTTCCCAGAACTCAATGAAGATGACATTAGATGAAATGCCCAACAGTAGGGAGATGGAACCTGAAGAGACAACTCTTGTAGATAGACAGGGCCCCCAGCAGAAGAATGGGATCACCAGCCTACTTTCAAAATATTTGGCCCAGAATTGTTCCTGACTAAAAATATTCAAGGACAAAATTGAAGCAGAGATTGAAGCAAAGCCCATACAGTGGCCAGCTCAACTTGGGATCCATCTCATAGGCAATCACCAAATTCTGAAACTATTACTGATGCCATGTTTTACTTGTAGATAAGAGCTTGCAGGCAAATGAGTGTCCTCTGAGAGGCTTTACCAGCAGCTGACTGAGACAGACGCAGATACTTCAGTCAACCATTAGACTGAGGTTTGGAAGCCTTATGGAAGAATTAGGGAAGGATTGAAGGAGCTCAAAGGGGTAGAAACCCCATAGGATGACCAACAGTATCAAGTAGCCCAGACTCCAGGGAGCTCCCAGAGACTAAGCCACCAAACAAAGATCATTTATGGGCTGGTCTGTGCCCCCAGCACATATGTAGCAGAGGACTGCCTTGTCGGGCTTCAGTGGGAACTGGTGTGCTTAATCCTATAGAGCCTTTATGCTCAGTGAAGGGGCATGGGGGGGAAGGGAAGGAAAGAGGGGGGTCAATGACTGGGGGGTGGAGGATGGGAGGTTAGGAATGGGGAGGTGGTGGTAGGGGGTGGAGGACCATTCTCTCAGAGCCAAAGAGGATGGGGGTTGAGGTGAAGAACTCCTGGAGGAGGGATCGTGAAGAGGAGCAACATTCGGATTATAAAATAAATAAAACAATTTTGTAAAAAAGAACATAATTTTTAGTTAAGTTACCCACTGGAAATCACGTTATAGAATGAAAAGCTAAGTTTCTAGAGAAGTTATCAATATAACTTGGAGGAATCTTGAAATTTGAGACAGTATACATTACTACTGTTTATTATTATTTTAACATTACTATATAGCTTTAAATAAACTCTACTGTGGAACTAGCTCAGTAGCTTATACAATGAGACAAATATCTGTGTATTAGACAATAAAAGTCTTCCCCATGGGAGAGCCTACAACAATTATGCTGCTAAATAGACATTGTATTAAACTATGTCCTAATTGCTTATTGCTATACCCCTATATAGATCAATATAGCATCTATCCATCATGTGAGAAGCTTCTATTGCAAAAGACTATTGTTAACACAGAGACCCACAACTATCTAAAATGAAGATAGTAAGACACTGAATAATGTTCACCCTAAGAGTGTGTGTGTGTGTGTGTGTGTGTGTGTGTGTGTTATACACACCCCAATCCCAAAGCCCAGGGATCATTGTAGAATAGGGGACAGATTGCAAATAAAGGACAGAAGGATGAGAAAAGAAAACAGTATCTATTAGACATAGCAGAGCGGCAGCACATATGAACAAATAATGGTAGTGACAGAATCTAGATGCTCCAAGGAGTAAAAGATTTCTCTAAGAATGTATCTCAGTAAATCAACCACTCACCATTGGAAGACCACACCCCCAAGAATATTTGAGGCAGCACAAATTAATCTACCACACACACACACACACACACACACACACACACACACACACATTTAGGTGGACTAGAAGAGAGTGTGGAAGAGGCTGTGGATCTGGAAAGAGTTAAGGGAGGAGGGTGAGTATAATCAAAATATTCTTCAGGAATCTCTCAGAGAACTGATAAAATATTTTAATGAATCTGAAAATTAAAAACTAAGTATCTTTATAAGAAGCCAAAAATTTCACAGCATCCTAACCCAGGTCAAGCTGCAAGCTAACTCTCTGTGAAGAAAGATAAAAATGAGCTACTTCTTACCTAACATTCAAACTGTATTCGAATCCTGAGAAAGGAAGATACCTTGCAGCCTCCCTTCACAGCCATTGAGTTTACTAATTCAACTGTCTTAGAGCTACTCCTCAAACGCTATTTGGTACATTTGCAAGATCTCAGCATTAGGACAGAGAGTGTGACCACATTGATATTAGTGGTCAGAAATGAATTTTGAAGCAGGGATTGCTAATTCACTATTGTCAACTTGGGCACTTAAAGATTCAGTTGCAATTCACAGAGAAAATCTAATTATTAGAATATCTTCTAAACGGAGCCTATCTAAAATATAGATATTCATTTTAATTGAATGAATGAATGGCCAAGAAAGAAACCAAACATAAATGTTTGTAAACACTGTGTACTAGATTGGTGGAAATGAAATATTTAGCTACTTAAGACTTTCTTATTCTCCACTGTGAACTCTGAAGCTCCAAGTACCCATCCAGGGGATATTCTCTTCACTAATCACGGTAGTAGGAAATTCGAACCGATTAATGACAGATTCTCACAATCAAATACTTGAATATTCTTGGTTCAACTCAAAACTGTGATATAATATGTCATAGCTCAGTTGCTGAGCTTGTAGGAACATTAACTTCTCATTTAATATAATGCTAAATTAACTTTTACAAATTTAAATACTGTACTCTTGGAACTAGTCACCTCTGTGTCTTGTTAGCATTTTATTGCTGCCATACATTTTACAGATGGTTAAAAGCATGAAACACTCCCTCTTTGCTTCTTTGCAGATGAGAATCCAAATTTGTGTTGTGTATCTCCCCATTTCATGACAATTGAAAGCCATTATTTCCTTAGCAGGAAAAAAATAATAATAACAAAGAGAATAGTAACGGTCCTGACATCTTGTGGTCCTGTATGCTTAGCATGTAAAGCAGCATGAAAGGCTACAAATTATTGTTATCATGTCTAATGACACTGCAAAGCTTAATTACTGCCATTGATGTGAGCATTTAATGCCAGATTATTTTCTCTTTGTCTCCTCTCATTCCATTTGAAATCTAAATAATATTGTCCTTTACCCTTTGGCCTCAGTCCTTTATTTTTTCTTTAAAGAAGAAAGGGACCTATTTCACAAACCAGATCTGGTGGAAATAGCTAAGTCTAATCTAATCCTCTCAAGTAGCCAAGAACATCATTGTGAAAATTTTTCCTCTAAATTAATGCAAAGCTGAAAAAAGGAGAAATAAAAAAACACTCTTGATTCTCATTAGCATGCTACTTTTTCAGGTACTGGTGCATATTTATTAAGATGAATATTGTGATCATGACTTGGGTGGGTGAAACCCTCATAGTTTTTCCGATGTGTGCAGCTGTGTGTCTATCTTCATACTTCTGAAAATTTCTCAGCCTTTGTTTAGAAATTCTGCAGTACAATTCTAGAAGAATCGACATTGTGATTCAGAAGGACAAAATAATTTTACATTTCATACACACACAATGTACAAAAATAAATGCACCAACACTGGACTTTAAGCATTAGAATATCCTATTATATCCTAACTCACGTACAAATGAACCCATCCTTTCTGGTGTTACTAGTATGAATTGGTTATTTTGCTCTCTAGTATTAGATTATTACATCAGTTTGTACTGCTAACCTATAATTTTCATTTTAACATGTCATAAGTAACTATAAAATCAAACCAAAAATAAGGTTCTTCTGTTTATTGTTCATAGAATAAAAAAATTTGAGTCAAATACAAACTGAATTATTTACCTCATAAAATTTAAATTAATTACATAAGATTTATATTTTGCACATGATTATTTTGCCAGAGCTGACCAGTATGTTTGAAACAATATATTGATTCAATATCAAGATGGGCCAATCAAAGAATATACAGTAAAATGAGCTTCTGAACATATTTTCCAAATTCTTTACAGTGAGTGCATTGTCTCATATATATATATACATATATATATATATATATATGTATATACATATATATATGTATATATATGTATATATATGTATATACATATATACATATATATATGTATGTATTTGTGCTCTCAGAAAGAATTCTCTGCATGTGTGTATTACTAAATGAAAGCCTTGAGTTCAGCATAATGCATCTTTATAATTATTCTGTTACTGTCTACTCTATTCAAACCAATGTGAACACTGCTAAAAACATTTCCTTGAGGAGATTTGGGGCTTGTGGTGGCTTGCACACCTCACCCTTATATCAATTTGCCTCTCCTCTCTCACTAGCCTATTACAATTACTGTTCTATACCATACAACTTCTGGGTTAACAACTAAAAGTCTGAATTGTTTCAAAGCTCAAGTCACAATTTACCAAAAATGGCTACCACTTTCAAATCACTGCAGAAAGCAAAGTTTTGAAATAATATACTACATATTTAAATGTAATTCCACATGAATACCATGTCATGTAGAATATTAACACATTAATTTTTAAATGCATTCACTTAGCATTAGTCAAAATGCCCTAAAAATAAATAAATAAATCTTGTGTATCTTCTGGCAACAGCTGGACTATAGAATCCTTATAAGTGTAAAGTAGATCCTAGGACTGAAGAAAAGTGGAGAGCCCAGTTGCAAAGTGAACACATCAATGTAGCAAAATCATTGTAATTTTTCATTGTGTTTGTTTATTGTTGTGGGGAGACATTCATTCCAGAGCTTGTATGTGGAAGATGGAGGACAAGTTTATGGTGGGAGTTTCCACCTTGTAGATCCCAGAAATTAAAACTCAGGTATCAAGTTTTATAGTCAGTAAGCACCTTTACCTGCTGGCCCCAGGATTATCTTATATAAACATCCATTCAACCGTAAAAAAAAAAAAAAAAAAGAAAAGAAAAAAAAACTCAAGCAGTAAATTACTGCACCAAAATATTCTCTTGTGAGTAAGTCTTTCTAATACAAATTGATCCTAACAAAACAGATTAGTTCTGGGACAGAATTTACCTTCATAAATCAGAGACTTTTATAAATCAGTGTGTACCTGAGAAAGTGGGAATTGCTCTATCAGAAAATGCCAGCAATCTGACCAAAAGAAATTACCATTTTCTGTTGAGGGAAATATGAATTCCCTTTTAATTTACTTTGATTTTGCATTTTAAGGTATGATCATATCTTTATGTCTGAACATTAATAACAGTGCATGTATAATGGTGTACTTGTGATTGGCCATGTGTTGTGCCCATCACTATAGTCCTGGAAATTGTATCTCCAATGTTCAAATCCTGAATGATTCAAATCCTTAGTGTAACATTAATAAAACTTAAAACCACAAAAGCCTACAGTCTTTAAACTCACAATTGTGAAATATTAAACCCTAGAACCCTGAAATTCTGAATATCAGAATCTCTATAGTAACAAATCCCTCTGTTGAGTAAGGGAAGCAGGGCAAATTCTGGGATGGGGCTCAGCTCAGTTGCTAAGGTGCTTGTTACGTTAACACGGAATTAGCAGTCCTATTTCATTATTCCATTTTAATGTCAGGTGGGTGTAGCTTCCCACCTGTAACTCTGGTGCTCAGGATCCATGGGACAAGCTGCCCAGATGAGCTAAATTTGGGGAACTGATGAGAAAGATGCTGGACATCAGTCTCTGTCCTCCACACGCCTGTACATGTCTGCATCCCACACAGAGGGACACAACATACACATATACACAAGAAAATATTCTGGAGGAGAGGTATGTTTTCCATTATTTTTGAGGCACTTGTATCAAATGGGACACATGAAGAAAGCTGGTCATGCATTGCTATGGTTTTGTCAGTGAGGATGTTCCCAGAGAAGCCTGGTGTGTAATAATCTGGGTCAGGAGGACCCACTACTACCCAGAACATGAACAACACCCATGCCATAAAAGAAAAAGTACAACAGTTCACACAGTGCAAGACTCCAAACTATAATCCATGGCCATGAATGCCAGGCAGAGCTCAGGGACTGACTCCACAGATCCCACCTTCCCATAACTCATACTATCATTAAATTTCCTTTACTTTGAGTAGTTTTCTTTGGTTTATTATTTTTCTCTGCTGTTTTAAATTGTCAACACTGTTTCATCCTAGTTCACCATGTTATGAATTTATCTATGCTTCATCACCAGTACTAGAAGTCTAGTTAGTAAAGACTTCAGAGGATTCTAACTTGTCCTACAGTTTTTGTGCATTTGAAAACTCACCCCCAGTGTGGCCTTTGAGCAAACACAGTGCCTATACATGGAAACCCTTTCACCTCGATCAGAGCAGATATGTTCCCTCTAAACATTTCTTCTGAAGGGTGGATTTATTATTTCTCAAGATCATATATGCATGCTTTTGACTGATCTCATTCAAAAACTGAGGTTATCTCTTGCACTATTTCAGATGACTATGTTATAATGCTGGGTACACACAATTACAGTGTTTGTTAACATTCATCTTGATCTGTTACATTAGAATATAGTTATTTTGTTGATGGGTATTATACACAAGTGTCATAGAATGATAAAACCAATTCCTTCTATTTAACTGTATTTTCTCACTTTCTTTAAAACTTCTTATACTTTATTTTATTTCCCTCCTGCTAACTCCCACTGTAGCTCCCCAAACATATTCTGCTCCAAACTTCAGCAAATTTACATTTTTATGACTCACTAAGTCCTGTTTGGGCTTCCCATGTGTGCATGTGTGATAAGCCAACAACCAGCACATGAAAACTAGATTTTTGTATCTGTCATCCCATCTCCATATTGCTCTTCTCCTCTCCTTCTCTTGCTATTTCCAACAACTTCTATTCTACTCTCATGTATGGAGTCAACTTTTTAAAATTGCAAATAGATTCTTCTGTCATGCAATACATCCCTCCTTCAGTTTTCTTTTCCTCCACCAAGGCAGGACAAAACAACCAACGACAAGAAAAGAGTTCCAAGAGCATAAAACAAGGGTCAAGGACACATCCACTCCTACAGTTAGGAGTCCCACATCACCACCAAGCTAATGGCCACAGCATATACACAAAAGACATAGTACAGACCCCTGCGGGTCCCATGCTTGCAACTTCAGTCTCTGTGAACCTACATGTGTCCTGCTTAGTTGAGTACGTGGGCTTTGTTCTCCTAGTGTCCTTTAGTCCCTGTGATACCTACAATCTTTCTGTCTCACTTACTGTGGGAACCCTGTAAGGGAACTCTGTAAGGCTCTAAGGTGAGGGTCCCAACAGATATTTAGACTCTCTCTACATAATGTCGAGCCATGAGTGTCTCTATCTTCTCCCATCTACTGCCATCTACTGTCTCTCATGACAACTGAACAAGCCATAGATCTATGAGTGTAGCAGAATATCATTAAGAATCATTTCATTGATTATTTTAGACCAGTTATGGTTGAATCTACCCTAGGTCTATGTGCTAGCCAATTCTCAATTTCTGGCCATTCAAGCTGTATTTGGCATGAACTCCCTATTGACGCGTGGGTCTCAAATTTAAACAGACATTGCTTGGTTACTCCCACAAATTCTTCACCACCATTGCCCCAGCACATCTTTTAGGCAGGACAGATTGTCAGTCACAGGTTTTGTGGCTGGGTAGGTATATTATTCAAATTTCCCTTTTGCTATCCTGGAGACAACCTTCCCACACCAAAGAAACTAAAGTATGGGGGTGGAGGCTCCATGTAGGAACCAGATTGACCTCTCCATGTTCAATGAGCTGTATCAATGCTGTCATCAGCAATGGAGCACTGCTATCAGATTGCAGAGAGGACCCATCAGCCTGGATTGTTATGGAATCCCCATGGGATTACCTCAACCTACAACCTAATGGATTTACCCTAAACAGTAAATTCAGACTCTGTATCTATCCCAAACTACAAGGAGTCTTTAATAGGATCACCAGCATAGTGCAGAAAGTTTATACTTCACTAAGTTTCCATACTTCTTCCCAAATGGCCCCCAATTCTAGCCATTTCTCCCTGCACTCTATCCCTCATCTTATTCCTCACTACCTGATCCTGCCCGTTATTTCCCTGAAACTCCCCCAGTACTCACACAAAAGCTATTCTATATCTTCTTCCAAGGGAAATTCGTGTTTCCTCCCTTGAGCACTCTCCTCTACCTAACCTCTCTGAGTCTGTGTTTTGTAGTGGTACAGTGGATCTTGAGGTTGCTTGATATCTATCTTTCCCAGGAGCCACCACACTGATTTTCATAGTGGCTACACAAGGATGCACTCACATTAGCAATGAATGAGTGCTCCTCTTATTCTACATCTTGGCCATCGAGGACTCTAACTTCTGTTAGCCATTCTGACTGGTGTAAGATAGAATCTCAAAGTGGTTTTTATCTGAATTTCCCTAATGGCTAAGGATGTCTTTAAGTGTTTTTCAGCCATTTGAGATTCCCCTATTGAGAATTCTCTGTTTGTATCGGTATTTCATTTTTAAAATGATTATTATAATTTTTTTGATAACTAGTTTCTCGAGTTCTGTATACATATCGGATATGAGTCCTCTATTAGATATGCAGTTGGTAAAAGTCTTTTTCCATTCTGAAGGCTGCCACTTTGTCTGAATGGCAGTGTTCTTAGGCATGCAGAAGCTTTTCAATTTCATAAGAACCAGTGTATTAATTGTTGATTTTAGTTCCTGATCTTAGTTCCTGTTTTGTTCACAAAGTTGTCTCCTGTACCAGGAGGTTCAAGGCTGTTCCCCACTTCTCTCAGTTTCAGTGTATCTAGTTTTATGTTGATGTCTTTGATCTACTTGGACTTGTGTTATGTACATGGTGATAAATATATATCTGTTTGCATTCTTCTATGTACAGATATCCAGTTTGACTAGCACTATTCATTGAAGATGCTTTCATTTTCCCAGTGTGTATTTCTGGCATCTTTATCAAACATCAAATGCCCATAAGTGTGTAGATTAATGTCTTTAATTCAATTCCATTGATCAATTTGTACGTTTTGTGCCAATGTTATGTGATTTGTATTACTATGGCTTTGTAGTAAAGTTGAAATCAGAGATGGTGATACTCCCAGTACTTCTTTTATTATTCAGGATTGTTTTAGCTATCCTGTTTTTTTTTTTTGTTATTGTTTTGGTTTGGTTGGTTGGTTGTTGTTCTTCTTGTTGCTATTGGTGTTGGTTGCTTTTTGGCTGTTGTTGTTTGTTTGTTTGCTTTTCTTTTTGTTTTTTTTGTTGTTGTTGTTTTTCACATGAAGTTAAGCATTGTCCTTTCTGTAAAGAATTCTGTTGGAATTTTGATAAGGATTGCATTGAATCTGTACATTGCTTTCAGTAAAATGGCCATTCTAACTAAATTAATTCTACCAATATATGAGCATAGGTGGCTTTTCCATCTTCTAATATCTTCTTCAATTTTTTTTGTTCAAAGATTTGAAATTTTTATCATACAACTTTTCACTTGCTTGATTAGAGGTATCCTAGGATATTACATTATTTGAGGCCATTTTGAAAGGTATTGTTTCCTTGATTTCTTTCTAAGTGTATTTGTTACTCAAAATAATGAATAGATATGAAATAGCTACTGAGTTTTTTGGTTAGTCTTGTATCCATCTATTGTAGGTTTAAACTTTTAAAACTTATTTTTAATAAGGGTTCTTAAATGACTTAACCCCCTTTTCTGGCCCACCATCCACCAGAGGTAGAGGGAAAATAAAAGGGTAGCCAAGTAAAGGAGGATGTGCTCTTAGGTCTTGTTTAGAAATATTTTTTGGATCAAATCCAATCTGAGTTGTCAAAGTGCCAGCAATTCAGTTCACACAAATCAGCAACCACAGCCCAATCTACTCACAAACACCATTTGAAAGTCAGCAACTGCAGAACTTGCAAACACTGTTTAAGAATTGACTATGTCAGGTTGATCCGGAAGAAATTGCAAGGCTCTGCCAATTGGCTGAGTTTGCTGAAATGGCCAGAAGCTGTTGGAACACCACCAGGTTTTTGGTTTTGTTTTTGATTTTTTGGTATGTTTCTCTCTAAGAAGCCACAACAAAAGATGACAAACAAAGAATGGTAAATCATAGCAATATCACCCAGTGTCATCAGTGAAGACCAGCATCAGCAAAGCCCAACAATGATCAACAATGAATGGCAAGATACACCAATATCATCTAGCATCATCCATTGTCCTTTGGGCTATATTTATATCCTTTTTAAACATCACATGTTCTCTCAAGCAACCATTCTATTAAAATAATATCAACTAACCAGACCCCCAAGAGCACTCAGGGACTCAACTACCAACCAAAGAGTATACATGGATAGGTACATGGCTCCAGCTACAAATGTATGAAGGGCTGTCTCATCTCACATCAGAGGGAAGGGAGGCCCTTGGTCCTGTGGAGGCTTGATACCCCAGCATAGAGGGATGCTAGAATGGTAGGGCAGGAGTAGGTGGGTGGGTGGGGTAGTATCCTCTTAAAGGCAAAGAGGAGAGGGGATGGGAGGAGGTTTTGTGGAGGAAAGACTGGGAAGTGAGACAATATTTAAAATAAATAATAAAATAACCAAAACAAAACACCACATGCCCCCTTTTTCAGGAAGCCTCCAAAAAACCACCACATGTCTGTTATAAGCAAAACATCCTCCCATGTGTCTTCTTCAGCTAAAACATTCTCTCATAATCTCATAAGACAGTTTTCAGAAAAACATGTGACACAACTGAGTCTCCAAAGAAACCAGGCATTTCTACTTCAGTCCCCTTTGCTGCAAGGAAACTGCTTAACAGCTGTAGGAATTACTGTGTAGACCTTTTAGGATCACTTAAGTATATTGTCATATCATCTTCAAATAAAAATACTCTGACTTTTTCCTTTCCAAATTATATCCCTTTGATCACCATAATTGTCTTATTGTTCTAGCTAAAACTTTTATTGAAGAGATATGAACAGAAGGACCAGCCTTGTTTTATTCATGATTTTAGTGGAATTGTTTTGTGTTTCTCACCATTTAATTTGATGTTGGCTACAGGGCTTGCTATAAATTGCCTTTATTATGTTTAGGTATGTGCCTTTTATCCCTGGTCTCACCAAGACTTTTACTACAAAGGAATGCTAGATTTTGTTAAAGGCCTTTTCTCCATCTAATAATATGATCATATAGGGTTTTCTTCTTTCAGTTTGTTCATATGGTGGATTATATTTACTGATCTTTATATATTAAACTATCCCCACATCTTCTAGATGAAGCCTACTTGATTATGTAGATGATCTATTTGATATGTTCTTGGATTTTGTTTGCAAAGATTTTATTGAGCATTTTTGCTTCTGTATCCATAAGGAAAATTGGTCTGTAATTCTCTTTCTTTCTTTCTTTCTTTCTTTGTTGAATCTTCATGTGGTTTGGGTATCAGAGTGATTGTGGCCTCAAAAAATGAATTTTTAAATGTTCATTCTGGTCTTATTTTGTGTAATAATAAAAGAAATATTTGTGTTAACTCTTCTTTGAAAGTCTGGTAGGCACCACTGTGAGGCCAGGAGGCCACAGAAGGACCAAGACTAGGGAGGGGGGCATACAGGCTGAACTGACCCACAGCATAAAGGGGCAAGGGGGAGAAGCTCTGCAGCAGCCTGCAGGGTAGATGAGGTTCTTCGTCGAGGCAACTTGCTTGGCTGGGTCACGCCTGGTTTGGCTAGCTTGCTTGAGTTGGCGGGCCTCCATGGCTGGAACGCAAAGAAGTCCTCCATTCCCCATGGCAGGCCCCATGTACGAGTAGTCTATAGTTTTAAAAGGTTTATTGTCATGGCAGAAAGTAGATGAAGCTGTACCCCATGTTCTCCAGATGGGCCTTAAGGTTAATATCTTTTGCAAGTATGAGGAGGGTTTGGGAAGGAATGCTTAATTGGTTATGCCCTCTGACCTTTAGGTAACTCATGAATATGGAGATGTCTTGAGGCTCTTCAGCCTGTAGTCATGACCTCTACCTGTCTGTGCTAAATGACCAAAGGCCACAAATCTTTCTTTGGGAGGAGCTGTGGATGGCTGAAGCTGAGTGAAAGGAACCAGGTCCCAGGAGCAAGGCCGAACATCTACTGTCCCTTTGGGGTCTCCAGGGTTCGAGGCCTGAACTCGACCAGGTACCCAGCTGCCTCCAGCCCACCACCCCAGTCCTCCTTTTCTTCTTCTTCTTCTTCTTCTTCTTCTTCTTCTTCTTCTTCTTCTT
>NW_021604564.1:25888899-25898481 GCF_004785775.1 Grammomys surdaster | reverse complement strand
TTCTTCTTCTTCTTCTTCTTCTTCTTCTTCTTCTTCTTCTTCTTCTTCTTCTTCTTCTTCTTCTTCTTCTCCTTCTCCTCCTCCTCCTCCTCCTCCTCCTCCTCCTCCTCCTCCTTCTTCTTCTTCTTTTTAAAGAGACACATCACTGGAGTGACTGCATCATTTGTAGTGAATGTTTTGGATGAGGTGAAGTCAAAAGAAAGCACTACACAAGCTGTAGGGGGTAGCTACAGCTAAGTCACAGGGTAAGGAGGTTGAGGGTGGAGGTTGGGAAGGCAAGGGATCAATGAGCCAATTAACTGTTTTACAGGTTGTACATTTTGAAGGTAATAATATCTGATTAATTGAGATAGACATTATGTTTTCCTTACTAATATGTAACTTCCCCAAAGCTCAGTAGCCATTTGACTTTGGCAAGAGAGCTCATCTGTAGCTTGAAGGTCTAGGTCTGTCTGCTGTAAGACTCAGAGTGTTTCTCTGGATCTCAGCTTGTGTCTCAGAGTCTTCAGTCAGATGGGGGTGTCTAGAAGAAGGCAGCTTGTTGTCCCAGACAGGTTCCAGGAGATGGTGTTGTCTCCACTGAATTCATGGAAGCACCTGTAGAGAGATCACAACAGAGGAGCAGAATCCCAGTAGGAGGATGTCTGCAAAGGGTGGGTAGCAAGTATTAAGCTACTTTGGAGCAAGCATGTCGTGGTCTGCCATTATAATCCTAGAAAAGCAATGGTGTTTGAGGAAATTTAGTCCTGGAAGGCACCTTTGAGTCTGTTTTGGATGGCTGAGGAAGAAAAACATCATGTTAATTATGTATCTGGGATAGGCAGCAACAGTTTGTAAAAGGAAATTGTTTCTTAATTAAGGGCTGAAAAATGGTGATCAGCATAGTTGATTTGATCTGTGAACATAGATTAGATGACTTTTGAACCTTAAAGAAATCTCAAAAAGGTAGAAAAAAATTTTGGACATATATCATGAATGCTAAGGAGTAAAGGAAACATTTAAATAAAAAAGCAAGACAATTTTGGGTTGAAAAGCACAAACATTATTTTAGGTATTCCTATTAGGGAGAACAAGCATTAAAAACTTGAGTTAAGGGTCTCTGGTGTGCTTTTCTGTTGTCCTTGGTAGGTTTAGAAGCAGTGGGAGAGGGGTCCTGCTCTGCCATGTGGTGGCTGTGTGTTCCAGCAGAGAGGTCTCCTATATTCCCCGTTTCTTTTTCTTAGGCAGTAAATCTTAAATGTACAGAAAAAGAAGAAAAGCCAACCTTGAGGAAAAGCTTAAAGGAAGAAGCATAGAGGCTTGATAGGACAGTAGGAGCCAAAAGGACTGAGAGACTGTGCCATGGGGGAGACACATGGAAGCTGGGTTGGAGCTGGCAGCTCCTGAAAGCAGTTTCTCCAGGACAGGCCTGGAGTTCTAAGCTGGGAGAAAGACTGTCTCAAAAGGGAGGGAAATGTCTCACCCAAGGGGAGGAGTCCTAGAACAAGGGCCTAAGGAACACAGGGGAGAAGGGAGCAAAAAGAGTCCCAGACCCGCTGCTTTTCAGGAAAACCAGCTGAACTAAGTGGCTGCAGCTGGGCACAAATGATGGAGGAGGAGAAAAAGCCTACGCACAGGTGGCACACGAAAGACCCCTGGGGGAGACATGCTGGGGATTATAGCTTGGAACCCGTGTTCCTGAGAGAGAAAGAACAGTCTGTGCAGGAACACATGGAGAGAGAGAGAGAGAGAGAGAGAGAGAGAGAGAGAGAGAGAGAGAGGCAGGCGGAGCGGAGGGAGGGGGGGAGGGAGAGATTGAGAGGGACAAAGTGGCGTCTTTTGAATAAGGTCATAAGTTACTGACTGTCCTTGGTTTCCATGGAGTGGGTCTTCAGTCGTCCCAAGAGATCCAGCCCCCTTGGAACCTCAGACTGGGATCTCCCCATGCCCAGAGTGGAACTCATTGGCTTCTGCCCGCCCCCCACCCCTCCCCTGCACCACTTGGAGTGAAACCAGTTGAATTCCCGGGCTTCTGCCCCGCTGAGCCTTGACTTCAGCTGTCTGGGCAGCAGACATGCAGGATTCACAACTCAGCCCAACAGGACCCAAGCCAGTGTGAGCTACAGCCCCACATGGTAGAATTCTGTGCTAAAATTATCTGTTCCTTCCTTTGTTTGTTTGGTTTTTTCATTGCATTGTTGTGGTTGTCTGAGAGAATTTTAATAACTGATTGTATTTCACTGGGAGTTATAGATCTACTCAAATTATTTATCTGATCTTGATTTAAGTTTGTTATGTGGTGCCTATCAAGAAAATAATTAATTTATTTTAGTCTTTCCAATTTGGTGGAATATGTTTTTATTTTTTCTGGGCAAATTCTTTTTTTTATTGAATACTTTATTTACATTGTAAATGTTTCCACTTTCGAGGTCTCCCCTTCAGAAACACCTATGCCATCCCTCGTTTCTCTGCCTCTATGAAGATGCTCACTCACCCACCCACTCCTGTCTTCCTGCCCTGGCATTCCTCTACACTGGAGCATCAAATACTCTCAGGCCCAAGGACCACTCCTCGAAATGATGTCCAACAAGGCCATCCTCTGCCACATAGCCACCGGAGCCATGGCTCTTTCCATGTGTACTCTTTGGTTGAAGGTCCAGTATTCAAGAGCTCCAGAGAGTTGGGCCAGTTGAAACTATTACTCCACTCATGGGGCTGCAAAGCCCCTCAACTCCTTCAGCCTCTTCTTCAACACCTCCATCTAGGACCCCCCCCCACTCAGTCCAAAGGTTGGCTGCGAGCATCCACCTCTGTATTTGTCAGACTCTGGAAGAGCCTCTCAGGAGACAGCCATATCAGGCTCCTATAACCAAGTATTTCCCAGCATCCACAATAGCATCATGGTTTGGTGACTTTATATGGGATGGATCCCCAAGTGGGGCAGTCTCTGGGTGGCCTCTCCTTCAGTCTCTGCTCTACACTTTGTCTCCATATTTCCTCCTGTGAGGATTTTCTTCCCGCTTCTAAGAAGCACTGAAGCATCCACACTTTGGAATTTCTTCTTCTTGGGCTTCATATGGTCAGTGGATTGAATCTTGGGTATTCCAAACTTTTGGGTTAATAACTACTTATCAGTGAGTGCATTTGTGACTGAGTTACCTCACTCATGATGATATTTTCAAGGTTCATCCATTTGCCTGAGAATTTCATGAAATCATTGTTTTTAATAGCAGAGTAGTACTCCATTGTGTAAATGTACCACATTTTCTGTATCCATTTGAATCTCTGTTGAGGGACATCTGGGTTGTTTCCAGCTTCTGGCTATTATAAATATAGCTGCTATGAACATAGTGGAGCATATGTCTTTATTACATGTTGGAGCATCTTCTGGGTATATACCCAGGAATGGTGTAGCTGGGTCCTCAGGTATTACTATGTCCAATTTTCTGAGGAACTGCCACACTGATTTCCAAGGTAGATGTACCATCTTGCAATCCCACCAACAATGGAGGAGTACTCCTCTTGATCTACATCCTTGCCAGCATTGACGGGAACCTGAGTGTGTGATCTTAGCTGTTCTGACTGGTGTGAGATGAGATCTCAGGGTTGTTTTGATTTGCATTTCCCTGATGACTAAGGATATTGAACATTTCTTCAAGTACTTCTCAGCCATTTGAGGTTCCTTGGTTGAAAATTCTCTGTTTAGCTCTATTCCCCATTTTCAATAGGGTTATTTGATTCTCTGGATTCTACCTTCTTGAGTTCTTTGTATTGGATATTAGTCCTCTATCAGATGTAGGATTAGTAAAGATCTTTTCCCAATCTGTTGGTTGCCGTTTTGTCCTACTGACAGTTCCCTTTGACTCACAGAAACTTTGCAAATTTATAAGGTTCCATTTGTCAATTCTTGATCTCAGAGCATAAGTCATTGGTGTTCTGTTCAAGAACTTTTCCCTGTGTCCATGTATTCGAAGCTCTTCCTCACTTTCTCTTCTAGTTTCAGTGTATCTGGTTATGTGGAGATCCTTAATACTCTTGGACTTGAGCTTTCTACAAGGAGATTAGAATGGATTGATTTGCATTCTTCTACATGTTGACCACCAGTTGAACCAGCACCATTTGTTGAAAATCCTGTCTTTTTTCCATTGGATGGTTTTAGCTCTTTTGTCAAAGATCAAGTGACCATAGGTGTGTGGGTTCATTTCTGGGTCTTCAATTCTATTCCATTGATCTACCTGCCTGTCCCTGTACAGATATCATACAGTTTTTATCAGTGATGCTCTATACTACAGCTTGAGGTCAGGGATGGTGATTCTCCCAGAAGTTCTTTTATTGTTTAGAATAATTTTCGCTATCCTGGGTTTTTGTTATTCCAGATGAATTTGCAAATTTCTCTTTCTATCTATCTTCTATAGGACAGGCTACCATACCTTCACTAGCTGTTCAGTGATTGACTGATAGAAAAACACAAACTCCAGTAAGGAATCCCTTGGGACAATTTGCCTTAGAGTTTTCATTTCAGTTTGTAAAATCTTCTGCAGAACAGCATCCTTTGAGTGCTGATGGAACTTCAATACAAGTAAATTCTCAACAGGAAAAATAGCAAAGCCTTGTCATATGTCTGTACTGTATGGGAACAAACTAACTAATGCTGTAACAGAAAAGAGAGTTTTCTTTATAGTCTTTTCTATTAATAACCTCCTGTCACAATGTATTGAATGACCAAGTATAGATATGATACTTGGTCAGAACAGAAAATGTTAATTCTCACTCATGAGCATTCTGATGAGAACTATCATATAAAGAATAATTATTCATAGAAGCTTATCATCCAGTTCTATCTTTACTGTAGGAATAGAATCTTGGCTATAACTATCAAACTTTAAAAGCATCTAATAATTCTGATTCTGGCTCTAAATATTTTTATATGCATTTTTACATGAATGTATTCATTCCTGGTGGCAGAGAGCATGTATACCCTTGTGTATGAGTAAAGATGAGAGGACACCACATAGAGTTCTGTCTTCTCTGTCCATCATGTGAGCTTTAGGAAGGAGACTTAACTCATATTGTCAGACTTTACCTTTTGTACCCTCTCACAGGTACTAAATAACTGAATGTTTACTTACAAAAGAGCCAAAAATCAGTATCCTTTATGTATGCCTTAAGTTTTTCTCAAATAGGCCAAAGAAAAAGTGAAATATTAAGGGTCAGTATTTTGACCTACTTTGTTACAACTGACCCTAAATTCTCTTTCACTTGTAACAACTGGATGCTGATTTTATATAATGTAATTGATATGTAAATAATGGTTTTTATCCAAAGTTTTAAGTAAACAGTAAACCCTGACTGTTTATAGAGTCCTAACAACCTCAGACTTGCTGGGGAATTGTCAGTGTTAATGTGGAAATGTCATATATTTTTCCCTAGTTTTATTCTTATTAACTTGTGGTTCCAATTTTAACATTCCATAATATCAATGTTTTTACTCGTTTCTTTAAGCTATATTACAATTTTATTTATAGCTTACCTCTTCAGTAAGACTTGAAGCATTATCTCCTCCCTTATACTTTTTCTTGTTCCCTTTCATTGTAGCTGTGTCTTGTTAACACATAATATAAATATTTTCAGTATTCATTCTCTCATTTAGCCTAGCAAGGCACCTGCTCAAATACAATGGCTCCCCATTGGTCATCCTTTTTTATATCAATTTCTACTTTAGCTATAAACAGTATATTTTTGTTATGTCAAGGGTTATTGAAACTATTCTCTGAAGTCATATTTAATAAGGCTAATTGCAGTTTTTCGAACTCTCAAACTATGGTGTCATGTCAGAAAATATATTCATACCCCACATGTTTATTTATATATATTTAGATGAGTTTAATTAACATGTCTGATGCTACTTTATTTCTGCATTATGTCCATGTGTATAAGTTGCTCTCGACCAATTAGTTTAACCTATCTCTGCCTGCATTTATGGTTGCAACATAAACATGTTAATAATTAGTAAAAAATCTGCAAGTTATACCATTTATTCAAGGTAATGGGACTTTTCTAAATATTTTCTTTAGCTTATATATGTGACCATGGTCTCCTAAGTTATAGTTAGAGTTGAGAGATGATGGGCATTACCTGATTTTATAGAAAAAGTAAAGTTGATTAGTTCTTATGTTATTCTCCTCTCAAAAAAATCTATATCTGTATGGGAAGGTCAAGAATTATTTCACCTTTTTACTCAGAATGATAATTAACAGTGATAAGAAGTCAATTTAGAGCATTTCCACTTTACTTATTATTAACAGTCAATTATCTTCTGCACTTAGCATTCAGAAGCAATGCTGGATTGCCTTTCTGTATACACACTTCACATCTCTGAAAATGGAAAAGAGAAACCTCCATGCACAGTTTGCTTATAGAGCCTGGGATGACTAATTCAAAGGGGTCCCTAGAATCTCATGAAGAGACAAAGTAGTATGGAGGCTTTTCCATCTTATCCCTCAAGCAGAGTGTCCTTGTCACCATTCCAGCACTCCCCAACTTCCAGATAGCATATTCTAAACCCTTAACACATAATTTTTTCTCCAAAGTAAATACTCAATAAAAGAAAATGTACATTCAGCATCCCTGAATCTTGACTTGAACTACTGACACTTGTCTTTAACTTGTGCTGACTCTTGCTTTGTGTCTTGGATACAGTTCTTGTCTCATTCTAACTCCTAGTTCTTCCCCAACTTTATTTTCTGGTTTGAAATTCCTGTTCTTATGTACAAACTATACTACTCAGCCTTCTTAAACAGGATTGATCTACAATGGTGCTGAAGATTTGCTTGATCCTGTGAGGGGATTTTTTAATGAGGAAAATGATCAATGTTTCCTCTTTTGGGAAGTGTAAAAATAACAGATAATAAGAAAATAGTCCTTACTACATATGAAAAATTGTAGTGATAGCTCTAGAAGACACAATTATTTGAGGAAAAAATATACCAAGAAAACCAATAAAACAGATATATAAAGGTGTCCTAATAAAAATATCAGTTTAAGAAAGCAATAGCTTTCCGGCAGACCACATTTGATATACACTCTCCAGGAATGAAGAGATGAAACAGAAACGACCTGGACCATGATCTATAAGCTGCTTTTATATCTAAGCATCCTCTATCAGCACCACCTCTGTTTTATTGTTTGGATTGTAAATGTTTTCTAGAAGTCCAGGTGATAATGGCTAGAAAATACTGCCTAATAGAAAGAAGTTGAGCCATTAGAGGCATCGATCCTTGGAGCAGATATTGGTTCTCCCTCCTATGTTTCCCAGCCACCATGAGGGTGCAACAAACTGTAGATCATAATAAATTTTTCCTTCATTAGTTAATCATCCCAGGTATTTTGTTTACCAGCATCTGTCACTCTTCACTTTCTGGTCCTTAAGGTAACATGGGCTAGATATAGAGGCTAAGTGACAGCTACCAGATGAGCTCACCCCGTATACTTGTTCAAGCCTATTCTGTGGCTTCTTCTCATTAGATATTCTCTGAGACATAAAGAGCCTGTGCTACCACCAAAAGTCTATCTCAGTGTCTTGTTTACAGACATTTTTGCCTACAATAGTCAATTAATTCTCCTCCTAAGCTCATATCTAGAAGGTGTATAAACATTCCATATACGAGGTCACATAGTTCAACAGTGAGAGATAGGGACCCTGAATGCTTCTTCCATCCTAGAGAAAGATTAGCTAAAACATAGTAGCATTTAAGTAAAATCTTGTTTATGAACACCAAAATTTGAAGGTAACATAGTTTTTATATATTATAAAATATCATTCCCTTAAAAACCTTTTCTTAGAGGTCTGCCAGAGCCTAAAATATACAGAGTTGGATGCTCACAGCTAACCATTGAACTGATCATGGGGTTCCCAATGGAGAAGTTAGAGAGAAGACTAAAGGAGCTGAAGGGGTTTGGGGCCCCATGGGGAGAGCAACAATACCAACCAACCAGAGTTCCCATGGTCTAAACCACCAGCCTGGGAGCACATAGGGAGGAACCCATGGCTTCAGCTGTATATGTAGGGGAGGATGGCATTGTTGGGCATAGGTGGGAAAGGAAGACCGTTATCCCTTGAAGTCTGGATGCCCCAATGTGGGGGAATTTGAGGGCAGAGAGTTGGGAGTAGGTGGGTGGATGGGGGCATATCCTTATAGAAGTAGGAGGAGGGAGGATGGGATGGGGGCTTCTGGGTGGGGGGAGGAAATGAGGAATGGGGATAGCATCTGAAATGTAAATAAAATATCCAACAAAAATTAATTTAAAAAACCCTTTTATGTTTTAAAATATATTTTTTTTAATTTTTCAACTCATACACTATGTAGAAAAAGAAGAAGATGGCATTTGGCATGCAGACCATAGCTTACATATTCAGGAAAAATAAGTCAAATGATACGCTTGTTTCAAAGGAATCCATACAGACATATATCTTACTTCAGTACACTGTTCCTGAGAAATGATGTTATGTTCCTAACAGTTCTAACTAATGAAATGTTTTCATCTCATTCATGACTTTTAGAGCTACTATTGAGTTCCAATTTCTCTCTCTCTCTCTCTCTCTCTCTCTCTCTCTCTCTCTCTCTCTCACCATATATATACATTCATTTATATTAATCATTGTATTTGTAATCATTATATATAATCATTATATAAATAATCATTATAATCTAAGAAGAGAGGGAAAGATAGAAAGTCTGATGATATGTATCCAATGAAAATATCTAGACACACATTATATATATTGAGAGAGAGAGGATAGACATAAACATAGATGTTGAGATAGACATAACAATAGACATTGAAATAGACCTAGAAAGAGAAAGAGTATGACTGAAGACAGTGCCCCGTTAGGTGTCATTAGGAAATTAATTATAAACCTGTCCTATGAAACTGTTTGAAAACAATCCCTAATAAATTATTTCAGATGTCCAGCAAATTCTCATGTATCTTGCTGACTTGATGATTCTCAACCTGACAAACATTCTCCTGTCAGATAACCCCTAACTAATAGATGCTTTGTGTATTGGAATATGACAGTCACTACAAAGGCTCAATAGTCTCCCAGAAGTGGCTTTTCAAACAGTGCATTATTCTGAAATCCTCTGCTTCCACTGGCTACATAGAAAAATGTGCAACAGCACTCTGGCTAATATTTCCCACAGAACATACCACTGTGCTTACATGGGGTCAGATTTTAAGTGGCAAGACCCTTGGAAAAATATCTTAGATCTCAGGAAGAATCTTCTCTTTTGTTTGACTTCAATAAAAGATGAAAATCTTGTCACATAATTAGGGGTAATAATCCCAGTACAGTATACATTACACTCAAATCTCTGAATAATCCCAATGATGCATGATTGGAACTGTTACTTCCACTAAAGTTGAAGATCATGTGGTGCTAGGGAATGCCTTTATCTTGAGGAAATATTCTACTAAGCCCTCAGTTCAGTTAATGAAATTTCACTAGTTGCTTAAGTTATTTGGGCTACACAAGATACGGGACTCAATTCTCACACTCTCTCTCTCTCTCTCTCTCTCTCTCTCTCTCTCTCTCTCTCTCTC
>NW_021604564.1:25784672-25887172 GCF_004785775.1 Grammomys surdaster | reverse complement strand
GTTGCCAAGTACTCGCATGCATATTTTACATATGCTAATATATTCAACTTTTACTCTAATCCTTGAATTATTATTATTATTATTATTATTATTAATTACTTGATTCTAATAGCATAAATTCAAAATTAGGCAGGCATTGAATAAATTATAATATAGTAATACTATTGAATACAATGTAGCAAAAGTTAAGCTACTTGTGTTAACATAGAGAGATCTATACAAATGCATCATTAACTGAAAAACTCGCTGAAACATAATTATTAGTTTCATATTTGTTTAAAAAAAGGATGAAAGAGAGATGAACTAGAGATCTGACTAGCTATACAGGTAGAAACAGATTACTGATCATAAAGAAAACAGGAAGCATTTTACTCAGGGAACCTCTGAAAAAAGCGGTATTATTTGTGGGAAGTAGAGTTAAGGGTGACTGGTCTGTGAAGATGACTTGGTGGGTAAAAGCTCTTTCAATGAAAACAGAAAGATGAGTTCAAATTTTCATCTCTTACTAAAAAAAACCTGGACATGACTGTGTGTCCCTGTAACCACTGCATGGATGAGAGACACCCAGAATACCCAAGATTATTGTACAGCTAGCCTAGCAGAAACAGTAAGCTTCTGGTTCAGTAAGAGACCCTTTCTCTAGGAAACAAGGTGGAAAGTAATAGAGGATGACACCCAACATCCTTCACATGTGCACTCATGGATATTTAAATACACTCCTGCTGATGTTACACATGCAAATACACATGCACCAATAAAGATGTGAAGATAACTTTTATATTGCTCTTTGTACATTGTACAAACTAATGTGTGTATGCATTATTTCATAGTGAGATGTTAAAATGTTCCTGTTTTTAATAAAGAGTTAGGTCAAAATGAGCACAAGGAAGACTTATAATTCCAGCCACTACTTGACCTGCTCTTCATTGATTTATTTTCCTTCCTATTGAAACAAGAGATTTATAAGGTGTATTTTCTAGGAAGCTTATTTCTACAAATAAGATCTTCTGTCTATTTAATTTATTTTTATTTGAGCAATCTTGCTGTAATAACAAGTGTATATAACTTCATGCACATATATTGCTTATATTAGACTCAACCACATGCAATAGCCATTTTGTTAGGTTAAAGAGAGTTAAATGTAGACATACTTGTGTTTCGGTGTTGAATAGTACCATACTAACACTAGCAACAAAGTAGCACCCCTTTACAGCTCTTCCTAGGAAAGGAGGGAAACAGCACCCAGATAACTAATCCCTTTCCTTAACTAACTGTGAACATGATTTTCTAGCTTAAGCTTTATAATAATGCACATTGTTATTTTAAGGATGTTCATGACTTGGTATTTTGAGACTTACACATTTCTAAAATCATATAGTGGAAAAGGGAGAAAAATTAAGAGGATTGAGGTGAGGAGAAGAATGGTTGGTCAGAGGGGGTCCGGAGGAATAACTAACACAGTGGATGTTTGGAAAGGCCATATGGAAATGTATTATTTTATAACCTTCATACACATTTGTAGTAGGATACTTATTCTGCTACATTGTATTCGAAGTGGAGCTCGGTCATTAGGCAGGATAAGAGGAGGTGGAGCTGGGAGAGAAAGAGGAAGGGGAGGGGAGAAAGAGAGGAAGGGTTGGGGAAAAATAGAAGAAGGGGAGAAGAAGGGGGTTATCAGCCATGGAGAACCAAATATGGGTCAAAAGCTGTCCTGGGTAGCAACTTCTATCAAAAGGTTAGATATTGGTTAACAACTCTAATTGTTTGGGCATCTTGTTGATTGAGCATTTCTAAATATATAAATCCTTTAGACAATCATTAAGCTTTAAGAGTCTCATTTCTACCAGGTACTGTGAGGATGGCAAATATTGTCTGGGGTTCAGCTGAGCTTTGTGGATGCAGTGTTGTTTCTCCTTTTTTCTGTCATGGGCAACTCAACATCACATAAAAAATCACCCCAGGCCAGGCAAGTATGTGCCCGACTAAAATCCTAAGGGGTGAAAATGAACAAAAAACAAGCCTCCTTGTTTTGGGAGGAAGTCCTTCAGATAGCCTCATGCATAGCTGAGGACAATTATCTACAGCGCAGACTCATGGAACTGAGTAGCTTCCCTCATCAAAAACAGAAATACCCAAGATGGAAAAAATTCCCTCATGGTTTTTTGCCCATCTTAGTTGTAATTCGTCAATGTATAGGGCCATCTAAAATAGGACAGATGGAGAACAACACAGCTTTTGACACCCCTCAGTCAAAGGAATCCAAAGATCAAGGACCCAAAAATCACCCTATTTGAGACCTCGCAGTCCTTACCCAATTAATAAGAGAAATAAAATCCATCTACCCACTCCTTCCCCCTTATGCCTTGGAGGAAATGCCAAACAGTCTGTTCCTCCTGCTCCTCCCTTCCCATCCAAAGGCTAGGCTCCTTTAAAATACTAAAGGAGCTCTCACCTGCCTCCCCCCTTACTCCTCAACCAAAGAGTGATAAATCCCCTCCATCTTCTCCAAGCCTGGAAAGTAAGAGGCCTTCAGAACCTGCAGATAAAACCATGCCAAATTCCATTGTCCCTTATACTCAACCATCAACCACTCAACAACTTTGCAATTTCAGGGACTCTCATACAAAAACTAACCCTGATTCCCATGCTACTCAGGAGTGTGATACAGAACTCGAAACCCAAACTGCTCGAGCACTCCCAGTTAGTATCAACCTCGCTCGAGCTAAACCACTTAACTGGTACTCACTCCAAGCCTCAGACCTAAAGGAACTCAGGCAAGCTGTGAAGGAAGATGGCATTCATGCACCAAGGACAAAATCTCTCCTGCAGAGCCATATTGTCAACTTAAACACCTCCCAAGATTAGAGAGTTCTCCTCTTCCTGGCCCAATGTTTCTAGAATGGGAAGCTTACTTTCATGATGAATGTCTTCAACAAGTCAGGCAAAACCAGGAGAGGGGCCCCATGAGGTTTTAAAGAACTCTTTGGCCAGGAAGATTTCTCTACTGGAGCACATCAGACAACTCAGCCAGCAGGGTACTATGAGCAGGTCCACCTCTGTGCCATTCAAGCTTGGAATAGGCTCACTCTATCCTCAAGGTCACAAGACCCCGCCTACTCCCTGCTCTCCCTCCATCAGAAGCCTTCAGAATCCCTATCTGACTTTATTTTCAGAACTAAAATGAGCTTAGAAAGAAAAATCTCCAACCCCACAGCTAGAGAGCTTCTTTTAAAACCATTGTTTGGGAAAGCATGACTTCTGAGACTAGGCTAGCTTGCCAGGGTCTCCGGGAAGAGCATTATGATAGGTGGATTGTGGCAATCTGAGAAATAGGAACTAGATCACACCAGGCTGCATCTGTAGTTCAGGCATTTGTGGCAGCAGTAAAAACATAAGGAATCTGCTTCAAATGTGGAGAAGCAGGACATTGGAGGGATGAATGCCCACTAGACTCCCCTCCTATAACAGATTCTAATCCCACTAAGGCCATCTGTCCCCACTGCAGAAAAGGTTTCCACTGGAGGAAACACTGTACCAGTCGATATGATAAGGATGGTAAACCATTAGAGCCTTTAAACTTCAAATGGGGTAACCCTGAGCCCCGACAGTAAGAGGGACAACTACTTCCATAGAAGCCTTATAGGTGTCCAGCATCTCAGAAGGCTCCCACCCAAAGTTAACCATTAAAATAGATGATAAGCCATTCAAGTGTCTTATTGATACTGGGGCAGATAGGCCAATCTTAAGGCAGGAAGAGGTCCCACAAGACTGGCAACTGATCCCTGGGCCCCAGCTCCTAGGCATAGGGGGTACCTATCACATATGCATCACCAAACAGACCTATAGGTGGGAAGATCTGGATGGGGCTACAGGCCTCATACTCCCTGGTGGCTCAAGTAGCCACCAATCTTTTAGGGAGAGATATCTTACAGGCATTAAATGTAGTTCTTACCACCCAACCAGAAAGAGACCACATTAAGTTAGAGGATATTACTTATGAAGAAAATGGTACCCAAGGAGACCCAAATAACCTTCCTCCAAATCACCCCCAATTCTAGAGGCCACTGTTAGATTTAATACTCCCTTCCTTTGATTGGCTCTCTTATGAAGCCGTCTTGGTCCCACAGTGGCCTCTATCAAGGGAGCCCTCAAAGAACTTGTAGAGGAGCAGCTATCTCTACAACACATCCGACCCTCCCGAAGTCCATGGAACATCCCTGTGTATGCTATTAAAAAGAGCTCAGGAGGGTGGAGACTATTACAAGATTTTAGGGCAATTAATAAAACCAAACAAACCTGGGGCTCCCCACAAAGAGGTCTACCCCACATCTCAGCCATTCCTGCCAATGTTCCCCTATTAGCAATACACATAAAAGACTGGTTTTTTTCCATCCCTCTCCACCCCCGAGACTGTGAACACTTTGCATTCTCAGTGTCCCCCATTAACAACTCTGACCCAGCCTCACGATATTAATGGACTGTTCTTCCCCCAGGAAATAGCTAACAGTCCTACCATTTGTCAGGAGGCTGTACCCACTGCTTTAAAACCCTATTTAGATAAAGGACTCAATGTCTATCATTACATGGATGACATTCTTCTATGGGGGAACACTTCTACCTCCCCCTCTCAACTTAAGGACCATCTAATACTTTCCCTATCTGCCCTAGGATTCAAAATAGCCCCTCACAAAATCCAACTTATTCTTCCCATTGCATTTTTAGGAACAGAGAACTTTCTTACTTCAGTATGCCCCCTCAAACCCACCCTTTCCTTGCCTCAAAAATTAATTCTTGACTCCCTCCAGAGCTTTTTGGGCAACCTCAATTGGCTTCGACCCTGGCTCCACCTTCCCACAAGCACCCTTCAACCCCTCTTTAACTTCCTGAAAGGAGATAAAAGTCCCTGCTCCCCAAGGACACTGTCCCCAGAAGCAGTCCAAGCCCTAAAATCTGTCGATTCAGGCCTAAAAGATATGGCTCTTGCTAGGCATGACCCAACAATACCTGTACACCTCTTTATCTTTAACTCCTCCCCTACCCTTGTAGGAGCCCTTTACCAACCACAGAGGGTGCTAGAATGGCTCCATATCCCAATGGGTGGTACACCCCAAATTTTAAATGAAGTGGATGCACTCGCCAATATGGTTAAAAATGGCAGAGTTAGAGCCCTACAAACCCTAGGAAAAGAACCTGACATTCTTGTCACCACCTTCTCCCTCTCCGATGTTCAGTGGTTAATCAAAAATCATTCCCACTTTGTCATCAGCTTAATAGGGTTCCCAGGACCCTATTGACAACCATTATACTGATGAAATATGGGCCTCTGCCCTCCCTCTGTTGCGATGGCTACCCCTAAACTATTCTCCAGAGAGTCCACAGCAGAAGGTTCCTCAGTATTTACTGATGGGGAGGAAGGGGGAGCTGCAGTAGTAATATACTACTTCCCTGAGGATGAACCACCTATCCTCTGATTCAAAGAGCTCCCCCACCACTCTCCCCAATATAAAGAACTATATGCCATTTACCTATCTCTAAAATAAGTCAACGGTCCCCTTAACCTCTTTTCAGACAGCATATATGCTGTCAATTCACTTCCATGGTTGTCAAGATCATTTGTCAAGCTAGATGACAACCCACTTTCTCCTCTACTCATACAGGTCTCCGCCTTCCTACAGGAGAGAGCCTCCCTCATCTATATCCAGCACAGCTGATCCCACAGTCCCCTGCCAGGTCCTATATCTGAGGGAAATGCACTCGCTGACTCAACTGCCTCAACAGGGACATTCATAGCCTCCACTGAGTGAATGGACCAATTTCATTCACTCACACACACAAATCTAAAGGGGCTTCATGCTTGCTTCCCTCACATCCTCCTTGCTCCCCTCCAGAGGACAATAAAATCATGTGCCTCTTGTACATCCCTCATAACCACCCCAGCTTTACAAACCATGAGCACCAATCCCTGAGGCCTCAAATCTAATGCCCCATGGCAAATTGATGTTACCCATTTTCCCCAATTCAGTAGACACACCAAAATTAGTTCCCCCATCCTAGTATGATGGCGAGATCCTTTGGATGGAATCTGGAAGGGACCAGACCCCCTCCTAACAACTGGGAAGGGTTTCACTTGTGTCTATCCACAGGAGCAGCTCAAGACTATCTGGGTCCCTGCCAAAAATGTCCAACACCACCCCACCAGCCAAGAAGATGGCCCACCTCTCACTGACATATCAAGAACCAAGGGGGGGGGGGGGGAGAGGAGAAGGTGAAGGAGACATCATACTCAGAGGAACAGCAGGATCTCCTGGAAGGACATCCATGACCTGGTGACAGCAGCCCAGGCCATGTGTCCTCCACAAGCCCCCCTCTCCTCCTCTTGGCAGTTTTTGTCATCCTTCACACTCACTCTGCTACTTCCCAGCCTCTCCCTACCCTTCCCAACACCTTACCATTGGAGATTCTATGCTAGGGAAACCTACAACAGATACAACAAAATTATAGGAACCCAGGACTGCCCACTTGAAGGATGTTGAACTAGGATTGAGATTCCCCTACACCCTGAATCCATCTCCACTATCTCCAGCCCTTTTCTCTTCTTTCCTTACCAAAACACAGGTGAATGTCTCCAGGAGGTCTCCACATATGGAGGTTGTAGATATTGGAGCTGCAGGATGGAATCCACCAGTCATGGTGGCACCATGCTCACCAACTTTAAAACTCATTTTCAGCTTTCCATCGGTGATCCATGGAATGAACATTGGGAAACCGGAGTCATGGGTAAACTTTACCCCCAACAGCTATGCCAGATACCCTGTAGCTGACCTATATGTCTCCTGTGAACTTGTCCCTGCCCACAAATCTGCCTTTACCCATGCTAATATTATCCAACAGGAAAACCAGTCTCAGGCAGAACTACAAGCTACCCTCTTCTGGCTATAGTACATCCAATATGCAGCAGACCTCCTTCCCTTAACAACCCACCCCAACTCTTCCCAATGCTTCTTCTGTGCCTCTCTCTCCTGACCATTATTAACAGCCATCTCCATTAACTTTTCCCTTTATGACCTCCATGGACCCCTGCCCATGAGGAAAACATAGGACATTCCTCTCTTTGACCTACCCCAACCTCTTTGCCATGTAGGGCCCTCCTCAAAACCCCATCTCACATGTGCCCATGACATCACCATTACCAAATCAGTATGTGTTAACCATCCTCCCCTCCTCTGGTGCAAAGGCACTACAGGTGCCTCTATCAACCCTCATTTTCAGGGCTCCTGCACCCCCGTGATTGTCCCTCAGGTTTATCTCTACGAACCTGAAGAACTCGCCTTGCAGATGAGAGGAAGCCAAAAGAAGAGAGAGATCTTCATCCCTCTGCTCATTGGACTAGGCCTTGCTGTTTCACTTGGTGCTACTGGAACTACTGGAGCAGCCCTTGTCCAAACACAACATCTGGCTGGTGACTTCCAGGACAAGCTTGACCAGGCAATAGCCTCTAGGATGGACAGCCTTGAATCCCTTCAATGCCAGATAACCTCTTTAGCAAGAGTTGCTCTCCAAAACTGGAAGGCCTTGAACTTGTTGACAGCTGAACAGGAAGGGACTTGTGTTTTGCTGGGGGAGGAACGTTGCTTCTATGTCAATGAATCTGGGCTGGTAAAATAAGATATACAAATGCTCAAAGAGCTCCAAGGGAACCCTTGGGCATGCTATACTCCCAACACCCTTACCCCTTGGTACTCTAATCCCTTGATGGCTTGGATTCTTCCCCTCCTTGAAACCATACTAGCCATTGGAGCCTTGCTTCTCTTGGTACCCTGCCTCATTCAGTTTCTAAAGCAACAGATGAGTAGCATTGCAAAAGTAACTACCAATCAAGTCTTGATTCAATACCAAAGTGTTCTCAATATAGGAGACACTTATTCTGATGACACCTCTCCTTTATAAAAGAAAAGAGAGGGAATTGTGGGGCTGTGAGCTATGAGAGACAGCCAGCTATGAGAGCCAGGTTGAATGAGCTTGGAACCCCAGAGACTACCATGGGACAGAAGGTGTTCAGCTTTGGTTCCAGGGCCCATGGCTCTCTCAGCTTCAGCCCTCCACAGCTCCTCCCACAGAGAGGTCTATGGCCATTGGTCACATAGAAATAGTGCCTCAGGCTCTCCCACATGTAGATGAGGCATCCTCAAGCTCTCAGACCAAGCCAATAGGGGTTACCTGCTGCCAAACCTTAACCCACCCCAAACTGTATATGTTAGCCCAACTCAGAAATAAAGTGCATGGGAGAATCATCCAGTTATCTGAGAGCTTCTGTTGTGGACCCTCCCCGCTTCACCAGCTAGATGACACCTCAGGGGGGCATTGCCCAGCTCACAAAGAACTGTAACACTAGAGCTGTAACCACTGAAGATGCCAGCTCTCTGGAAATGCCTTCGGGATTCTCCACTCTCTGCTGAAGAGACAGGACAAAGGCAGCAGCCGACTCTCCCTGCTCGCACTCCATCTTGGACCGCCTGTGGGCAAAAGCAGCAGTAGAGGCAGTGGCTGTTCACACACTCTCTTCAGTCAAGCAGGAGATACTCTTGGGACCCCCTCCGGAGCTGGTTCCCACACACTGTGTTGGATTGGCAGAGCCATCCCCCATGCTGGAGTCTCCTGGGTTCCAGGGCCTGTACATCTAGCTAGCTGGAGCCCTGGTCAGAGCTGAGGAGCAGTGGGAACATGATGGCTGCCTGGAAACAAGCCAGACCAGGCACAGAGTTCTAAATATCACCGCTACACACAATCACACACACATACACACACACACCCATGCACACACACTACTGGGGGGTGACAGATACATACATAGGAGATAATGCGTGTAACTTTAAAATATGTTTGTATTAAGTCTTTGAAGGTTTCCTTCAATGCTTGATAATATTTACCCCTCAGTCTTCCCTGACTATGTTTTCTACCTCAGCACAGAATGTGGTTACTTTGCTTCATATTGAACAGAGTCCCACACAGATGATCCAGGATAACACAACCTCTTATTTTTCCTTTTGCTTTGCTTTCCACAATCTCTTCCCTTTCCAAACTCAAAGAGTTTGTGATCTAGTTCACTCAGCATATGATTCTGAATATGATCTGTAAGCTAATATCTCCTGGATTTACTCCTTGGAGTCCAAACTCTTCCAAATCCCAGATTTTAATATTTGATTCTAAATTCAACATCTCCACTTGGGTTTCTAAAATAAGACATACAAGACCCTCAAAACCCTCAAGACATGAAAACCTTCAAAATTTCAGAATTTTAACATGTAGGACCTTTCAACCTTTAATCTTCCAGTCAGAACATCTTTCAAAATTCTAGTTGCTGATGCTACCCTTGGAACCACCCAGAATCTTTGACTTTTTCACCTATCTAATTTATATTATTATTTATCCATCAATAATTTTATAGAAAAATGATTTATCAATTGAAACAAATGTGACATGTAATGAAACCATCTAATCAAAACATTTAAATGTATTTTAAGTTGTCTATGATGTATGTATTTGTATGTGAGTGCTGGCCCACATTTGCAGTGTGTGTGTGGATATCAGAGAACAATCATAGTGTTTGGTAATGGTCTTCCACTTTGTTGCTGCATACACCAGGCCAGCTGGTCCAAGAGTTTTCACAAATTCTCCATGCTCCACCCCAACCCCCATCTCACTGTAGAAGCCTAGGAATTCAGATGCACACTGCTGTATTCAGAAATTCTTGGGTTATAGGGATTCAAACTCAGGTCTTTTCACAGCTTAGTTTCTAGTCACACCATCTGTCTGGAACATGGGTGATCAATTTCTGCGATGCTTTGCTTCTTTGGAACATGGTTTGATGTTTTAAGGGTGTGATGTTGTAAGTCTACTGCCTTGATTTTGACCTAGTTTGAGGAAGTACTTAACTCTCATTAAGCTCTTTTTACAGGCGAAATGGTGAATTAGATTATAGCTTATATACTCTTTTTATAAAGAATCCACCAAATACATACATGCATGTATACATACATACATACATACATACACACACACACACACACACACACACACACAAGTGAGCAGGTCTGATGATGACAGCAAACACAAAGACAGAATATCCCTTCATTCCTTTAGTGTTGGTCACCTGGGAAAGCACTCATTACAGAGTGACAGCCATGGACCATTTTCCCTGTTAAACTCAGATGAAAACTAAGCTACTTTGATCCAATCCTTTTGAAAAGATAAGACTAGTGTTATGGCTAAAACCTCGGCTGACAGATTTCAAATAAGACCTGGTTTGAAGCTATGGGGTTTAAGAGAAAGAACAAAGAGCTTTAGAAACCCTGACAATGGGAGCAGCTCAGAGAGTGGCATAAACTGCACAGACCATTCTCCTTATCGCAGGAGGCATCCTTTCCCTTTGCAGGACAGTCTTAATTGCCCACACCACTTGGTTAGAATGCTTTTCAGGCTAATTACCTGCTAGGTCTCATTAGAAACATGGACCGTACTTTTAAAACCACCTAATCTTCCTTTGTGGCCTCTGGGTAAAATGATGTCCAGTTGCTGCCCCATAATTCAATTCTGACCCAGTTGATGACAGACAGAGATGGGGAGAAAGAAGACATTAAACTGGGAAGATGACGTGGGAGGGTGGGCTCAAGGGAGCTGGAGGAGTAGAACCGGTAGTAAATATGATCCAGGTACATGGCATACATCTATGCAATTTTCAAATAACAAATAAAAATATTATTTAGAAAATCAAGTTTTCTGACATTACTAGGAGACACTATTTCACAGTTATCCTGTGGATCTTAAAATCTGCCCCCTCTTTCCCAAGGTTCCCTGAACCCCACACAAAGAGCTGTCACCAACTGAGAAAAGCATGGAGTGGGAGAAAAGGTCTTATCTAGTGAGAAAAATCAAATGAGTTGTTCAGTACCAAATGGTCAGCCCTGAAAATGAACATGCATATAATAGAATACTGACAAGTAAGTTATATTTAAGTATATATATGTGTATGCACACAGCAACGGTTAATAAAAAATGAGCCTGTGAATTTGAAGGAGAGCAAGGATAGTTAGTAGGGGTTTGGAGGGAGGAAAGGGGTGTGGGGAATGTTGTAATCATATTATAATCTCAAATAGAAAACAGTCACTCTACATGTGCTGATATAGAAATATCTCTAAGGAATACAGTTAATCAAATAAATAAGACTGCAAAACCATGCACAACTCCCATCGTCTGAGTCAAATTACGCATATGTCATAGCATAGACCATTTTAAGATTTTGCTTATTAAAGGTTATTCATAAAACAACAACAAAAAAGTCCAAGTTGGCTTAGCAGTTTTACCTGCATGATACATAAGTAGAAACACTGAAGGCTTTTGTCCTTTCTGCTTGGATGTAGCTTAGCAAGAGCCTGAAGTAGATCCCTTGTGTGCATCCATGGGCCTCCATTTCTATCAGGGGTGTCTCATCACTGTAACCAAATACCTGGTGGAAATATCTTTTTTTTTTTACTTGAAAATGGATTCTTCTCTCATCCCAACCACAGTTTCCCCTCCCTTCACTCATTCCAGCCCCACCCCCTCTCCTCCCCCCTTCATCTGCCTTCAGAAAGGAGTCTGCCTACAAGAGACAAGAGCTAAAAACTACAAACTACTGTACAATAAGACAAGGCAAATGCCCTCATATAGAGGTGGGACAAGACAAATAAATAGGAGGAAAAGACTCTCAATAACAGGCAAAAATAAGAGACACCCCTACTCCCACTATTCAGAGTCTCACAAGGACGCTGAACTGACAGCCATAACATATAAGCAGAGGGATTGGTGCAGTTGCATGGATGCTTGCCTCTTCAGTCTTTGTGTTCCCTGCTTAGTTGACTCAGTGGACCATGTCCATTATACCCATTGACTCCTACAAACTCTCCTCTCCCTCTTTTGTGGGGTTCTCCTAGTTCTGAGGAAGGGACTGATGGAGACTTCCCATTTAAGGGAAGAAAGCTATATTTTCACTGACAGTCTAAGAAGCTATCAGTCAGAGAGGCACGCCAACAAGACAAGAGCTCTCCCTGTGGTGACAGTAGCAGAAGAAAGTGCCTTGTCCACATTATGATAAGGAAGCAGAGACTGCTAAGCAGTATCAGAGGCAACTGTGATGTTCAAGCCTTTCCCGTAGTGATCCATCTCCAGGAGTACCACACCACAAAGGTTCTACAATTCTTCAAAACAGCATTAAGAGCTGGGGACAGAGTATTAAAACACACGACTGAGCCTGAGTGTATGTTGGGGGCAGCATTTCAGTCTCAATATCCTCAAAATGGCATTCTGAACCATTCAACCCATTCCATCACCCTGCACCTACTTTCTTTGCATCTTCACACTTGTAAGCAGCTCTAATGTTGTAAATATTTATTACTTATCATCATACCTAAAGATGCCTGACAATTTCTGAAAGACAATTCTGGAAGATTGCTACTGGCATCTAACAGGTAAGAAGTGAAGGCTGATGCTAAATATCTAGATCCATCAAAGACAACTACTTTCTCCTCAGAAAGGGTTACCCATGCTGAAAGACATTCAATCTGAATCTGAGACAAACAAAATCCAGAAGTAACCAAAGAAATGATTCTAGAAAAATAATTATTTCCATCCAGTTGTAGTCTCAGTCCCAATGTTCTTCATTTAAAATGATGCTTTTGAATGTTGCTCCATAATTATTTTTGAAGATACTTTTATTTAAACTTTGATTCAGTTAGAATAGTTCCTCTCTACACATGGATTTAAAAAGGAAAGAAAAGATGATTTTCAAAAATAAGAAAGGTTGGGAATATGCCAAGAAAGTTAGCTTTCCCAAGGAACCTAAAGTACACTGAGGGCAATGTAGCCAACACATACCATCACAGATACTACATATTGGAAATTCAGCAACTTTACCAAATAATAATGATATGTGAGCTAGATTATTGTTGGTTTTGTTTGTTTGCTTTTGTTTTTGTTGCTGTTGTCTGTTTTTGTATTCTTTACCCTCAAAGGAATATTCATGTGTTGAGATTCCTGAAGCAAAAGAAGAAACTTAGTGAGAAAAAGATAGAATCTGTTCAAGGTTTCCAGCCTAGAATGAACAGAATTAATGTAATGACCAACTGTAGACATGGGGGAGTGCTATCATGGAGCCTCATGGGACACCTAACTCTTACCCAGGACCCGCTAAGTGTGACACAGCTGATATCACTTCATCTAATCTGTTCAGCTGTCCTCTGAGGTAATATTTCCCCCATTTAACTAAGGAAATCATGGAGACTGTGACATTCTTACTCTGATGAAGGTTAAGATATTGGTCTTCATACAGTGTCCAAGCCTTCTTCCAGAAAGAACTATTATGCATTTTCATTTAGTCACCTCTATAATTCAACACATTTAATTTTTCACATGCACACAAAGCACTAGATACAACTGTAGGCCCAGGAAATCAGCTTTAAACAGAACAGAGTGTCTTCTTAAATGGAACTTAATTGCATTTTAAAAAAAACAAAACAAACAAACAAAAAAAGTTGCTTAGATTTTCATTCATTTCCTTCTCCCTGGGAACTGAGCCATTACCCAGCCATTCACCCAAAGTGCACCAGCTGGTACATGGTGCAAAGGGGTAGTGGGAAATGACAATGGATTCTTTACAAATAATCTTTGCTACATTGTGTTGTTTTGAAAATGCTACAATGTTTAGGAGCAAGGTAAATTCTCTGACAATTTTTTTTTTGTAAAAACTACACTAGCTGAAAAATGAAGTGACCAAAACACAAAATTTTATACACAAAGCTGGGAGAAAGCTCCAGGTTGAAAGAATAAGAAGCAGCCCAATCCTGGGCTTAAGTCTGAATAATCATAGAAAACCACAGGACAAGGGCATGAGAAAACACAGAAAGGTTTTGATCTTTAACAAAAAGAGAAAACATGAGTCCTTTTGTGCAAGCACCTCATCAGAAGGTGGTGTGCTGTCTGAAAAGCAGTATGCATGCTTAGAAGTTTCTGGTTTTCTGCTTCTTATGAGACAAGCAGTAGAAAACGAAGTGGGTGCCCTAAATTATGTTTACATTATTTGAGTTCTATTCCTACTCAGGATTATGATTGAATTCACTTGTGCATCTGCTACTTAAAGGAGAGAGATAAGTAGAGAGGAAACAGTAATAGAAGATTCTGTGTTTAAAGAAGTGCAAAAGAAGGATCCATGGATAAGACACAGAGTTATAGGAAGGAGTGAGAAACAAAGAACCTAAAAAGTACAGGGAGTATGAGCCTGCTTAATGTGTTAAAAGAAACCCCAAACTAGCTTGGTGCAGTTTCCTAAGTGCTGAGAAAGTAAGGCTGAGGAAGGTCACGTGGAGCCAGAGCCATAGTATGAATGGAGTGAGACAAGATAAAGGAATAACACAACCTGGCATATATTGGTAAGTGACAAATCCTGTCACATGGAAGCAGGAGGACCAAGATTCAGGTGGTAAGGAATTCCTGAGTTCTAAACTTACTTCACAGTCACAGTGCTTAGAATTGGAATAGATGCCAAGCAGGATGCAAAGCAAGGGAGGAATAAAGAAAGATTCTGAGATATTTGGATTGAACAATTGGCAGAATGAACTGCATTTAGGGAGTGGAGAAAGACTTCTGGAGGAGCAGATTTTGTGAGGAAATTCCAAAGTTCAAATTTTGATGTGTTAGTTTTGAGATGTCTAATTAGCATGTAGATGCAGATGTCCAGTTGAAAACTGAATAGGAAAATCTGGACTTCAGGATTGAGATAGGGCTACAAATATAAAACTAGAACATCCTAAAGCAGTGGTTCTCAACCTATGGGTCGCAACCCCTTTGGGGATTGTGTATCAGATACTCTGCATAATCAGATATTTTCATTAAAAGTTATGTTATAACAGTAGCAAAATTGCAGTCATGAAGCAGCAACAAAATAATTTTCTGGTTAGATCCCACCACAACATAAGGAATTGTATTAAAGGGCCACAGCTTCATGAAAGTCGAGAACCATAGCCATAAGGGATAGGTGCGTTTTAAAGCCTTAAAATTGGGTTAAAAAAATACAGAGACAAATGAGGCTAGGATTGAGCTCCATATCTCTCCACCCATTTACATTTAGAAAGCTGAGGTTATTTCTTTAGAGGAATAAAATATAGGGTAGTGTACAAAGAGCTAAGAAATTTAAAAAAAAGGTACTTCCACATAGAGGAAATGATGAACAACATCACTGATGTTAGATATAGAGGCCACTGAGAATGCAACAGGTAGATTGCATTGGAGACACAAAGAGTCCTTTCTCTCCAGGCCACAGAGTGGTGGATGGAGCAGGTAGGAGTGAAAACCTATCACCAACTGCATTAGGATTGACTATTAGAAAGAACATCAGAGATGAGACTGGAGTTGAAAGAAGAGTGGTTTAAAAATTGTTTCATATTGACTTTTCCTTTGAAATAATACAGATAATGATTGTTTTCATATGAACACAAATCCAGAATTCTCCAATTGATTTAACCAAACTTTCTCATATAAACTGGTTTATGAACATAAGTGATCACCTGGGGGACTAGCTGACCATAATGCTAATGTCTGGCTATATTTCAACACTCAGGATGTATTTGTTTTACCCATTCGTGCAGTCATGCATCCAGTTCTTATTGGTAGCTTCTGATCAAACAGAATAATATTCACACAGAAAACAGAGTGAAAAAAGTGCAAGCAAGATCCCTACTCTTATCAAGCCTACAATCTTCCATGGAATGAGAGGAAATAAGACAATGTTCCATTAGTTAGGAAAAGAGATGCACAGAGACACTGGCACAGATGGCACTGGACCATGTCAGGAAGCAACAACAATTTACCTTCCATTAAATGAAGGCCTCCTTGGAAGGTCAGAGCAGTGAATACGAACAACAATGAAATGAGTATAGAGTCATTACCTACATCTAAAAAAAAAAAAAAAACAGCTGAAGTCAGGGAGATTTAAGCATAATGGAGACAAAGAGCATGCAATGCAAAAACAAATACATTTAAGAAGGTCTAGAGAGAGATGGAACCAGGAGGTGAGGTATGGAAAGTATAGAGACTTGAAGAGCAACATTAAGTATTTAACAGATTCTGATAGTATTCTGTTTTTATAGGCCTCTGAAGCTAACTCTTCTCCTTCGATACTTCTACCTTTATTACCTATTCTGTCTAAAACACTCATTCTTCAGTTTTCTGAAGTATAACTGATTCATTAGTACCATCCTTGAGGTTTAACTTTCAATTCCCTGAAACTTTAACATCAGGTCCCACTACTCTTTTCTCAGTTTACCTTTCAAAACAACAGCACAACATGTGTGTATGACTTGCTGTCTTTGCTATCTTCTTCCATCTCAAATTTCACCCCAATAGAGTCAGGCATGGAACTCTGGTTAACTTCCATATTCTAAGTGCCTGACACATACCCATAGACTCCTACAAACAAGGTTAATAGTATTTATTAAAAGTAATTACGAAAGGGAAAAACATTCAAAGTTTTGCCAAACTTTCTGATTCGAGCACTAGGAAAGATGTAATGTATCAATGATAAAACAGGTTATATGATAAACATGATGCATTGATGTTCATCATACTGAATTTGAAGGAGCTATGAAAGAAACAAAATTTCACTGTATGGTGGCTGGTATATTTATACTTTCAAGGTATATGTGTCACTAGTGCATCCTAAGAGTTATCAAGCCATACTGGCTATTGTTTTGGTTCATGAGCATCATAGCTGGGTATAACTGTTGGTTGCTTCCTTCCTTCCTTTAGAAGCTTACATGGTGCCTTTTGATGCCATGAAAAATAGTCCTCAGGGAGGAAGTATTCAGATCACTTCCAACTCAAGGAAGCCCTTTGGGGCATGCAACAATATCTGACTGCAGTTTGTCTGTCAGGTATTTATGCAACTCCAAGTTCAGGGAGTAACCATGCCTCAAAAATAAGATGATGAGCAAGGGAGGAAGACATGTAGTCCTGATCTCTGGCCTCTACACACACACACATACACCCTCATGTAAACACATACACATCAAAATGCCACACACATACACACACACACACACACACACAAACACTTTTCCCCATCAAAAGTACAGATTAATAGAGGAGATTTATTAGAAGGATGAATCCATATGAATATGCAGCTAAGTTCTTTGCAAGCTGGAAAATGAGGATTGAGCTGCAAACCAAGATTGAAGGATTGGGCACCATCAGTACCAGTGATGTAAGTCCTAGGCGGAATCTGAAGTCCCAAGAATGAGGAGTACTAAGTTGAGATAACAAGGTAGATGCATCAGTTCAAGAAGAAAAGGTCCATGTTTTGCCAACGTTTGGTGCTGGTTTGGTTCTTGGTGGGTTGGATGATGTCAACTTCCAAAGGTGACAGCAATTATCTCCCCATTTACTAATTCGTATATCAGTATCTTCTGGAGACACTTTTATGAACATATCCAAAATTACGTTTACTAGGAATCAGAGCATTTATTAGTCCAATCAAGATGACACCAAATATTGGTGATTGCATCCCAATTTGCAGTCATTTTAAGTCTAAATTTTTTATTATACTCACTATTAAGTTTTATCAATCATTTCTGAAAACTGGATTATTGGTCTTTAATATTCAATCATCTTTAGACTAATATCTTGCTATTACCAATAATAACTGTCAATAATTTAGGAACATGATGATCATTAACTAGTATTTGTTACTTACTTAATGTTCCAAAGCATTATTATCCTTCCCCAGGAAGGATATAAATGTCCTATTCTACTTTCTCTTATAAATTTCCCCCAGATTGTTTGAAGTGGGAAATAGTAGCATCATTATTTAGATTTAATTTTATCCTTTGCAGGAAATCCAGGGTTCTCTTTTACAACAGGCTTCCAGCTCTGTCCATCTCTGTCCAACAGCAAAGAACTTTAGATGGGTTCAAAGGAAGCTTTTGTAGCTCTTATTGTACAATCCTGAAAGGAATATAGGGCCAGAGTTACAATCCACATTTAATAGATGAGGATACAGGTCAAAGAGGTTACATGATTCTGGCAGGCAAAGTAACCAGTTAGTAAATGACCTGGGGTTGAACCTAGGTGTTCTGAAATCTAATCTAGCAAGCTTGTCTGCCCCATGATGACACACTCCCACAACTTAGCTATAGTGAGAGTACTAGGAAGGGGTTGAATTGATTTTGGGTAATCTTTTTTCAGGAAAGAATTGTAACTTAAGATGGGACTGATTATGATTATAAGCCCTGAAAACAAAGAAGACATATCTCATAATTTTCTGCAGTCTTTTGTTTTCATAATTACTTTAAAATAATTTTAATTTTAAAAAGAATGCTAAATATACAGTATTTCTAACAGTAAGGGAAAGTCTGTGACTAGCTCAGCATGTGAAAAGATGACAGGCAATTTAATTTTGCTGTGCAGACTCTAGTTCTGTCTTGTAATGGATAGTGCCACCTTAGTTTTATGCTGAATTTCTCTGTTTCTAAGGATTTAACAATGTGTGAATGACCTGTTCTCCCCATGAAATATGACAAGCATGCTGTGATGACAATACCATGCAATCAGTTTTCAGAAAGGATTCTCTCTATTCCCCATGCAGCTACTAAAATAAGAATGGATTAAAACAGAAAGGGCTTGGCTAAGGTAAAATGGGACTGAGATGTTAGAGGTCATGATCTACCATTAAATACTTTTGCCATCATCATCCCTAAGATTTTATAAAGAACTTTTGCTACTTTAGATGAAATGAAATGATTTGTCTTTCTTTTGGATCATGACCATGGTTTCTCTGATGAAAGCAGAATTATTTTGCCTTGTGATTCAATAGAACTTTATTTCTCTGCATGACAAGTCCTATTTTTTATTTCAAATGCAATTCAAACTTCCATTTGATATTTCTCTAGGACAAAAGGAAAAGGTACGAGTTGCATATAATTTGAATGTAGTCTATGATAGGCCATTCACACGAGCATGTCTCATTTCCTATCTGTATGGCTTCACTCAGTAACAAGTGTACAGTATCTTACCTGTATTTTACACATGAATATTATCGTGAGAGAATTTAGTCTTAAAATCATGGGTCACATCAGACTTTTCGCCAGGGTATACTCTAAAGAAAACTTCTTTTATCATCTAAAGACAGTGGGCAGGAGGGATAATATTGTTGAAAGGCTATAATGATTTCCTTTAGAAATCATAATGTACATTGGCATACTAATGGCTCTATTTATACTAAAGGTAGATATTTCTCTTTTATTATTTCTCTTATTTTTGAAAACCCTCCGAACTCCAGCATACTCCTCAATGTTCTTTCAAACTCATAGTTTCTTTTTCACTGTTTTCACGTGAACATATATTATAATATATAATGTATATATTCCTAAATATAACCATATAGCTTATGCAGTTTATATACTGTCACTCGCATATAAGAGAACATTTTTATGCACACACACACTTATGCACATGCATGTGCACACACACACACACATACATATGTTTGTATAAATAGTTTATCATTTACTTTTGGATAACCAATTTGTGTGACCTTCCATGATAAGCATTTATTAGTTGCCTGTATTTCCTTTTATAGAGTAGAGGACTTATGATCTTTACTCCATCCATCTTGCCATGTCTGTTATTATTGTCCTGTTCAACTGCTGTTGGTGAGATTTAATGGACGCTACTTCTGGCAGTCCTAGGAGACACAGCCTCACAACTAAACCCCTGACCATCTGAATCCTACAATCTTTCTTCCACCTCTTCTGCAATTTTGCTTGAGATTTAGGCGCAGTTTTGTAAATTAGGACATGTACTCGTACTCTCTGTATTTTGGTTGGCTTTGGCTTTCCATTAGAATTGTACTTGTACTCTATGTATTTTGGTTGGCTATGGCTTTCTCTAATAGTCTCTTTTTTTTTTTTCACAAAAAGACATTTCTTTGATTTCAGGTAAATCTCTATATAATATAGTTTAATTGAAATTTTCTCGTCTAGCTGGGAGTGATTCCTTAAAATGTCAAAGACCATCTAAAAATTAAGCCCCTGATATCAGGCTTGTAAACCCCTCATTTGAAGTGTTGTTTAGGATTGTCAAGGAGATTCTTTTTTTCTTTCTTTTTTTGTATTGGACATTTTATTACATTTCAGATGTTATCCACTTACCTCATTTCCCCACCCAGGAATCACCTATCCCATCCCCCCTCCTTCTGCTTCCATGAGAATGTGCCCCCACCCCCACTTCCACTTCCCCACCCTCGAATTCCCCCATACTCAGCATCCAGCCTTCGTGGGACCAAGGATCTACTCTCCCAACTATGCCCAACAAGACCATTCTCCCCTACATATATAGCTGAAGCATGGGTCCCTCCCTATGTGCTCCCAAGCTGGTAGTTAAGACCCTGGGAAATCTGGTGTTTGGTATTGTTGCTCTCCTCTTGGGGCCACAAAACCTTTCAGCTCCTTCAGCTCCTTCAGCTGCTACACTCTAACTCCTCCATTGGGGAATCACTTGTTCAGTTCAATGGTTAGCTGAGAGCATCTGCCTTTGAATATGTCAGGCTGTGGCAGATCACTAAGAAGACAGCTATATCAGGCTCCTGTCAGCATGCACTTCCTGACATCCACAACAGCATCTACCTTTGATGACTGTACATGGGATGGATACCCAGGTGGAATGGTCTCCAGACAGCCCTCCTTCAGTTTCTGTCCCACAATTTGTCTCCATATTTGCTCCCTTGAGTATTTTATTACTCCTGCTAAGAAGGACTAAAGCACCCACACTTGGTCTTCCTTCCTTCTTCATGAGTTCTATGTGGTCTGTGAGTTGAATCTTGGGTATTTCAGGCTTCTGGGCTAATATCCGATTATAAGTGAATGCATACCAAATGTGTTCTTTTGTGACTAAGTTACCTCACTCAGGATGATATTTTATAGTTCCATCCATTTACCTAAGAATTTCTCAAATTCATTGTTTTTAATAGCTGATTAATATTCCATTGTGTAAATATTCCATTTTTTGTATCCATTCCTCTGTTGAAGGACATCTGGGTTCTTTGCAGCTTCTGGCTATTATAAATATGGGTGCTATGAATATAGTGGAGCATGTGTCCTTGCTATATGTTGGAGCAACTTCTGGGTATATGCCCAGGAGTGGTATAGCTGGGTCCTCAGGTAATGCTATGTCCGATTTTCTGAGGAACCTCCAGACTGATTTCCAGAGTGGTTGCACCATCTTGCAATTACACCAACAATGTAGGTTGTTTCTCTTTCTCCATATTCTCACCAGCATCTACTATCACTTGAGTTTTTGATTTTTGCCATTCTGACTGGTATGAGGTGGAACCTCAGGGTTGTTTTGATTTTTATTTCATTGATGACTAAGGATGCTGAACATTTCTTTAGGTGCTTCTTGGCCATTTGAGAATTCTTTGTTTACCTCTGTACCTCATTTTTAATAAGGTTATTTGGTTGTCTGGAGTCTAATTTCTTGAGTTCTTTGTATATATTGGATATTAGCCCTCTATCAGATATGTGATTGGTAAAGACATTTTCCAAATCTGTTAGTTGCCATTTTGTCCTATTAACAGTATCATTTGCCTTACAGCAACTTCGCAGTTTCATGAGGTCTCATTTGTCAATTCTTGATCTTAGAGGATCAGCCATTGGTGTTCTGTTAAGAAACTTTTCCCCAGTGCCCAAATATTCAAGATTTTTCCCCACCTTCTCTTCTATTAGTTTCAGGGTATCTGGTTTTATGTGACGGTGCTTTATCCATTTGGACTTGAGCTTTGTACAAGGAGATAAGAATCGATCCTTTTGCATTCTTCTGCATGCTGACCTCCAGTTGAACCAGCATCATTTGTTGAAAATGCTGTCCTCTTTCCACTCAAAGTTTTAGCTCCTTTGTCAAAAATCAAGTGACCATAGGTGTGGGTTCATTTCTGGGTCTTCAGTTGTGTTCCGTTGATCTTCCTGCCTGTCTCTGTACCAATACAATGCAGTTTTTCTTACTATTGCTTTATAGTACACCTTGAGGTCAGGCATGGTAATTCCCCAGAACTTCTTTTATTGTTGAGAATAGTTTTTGCTATCCTGGGTTTTTTGTTATTCAAAATGAATTTGAGAATTTTCTTTCTAACTCTGGGAAGAATTGAGTTGAGATTTTAATAAAGATTGCATTGAATATGTAGATTGCTTTTAGCAAAAAAGGCATTTTTACTACATTAATCCTGTCAATCCATTAGCATGGGAGAGCTTTCCATCTTCTGAGATCTTTGACTTCTTACTTCAGAGACTTTAAGTTCTTATCATACAGATCTTTCACTTGCTTGGTTAGATTCACATCAAGGTATTTTATATTCTTTATGACTATTGTGAAGGGTGTCATTTCCCTAATTTCTTTCTCAGCCTGTATATCTTTCCAGTAGAGGAAGGCTATTGATTTGCTTAAGTTGATTTTATATCCAGCCACTTTGCTGAAGTTGTTTTTCAGGTTTAGGAGTTCTCTGGTGGAAGTTTTAGGGTCACTTAAGTATACTATCATATCATCTGCAAATAGTGATATTTTGACTTCTTCCTTTCCTATTTGTACCCCTTTGACTTCTTTTTGCTGTCTAAATGCTCTATCTAGGACTTCTAGTACTATATTGAATAAGTAGGGAGAGAGAGTGGGCAGCCTTGTCTAGTCCCTGATTTTAGTGGGATTGCTTCAAGTTTCTCTCCATTTCATTTGATGTTAGCTACTGATTTGCTGTATATTGCTTTTCCTATGTTTAGGTATGGGCCTTGAGTTCCTGATCTTTCCAAGACTTTTACCATGAAGGGATGTTGAATTTTGTCAATGCTTTCTCAGCATCTAGTGAAATGATCATGTGGGTTTTTTTTTCCTTTGAGTTTGTTTATATAGTGAATTTCATTAATGGATTTCCAAATATTGAACCACCCTTGCATTAATGGGATGAAGGCTACTTGATCATGATGAATGATTGTTTTCATGTGTTCTTGGATTCAGTTATGAGAATTTTATTGAGTATTTTGCATTGATATTCATAATGAAGATTAGTCTGAAGCTGTCTTTCTTTGTTGAGTCTTTGTGAGTTTTAGGTATGAGCATGATTGTGACTTCATAGAACTAATAGTGTAGTGTTCCTTCTGTTTCTATTTTGTGGAATAGTTTGAAGATAATTGGTATTATGTCTTCCTAGAAGGACTGATAGAATTCTGCACTAAAACCATCTGGTCTTGGGCTTTTTTTTTGGGGGGGGGGGTTGGGAGACATTTAATGACTGCTGCTATTTCTTTAGAGGTTATTGGACTGTTTAGATGGTTTAGCTGCTCCTGATTTAACTTTGGTACCTTGTATCTGTCTAGAAAATTGTCCATTTCATCCAGATTTTCCAGTTTTGTTGAGTATAATCTTTTGTAGTAGGATCTGATGATTTTTTGAACTTCCTCAGTTTCTCTTGGTATGTCTCCCTTTTCAATTCTAATTTTATTAATTTTGAAACTGTCTCTTTGCCTTCCGGTTAGTCTGGCTAAAGGTTTATCTATCTTGCTGATTTTCTCAAAGAACCAGCTCCTGGTTTTGTTTATACTTTGTATAGTTTTGTTGTTGTTGTTTCTACTTGGTTGGTTTAAGCCCTGATTATTTCCTGCCATCTACTCCTCTTGGGTGTATTTGCTTCTTTTGTTCTAGAGCTTTCAGGTGTGTTGTCAAGTTGCTAGTGTATGCTCTCTCCAGTTTCATTTTGTAGACACTGAGAACTATGAGTTTTCTTCTTAGCACTGCTTTCACTGTGTCTCATAACTTTTGTTATGATGAGTCTTCATTTTCATTAAATTCTAAAAAGTCTTTAATTTCTTTATTTCTTCCTTGACCAAGTCATCATTGAGTAGAGGATTGTTCAATGTATGTGGGCTTTCCATTGTTTTTGTTATTATTGAAGATCAGCCTTAGTCCATGGTGATCTGTTAGTATGCAAAGGATTATTTCAATATTTTTGTGTCTGTTGAAGCCTGCTTTGTGACCAGTTACCTTTGGAGAAGTTGCTGAGAAAAAGGTATATTCTTTTGTTTTAGGATGAAATGTTCTATAGATATCCATTAAATCCATTTGGTTCATAACTTTCGTTAATTCCATTATGTCTCTGTTTAGTTTGTGTTTCCATGAACTATCCATTGCTGAGAGTGGGGTGTTGAAATCCCCCACTATTATTGTGTGAGGTGCAATGTGTGCTTTGAGCTTTAGTAAAGTTTCTTTTATGAAAATGGGTACCCTTGCATTTGGAACATAGCTATTCAGAATTAAGAGTTCATCTTCGTAGATGTTTCCTTTGATGAGCATGAAGGGCCCTTCCTTATCTTTTTGATACTTTTAGTTGAAAGTCGACATTAGAATGGCTACTCTAGCTTGTTTCTTGGGACCCTTTGCTTGGAAAATTGTTTCCCAGCCTTTTACTCTGAGGTAGTGTCTGTTTTTGCTACTGAGGTATGTTTCCTGTATGCAGCAAAAAGCTCAGTCCTGTTTATGTATCCAGTTTATTAGCCTATGTATTTTTATTAGGGAATTGAGTCCATTGATGTTAAGAGATATTAAGGAAAAGTGATTGTTTCTTCCTGTTATTTTAGTTATTAGAGGTGTGATTATGTTTGTGTAGCTATCTTCTTTTAGATTTGTTGGAAGATTACTTTCTTGCTTTTTCTATGTTGTATTTTCTCTCATTGCATTGGAGTTTTTCATCTGTTATCCTTTGTAGGGCTGTATTTGTGGGAAGGTATTGGGTGAATTTGGTTTCTCTATCTATAGTGATTGAGAGTTTTGCTGGTTATAGTAGTCTGGGCTGGCATTTGTGTTCTCTTAGGGTCAATATGATATCAGTCCAGGATTTTTTGACTTTTATAGTCTCTGGTGTGAAGTCTGGTGTAATTCTTATAGGTCTGCCTTTATATGTTACTTGACCTTTTTCTCTTACTGCTTTTAGTATTTTTTCTTTGTTTTGTGCATTTAATGTTTTGATTATTATGTGAAGGGAGGAATTTCTTTTCTGGTCTAGTCTATTTGGAGTTCTGTAGTCGTCTTGTATGTTCTTTGGCATCTTTCTTTAGGTTAGGAAAGTTTTCCACTATAATTTTGATGAAGATATTTACTGACCCTTTAAGTTGTTAATCTTCACTCTCATCTATACCTATTGATCTTCTCATTGTGTCCTGGATTTCCTGGATGTTTTGGGTCAGTAACTTTTTGCATTTTGCTTTTTCTTTGACAGTTGTGTCACTGTTTTCCATGGTATCTTCTGCACATGAGATTCTTTTTTCTATCTCTTGTATTCTGCTGGTGATGTTTGCATCGATTACTCCTGATTTCTTTCCTAGGTTTTCTATCTCCAGGGTAGTCTTCCTTTGAGATTTCATTATTGTTTCTACTTCCATTTTTAGATCCTGGATGATTTTAATTCCTTCACCTGTTTGGTTGTGTTTTCCTGCAATTCTTTAAGGGATTTTCATGTTTACTCTTTAAGGGCTTCTACCTGTTTACCTGTGTTCTCCTGTATTTCTTTATCCTTCTTAAAGTCCTCTATCATCCTCATGAGAAGTGATTTTAAATCTGAATCCTGCTTTTCCGGTGTGATTGTGTGTCCAGGACTTGCTATGATAGGAGAACTGGGTTCTGATGATGCCAGGTAACTTTAGTTTCTGTTGCTTATATTCTTGTGCTTTGCTTTCGCCATCTGGTTAACTTTAGTGCTGCTTGCACTCACTGTCTCTGACTGGAAACTGTCTCTCCAGTTATCTTGTTCATGTCAGAACTCCTCAGCATCCAGTTGTCTCTGTGATCCTGTGATCCTGAGCTCTTGGTGTAAGAGCTCCTGGGACTTAGGCTTCCTCTGGGATCTTGAAATTCTTCTGCTCTGACTGCAGTGATTCCTTAGCTGCTCCAAGTGCAGTGGTTACACAACTGCTCTGCTGCTCTAGGAAGGTTCAGAATAGGATGTCTTCAAGGGAACAGATATGCTAGGTGTCTGCCTCAGCCAAAAGAACCAAGCAAGGGGCAGAAGGAGAGTGGTTTTCCCTGTCAAAGAGATATTTTTTAAACACTGAAGCTATTGCTATTGCTCTTGATTGTTCACAGAGGTGTAGGGTAAGTTCCTGTTGCTGAAGACCTTGTCTCCGCCACACTGGCATTACAGGTATGCATCACTACAACTAATGTTACGTGCATCTGGATCTTTGGTTTTTGAGAAGAAATCTTACTAATACCTGCTCAAATACTACTTTTTTTCTTGAATGTATCTTGTTTTATTCACCTTGTTTTTACAGGAACATTTCTATCACCTAACACCATCTCCCTTCCTTTCATAATAATCTTATATAAAGGGAATATTATTCATCTCTTATGATTTGATGCACATTTGAGGATATCTGCTTTTCTTACTCTGCCCGCTTTTGGGTTTTGGAGGGATTTTGTTTGTTTGCTTGTTTGCTTTTGGGTTTTTTTGCTTTTTTATATTATTATTATGTTGCTTCCTGGAATTACATATGTTGCCTCCTGAGATACTACACCTTTATACATTCACACCTGAGTCTTTGTCATGGCGAGATGCTTTCTCTCCGCTGTCTTGACTATAGCAATCTGCTTGTCTTCTGCACCTGGCACATATGCAATGCACCTGGGACATTGGTTCTTTTCACAAGGAAAATCACTTACTTCATATTTTCTCAATTTTTTCCCAAGTGATATGGAGTTCTAGATGAGAGGTACTGGGTTTGAGAATGAGGATGTAAGTAAGCTGACAGTGGAGGCATAGATGCAAAGACAGTCACAAGGTTACTTCTGGTGAGCCTGATCAGGTTACATTTTTTTCTTTCATTTTTTTTTGGTTATTTTATTTACTTATATTTCAAATTTTATCCCCCTTCCCAGTTTCTCCTCCACAAGCCCCCATCCCCTCCCCCCTCCCCTGCATCTATGAGGGTGCTCCCCGACCCGCCCACCCACTCCTGCCTCAGTGTCCTAGCATACCCCTAGCCTGGGTCTTTGAGCCTCCACAAGACCAAAGGGCTCCCCTCCCAGTGATGTCAGATAAGGCAATCCTCTGCTACATATGCAGCTAGAGCAATAGGTCCCCCATGTATACTCTTCAGTTGGTGGCTTAGTCCCTGGGAACTTTGGGTGAGCTGGTTGGTTGATATTGTATTTCTTCCTATGAGATTGCAAAGCCCTTCAGCTCCTATAGTCAATGCCCTAACTTCTCTACTGGGGTCCCCGCACTCAGTCCCAAATTTGGCTGTGTACATCTGCATCTGTATTGGCCAGGCTCTTCTAAGCCTCTCAGGGGACAGCTATACCAAGCTCCTGTCAGTAAGTACTTCTTGGCATCAACAATAGTGTCTGGGTTTGGTGTCTGCAGATGGGATGGATTCCTAGATGGGACAGTCTCTGGATGGCCTTTCCTTCAGTCTCTCCTCCACTTTTTGTCCCTGTATTTCCTTTTGACAGGAGGAATTCTGGATTAATATTTTTGAGGTGGATGGGTGGCCCCATCAGTCATCGGGGGCCTCAGCCCATGCCTATTCACTCAATATGATCTCTACAGGTTTTATCTCCCCTTTGTTGAATGTTGAATGTTGACTAATGTCCTCCCTGTTGGGTCCTGGGAACATCTTGGGTCCCTAACATTTGATAGGAGAGTAGTAACTATTGACCATCTAAAGTTACCACCATTAATCACAATCTATTATCCTACAACTCAAAAGTAATAGAAATAGTAACATTTTATATGAGTGCTTAGTGATGTTTTTCTTTCTAGATTTTAGTTTAGACTGTGTGTATGTGTGTGTGTGTGTGTGTGTGTGTGTGTGTTGTGTGCATGTTTTTGATGACAGTTTGTTCAAAAGGGTGTCGGATCTTTAGGATCTTGAGTTTCCGGGAGTTTTGAACTGAAAAACGTGAGTGTTGGTAACTGAACTCCAGGCCTCTGTAAAATTAGTAAGAACAATTGCTAGATCACCACTTCATAGCACTCTCCCTCCTCGGGTGTCTTTTTATCTTTCATAGAAGAATTTTTTTAAAAAGGTACCTATTCAAATTTCTTGCTGAATTTAGTGATAATAATCTAAGTTAACAAAATTAAAAGTTTTTTTTAAATAAAAATCATTATTCTTACTATGCAAAAGGAACTTCAAAACTTGATTTTTCTGGATTTCTGTTCATTCACACCCACACTCTCACAGCTCTTTCTAATGTAAGTATTAATTCAGAAGACTCCTGTTGATACCGAACTAGCTGTGTCAATGACCTTCAGCTTTGACCAAGAGCTGAGATAGCCTTTTGCTTTGTGCAGTAGGAGGAAGGTGTCTAGGGTGTGAAACATGGAGGGTAGATGTAACTCCACCTGCCCTTGAAGACAGGGAACAATTAGAAAAGCCATCAGGATGGCCCTCGGGGGGCATGGCCATGACAACTCCATGAATCCCAGAAGAAGAGAAACAGATCAATCCTTAGGCCTCCAGGTACCTTTCATATAAAAGAGTGGAGGGTTTTTTTCCTTAAAATATAACCATTGATGTATTAAAAGCTCAGTGAGTTTAGTCACTTTTTATCTTTCCCTTTAAATCTGAATGATTGTACTGGGCTTTTAAGGTCTGTGCCAACTAACTAGGGCATTTTAGTAATCTATTTTTAATATGTACCAACTTCTGTTCTTTTTAGTTCTGCCTTAAGACATACTTTTATCTTTACTGGTATGCAGAGATCATCAAAAAATATAAGTTCTCTATTACATGACAACTCATAATGAGTCTTAATGAAGCCGGGGAACAGCTGTTTAAAACTCCCGTTGAATAGCTTCCTAAGCAACATTCACTTATGATAGCCTTTCTGCGGCAACATTGCCTGAGTCTCAGAACTAACCATACATATAATGAGAAGGGTGAGCATGAAAATTTCCTCCAGTTCCATTAGATATTTTCTTTTAATCAGAATACTAACATACCATTATGAATTAGTGCATTCTGGACCATCAGCTCAGTGTCTTTCACCTTTTTAATTATATTTCTTCCTAGAGCAGAGAAGAGAGTAAATGTTACTATGCAAATTTTTCGAAGAGTTCATGTCCTGGAAGAAAATGAGAAGGGGATGGAGAACACAGGAAAAAAAAAAACTTACTTTTAATTATATTGGAAACATGTTGTAGCAGTGAAATGTGGAGAATTAAGCTAAGCACAGAAGATTTCAAGTAACATCCACAATCTAAAATTGAAAAGAATTTTAGCTTCACTGTGTAGGTTAATATGTGTGAAGAGCAACTAAAACACACTCCACTGTGAACTTAATCACACCCTTATTCATTTGCACCTTCAAATAGACTTGTCTAACTCGCTTAATTTTTCACTATACATGTCAAGAGCTTAAAAAGAAAACTTAATAGTTGTAACAGTTTCACAATCTTATTAATCCACATGGTCCTCATTACTTCAGAAAGCCCGGGACTCAGTAGATTGGAATTTTCTTTTACTTTCCACTCTCATTCACTTTCTAACAGTTACATCTGTAGGTGAAGCCCTTCCTCTTGTCTCTGGTAGGTAGAATGTAAATGGTCCATCTGGAGTTAAAGTTAGAAACAGAGTTTTCACCTAGCATAGAGCTTTCCACAGAGTAAATACTGGGGGTTTGTTAAATTACTGAAAAGTATCTTAATCCACAGTCTTTAAAAAATTCAAGTCCTTCACATAGTTCTTAAGTTATCCATATGTTTGCTTACATCATTATGTGGAGCTTAATTAGTCAAGCAGAGAGGACTCCAGTGGATTTTCCATGGACTGCAGTCACAGTAACACTGTGTGCTGGTTAGACATTTATGAGGCTGTCTCGTGAGAATTTACTGTTCATTCACAGTGATATTATATTTCTATCATCTGTACTATTTCATTTTACTATGTTTATTTCTAAAAGTTTCCTGGCAAAATATTCCAAGATAAAGGCCTACTCATGTTTATTAAAAGGGGGGCATTTTGTTTTGAGAAAAGAAATAGTGTGTTTTCTTCTTCTCTTTTGAACAGTCGTATAAATATAAATAGAGCAAGGAATAGCCAATAGCCAATAGCCAATTGTGGGACTAGATGCCATCAAGCCAAGCTGTCTGTAAATGTAAATTAAGTGCTACCTGAATAACATTGTCAAAAGAGAGCAGTAGAAGCCAGAACACAGTGCAGGAAGAGCACACAGAGCCATGCCAGGGCTACAGGCTTCAGGGGAAAGCAACAGAGCCCAATTCTACAAGACAGGAACAGAACTTCTGAAGGAAATGAACAATCTTTCTCTGGCAGAAATGGCACATGTCTGGTAGCAAGACAGTTTCCCAAGCAAATGAAACATTGCCTGCAGAAGTAGTGAGTATAAAATTAAGCAAGCTCTCTCTCCTCCTTCTCCTCCTCTCTAAAAATACACAGAGACACACAGACACAAACACACACACATGCCATATGCATACACATTGAAGCATGCAGACTAAATCTGAAGTGAACTGTAGGAAAAAGATTGGTGGGGGTGGGGGTTCTTTGCAATGCTAAGCTCTAAAAATAAAGGCTACAAAACCCACTAGCACATTATTTCAATTCATAGGGAGAGCTGGTGATAGAGTAAGTTCTTAAAAAAATTTCTTGCAAAGAACTGGAAAGTGCCACAAAACACCAAGCTGACTCCTAACAGTGGGAGTAGGTATGCCTCTCTCTTTAGCCTGTTCTTGGAATTCTTTTTCTCCTTTTGGGTTGCCTTAACTAGTCTCAGTATGAGGGCTTTTGCCTTGTCTTACTTGTATTTGGTTTTGTTATGATTGGTTGTTGTTTCTTAGAGTCCAGCTCATTTCTGAAAGAAAATGGAGGAGGGTTCATCTGGGGAAACAGGGAAGTTGGCGAGGGCTGAGAAGAGTGTAGGAGGGAAACTGGGGATAAGATGTATTGTGAGAGAAGAATCTATTACCAATTAAAGATAATAACTGGAGAGTAAGTATTTTAAGCTATGTAAGTCCCACAGTGTCTCTGTAACTACTGTCTTCATCTCCTCATTTTTTGATCATTTTTAAATGTAAAACAAACACATATGTTATACAGAGGCCTTAAACTATGTTAGAAATATTTACTATAATATGCCAACCTAAGACTAGCATATTTATTTATTCATTCATATTCACTAACTTATGTATCTATCTACCTATTTATCTATGTACATATTTATTTATTTATTTATTTCACCAGGAAAAATAGAGTAGAAATGTAAACAACTAGGTAAGAATTCATTGCATTTGAAGATGAGCAATGTGTGCTGGAGGCATGAATCGGTGTTTAAGAGCACTCCTTACTCCTGCAGAGGAACCAAGTTCAGCTCTCACCATCCACACTGGACAGTTCACAAGGATACAAACAGTCCCTGACCTTTACAAACAACTATACACACATGTACATACACGGGCATGCAGATATACAGGCACACACACACATACAGTCAAAAATATTTAACAGATGACCAATAAAAGGGTATATAATAAATGTTCCTATGTACTTGTACCAACAAAAGAAAAAAGAAAAAAAAAGGAGAGTGATTGTCAAAGACTTTTACTTTATTACTCATTAGATTTAAAGAAAAAAAACTTTTTGTCTAAACTAAAGTGGAAAACACACATTACAAATAAATAGGACCACTTAATTTGTTTAAAAATGTTTTTATTCAGATAAAATTTAGGAAGAAAATTTGAAATCTAAGTGAAGTAGCCATTGCTATATAACAAGATCGTAGCAGAAACGTTAAAAAAAACCACTCTCTCAGGTCCTCCCACTTTTCTGTACTCCTTTACTCTAGAGTGATGCCTGTACATTGCAAATCTTTACAAACATTACTACTTAACCTGCTAAATGATGTCTCAGTGGAGACAAGCGGGTAAGAAGCTAACTGCTCTACCAGAGTATCTGTTTTAATTCCCAGCACCTACATGGTGGATCAAAACCTATCCATAACTCTAGTTCTATAGGATCAGAAACCCTCTTATGTCCACAGAGTCATGTAAACATGGTACTCATACATATACTCAGTTACTCATACATATGATAAAATATGTAAGCAAGCACAATTTAGAATGAAGAAGAAAACCTAAACGTATCACAGGACTGAAAGTCACTTTGGAGATATCAGACAGCTGTGAAATCTATTCAAAAGGAATAACAAAAAAGAATAATTAAATAAAAAATTTAATTTAGATAATAAAGATTAAAAGTGTAGAAAATAAAAGGCCAAATTTGTATAGTGAAATATCTATCTAACAAACGTGATAAGTGATATAGAGAACCAAATTTATAGAAAACATTCAGACACATGTCTGGAAGCAAGTAAGATTTTTAAACTTAAAATTTCAAAAATTCACACTGCGTTTGTTTTTTTTAAGAATCAAGAAATGGTTAAAATCAAAGCAAAGGCACATAGATTTGTTAGACATCAAAAATAATAAAATAATCTTTGTGTATCATAATGAAATGTCAATTCATTATGGACAACCAGGAATGCCCTGATACTCCTCTATTACAATGTTCAATGATAAAATCCTGTGTAGCAATTAGATCTTCAAAAAGATTGACAGGGCACACTTTGAAACTTAATCAACTACCCATCTTATTGTTCAAGTGTAAAGGTAACAGAACTAAAACTGTAGGTTACTTTAGTCATTGGTAAGATCAAATGCCTGACTAAGAGAAGCTAAAGGAAAGAGAGGTTTATTTGGGCTCACATTGTAAGGGGGAAGAGCCCATAATGATGGAGGAGGGGTACTCATGATGGCAGGAGCTAAGTCTGAGACTTGTTGCCTCTCTACAAACTAGAAAGGAAATGGAGGAAAGGAAACAGGACAGACACATGACTCTCTAATGGTTGGTCCACAGACACCCACTTCTTCCAGGAAAGTCTCACCTTCTAAAAGGTCCAAAACTGTTAAAATGGCACCACTATTGGGGGACCAAGTCCTTAATCACTGAGTCTGTAGGAGACATTTCACATCAGAATCCAAACACTGAATGTGAATACACACATTTTAAAGAAAGCATTAAGAAGCAACTTCAGCTGAGGGGTTAGTTGTCAAGCAGTGGCAGGGATTTCTTTTTAGAAGTAAACCTATTTAAATGTAAATCTAAAACTAGAAAGTGTAGGGATTATCATTACAGAAAATAATGTAAATGCAATTAATCCTATCATGGAAACTTTCTATATACCAAAATCTGAAAGGAAAAGAGAAAATTAAGAAGAAGCTAATATAAATGGAATTTCTAATTTCATAGCTTGAAGTACCAAAGACACAAAACACATGTACAAGAATATTCAATGTCACATTATTTTAATGCAGATTATTACTAACAATCTAAGTGAAGGACAATAGGAAATCCACAAATAATTTGAATGTATCAACCCAGGCAATTACTATGTCTACTTAATGACAGACATTATAAGCTGATGAGAAACAACTTCTAAAATATGTTACACAGAACAGAAGCAAGTGCAAGGCTAGCCTTTAGAAATCATTATCATAGCTAGAAAGACAGATATATGATAGAAAATAGATAGTTCTAATATATATATATATATATATATATATATATATATATATATCAAAGATAATTGATGATTAGTAAATAGATGTAGGTAGATAGATGATACATGCATAGTACATAAATAGATGGATAGATATTACATGGCTGACAGATGATAGATAGGCAGATAATAGATGATTGATAGACAGATGATATCACATGATTGATAGATGATAGATAGATGATAGATAGATAGATAGATAGATAGATAGATAGATAGATAGATAGATATGTGAAAGATATATAATAGATGATAGATAAGTAGATAGATGGATGATAGGTAGATATATATATGATTGATAGATAGATGATAAATAGATGATACAAAGACAATTTGATAGATGATAGATATACAATAAAAATAGCTTCAGAAAATTGTATATGAAGTTAAGACAATGGCATATAATTCTAAACAGAAGTTGTCTTTGTAAAGTACATACAACTGTATTATGGAAATAGGATAAATACACATTTTCTGTATATGCCTCCTTGTGCTTTGTGAAATGGCTAGGCAGAAAAATGAATGAAATAACTTCGTTAGTCAAACATCATGGCAGGCAATTCATGATATTACCTGTCTTTTATTAGATGAAATAACTCAAAGGAAATTTATACAGTGGTTATGCATGAATAGGAAAATTTGGTGAAATCATGTGATACAATGGAAATAAAGAAGTGTGAGCCAATACAGGTGCATAGATCAGGTCAACATGATTAAGACCAAGTAAAAATGTGAGACAAAAATTCATCAAAAAGCCAAAATAAGTTTAAAAAGTAGAAACACAACTAAAGAATTCTAAGTGTGGGTAGATACATGTATTATCTAGTTTGACACTTTATTGAGTCTCCAAATACAAGGCACATATTAGGAGGGGAGCAGAGGGAGACAAGCCAAATATGTGTTATGTCCCCTTGGTAGCCAACAAGAGGACTCTCTCTACTGCTCCATATTTTATCCTGGGAAAGTATTAAGGAAACCATAAAGGACAATGTGATCTCAAAGAGTCAAAGTCAAAATCATGCTTAATTCAATATGTTGACTGTGCTTCTCTGTTTTCATAGAAACCATAATTATGGAGTACAGAAGTCTGCCTGCCCTTCAAGACTTTTATGAATGAAAAATTGATCAAAATTTTATTGTAATCAATAAATATATTTTGCTTAAGGTTTCAGTGTCAAGTAGTTAAATAGCAACCTCCACGCATCTAGAAAGAAATGGTAAATGAAATTAAATGCTAAGAACTGTTCTCTTGGTAACTGAGATTTAATTCAGATGTGTTAAAAACTGCTGCAGACATGCAGGCCCGTTGCACATCCACAGGGCCGCAGGTCTTTTCTGGCTGACTAACTGTTGAAGATGCTGAGGACTGGACCCAGGCCTTGTATATATTAGACAAGTGATCTACCTGAGCTATGGCTCTATCCCTTCAAGATAGCTACTGCACTCCAGGATTTATGAAGTATTGGAAATAACTGAAATCCGTCTATGTACAAAAAAGCACTGTTTAAAATAATTGATCATTGAGTAGTTATATAAAACTAAATTTAAAAAAGTGTGGCATTGTAAAATAAGTACCTTTATTCATAAAGACCTGAAAAAAAAAACTCCTTATTCTAGTAAAGAACGGCCTTGGTTTGAGTTTGGTCTTGATTTTTCAACTTAAACTAAATCTTTGTTCACATTTTTTTTGTTCTGCCTTGATCTACATTAGTGTGTCATTTTCTTGTACTGGAATGTATTGCTTTAAAAATTCCCCTTTAAAAAGATGATAATTGCTTATATCTCACTTTAAATCCTGAGGGTTATGGTTTTTTTTCAATTGAATCTTCAAGGAGACTTTGGTTTCTTTCTTTCATCTCTCAGATATAACTGCTTTTGTGACCTACACTGGCTTCTCTTCAGCACTGTGACCTGTGTCCTTCCAAGTCTATGCAGAACATCCTGCATTACTGTCCTTCAGCACTTAACAAAATGCTTGTTACTTATTCTTCCTCACACAGGGAGATGAGAGTTTCTATCTTGAATCCAGACTTAAAGTGTATTCCTCACAGGGAGGAATCATAGATTTTATTAAAAAACAAACAGTAATGGATTTATAAACAGCCAATGTTGCCATCATTGCTTCAGTAATTAAAATTGTTTGTTCTTAAAATCTTTTATTGTAATATCTACATATGTTTCCTAGTTGTCCACTCTATCCTATGTATAGACCAATCCTGGTCAAGAATGTAACCTATTTTTGCTATGAAATGTTTAATCTAAAACTAGCATTTGTATAAAATATTCATTAGATAGAGTATATGATGGTAAAATATTTAGGAAGCATAACTGGGAAACTCATTTCAATTTTTTATCATCAATAACTCTCTACCATTACAATTTTACTTAACTGTGGTAAAATGGAAATTTGGGATGTGGATAGAAAACTCCACATTAAGTGCTGTTATTAAGCTGCCACATTTCAACCTCCACTTCAGAAAACACATCACGGAAATTATTCCTTCCATGTTACCATCTTGCATCTTCTAGCTACAGGGCATGGTGGTGAATTTTTAAAAAAGAAAGAAACATGTTCAGGCCTGGATGCAATTTAAAATATCCTCTCATTTTTAAAATGAGTAAATTACTTCTGGGATAAAAACATAGAATGATTCCTGAATAGCAAGTTCAGTCTTCGTTGTAACTTCTTAATATAAATCACACATTTTAATGGATTAGCTTACATTTCCATGTTTTCTTTCATTCATTTTTGGTTGTTTAATAAAGCATCTGAAAAATATTTAGCAGCAATGGTTTATCTTAGTATAAATTATGGAAATGATTATTTTTACGGTGTGGATGGATATAAATAATCATACATATATATTTGTAATATATAATGTAATATATTACTTGTAATATACTATGTAACATAAAATATATAAAATATGTAATATAAATTTAATATATAAATATATAAAATATGTAACATAAGATAATATGATTTGATGCACAGAATAATAGTATTTTGAAATCAAAATACTTTTGATCTAAACAGAATTATTTCAATTCCTGCAAAAAGAAATTCATACAGAAAAATACAAAAATAATATTTTAGTGCTATAAAAAAAATCTTATGTAACTTCTTCTACAAAAACACATTCTCTTCCAAACAGCACTTCCTTATTTATTTATTCATTTATTTATACATTCATTCATTTACTTATCTATTATCTGAATGTTTTGCTTGCATGTATGTAGGTATATTATATGTTTGCAGTAACAGCAGGGGAGAGAGGGGGCATTGGATCCCTTCGAACTGGAGTTACAGACAATTGTGAGCTAACATGTGGGTTCAGGGAACACTGAACCTCTGCAAAATTAGCTAGTTCTCTTAACTGCCTCATAAAACCTATCCTTTCTTGTAAATGATAGTATCATTTACATTCATTTTATCCTATAAACAGCATCTTATACACAGTAAATAGAATGTTTTTAATTGAATTAAATATAAATTATTAGAGTCTTAGTGTAGTAATTAAGGCAATGTGAGGACAATCAACTCCTTCCCTGTTCAAATACCAGCTGTGATAGCCTAAATGCTCTATTAACAGCAGAGAAAAGAAAGAAAAATTATACATATAAAATCATTGGTATAAATGAGCTATAGGTGGCCCAATGACAACACATATATTGTAAGAAGAGATTAATAAGAATCAGATTAGAATAACCAACAAAGGGGAGAACCTATAGAGACCATATCCAGAGGTTAGGCACAGCCCCCCTGGTTGAGGAATGAGGCCGTCCACCCATCTCAAAAATTTTAACCCAGAATTGCTCTTGTCTAAAGGAAATACAGGGACAAAGACTAGAGCAAAGACTGAGAGAAAGGCCATCCAGAGACTAACTCACTTGGGATCCATCCTATATGTATGCACCAAACACAGACACTATTGCTGATGCCAAGAAGTGCTTGCTGATAGGAGCCTGATACAGCTGTCTCCTGAGAAGCTCTTCCAGAGCCTGACCAACACAGATGCAGATGCTTGCAGCCAACAAATGGACTGAGAACTGGGACCCTAATGGAGGAGTTGGGTGAAGGGGTTTTCAACATCATAGGAAGAAAAACAATATCAACCAACCAGATCCCCCGAAGCTCCCAGGGACTAAACCACCAACCAAAGAATACACATAAAGGGACCCATGGCTCCAGCTGCATATGTAGCAGAGGATGGCCTTATATGGCATCAATGGGAGGGAAGGCCCTTGGTCCTGTGAAGTCTCAATGCCTGATCATAGGGGAATGCCAGGGTGGTGAGGTGGGAATGAGTGGGTGAGTGGATAGGGGAGCACCTCACAGAAGCAAGGGGAGGGGAATGGGTTTGTGGTGTGGAAACTGGAAACAGGGATGACATTTGAAATGTAAATAAATAAAGTAACCAATAAAAAATAAAATTAGAAAGTTCCATACGTGGCAGATGAGCAGCTTGGTCTTCAAGTGAGTTCCCCAACAACTGAACCTGGGACTGTGAGCCTGTAGCCTCCCTATCTGTGGACCCTGCAGCCCTAAATGGATAACCTTGTCTGGCCTCAGTGGGAGAGGATGTGCCTAGTCCTGCAGTGACTTGATGTGCTGGGGGTGGGGAGTAGTGAGGGGGTGACACACAGAAAAGAGCTTCCCCTTCTCTTTTGAGAAAAGGAAGGTGGAATGGGAGAGGGGGCTTGCATGATGGGGTACTGGGAGGAGAAGAGCTGGTATTGGGTTGTAAAATGAATAAATAAATAAAAGAAAAAATCAGAAAGTTCCAAAATTACAGATGATTTGCTTTACTTGATCAAAATACATTCTGTGAAGGATGTATTTTATTTGGGCTCATGATGTCAGATGTCTCACCCCATGATTGTATGGAAGCATGGAAGAGAAGCTTACATCATAGAGAAAAAAATGGAGAGAGGAGTGCAAAAAGAGATTGGGTCAATGCACACCTCCAAGGCACAGCTTCATGCTTTGCTGTTTCTAAAATTTCATCTCTACTCACCACTTCCTAACAACGTCGTAATGCATTGAATGTGTCATTATTTCATTAAGTCAGAGCTTCCCTGATCTAATTAACCCTGGAAATGACTTCCCAGACCCAGCCCTAGGTGGGCTTTCCTGATCCATATAACATCTCTTAATCCAATTAAGCTGATAGCCAAGATAAACATCAGAAAAGGGTAAGTAGAATTGTAGCATTTCAATAACTGAGAAACATCCTACATTTACTATGCACACTGACAGATGATTACAGATAATTCATGAGGGAAGGTGAAACAATTTCTACTACAACATAACTGTTCATAGGTTGAAGGGAGGAAAAAATACAAAAGTCAGACAAATTAGTGCTACTAAGGAAATCAAGAATTCAGTACTCTGGGAGATTCTGCAACTTCATCACAGACACTATAAAACACATGTATGAAACAACAGCTTATATCCAAGATGTTTTATAAAAAGGAACTACATAGGAAAAACGGTGCTTAAAATATAAATTTATTCCTAATGTAGATGACAGTCATGTTGATGATCAGTGGGAAAGTTAGACTGAACAAGGAACTGTTCCTTCTAATGTGCCATAATTGTCAAATCAATGGAGATGGTGCTATCAGGAAAGCCTTAGAAGGCGTTTAGTACTCACTTCCTTGCCTGTTTTCTATGTTCTCTTCCCAATGTTTCCTGTGCTCCCCAACGAAAGCTGTTCTTCCATGCTTAATGGTCATGGTAGAACCAAAGAACCAAGAAGTCCAGGTTTAATCTGGGTTGCCTTTATCTCACTGTGTAACATGAAAGTCACTTCTTTAGTTACCCTCCTTGTGGAAAGGAACATTCTAGGCCATATGATCTTCTCCAAACACATGCTTTTTGTTAATTTGACTATACAAAATTTAATGATGTGAAAATTACAGGAATCATCCAAGAAACTTGATTAGTACAGTCTGTCTAGTTGGCCTAGATGAGTACAAACCCTTTTTCCTAAATAGAATTGCACATGTCCATTTTAGCTATTCCTGTCCTACTAAATCTGGTAGATAACATCAGACATGAACAATTCCCTGTCTGACGGTTGAAGCACCTGCTATACCTCCCATAGTCAAGAATATTTGTCCTCTTGCAAGATCTGAAATATTATACTTCTTATGTGATGCAAAAGCCATGTTTATATCTCTCCAGTTTGGCTAACTGCAAAAGTGAACATATTTCTACATTAGCCATGAGTTATATAATCCATTTGTCAAAGACTAAGAAACAGCTGCCACCTTTCTGGTGTTGAGCTCATTTCTGTGTCATCTATCTTACTGTTGTGACCAAATTCCTCAAAAACAATTGACTTCACAGAAGAAGAATTTGATTTGGGCATAAAGTAGGAAGAGAAGTCTATAATGGTAACAGAGGCATGAGGCAACTTGGTCACATTTTAGCTGTAGACAGGAAGCAGAGAACAGAACGAGAGCCTGAGAAACGACAAGACCATCCCTAACTGGGTATTTCTTCCAGTGAGTCCCAGTACCATCACCTGGAGAACTCATGCTCAAATATTTGAACCTATCAGGAACCTGCCACAACCAAAACAATTAAGAACAATGAAAGCAAATGGAGAAATGTAATCATATTATAACTGTGTGTGTGTGTGTGTGTGTGTGTGTGTGTGTGTGTAGAAATGTAATCAAGTTATAGTTGTATGTGTCTGTGAATGTGTGCATGCTGTTTTAGTATAACACATGTGACTACTAGATATTATTTGATTCAATGGTAGATATGAGTATTCCAACAATATAGATAGAATGCATTTGATATTTTTATTTTTATATAATTCCACTCATCTTTCTAGTCTTCCTTATCTTTATTCGCTGAGCATCCCTTAGGTTAAATTTTGATGGAAAAATTTGAGGTAATTTAAAGTCCTTACTCTGCTTTGGGGCCAGAAATTTCTAACAGTGCTTGTAACTATGCCTACAGGGTAAATCATATCCCATAAATGTTCTTTGAATAAGTTCATAAGTAACCACAATGAAAGTTGCTCATTGTCTTGGGCTCTGAGGATATCCGCTGAAACAACAACCTTATCCCAGTGCGGTTGCTATCTCCCTCCACCTTGTCACCAGCTGAGTTATCTGCACTCTGCTCTCTTGCCTAAAGAAGCCAGTCCACTACTGAGCCACCAGAACAGGCATTCACTCCAGGTCTATTGTCCCATACCCTGTAGCACTTTCTCAGGAGCATGTACTGTGGGCTTTCTGGACTGTGGAGATCACTGAGTCACTCTCAGACAAATTTCTTATGGTGCCTCAGCCTCTCACATGTGAATATAATGGAGGATCCACTGTCAAATATACATCTAAAGCTTTGCATGGCTTTTTCTGACCTTCTTGAGTTTGCTGGAAATGGTCGGAGGACAGAAACACACAAGGCCCTACAGAATTTTCAGTGGTAATTGACATTCATGGGTTTTATCTTATCATAATCTAGATTTAAAAAGTTGTAAATGAGTGATCACACAAAATATTTTAGTCCACTTTCTTTTTTTATCCATTTGTTAACTTGTCTTTTTTAATATAGCTATTAATGCTTATATAAATTTATATTCCTTAAATTTTATTTTTGTTATAATTACATCATCACCTTTCCCTTTCCTTCCTCCAACCCTTTCCATGCATGCCCCTTCCCTGGAAATCATGTTCTCTTTTTATTTCTTTTTGTTGTTGTTGTTGTTGTTACATTTACTTGTTTTACAGTCCAATCATTACCCCCTCCTTGTCTGCCCTCCCACAGTTCCTTATCCCATTCCTCCTCCCCCTTGTTCCCTTTCTTAAATGTTGCATGGACTTCCAACTGAAACAGATCCACTCAGCCTCAGGAAATTTCATGCCTCAGAAAACGGTGCTATTCTTACTGTTTGAGTGTCTCAGTATAAGGGATGGATTTGTTAATACACAGAAGACAAATAAAGTGAGATGGTAAAAGAGAAGATATCCTAACTACTAATTTTTCTTACTGTGCTTCCTTCCACACCACCTTTCTGCTCCAAGTATCTTAAAGGGGGAAATGTTTACTAGATGGAACATAGTGACTGCAAAAAAGCACGAAAGCCATCCTTATACAATACTTTGTTCACAATCTATTTCTCTACATAAAGAGCTCTGTGTGAGATATTATAGTTCTCATGGGAGTTTGCATTGTTAGCTTTTATATTAACAGTATTTAATATGCTACTAAACAGTGGTGTGGCTATAGGTAATAATTACATGCTATGCAATTTTAAAAGCTAGGAAAATGATTTTGAATGCTTCTATTATAAGGAAACAATAAATGCTTGGGTATATGAACATGTTTAACCTATTTCAAACATTACACCAGGGTATCAAAATATTACCGTTACCACATTAATAGCATATTTTAATATTTTGTATTACTTTTAAATTTTGATTTAAATTTTTTAAAGTACTTAATAACAAAGATAAATAGGATAAACTTTGGAAAAGTCTCTCGGAAGGTTAAAATAATAAAATTTTTGATGGCTGCAACTGGATTATGCTGAGAGATCCAGGATGGGGCTTCATCTGGAGGAAGAACTAAAGGAGGGGGTGCATGGCAGCTCTGAGGGAAGCTACAGAGTGCCTGTTGGGGGTGAGGGTATGGGCCACAATATGGCCAGAGATGACTGTTCTTGGTTGTCAACCTATGTCAACATATGGATCTAACGTAGTACAACTCAGAGGGAATTTTTCTTAATTAAATGACTTGAAGTTGCAAGACACACTTCTAATCCAGATCTTTGTGGTGGGAAGATTCATATTAAATCTGAGCCATGCCTTCTGCTTTGCCTGCTTGCTGTCACTCTCTCTGGCAAGTGCATCCCTTCATTGGCATTAGAGTCTACTTCTTTGGGATTCCAATGTATACTTCAGAGCAGCTGAAACATCCAGCCTTATAGATGTCTACTGAATTCTTGGTCTTTCTGTTGATGTAGGTCATTGTTGGTGTAGGTGGACCACAGCCTGTAATCACTTCTAGTAAATCACCAGATAGATAGGTAGGTAAGTAGGTAGATACATAGGTAGGTAGATAGATAGATAGATAGATAGATAGATAGATAGATAGATAGACAGACAGACAGACAGACAGACAGACAGACAGACAGACAGACAGATAGATAGATAGATAGATAGATAGATAGATGGTTATATCCATTCTATACGATCTGTTCCTCTAGAGAACCCTGAGTAACACTCTACAGAAAGGCAACACCAAGTCCTCTTTCATTTCTTGGCATAAAAAGAACACACCTGTGGGTGATAGTGCTGGTGACATAATTGCTGCCTTAATGCCTTTCTCCTGCTTACTCAAGATATCCTACAGGAAACATCACTTCACAATTCCTGACACCAAACAAACTTAGTATATATTCTAAAAATAGATTACTGTAATGTCAGTATATCTATTTATAATAAACCAACTGAAAATTATAATAATAAAAATAATAATTTTATAATAGTAAAGATGAATTTATTTGAAAAAAATTATATTTTTATTAAGTCTCATTTTTAAGGCTATACTAGTATCTGCATTCTACTCTAACTTTTGCATTAAATTATTACGGTGATTCTTATCAATAAACATATATTAAGAGTGAGATGATTCTGCATTTAAAATACTGATAATACTAATAGATGTAATGTTAGAATCACCCAGTATTCTTTAGTTCTATGATATTATTTAATAACCTGTGTTGTATAAATAATATTTAACACACAAGACTTGATTCACATGAGGATATCTAGATATGGGCATCAAGAAGACAAACTTAGAACACACCCAAAATCTACCTGTGATAGTTAATCTTCATTGTCAGCTTGAGATTTAGAACCACCATGAACACATATCTCTGTGTGTGTCTACAAGGATATCTCCAGAAAGATTTCACTGAGAGAGGACCAACATTTAGTGTTAACAGCACCATGTCATAAGTTGAGGTGCAAGACAGAACAAAGAGGAGAAAAACAAACTGAGCACCAGCAGCCATCATGTTCTTCCTGAGCGTGGGGCAATGTATTTCAGGACACCTCATGACATTCCCCAACATGGCTGAATGCATTCTTTCTTGAGCTATGTAACAAAAAAAATCCCTGCTCTCTTAAATTGTTTCTTGTCTCAAATTAGGTCATAGTAATGGGGATACTCACCAGTGCAATGATCTTACCACTGTTTGGCCCTCTGAGTTATAGCTGTTCTCATGTGCATCTTCAAATGCTTGGTGATAAAGGGATACTTGGAGTTTTCCTGGAGGCTTGGAGGCTTGGGGAGGGTGAGAAAATTCTGTGTATGCAGTATCTGGGCTCCAAGGGCTTATCCAGTGGGAAAAAGAACATGGGCAAAAAAGATGTCACCCGCAACAGGCAGAAAAGGGGGTCCTCACATTTCTAGTGAGAAAGCTTCATATGTCAGCAAATTGAATGTGAGAAGTGACTGCGACTCACCCACCTTATGAAAGAGCTCTGACAAATATGAGAGGTCACCGAGTTCATTTCCTGCAGTCACCTCCTTTAACTGTTTCTAAAACGGACATTCACCCATCAACTGAAAAAGACCCTGGTAAAAGCCACACAGGTGCATTCATGTCAGCTAAACTAAGCCAGTCATAGAGTACACTACATACTCTGGGCCTGAGGACTACCTACTGACCTCACAATAACTGTCAAAGCTCCAAAAACTTAACATTTGGGCTTTAAGGACTTTGTTAGAGGTTTGATTCACAGATTCTTTTCCCAGAACTTCAAAAATCCTATGTATGTATATCTTCTACTCTGGAAAAAAAAAACAGAAAAAAAAACCCTATTGGATGTAACCTGCTAAGCAACCAAAACAAGTTTTATTTTATTTTATTTTGTTTTACTGAAAAAGAGAGAAATACAGATAAAGAATATAGGGTTGGGTGGGTAGGAAGGTGGGAGAATTGGGAGGAGACAGAAAAACTTATCAAAATATATAAAAACAGTTTAAAAATTAATTCTCAGATTTTTCACTAATAATGTAATACATAATTAAACTTGCTGTTAACAAGGATTTTAAACAATTGCTTCAGATAGCTCAGTTAAAAAAATAAACAAAAAGCCATTTGTGCCTGTGAGTTACACACATCAAATCACAAATAAGAGTTCTCATAATCAACCAGTTATTGAGGATAACTCAAAATCCAGCCTCCTCAGCACACAGAAAAGTTGCTATATTGTAATTTACTTGCCTATTCCAAATAATTCTATAGCAATTGTAGAAAAATGTCTCTTTTGAAATGCTAGCATGTATTGGGGAAAATCCAGAATGACTAAGTCTTCGGGCATGTATTTTAGCTATTACAGCTGTTTGCAGTATGTATGTGCTACATCTATATTTGAAATCTCTGATGTTGCATTCACCATCTGCCCAAAGATGGGTGAAAATTCCTATGTTTTTTTTTTGTTGTTGTTCATTGCTTATGAAACTGCACATAGCAATTTGCCAAACCTGTATCATTTTCTTTTCTCACTCCTTTCAAGCATCTAAGCAATATTGTAGAAATGTCAGAGAGAAAACGTTAAGGTTCCTAAAGCCTCAGGCCTACATTGACTCTAAATGTATAGGGTATCTCCCTTTAATTTTGACTACCAAATCGTCACTAGCTAATATTATTAACTACTAACCTGATTATCCAGAAAACTGACTTTTACGTATAAGAATCCTCTAGAATACGGTGGAGGTGGAGAGAAAAACAGCATCACAGATCCCCAAGGCACAAGCACATCCCTTGTAGGTAAGCAGGGAATTTTCTTGAAAAACTCTCTTATTTTTGGTCCTCTTTGTACATTGACTTCAGGAAGGGTATGCTTTTAGAGGAAAACAATGAGACTTAAATAAAAGAAAATACAAAACTAGGAATGAGGATAACCTACGGTCAGCTATCAAATATGAAGACAATAGGCTGAAGACCACAGTATTGATGATAATCCACTCTATCACCATGGAAGAGACAAATAGCAATCTTCCTTAGTCTCACTAAATCTCATATTCAATGGTCCTTTACATGAAAATTATTTCCATTTAAAACTATTTCCACCTGAGGCATTGAGATGGCTCAGTGGACAAAAGCTCCTGCCACCACACCTACATACAATCTCTAAGCCCCACATGGTATAGAAGAAAAGAACTTACTCCTACAAGCTCTCCATTAACCTCCACAAGTCCCTGGAACACCACATACACACACACACACACACACACACACACACACACACCAACAATAGATGTAACTTCAAAAACTGAAAATATCATCAAAATCACTTAAAATTTATAAAATTGGTAATTTAAAGGTTATGCCAGTAAACATTATTAACCGTTATAAAAAGGTTACACTAAGGAAATTTACAGCAAATTCTATACAATTTACACATAATTCTACAATTTCACAATAATATAGATACATGGCAGCATTAGATTCATGATTTAAAGCTATATAGATTGAATTTGAGTTTAAACCGCTACTGTGAATTGTTAGGACTGAAGCAAACGCTACACATTTCCCATGTGAAGCCAAGTTCCATCCACAGAGAGGGGGTCTCAGACAAATGAGCACAATTCAAATTTTAAAAGATCAAATTTTGTGTTCCCGTTACTTGAGCCTCTGTGAATCTGCTTCAGTATGAATGGCCTGGCACAACTCAGCCACATCTCTGTCCTCTCTGAATCTTCACAGCAGAGATCATTCAGGGTGGGATGCCTTGGACTCGCCAGGGATCCTTTCTTCTGTTTATTAATGCCCCTATATAAAACTATTTTCATATTCAGTTTAATTTTACCCATAAATATTGGCTAAGACTGTCTTTGAGGAGCAATGTCAAACCCTGTAACTGAAGATGCATACAGTATACTTCAACCTAATTTCATAGGCAGACAAGAGCCTTCATAACTGAGTAAGTATTATAATCAGACAGTTATAGCTTCCACCTAGCCTGCAGTCAGAGATATAATTACACCCTGCAGTCAACAGAAACTGACCCACAGGCATATTTTACTTCTTAGCCAATTCTGTAATAGTAGAAGGATTTGTTTGACAATGAGTTTACTGAAAGGAGAATATATATATATATATATATATATATATATATATATGTGTGTGTGTGTGTGTGTGTGTGTGTGTGTGTGTGTGTGTGTGTGTGTTTGCTTTCATTTTAAAGGTCAAGAAATCTTTGCTCTTTTAAAATATACATTTATTTATAACTAGATTTTCTTTGTGAATCTTGGCTGTGAGTTTATTAGAGATTGGACCATTAAAGAAGAGAGTTAAATTAAATGCAAACAAAATTCGCATCAGGTAGGAATAATAAAGAGTTTGATTTCATCACATAAAGTCTACATGGGACTTGATAGATGACAAGGATTTTAAGTCCCTAAGTAACTCAGGACTTGTTACAAGTGCATAAATCACTTAGCATCTGATGCGAGGTTCTTAGCACAATACCTCCAATGAAAATGCCTCTAAACTCTCTGGAAAGCCAAGTGCTATAGACGACAGACACATGAAGAAGATAGCCTACTATACAGAGCAGGCACTGCTGACTTAGTGGGCTCAAGTAGACTGTTATGAGATGAAAGAATGAATGGCAACAATCAGGGTGGGTTGGGCATAAGAATTGCATCTGAACGTAAGTGTAGAACTTAAGTGGAAGTCAGTAAGATAGACCTCAGACAAGTTTATTTGGGGATTTACTTAACTTTTTTCTGCCTGCAAGTTCCTAATTAGCACCAGTAACTGTTTGGCATCACTTGGTGTTGACAGAATCACAGTTCCCATTACTTAGATCAGTACAAGAACTAAGTTGAGAGCAAGGCGAGCCTCCAGATCTGTGATAGTTGCTATAAAGCTCATGCTCTTCAGGGGATGCTCTCTTTTAAGCTGTATGCCAACTATACATCAGAGGCAAATCCCATCCCATCACTTGCTGCCCAGAACCTGTCAAGACACTGCCATAGCTTGAATAAAATTCCAGTCCTCTGGACAGGGCTTAATGGACCAGTGATGAAAAACGCAGCTGCCTCCCTCTCCACCCTCTTTTCTTACCTCACCCAGCTTAGGACAGAAATAAAGTCTCAGTCTCTCAGTCTCTCTGTCTCTCTGTCTCTCTCTCTGTCTCTCTGCCTCTCTCTCTCTCTCTCTCTCTCTCTCTCTCTCTCTCTCTCTCTCTCTGTGTGTGTGTGTGTGTGTGTGTGTGTGTGTGTGTGTGTGTGTGTGTAAGCAGCCATGCAATCAGACTGTGTAAGTGGAGATCTGATCCACCACAACTTTCAACACATGGAACTTTTAAATATTTGATAACACATCTAAAGTCCTTAAAACATTACCTGATAACAACATCATCAACAACAAAACCCTTTTATAGATGCTAGATACGACTGCTATACTGATTTGTTAGTCTAGTGAATAATCAGGAAGATTGGTTGAATAGGCAAGTCTAGTCCTTTGTTAGTGATGTCTGAAGATGTATGGAAACTGACAAACTTGAATTTGAATATAGTTTGTGTCTGTGTGTGTGTATCACGTGTTCAGACAAAGGAAAAAGGTAAACATTTAATATTTAACATTGTTTTGAGGAGAGTTTAGTGGTCTACATTTTTGAAACTCCAAACATATCAAGGAAAAGAAGATGGTATAACAGACAAATCTTAAAGGTGCTCTATGTCCTCATTTGAGAATATATGGAGGCACAGATTGCAGAAGCCCCATGAAATTGTTTCAATTGAACATAGCTTAGAATATGGGTCAGCAGGTACAACCATTATTCCTGTGTAGATTATTAGACTCCTTTATTTACACTGACTGGCTTCACAGTCTTATAGGCTGTAGCTCTTTTTCTGAATGCGTCTGCTGTGCATTTACTATATTTGTTACATTTCATATGTGCATATCAACTCCCCTTCTCAGATCTACATAGTCCTTCACTCAATCTGCTCAGATATAGTATTAACACAGTGCTAGAAGGAATGTCAGTACTCAGCATTGCTGGATCTCAAGGGTTGTTGGAGCATATATTTATCTTCCAAGGTTTCCAGAACGGCTTTGGAACTTTGAACCCCTCCAGCCTACTGGCTCCTGTCTTCTTAGCACATCATTGGAACCCCAAAGACTTGTGACCTCCGTTTCTTATTCCATTCTCCCTTCTGACTAATATCTATGCACCAACATGATGAGAATTTGGCACTGGCTTCCTTCCTTCCTTTTGTAGTCTTTCCCTGGATGGTTCCAGAAGATCCCATGATGTTAAGCATCACGAGCGTGCTGATGACCCCAAACCTGCAATTCGGTTGCTTGCTGGAGATATCTTAGATTTCCCATTTGTAAAGTGAGCTCTTGATGATACTGCCCAGAAACATGCTCCCATTCTCCTGTGAGTCCCAGTTTATACAAAAGGGAAAAAAACTTTTTAGTTATTCTTTCCATAAGTGGTTCTTTCAAACCTCCCACATCTTACCACCACAGCTTCACCTCTAGAGCATTTTCTGATCTGACATTTTTTTCTGTCTTTATTTCTACAATCACATTTGACTAAGACAAAATCAGGCCTCACTAGAACAAATTTGATGGCCTCTTCTAACAGCTTGCTTTTGAGCTGCTTTTATCCACTGTTCACTAGACAAGAGGTGATCTTCTGAAAAGGAGACTGAATCATGTCCCTAACAAGATTTAAATGTTTTAAACCCTTCTTAGCTCACCTAGGAAATAAACTTTAAAAGCCTTGCTTTGTACTAAAGTGACTACAATGGTCAAACACATCATAGCTCTGCACACTTAACTGATCAATTTTTTTGTTGCTTAACATAATGACTTCATCTAGATTTCTAGTCATAAGTCAGTCCCTCCCTTGCTTGGGACATTCACATTTACTGATAATCTTCTTTCCACTGTTGGCATGAGTGAGTTTTCCATCACCCTAGTTTTTAATATAACAGTACAGATTAATATAGTCTTGTGCCAAAATGGTCACATGTCATTACAGCCTAATGATACAATCTCCTGCCAACCAGTTTTTTCTCCCTTTATGAGGAAGAGTCCTTTTCCTTCCCCTTTGTGTATTGGCTGGTTTTATGTCAACTTGACCCTAGAATCATCAGAAAAGAAGGAGCCTCAATTGAGAAAATGCCTCCATGAGATCCTGGTGTAAAGCATTTTCTCAATCATTGTTGGTTGTCTCAATTCTGGACTGGTGGTCTTGAGTTCTATAGACTCAGGCTGTGCAAGCCAGGAGAAGCAAGCCAATAAGCAGCAACCCCTCGATGGCTTCTGTATCAGCTCCTGCTGTCAGGATCCATCCCTATTTGAGTTCCTGTTCTGACTTCCTCCAATAATAACAATGTGAAAGTATAAGCTGAATAAATACTTTCAACCACAACTTGCTTTCTGTCATGTTGTTTCCTTGCAGCAATAAAAACTCTAGCTAAAATACTTTGTTTCTGGGTAAGTTTGTTTCCTCGGTGTAAATAATAATGCTGTGCAACTTGTACCCCTTCTGAAGCTGGACCATAAGAAGCAATTTGACTTCTGCCTAATTCTCACGGATCACTCACTCTTGGAGCTCAGCCGGCATACTGGAAGAAGCTCAAATAGTTGACAAGGAAACCCACCTGGTGAGGAACCAATGTCCATTCCCTAGCTACTGCCAACTTCTACATAACTCAAGAATCACATGCCCTGCTGTGAATGAACCAACATATAGGGGATTCTCCAACCCTACAATCATTCTACACAGCATACTGCGGCACAAAGCAACATCTTGTCACCTCATGCCAAAATTGAAGAATTGAAAACAAAATAAATAATTGTGGTTACTTGAAAATCCTGAACTATAGCATGCTTTGTCTGTGGCTGCAAACAAATGAAGCATCTTCCTAGGGAACTCACCAATGGTATGAAAACTCTTCATAAAATCTCTTTCACTAAAGGCTGCTCACTTTTTATAGCATTTGTCAAATTTTGAAAATATAAGCTCCCCATTTCCACTTATTACATGTTTCATAAATTTCACAATTTGTAGATACATAGTATGTCTATTTTTAGCACTGCACATTTCTCTTTAGTAGAATATGCTTACCATATTCTGCTCATCCAGAGAAATATTTGCAAAGAGACAAGTTGGCGCAGCCTCATTTCCTTTTATCCTGAAGATTTTAGATAAATTTATTTGCTTTCAAATTCCACTTATAAATAATAACATAGTTTGGTTTTGGACAGAACTCTGTCTTGCAGGTCATTCAAATATCTGTCCTTCATATAACTTCTATATATTCACCTGGAATTTTCTTGCTGATGCTCTCTGTATATTAATGATATAATAATACAACATTATTTTTTATTTCTATTTTTCTCATCTAAATATTCATCACTTCTAAATACCCATAAAATAACCACAATTTTCCTTGAGGGCATTCAAATACTGATGAAAAATTATAGCAATATTTCAAATTAAGCTTTCCAAAATAGTGTTTCATTTAAATTTAACAAGACAAGTATTATTTTACTATCTAAAAATAAAATCTAATAATGATTTCTAAGATATAATAAAGCATTACATTTAGTTACCTTGGATGAGTTAACATAAAAGAAATAAATGACATACTTGTTTTCCTTCAGTAACTTCTAAATAATTTGTTATGCTTAAGTTAATGACATATTTAAAACTGAATGGTCTAAAATTTTTAACTATTATTGAAAAATAGTCCTGTTTCTACTTTAAATACTCTCTTTATTTTGGCTTATGTTAAGATTATAGAAATCTTAAAAAATCAGGGCTACAGTTGCTCTCTTTCTCTCTCTGCCTCTCTCTGCCTCTCTCTCTCTCTCTCTCTCTCTCTCTCTCTCTCTCTCTCTTTCTCTCTCTTAAAAATAAGGTGTTTTGTTTCAGTTTGGTAGGTTGGTGGGTTGGAATTTCTTGTTTCTAAAGATAACTAATTAGAACAAACTTTGGAGTAAAATGGATTCTGCACATAGCTCTCTGTGGCCACTGATCATAGCATATGAAAGCTGTTCTCATACTCAAGAAACACTTCTTCAGACACACATATAAACTTGTTAATATGTATAAGCTTATAAAATATAAGAACATGTGTTTTAAATAGTAGATCAGTGGGAGAAAGAAAATAAAACATTCAAGGTATTTGATATTTCACAGGAATCATTTGACATAGAAATTGTGTCTAGTAGACACTGTGAAAAGGAGTGACTCAAAGCTACACAGAAAAAAATCTTTTTACTTTCATACATCTTAAATATCTGTTTTAATTAATGGTTCTCCTGATATACATATATATAGTGCGTGTGTGTCTGTGTGTATCTCTGTGTGTATACAAACATATATAATACACACACATATATATGCATATATATATAGAGAGAGGGAGACAGAGGCAGAGAGACAGACAGAGAGACAGAGACAGAGAGAGAGATCAATACCATTGTGTCTTCTTAAAATTAACATTGCTAAATTATTTTCAATCATGGAATTTGCATTCACCTTGTTGGATTTTATGGACATATTGCTTAACTGAATTCTTCAACATTTGCTTAATTTCTGTTTTCTTTTTGCACATTAGAAAGTTACAGTAATGGCTTTTGAGGAGGGCGTGTGTATGTTTGTGTGTGTTTGGGTATTTGTATGTGGGTTTTACCTTAAGCCTCAGAGTGAGACACAAGACTTATAGGACATTAAAGAAGGGTCAGTCAAAATGGTGGCTGATCTCAGAGTATGGCTTTAAGGAAAAGAAGCTAAAATTTACTTACTAACAAGGTCAAAGGAAATCAAGGGTAGAATGAGACATCAATGACCATACAATTTATCACCTAAACCTAGACACGTTTGAAAGTGAGAGAGGATTGTTAGCAATTATGTCAAGACAACAGAAATAAAATGAGACTGTCTCACACAAGACAAGATATAATGTCACCCCAGGATCATTTCACCCCAAGGAGATGGCAAGTCAAGATCAGCATGAGAATAAGTTATGAGGGGTAATGTCTATTTTTCAAATGCCATCAGGTAACAGAGACCTAAGTGGTGTCTCCGATGATAAATGTGACAGAGGGTATCATTCTATGGTTATATTCCTAAATACAATAAACTATTTCTCAGTATAAGTATACCTCAAGTAATATTGGATAAATAGTTTATATTTTTAAAAACAGTCATTTATCTGAAATTCAAAGTTAATGGAATCCTATATTTTGTTTGTTAAACTTGACAGCCCTTTCCAAGGCAGGAGATCTTTGTTCCTATGTAATTCTCTGCATTCAGGGATGTTCAAATAGTACCTGTAGACCTGAGCTCAGAATTCCTTGTAAGAATGACATTTTCCTAATACTGAAGACATAAAAGGGGGGATGTGAATTATTTATCACAAGGCTCAGAGGCTACAATGTAGCTGAATGGTAATTGGTTTGGAAACAACTAAGTGGCCCTTCCTGTGATGATATCAAATTGTAGAGGATAGTTATAGATTATTGTTCTGGAAGCATATGGAAAGCATGAAAGAAAGCCTCTAGGGAAGGCCACAGCAAGAAACAGTTCAAATAAGGGCTGTGTTCCAGTGGGCCAAGTGTATGAGGATTGAGTCCTCAAGTTCATTCAAGCAGTGAGAGTCCATAAAACACATCCTAGTATGGAAACCAGGACACATTAACACCAGTTTATGTGGAACAGACAAAAAAGCTCAAGATCTAGGGTGAATCAGAAAGAAGAGACAAAGCACATTAAAGGCAAGGCTTTACTAAAACTGAAATATAGATAGATGATAGATAGATACATAAATAGATGGATGGGTGGGTGGATGGATGGATGGATGGATGGATGGATGGATGGATGGATGGACAGACAGATGATATAGATCACTAGCTAGGTGGTGACTTCCCCGATTTCCAGGCATCCTCACTGTGTAACTTTAGTTAGACTCCTTTCTTTGTCTCTATACCATTCTACATATGAAGGGCACAGCAGCAGAAACACTTTAATAGTATTGCAGAATGACATGACATAATTTGTTCAAAGACTTTAGCACAATAACAGTGCACAGGAAACATACAATAAATAGATTTATGAAAATGAAAAATGAGATACAAAATTTCTTATTCCTGTGGGGTTTTCTTGAATGATTCATTTTTTAGTGGTTTTTATTTTATTATAATTTGAGATCTAATTGATGTACTTACAAAAGCTTCCACTAGCCTGTAATATGTATCCACTGATATTCTGCAGAAAAAAACAAGCTATTTTCACATTAAAAATAGTCATTTCTATAGCTGGAGCTGAGCTCTCCTCTGGCCTCTCTTGAGTTTCCCAACTCACTTCCAAGCTAACAGGAAAACCAGCTGTCCCACCAATGACTCCTCTGAAAGGCTTTATGGAGAGCTCAAGCAAAGCACCGTAAAACTGGGCTTTAAATCTCCCTGGCTTTCTACAAAGGGTGAGAAGTACAATTTAGAAGATCAGGAAAAATAATACATCATACGGCAAATTGACCTCACCTTTGGAGACAGACAACTACTACAATTTTCAGGCCTCCTATTTCACAATGGACTTCTGTAATAACACCAGGACTGTGTCACTAGGGTATCACTCCAGATATACCCAAGTGATTTTTATTTTACATTGATGTCTTAAATTAAACATGTTGCAACCCCATAGGAAGAACAACAATATCAACCAACCAAACCCACCAGAGCTCCCAGGGACTAAACCACCAACCCAAGAATACACATAGAGTAACCCATGGCTTCAACTACATGTGAAGCAGAGGACTGCCTTAAATGACATCAGTGGGAGGGGAGGCCCTTGGTCTTGTGGAGGCTCAATGCCCCAGTGTAGGGGAATGCTAGGGTGGTAGGTGGGTGGGTGGGGGAGAGTTCCCACATAGAAGCAAGAAGGAGGGGGAATGGGATAGGGTTTAGCAGAGAAGAAACCAGAAAGAAGGACATTTGAAATGTAAATAAATAAAATAACCAATAAAAAAATTACATACAAAATAAACTGATTCATCATGTCATTTTCATACAAAAGTTGTTACCCTTCTCTCCACAGCCACCTCTTCACTTTTGCTGACTCCATTCCTCGCCAAACCCAATAGATCCCATTCTACCCCCAGGGTACATAGTCTACTCCCCTCTCTTCCTTCTGCTCTATGTTGGAGATCTCCTGTTCTGTAGAGTATCTTACTCTAGTGACAGTCCTCGTTGGCCAAAACTTTTTGATCACTTAGAGTCCCATTTGCCAATTCTCAGGGTTATGTATATGCTATTGGAGATGTTCTCAGAATGTTGTTGACTATGATGACACTTTCAAGAATTTTCACTGTGTTTCCCTATAGAAGTTTTAGATCATAAATAAAATTTCAATCATTGAAACATAGATCCAATTTCATACTTTTACATATAGATATCAAGTATTCTTTTTTTAAACTATTTTTATTGGATATTTTCTTTATTTACATTTCAGATGCCATCCCCTTTCCTTATTTCCCCTCCCTAGAAGCCCCTGCCCCATCTCCTCTCCTCCTTTATGCTTTTATACCATTTTAATTACATGCATGTATTAAGGTCAGTTCTAGGTTGAGGACCTAGCAATACAATAGATACAAGTAGTCAAGGAACAAGCAATACAATAAACACAGATAGTCAAAGAAAAAGCAAGGCATTAAACCCAATTACATGAACACTCCTGCAGTCACTGTTTGTAAGGGCTTATCAGGATGACCAAAGTATCTGAGCCTCCTTCCTTGTCCTAGCCCAAAGTCATTTTCATGTCTGAAGCCTACATCCTTGTTCTAGTCTAAAATTTAGATTCCTGTCTGAAATTATTTCTTTGTTCTATCCTAATATTTAGATTCAAATTTTCATGGTGCCATTTGTTGAACAGTCTGTCATTTCCTCGTGTGTAGCATCTTTCTCAAAAACTTGCATAATCATAGCAGTGTAAGATTATTACAGGCCCTCTATTCTAGTCAATTGGTCTAAATGTGCTGTTTTGTGTCAGCATTATGCCCTGTTCATTACTTTGGCTCTACAGTATGATTTGAGATCAGACTCTGATTATTCCATCATTGCTTTTCCTTACTGAGAAGGGTTTCTCAGGGTCGTTTGTATTTCTTTACAAATTTTCAATTGATTTTTCTAGTTTTGTGAAGAATGTAACTGAAATTTTGGTGTAAAGTGCATTGTATCTGTAGGATGCTCACAGTAATACAGCAATTTTCTCAATATTAATTGTGCTGGCCCATAAGAATGAGAGCTCTTTCCCTTCTAGTGTCACCTTCAGTATAGTTCTCAGTGTCATCATTACAGAAGTCTTTCATGTTTATGGTTAGCTTTATTCCTAGGTATATGCACACAAACACAGATAGATAGATTAGATAGATAGATAGATAGATAGATAGATAGATAGATAGATAGATGTAATACATGGGTAGTAGACAAAGCAACTTGCAGAATTTCATTCTCTTCGTTCTCTCCTTACCCCATTTGGTCCTGGTAATCAGATTATGAGGTGTAGCAGCAAGTATCTTTACCCACAGGGCCATCTAAACAGCCATGTGTAATTTTAAAGTTATTGTAAAAGAAAATTTTCCCATTTTTTCTTGGAAAGTTTGTTATTAGTGAAAAGTGACTAAGTATTATAGATGAATTTTGCATCCTGCTAATTTGTTAGAAATGTTTATCAGCTCAAAAAAATTTCTGGGGGACTCTTTAGGGTCTTTTCAGCATTTAATCATGGTGTCTCCATGTAAAAATAATTTGAGCACTTTCACTCCTATCTGTATTCATTCTGTTTTTTTTTTTCTTGTTACTAATTTATCTAGAAAATAGTTATATAGTTATGTTAAATACAAGTTGAGAGAGTATTCATCCTTGTCATGTTCTAGATTTTAGAGGAAATATTTTCATATTTTCCCCATAGCATTTGTCTAAAGTTTATCATACTTGCTTTTTATTATGTTAAGATATATTCATGCAATTCCCATTTTTTTTACTTTTATCATGAAGTGGTAATGATCTCTGTCAGATGATTTTTCTGTCTGTATTGAGATAACCTTGTAGCTTCTGTTAGTAAACCAATTGTGATGACCACGATGGAAAGAAGCAGGACATACAAGAAGATTACAAAAAGAAAGTCTTGGCACATTCAAAATAATATAATTCAGAAAAAATTAATAAAAATTTTGTTTACAAAGGGATAGGCATGATATAGGGAAAGTATGGGACACTATCCTCTGTCTAACAGGACACAGGAGACAAGAAGACAGAGTGACAATCAAAAATCCAGTGAGAGAGCTTGTAGAGAGCCCCACTCTGCAAACATCATGTATAGGTAGTAAAACAGGACAGCAAGAAAGAAGGCACAAGAGAATGAAAGCATAATCTTGCTTCCTCCACTTTCACCTCCACCCCTTATCTCCTGTAGGGATGCTCACTGGCTTAATGAAACTAAAGCAAAAATAAAAACATCGAAAGCCTTGCTGTACTCTATACAAGTCAGCCTTCCAGGACTAATATACAGCTGAGGAATGATGAAAGTAAACTTGTAAAATTGAATGGCAGACATCTAATACAGACTACATGTGATAGTGAGTCCCCTGAGACTATGCAACATGACCTTCACTTGAAATACAAACACGGAAAATTAAAAAAGGTCCATTATGTAAAATAAAATTCAGAAGAGGGACATACTCTTACAGTTATATTGCTAGGTTTACAATGCTAATCTAAAAGGCTACATATTGTAAATAGGCATTAAGAAAAAACAGATATATCAAGCTGGTAATAATGATGAGTCAGAGAAGAGGTAACCCTGAGCTGTGATGTATGAGATATTGGGGGTGGGGGCAGTAAAAAGTATTCTGTATGGTGCTGTAATGGTGGCTACATGCTAATATGTATTTGTCAGGACCCACAAAACTTTATTATACAAAGAGTGAACTCTAATGTATACAACTTGAGGAAGAATCATTTCTGAGTTTTTGATTAAAGGACTTTGACAAAAAATATCCATTATTTCACAGGTACCCAAAAATAACACCACTAGAGTGGCAGCAGAAGGAGCTGTTAACCTCCATAGCTCTGGAAAAAGCATAGATGCTACAAGCCAAAATTCAAAGGAATTTTCATATCATTCACTATCTCATTAGTGAAGTTGTTTCCTGTAGGAGTTTGGATTAGCAATTCCAAAACAATTCTGTTGGAGTTGGACAATTAAGTAATTATCATCAAGGGTCAGAGTTCAATTTCTTACTATTGGAGTAGGAGTTCCTATCAGCAGAAGAAGACAGATTAAGTTGGAAATGAAGAAGTCCTTTTTATGTTTGACTTCATATAGGTATAAATAAATACATAAGAAAATACAGATGTTTCTACATTCAGGAGTTTGTATATATACATATGTATTCTCTTGATCTCCTATGTGAAGGAGTTTAGATTCAGTGACAGCCCAATAATCATGAACTCCCCAGAGTAAAATTCTTGTGCTCTACTACTATTCTCCAATAAAAAGAATTAGAAGTTTGGATAAATGGTTCATTCCATATCTGGGGAAAGAAATATATAATAGCTCTTATAGTAACAGAAATTAAGGAAATACTCAAGAAAACCCATGGAATTATGTCAAAGAACACAGATGGGAATAAAACTGTGACAGCTTAAATAGTCTAATCATATTGGAAAATGATGTAAAATGTAGTATAAATACTTATAAGTATTACTGATATTCATAAATTATGAAGTGAAGAAAGAATAGATGAGTCTATTATATGGAAAAATCCCAAAGAATTTAAGTAGATAAATCCAACCTTGAAAAGATGAAGCATAAAACTCAACTCCTCACTGAATTTGTGCATCCTGACTTTATTGTGGAGAAAAGCATGATAAGGGAAAGCTGACAGCACAACTTCTGCTAGGTGCTCAAGGTCAATGCTGATAGTCATGTTGACAGCTGATAGCACACACCTGATATAATGTGATCAAAATGGCACTATACCTCTGTGGTTCTCCTAAAACTGCATGCCACAAGTTTAATCATTAGAAAACAGATAAATCACACATGAAGAACATTCTGCACAGTAGCTGGATCATGTTCCTTAAAATAGTGAAGGCAACTAAAGTAGAACAAAGAAAATATTTGTTGTAGTTGGAAATCCAGAATAATACAGTGCTTAAATACAATTTGGTGATAACTTGGATTTGATTCTAGAACTGAAAAGAAATATAGGGTCAAACTAAGAAAATATAAATAATTTATGGGTAGAATTTAAGTAATAACTGTATGTATTAGCTAATTTACTGTGAAAATATACCATACTCTCTAAGGTTAATGAGAGGTAAAAATTGTGAGTCATACATAAAACTCAGTTTAAACTTCACAACCTTTCTGTAAATCTAAAATTATTTTAAAGTAATACTTTATCTTATAAAAGACATTATTTATAAATCTTAGTCATAACATATCTTCTTTGTTTATACTTCCTGAGCTGTTATCATATATTTTTATCAAAAGTAATAGCATTTTATGTACTTAAAAACTATAAATGAATACACTGTATTTAGATGGTATTCATACATACACCTCCTTCTCTCCAACTTTTTGCAGACTCACACAAATATCTGCTTCCCAATTTATTTCTTATTTCTTCTTAATAACTCATTGAGTCTAATTAGTGCTGACTATGGATACATGGGCATGAGGCCTTCTAGTGGAGCCTGCACAAACCCTTGAAGAAAACTGACTCTCCTTCTATCCATAGCCATCCACTGTCAATAATTCCTCATCTAGGTTGGGTCTATATGTATTGAATTACAGCTGACCTGAAAGAAACTTTCAGGCATGCACCCTTCCCCTTTGCCCCCCCCCCAATTATTTTGCAAAACTTTTAAGACATTATTCTCCTTCAGTCCTTTCTCTAACACCTCCATTGGGGATCCCTTGCTCAGTCCAAATATAAATAAATAAATTATCCAATTAAAAAAAGACATTATTCTCATGCTATTGACTCTAGCTATTGCTATAATTCTGGTCACAAATTACTTAAATAGATGGTTTTCTAAAAAAGAAGAATAAGAATAAGAATAAGAATAAGAATAAGAATAAGAATAAGAATAAGAATAAGAAGAAGAAGAAGAAGAAGAAGAAGAAGAAGAAGAAGAAGAAGAAGAAGAAGCAACACTGGAGAGCAACAAGCTGTTTTCTTGTAACAGTAAGGCCTAGATATGCATGTTATCCACAGGAGAGCCCAGTGAAACTCATCCCAACTCATAATTAACTGTTAATAGGTCAAGTCTTAATCAAGCTCACTACAGCCAATGGTAATAGCTGTTGTCCAATCCTGTTCACACTGCATGTGGCATACCCTAAAGGTAGTATTTCACAGCCTGGCTCTTACATTATTTGCCATTTATGCATGTTCCCTGAGGCTTAAAAGGTGTGGTATAAATGTATCAGTTTTACTCAGTACCGAATTACTATTTATTCTAAGCACCTAAGTAGCCATGAGTCTCTATATTCACTGACCTAAGCTGAAAAAGAAGCTTCTCTGATAAAGGCTAAAAGTAGTCTTCCTCTGTGAGTATAAAATAAATTCTTAAAAGGCAATTTGATGTCACACTAATTTCACTAAACAACAGTAATAGCATCCTATTGGGGCTCAGAACTTCCCCAGTCAAGGGTTTCTAACCATGGTTAGAGAACTGGGCATGCATTCTTTCCTATGGAATGAACCTCAAATTCAATTGAGAACGATTTATTATCCCTAACAGTAGTCATACTACCCTTACATCAGTGGAGACATACTGCCAGGTAGATTGACATTGTAGCTGTAGACTTCATAGGTCAGTGAGATACACCATTTTATAACACCTTCTCCTTTATGATTCCCTTCTTGTTTATTCTAAGATGTATTTTAGCCATAATAAACTCTGCCAGTGAGTCTGTAGTTTCTTTTAAAGAATTATTGGAGTAAATAAGTACAATTTCTGAGTTTGTCCTTGTTGTCAGGTTAGATTCGGGAATGTCCTTAGCCCTGCAGTTTGCTGTGATAATGTCCAATAAATAATTGTTATCCCTTTGCTAGGAGTAGCTCTGTCCATGGTCCTGCTCATGGCTTCAGCTAATTGGCTGATGCTCACTCACATTTTAGAGGACAATTTATTCTTTTAAAAGTCCACTAATTTGAATGTTAAAATTACTCTAAGCATCCTTACTCTGAGTATTTCTCCATACTTCTGGGTAATATGGCTCAGTCACAGTGAGGAAAAACTATCACATCCTCTCAATGACTTTAAGAAAGATTCTTTTTTATCTCTCCTAAATGTGAGGTAAAACTCTGAAGGTCTTCCTCTAGTTCTATTGTGTATCACCTCTCATTGACTTTCTAGTGTCAAACAAGCCCTCTGGAATGTCTAAAATTCTCTTTATATGGTTTTGTTAGAAGTTGGTGGCAATGATTGCAAGAATTATAGGAAAGTTCAAAAAGTATAAAAAGTTCAGAGACGAGGTCTGAGATATGCAAGATGCAGAAATGCCTGTGCTCTTTAGCTTGAGAAATGTGCACATGTATTTAAAAGACTCATTAAAGGTGATGCTGTACAATTAAACAAAGATATGCAGAGCAATGTCCCAAGTCCTATGAGAAGGGTAATAAAGAATAAGTCATGATCACATACAACAGTGTCAAAGACATATGGAAACCATTGCACATTATGAAGAATAAAATTTATAAAAGTTGAAAGACTAGGAGCCAGTGAAATTTCTCAGCAGATTAAAGCATTTGCCTCTAATCTGATGGCCTAGTTTTGAGCCACGGTACCCACATGGTTAAAAAAACAGAACAAAATTCCATACATTTTCCTCAGGCCCTCACACAAAGCCATAGCACACATGATGGCACAAGTGTGTATACACACACACACACACACAAACATACATACACACACACACACACACACACACAAACATACATACACGCACACACACACACACACACACTAAGTGAATCAATAAATCTAATGAAAATCAGTTTAAAACCAAGTAATAAATATCCTGGAAAATAAGGATGAAACGGGAGAGAATAAACTGTTCCCTAGAATGAGGTGATTAAAAAAATATGACAATTGATGTGGTCAGTTTGAATGAGTGTGCAGTTGTGTGCAGGTATATGTGCACTAGTATATGGGTACTGGAGATTAGCCACAGGCTTTCAGGATTGTCTAGGAAGACTTGTACTGTCTGAACTATATCCCCAGAACCATTAATTTAATTTTAACACTGTAAAATGTATGACATATGTATTGTGAGCAAGTTTTGTTTTGTCCATCTGTTCAAAAAAACAATAAATTATTTTAAAAATAAAAGTTATCTATATTAAAATACTGACAAGTGAGAAATGGTGTATATGTATGGTTTAACTCTAAAATGGTATGCCCAAATGTCTTACGGTTTTATAGCTGTGAAGAAATACTATTGCCAAGGCAACTCTTTTAACTATTTTAAATGTTTAATAGAGGTTGGCTTACAGTTTGAGAGATTTAGTCCATTGTCATCATCATGGAAAGCATGGAAGCATACTGGTAGACATCATGCTGGAGAAGAAGCTGAGAGTTCTACATTTTGATTGATATGCAGCAGAAGAGGTTTTTATGCCACAATGAGCACAGTTTGAGCATAGGATACCTCAAAACCCATCCTCACAGTGACACACTTCCTCCAACATGGCCATAACTACTCCACTAAAGCCATTCCTCCTAATAGTGCCATTCCCTATGCGCCAAGCTTTCAAACACATGACTCTATGGAAATCATACCTACCCAAACAACCAAGCAAAGTAAGGAAAAATTTAAAGTTGTGACCAAGAAGAAAAAGAGAAGCTAGAAATGTGCTGAAAAGTTAAAGATCTTGGTAAACCACAATAAAGAATTTATTATAAGGTCAATGAGAAGAAAAAACACAATTTTAATTAGTGAAGTACCAGAAAGTGACTGACTCTATATAAACAGATATGACTACTAAAGTCTGAGAGTGGCTAGAAAATGAAAAGAGAAACACCACTGCATTATGTTGATCTCTGGGAATACAAAAATAAATAAGGTATTGCTCAAACACTCAATGAAAACTTAGGAATTAGCGCTAAAAAAAAAACCCAACAACTGCTGCAGTTGCTTTGCTGTTCGCTTTACCAGTACAAAAACCTCAAGAGAATGTGTGGGTATTCAGCCTCGAAATGAACAAACATTTGCCATCCTTATACTTATTCAGTTGCTCATACTTCTGTAAATTGGTGTCTAATATTTTATCTAATGAATTAAAAGGCTGAAAGCTCTGTAAGTTGATCAAGAAATACAATTCAAAACTGGAAAAAAGACTTGGTGGTTGTTGATTTTTTTCTGTTTTTGCAGGGGATGCAAAGTCAGTTCTCAGCAAATACACAGGGACTCACAATTATCAGTAAATATAATTAGAAAGAATTTAACACTCTCTTCTGACATCCATTTGCACTGAGTCCACATGTGTTATACATACATACATGCAGGAATAACATTCACACACATGAAATATAATAAATATATTATTAAAAAATAAAATGTGGTTTTGGCCAAACATCTACCCCCAATCCCAGCAGATTCCATCTCCTTAGATATAGAACACACCAGTCAGAAGAACAGAGACCCTCTACTCCAACAAAAGCCAAACAAGTTGCCAAGAGTCAAGCTCCCAAATTTGGCAGAGATACCCTACTGGTTAAGAGTGCAAGCCAATGACTAGAAATCCAGATTTAAAAAACCTGAAGACAAAAGAGGAAACAGAAAAGCAAGGGGAAAAGATACCCACCCAAGAAAGAAAAATTCAGAAATAAATGCATAGACCTACAATCATTCCAAAATCAGTTGCTGAGACACCAGTACAAAAATACAATCACCCATAAGTGCGTGGTTTTATTTCTGGGTCTTCAGTTCTATTCCATTTATTAACATGTCTGTTTCTGTACCAATACCATGCAGTTTTTAATCACTATTGCTCTGTAGTAGAGCTTGAGGTCAGGGATGGCGATTTCCCCCAGCCATTCTTTTATCGTTAAGTATCATTTTTGTTATTCTGGGGTTTTTGCCTTTCCAGATAAATTTGAGAATTTCTCTTTCCATGTCTTTGAAGAATTGTGTTGGGATTTTGATGGGGATTACATTGAATCTGTAGATTGCCTTTGGTAGGATGCCCATTTTTACTGTTAATTCTGCCAATCCATGAGCATGAGAGATCTCTCCATTTTCTGATATCTTCTTCAGTTTCTTTCTTGAGAAACTTGAAGTTATTGTCATACAGATCTTTGACTTGTTTGGTTAGACTTACCCCAAGGTATTTTATATTTTTTGTGCCTATTGTGAAGGGAGTTGTTCCCCCAATTTCTTTGTCAGCCTGTTTATTATTTGTAAAAAGGAAGGCTACTGATTTATTTGAGTTAATTTTATATCCAGCTAAGTTGATATGCAACTTAGCAAAGGGAAGTTCTCTGGTAGAGTTTGAGGGTCACTTATGAACACTATCATATCATCTGCAAAGAGTGATACTTTTATTTCTTCTTTGACAATTTGTATCCCCTTGATCTCTTTTTGTTGTCTTATTGTTCTAGCTATTGCATAGCACTTTGAGTACTATATTGAATAGATATGGGGAAAGTGAGCATCCTTGTCTTGTCCCCAATTTTAGTGAGATTGCTTCAAGTATCTCTCCATTTAATTTGATACTGGCTGTGTATTGCTTTTATTATGTTTAGGTATGGGCCTTGAATTCCTGATCTCTCTAATACTTTTAACACCAAGGGGTGTTGTAATTTGTCAAGTGCTTTTTCTATATTTAAGGAGATGATCATGTGATTTTTTTTGTTTGAGTTTGCTTATATAATGGATTACGTTAATGAATTTTCATATATTGAACCAACCTTGCATTGCTGGGATGAAGCCTACTTGATCATGGTGAATGATTGTTTTGATGTGTTCTTGGATTCTGTTTGAAAGAATTTTATTGAGTATTTTTGCATCGATATTTATAAGCAAGATTGATCTGAAGTTCTCTTTTTTGGTTGAGTCCTTGTGTGGTTTAAGTATCAGAGTAATTGTGGCTTTATAGAATGAATCAGATAGTGCTCCTTCTGTTTCAATTTTATGGAATAGTTTGATGAATGACGGAAGAATCTAATAGAAGATAAAGTGGGAAATAGTCTTGAGCTCATTGGCACAGGGGGAAATTTCCTAAACAGAACTCAAATGGCTCATGCTCTAAGATCAAGAATTGATTAATGGGACCTCATGAAACTGGAAAGATTCAGTAAGGCAAAAGACATAGCCAATGAGACAAATCAGCAACCTACAGATTGGGGAAAAATCTTCACTAACCCCACATCTGATAGAGGACTAATATCCAAAATATATAAAGAACTCAGAAGGAACTACAAAAAAAATTTAAAAAATGTGTTATAGAACTAATCTGAGAATTTACAACAAAGGAATCTCAAAGGTCTGAGCAGCACCTAAAGAAATGTTCAAAGTCCTTAGTGATCAGAGAAATGCAAATCAAAACGTCCCTGAGATTCCACCTTACACCAACCAGAATGGCTATGATCAAAACCTCAGGCAACAGCACATGTTGACTAGGATGTGGAGAACGAGTAACACTCCTCCATTACTGCTGGGATTGCAAACTGGTACAATCATTCTGGAAATCAAGCTAGAGGTTCCTCAGAAGATTGGAAATAGATCTACCTGAAGACCCAGCAACACCACTCTTGAGAATATACACAAAAGATGCCCCACCATGACACAAAAGCACATGTTCCACTATGTTCATAGCAGAGTTTATTGAGATTGCCAGAAGCTAGAAACAACCCAGATGTCTCAGGACAGAAGGATGGATACAGAAAACGTGATTCATTTACACAATGAAATACTACTCAGATATTAAGAATGAGGACATCCTGAGTTTTACAGGCAAATGAATGGAAATAGAAAATATCATCCTGAGTGAGCTACCTCAGACCCAAAAGGACATACATGGTATGTACTCACTAATAAGTGGATATTAGCCAATAAAAAAGTACAGAATACACAAGATACAGTCCACAGAACTCAAAAAGGTCAACAAGCTGAAGGGCCCAAGTGAGGACATCTCCCATTTGGGAGGGAGAAGAAAGCAATCACAAGTTGGGAGGGAGGAAGGGACCAGAGAAGGAAAGTGGGTGGGGATGGGGAGAAGAGGGGAATCTGATCTGGTATTGTGTGAGGGAAAAGGACTGAAGTCCTAAAGGCCAGCAGAAAGAATGGAAACAGGTAAACTCGGGAGGTAGGAGGTTAGGGGGACCATCCAGGATGCACCAGAGACATGGGAGGTGAGAGACTCTTAAGATTCAAAGGGAGGGACTTTAGATGAAATGCCTGACAGTAGGGAGAGTGAAGTTATAGAGTCTTCCTCCAACAGGAGGATAAAGCTTTAGATGAGAAAGGGGAATGTCCATTCCACAGTCTGACCCATAATTGTTCCTGTCTGAAAGAACCACAGGGATGGAAATGGAGAGGAACCTAAGGAAAAGGAAGTCCAGTGACAGGTCCAAAGTGAGATACAGCTCAAGGAGATGTCCCAAGGCCTGACACTATCACTGAGGCTATGGAACACTCATAAGAAGGGGTCTGTTATGATTGCCCTCCAAAAGACCCAACAAGCAGCTGAAAGAGGCAGATGCAGATATGTACACCCAACCAGTGAACACAAGCTGATGACCCCTGTGGTTGAATTAGGGAAATCTGGAAGAAGCTGAGGAGGATGGCAATACTGGAATATAAATTAATTAAAAAATGTTATAAGTACAGGGGAATAAAGAATACAATCACCAACAGCAGTACAATATGTTACCAACATAGCACAATTATCCTACAGCATCAAGACCTGAATATTCCAATACATATGAACCACAAGAAAATGATCTTAAAACTAACTTTATAAATATTGTAGGGCCTTAAAAAAGAAATTTAAAAATCCATTAAAGACATTGAGGAAAACAAACAAACAAAAAAAGGTTGAGGACCTCAATAAATCCTTTAAAAATTGCCAAGAAAGACAATAAAAAAGCAAACTGGTAAAGGAAACAACTCAAGACCAAAAATGGAAATAGAAGCAATACAGAAAAAAACAATCTGAGTGAATTCTGGAAATGGAAAACCTAGGTAAGTGAATAGGAACTATAGAATATGAGGTATGGAAGCAAGAATCTCAGAAGTAGATGGCAGAAAATAATCAAAATCAGGGTTGGAAACAATAAAATAGAAACAAAGAGAACAGTACATGAACCAATTAAACAAAAAAGCTGCTTCTTTGAGAAAGTGAGCAAGATAGACAAATTTTATCCAAACTAACTAAAAGGCTGAGGCAGAATATCCAAGTTAAGTAAATCAGAAATTAAAAGGAGAACATAACAATAGGCACTTGGGAAATTCAAAGAATCATTAGCTCTTACTTTAAAAATATGTGCACCATCTCACTAAATGCTGAAAAAGTCTTCAACAAAGTACAAAACCTCTTTATGTTAAAAGTCTTGGAAAGATCAGGAATTCGAGGCCCATACCTAAACATAATTAAAGCAATATACAGCAAACCAACAACTAACATCAAACTACAGAGAGAATCTTGAAGCAATGCCACTAAAATCAGGGACAAGACAAGGCTGCCTAACTCTCTCCCTATTTATTCAATATAATACTCAAAGTTCTAATTAGAGCAATTAGACAACAAAAGGAAGTCAAATGGAGACAAATTGGAAAGGAAGATGTCAAGGTATCATTATTTGCAAATGGTATGATAGTATGCATAAACAACAAAAAAATTCTACCAGTGAACTCCTACAGCTGATAAACAACTTCAGCAAAGTGGCTGGATATAAAATTGACTCAAACAAATCAGTAGCCTTTCTCTACACACAGGGTAAACAGGCTAAGAAAGGAAACAACAGGCTTCACAATAGTCACAAATAATATAAAGTATCTTGGCATAGCTCTAACCAAACAGTTGAAAGACATCAGTGACAAGAACTTCACGTCTCTAAAGAAAGAAATTGAAGAAGACCTCAGAAGATGGAAAGATTTCCCATTCTCATGGATCTATAGAATTAACATAGTAAAAATGGCCACCTTAACAAAAGGAATATACAGATTCAAGGCAATGTTCATCAAAATTCCAACTCAATTCTGTTTTTCTTGTTTTTGTTTGTTTGTTTGTTTGTTTGTTTGTTTTGCTTTGGTTTGGTTTTTTCCTTTCTTTTTGGAGACAGAGTTTGTCTATATAGCCCTGGCTGTCCTGGATCTCACTCTGTAGACTAGGCTGGCCTCAAACTCAAATATCCACCTGCCTCTTCCTCCCAAGTGCTGGGATTAAAGTCACATGCCACCACTGCCTGGCTCCAACTCAATTGTTTACAGCGAAGAAATAGTAATTCTCAACTTCATCTGGAACAACAAAAAACCCAGGATAGTCAAAACAATTCACAACAAAAAAAGAACTTCTGGGGGAGTCACCATCTCTGACCTCAAGCTGTACTACAGAGCAATAGTGATAAAAAACCTCATGGTACTGGTACAGAGATAGATAGGAAGATTAATGAAATACAATTGAAGACACAGAAATAATCCCCCAAACCTAGGTTCTTGATCTTTGACAAAGAAACCAAACCATCCAGTGAGAAAAGGACAGCATTTTCAACAAATGGTGGTAATCTAACTGATGGTCTGCACATAGAAGAATGCAAATGACCCATTCTTATCTCTTTGTACAAAGCTCAAGTCTAAATAGATCAAAGACCTCTGCATAAAACCAGACATAATGAATGAATTTAATAGAAGAGAAAGTGTGAAAGAGCTTTAAACACACTGGCATAGGAGTTAAATTTCCTGAACAGAGCAACAATGGCTCAGGTTCTAAGATCAACTATTGGCAAATGGGACTTCATGAAACTGAAAACCTACTGCAAAGCAAAGGACACTGTCAATAAGTCAAAATGGCAATCTGTAGATTGGGAAAAGATATTTACTCCTCTACATCCAATAGAGAGCTAATATCCAAAATATACAAAGAACTCAAGAAGTTAGACTACAGAAAACCATATAACCCAATTTAAAAAAAAAAAATGTGGTGAAGAACTAAACAAAGAATTCTCAACTGAAGAATCTTGAATGGCTACAAAGCACCTAAGGAAATATTCAACTTCCTTAGTCATCAGAGAAATGAAAACCAAAATGACCTTAAGATTCCACCTTATATCAATCAGAATGACTAAACGCAAAAATTCAGGCAACAGAAAATTCTGGCAATGATGTGGAGAAAAAGGAACACTCCTCGATTTCTGGTGGGATTGCAAGCTGGTACAACCACTCTGGAAATCAGTCTGGAGGTTGCTCAGAAAATTGGAAATAGCTCTACCTGAAGATACAGCTATACCACTCCTGGGCATATACCCAAAAGATTTTCCAACTTATATAAAGGACATGTGCTCCACTACGTTCATAGCAGCCTTGTTTATAATAGCCAGAAGCTAGGAACAACCCAGATGTTTCTCAATGGAAGGATGAATATGAAAATATGATACATTTACACAATGGAATATTACTTAGCTATTAAAAATGTTAACTTCACAAACTTTGTAGGCAAATGGCTGGAACTACAAAATATCATCTTGCATGAGGTAACCCAGTCCCAAAATGGTACATACATGGTACGTACTCACTGATAAGTGGATATTAGCCCAAAAGCTCAGAATATCCACGATACAACTCTCAGACCATGTGAACTTTAACAAGAAAGAAGGTCAACGTGTGGATGGTTCAAACCCACTCAGAAGGGGGAACAAAATAATCATGAGAGGCAGAGGAAGAGAGGGAACTGTGTTGGAAAGAGGAGGCAGAGAAAAAATGGGGGGGCAGGTATGGGAAGAGACAGGAGAAAAGTCCTGATGTCTAGGAGAATGAATAGAAATGAGTAGCAGTGGGGGGTGGGGTGAGAAACTTGGGGAACCACTAGAAAGTACCAGATACCAAGGGTTTGAGAGGCTACCAGGACCTAATAGGTTTGACATTACCCAAAATACTCAACAGCAGGGAGATAGACCGTGAAGAGACCACCTCCAGTAGACAGATATGACCCCCGGTGGAAGGATGGGCCACCCACCCATCTAAAAATTTTTAACCTAGAATTGTTCCTGTCTAAAGAAAATGCAGGGATAAAACTGGAGCAGAAGCTGAAGGAAAGTCCATCCACAGACCACCTCCCCCCAAGTGGTGCGATCCATTCTATCTACAGACAATAAACCCCCAAACTATTGCTGATGCCAACATGTGCTTGCAGACAGAAGCCTCGTATGGCTATCATCTGAGAGGCTCTGCCAGCACCTGACTTAGACAGACACAGATACTCACATCCAAACATTGGACTGAGACCTGAGACCCCAATAGAAGTCTTAGGAGAAGGGCTGAGGGAGCTGAAGGGGATTTCAACCCCACAGGAAGAACAACAGTATCAATTAACTGGACCCCTCAGAGCTCCCAAGGTCTAAACCAACCAAAGACTATGCATGGGTCACTCCATGGCTTCTGCTAAGTATATAACAGAATCCTGCCTCATTTAGCATCAATTGGAGGTGAGGCGTTTGGTCTTGTGGATGTTTGATGACCCAGAGAATGGTGATGAAAGAGGGGTGAGAAAGGAGTGGATGGGTAGGTGGGGAAGCATCCTCTTTTAAGCAAAGGTGATGGAGGTAGGATGGGCGGTTCATGGAGAGGAGATGGGGAAGAAGCATAACATTTGAAATGTAAACAAACAAATTAATTAATTTAAAAAACATGTACACCAAAATTTGAAAAAGCTAAAAGAAATGAACAATTTCTCAATAGATACCACTTACCAAAGTTAAATCCAGATCTGGTAAATAATTTAAATAGGGACTACAAACTCTAAGTAAATAAAAGAAATTTTTAAAAGTGTTCCAACCAAAGAAGCTGAGGAATAGGGTAACCCCTTAGGAAGACCAGTAATCTCAACTTATCTGTACCCTGAGATCTCTCAGACACTGAGCCACCAACTAAGCAGCATACACTAGCTGACATGAGGCCCTTGACACATATACAGCAGAGGACTCCCTGGTCTGGCCTCAGAGAGAGAAGAGGCACCTAACCCTCAAGTGACTTGAGGCCCCATAGAGTAAGGAGGTCTGGTGGGGTACAGGGTACATCCTCTTTGAGATACAGAAGAAGAAATGGGATAAGGAACTGTCAGAGGGTAGACCAGAAGCGGGATAACAACTGGAGTATATAAAAAAAAAAAAAAGATTAAAGAACAACAACAACAAAAATAAGTCTTCCAACCAAAATAAAAACAAAAAATAAAAATAAATAAATAAAACAAAACAAAAACAACATCAGAAAACATAAAACAGGGCCAGATGGTTTCAGCACTAAATTCTTCTAGACTTTCAAAAAAAGAGCAAATACCAGTACTCTTCAAATTATTCCACATAAGAGAAACAGAAGTAACATTCCTAAATTCATTTCATGAGACCAAAGTCACCCTGACACCTAAGCCACACAAATACTTGACAGGAAAGATAATTTCAGATCAATTTCTCTATAAAATACTCTCAAACCACATCCAAGAACACATCAAAAAGTCATACACCATGAATTGTATGCTTCATCCAAGAGATGCAAGGATGTATCAAAATAGAAAAATCTGTCAATGTAATCAACCATAGCGGGAAAAAAACTGGAAAAAAAAATCCACACACACACAATCATCTCATAAAATGCCCAAATCGAGCCTTTGACAAAATCCAACACCCATTCATGCTAAGTCTTGGAGAGATCATGGATACAAGGCATATACCTAAATATCTGAAAGGCACTATACAGCAAGCCAATAACAAACATCACATTAGATGAAGAGAAACTTAAATCAGGGACAAGACAAGGCTGGCCACTCTCTCCATCAATTCTACGTATACTTGAAGTTTTGCTAGACCAGTAAGATAACTAAAGGAGATGAAGAGGATACAAATTATAAAGGAAGAAGCCAGTTATCACTATTTGTAAATGAGATAATAGTGTACATAAGCAGCCCAAAATTCTACTAGGAAAATTCTAGAGTTGATAAACACTACTGTAGCCAGACACAAAAATTATCCTAAAAATTCTTCAGTATCCCTACTAGACACAAATTATAAATGTGCTAACAATAAATCAGGGGAATTAGACCCTTTGCAATAGCCATGAATAATACAAAATATCTTGGTGTAACTCTAACCAAGCAGTTGGAAGACCTGTATGACATACCTTCAAATATGACATAACCTTAAGTCTTTAAAGACGGAAACTGAAGAAGATATCAGACTAAGAAATGATCTCCCATGCTCATGAATCATTAGGATTAAGATAGTAAAAAAAAAAAAAAATGGTCATTTTACCTAAAGCATTCTACAGATTCAACACAATCCTCATAAAAATTGCAACATAATTTTACAACCTTGAATCAACAATACTCAACTTCATATGGAAAAAAGACAGGATATCTTTTTTAAAACCCTGTACAATAAAAGATCAGGGTGTATCATCATCCTTGATTTCAAATTGTACCACAGAGGAACAGTAATAAAAGCTGCATGGTATTGACATAAAAACAGGCAGGTTGATCAATGGAATTGATTAGCAGACTAAGGAGTAAATCCACACACCTATGAACACTTGATTTTTTACAAAGAAGACAAAATTAGACAATAGGGGAAAAAAGAAAGCATCTTCAACAAATGGTGCTGGTCTAGTGAGATGTATGCATTTAGTAGAATGCAAATAGGTCCATAACTGTCACCAAGTCAACAAAACTCAAGTCTAAATGGATCATACATAACATAGATTCACTAAATCTGATAGAACAGAAAGTGAGGTATAACCTTGAATGCACTAGCCCACAAGACAACTTCCTGATCAGCACACCAATTGAAGAGGCACTAAAGCCAACAATTAATAAATAAGACCTCATGAGACTGAAATTTTTACGTTAAGGCAAAAGACACTGTCAATTGTCAATAGGACAAAATGGCAGCCTACAAAGTTGGAAAAGATTTTTAGCAAATCTGCATCTGCTAGAAGACTAATATCCAAAGTATATAACAAATTTAAAAATCAAGACATCAATAAACTAAATAATCCAATTAAAATGGAGTACAGATATAAATGGAGAATTCTCAGCAGAAGAATCTAATGGCTGAGAAGCATTTAAAGAAATGTTTGACATTCTTCCTTAGGCATCAAGGAAATGTTAATCAAAATGACTCTGAGATTCCGTCATTACAATGGATAAGATTAAACCCATTACAATGGATAAGATTTAAAAAACTCAAGTAACAGGGCATTCTGGAGAGGATGTTGAGCAGGAGGAACACTCCTCCATTGTTTGTGGGAGCTTAAATTTGTACAATCACTTAGGAAATAAATTTGACAATTTCTCAGAAAATTGACCTACCTCAAGATCTAGCTATATCATTTCTGGGCATATGCCCAAAATATACCCCACTATACCATAAAGACACATTCTCTATTCTGTTCACAGCAGCATTATTAATAATAGCCAGACACTGAAAACAACCTAGATATCACCCAAACAATGAATATGAAAATATGGTACATTTACACAAGGAAATATCACTCAATGATATCATGAATTTTCCAGCATATGTAAAATAAATCATCCTGAGTGAGGTAACCCAGACCTAGAAAGACCAAAATTGTATATATTTATTAATAGGTGAATATCTGCCACAAAGAAAAGAATAACAATGCTATAGTCCACAGAACCAAAGAAGCTAAGTAAGAAGAAGGATGCAAAGGGAGATGCATGAATTTCACTGAGAAGGGAAAACAGAATAGATATTGTGGGTGGATGAGGAGAAAGCGCTGTAAGAGTTTGGGGATAGGAATGGGAACAGGGAGGATCAGATGTGAGGAGGATGAAGGAAGAAAGTAATGGAAGATATAACTAGAATTAAGTAGCATCTCTGGAATGAACTGTAAGCCTAAATCTATGGAAACTTGCAGGAACCTATGAGAGTGACCCTAGCTAAGACTCCTAGCAATGAAGGATATGGAGCCTGAATTGGCCATCTCCTGTAACTAGGTGAGACTTCCAGTGGAGGGACTTGGACATTAACCCAGCCATAAAATATTCAACCTATAGTTTCTCCTGCCTACAAGATATGCTTGAGTAAAGGGGTTGCATAAATCGTGGCAATGGTCAACAATGGTCAACTGGTCCAGCTTAAGATCCATGCCATGAGAAAAAGAATACTCCAACACTGTCCAGAGGGTCAGGAACCAGAGACTAGAAAATCCAGAGACCCATAATAAAAACCAAACATGAATGGGAAAAAGTCAATAAAATGAAACCTAATGGTATTCTGCCATACTCATAGATTGACATCTATCCCAATTGTCCTCAGAGAGGCTTCATCCAGCAAATAATGGAAACAGTTGCAGAGCCCCATAGCAAAACATCAAGCATAGCTTGGTGGAATCTTGTGGAAGAGGTGGAGTAAAGAATATAGGAGCCAGAGGTATCAAGGTACCAATGCAAAAACCCACAGAATTAATTAACTTACGCCCATAAGGGCTCACAGAGACTGAACTGCCAACCAGGATTTGAATGAGACTGGCCTAGGCTCTCTGCACATGTTACAGTTGTGTAGCTTGGCCTTCTTTTGGGACTCCTAACAAAGGGAGTAGGGGCCACCTCTGACTATATTGCCTACCTTTGGTTCCCTTTCTCCCTACTCGGTTGCCTTGTCTAGTTTTCATAGAGGTGCCCAGTTTTACTGCAATTTAATATGCCATGGTTGATTGATATCAATTGATGCTGGCCCTTTTCTAAAGAGAGATAGTTGAATGAGGAGCTAGGGAAGCTGCTGAGGGACTGGAAAGAGAGGAGAGAGGGGAAACTGCTGTACTGATGCAAAATAAATAAAATAAAATTTTAAAAATGAAATGAAATTCATATTACTCCTAAGGCATTTGAAATGTCTCATGGGAAGGTTGATAAAATAAGCACAAAGAAACGAAGTCAGAACCTGCTAATAGATCTAGTCCAGAACTTGTGAGCCTGTATCTGTTACTCTATTTTGGAAATTTTGTGCAGCCAGTTCAACATCTACCAACCGTCTCCTGTGGATCTGAATAGGAAATTCTAAGAGGTCTTTTTCTAACAAGACCACTAGAGTCCAAAATCATCCATCTCTTCTGCTACTACTGAAACTCCCAGAAAGTCTCAAGAATTGCTAACAAGCACTGTATCATTGAATCCAAAGCAGTAACTTCTCCCAACTTCCAATCTTGGAGTTTCTTAAAACTCTGTGCCATTGGCTGAACATTGGCATAAACACAGCTTGAGTATCTCAAGAGGGTAGATTTGAGATTTGAACCTTGCAAGGTAGAACAGAGAACATACATACACAATGGTATTGAGAGACTGAAGATGCAAGTTCACACTGCACTGTATTTCATGATCTCTTTCTTGGACATCCCTCATAAAATTTTAATGACAGGAGTCTCCTTATTGCACTAGATAGGAACATATGTTCCTGGGAGGAAAATGAATGGGAATTTGTGTGACACTTGAATAGAAACTCAGATCAGGGTGTCTGCTCAAGACAGTCATTTGAGGAGAAACACAGGTGTCAGTACAGCTCTGTACTAGTTGCAGCAGCTCCACTGTAAATGACAGTACTGAGAAAATGTATTTCTATGAAAGTGAATGAATTTAAAGCCATAATCTATTAACTGAACTGAAATTTACTCCTATATTGATTAAGATTAAAGAACAATCACGCATGCCAGGTGACTTGGCAAGAATCTTTCAAATATAATTACATTTCTACAGGTGTAACTAAGAATCAGTGGTCGGTGATGAATGGTTTGTCTCAACTATTCCAGACTTGGAAGTCTTTAGTTTTGTTGGACTTCACTTGGAAATGACAAGAGGAAGTCTCAGTATCACAAGGTAGAATGAACAAAAGTTGCTGTCAGATCTTCATCCAATTAGCATCAGCTGTAGAAAGGTGAGGGGTGACCCTGTCTGACAAAAGGTTAAGCTGACTTAAGAGTTTGTCAATAGGAACGACATTCTGGTCCTGTCTTCTTTCCTCCTTCACCCTTTTCATCAGGCAAGCGCCAAGCTTATCAGAAATGTCTGTGGTCAAAAGTATTCCTGATTTCACAGTTTTCGGGGATTTAGAAAAGTTGCACAGACTTTAGCAGATGAATATTACAAACCCAAAAAGCTATAATGTGAAACATTTTGAAGGTCATGCTAGAGATCAAAAGTTTCCAATGTCAGAGCATTTTGTATTTCAGAATTTTAGATTACAGATGTTCTCTCTGTAAAGGATAGCCTGAAATGAAAGCCGTATTTTCTTCAAAGATCCCATTATTCATTACCGGGGCACATAATGTCAATAAATAAAGTTATAAGCTACTGGTTGAAGATAGTTCATACCTCCAAAGATACCAGAAAGTTGTCATATAAATATATGTGTTGGCTGTCTCATCAGTCATTGAGCTACTAATTATTTCAAAACAACAACTAATAATTTTTGATTTTAAAAAAGTAGCTCTTTATCTCTACTTAATCATTTAAATAAAAATACATAAGAAAAAGTAAAAAGTCTGCAATATTCATTAGCTGTTCTTTCTTTTTGTACATTAACTAAATTAAACTTGGTCCTGGTAGACTTAGAAAAACTATGTCAAATACATAGAAATTCTAAGTTGAACATACATTAACATCAAACTACATGCACACAATCTCAACCAACTAAAGATGCCATTTATCCCAATGCAAAGACTCACTGGAACCATATCTTCAGAGTTAATTGGTATTGATTACTTAGCTATACATCTCAAGGACTTGACATGTAGTCAGAGATTGATTTTTTTTCTAACTGCTAAATGAACTCAGAAGTCCTTCTTGCCAACCCTAGCTCTCCTTAGCATATATAAAATCAAATAATCCTTTTCTAATTTCTTAAAAAAGATATTCCCTAGTTAGGTGTTTTCCTAAGCCAAGTCTGTAAGCATTTTGATTATATTATTAAATCATCTTTAGGTGTTGTTTATTTTGCATCTTTTCCAAGGCAACAATCCTTCTCGATGTTTTTGCTTTACTTCTGCAGACACACATCACTGAAGAGATTATGAGAATGTCTTGCATCATTTTTCACCTGTGGTGTGTCTGTGGTTTGGTGGCAAACTACATGTGACTACTAGAAATGAAAGAAATTCATCCATTCTTCAATAAACACTAAATGAGTCTCCCATGCTATCCTGTGCTGGGGAATGGATACTTGTAGGTCCACACAATTTCTGTCTTGAGGATATCCTTGCTGAGTGCTTGACAAGGAGGCAGACAATGAGCGGAGTAGGAACATTGCCAGAATAAAAGCTAGGAAACAATATTAACGGAGCACTTCAACTTTTATTCCCACTGTGGATCAAGAGCTTTCCCCTTCACTGTTAAAATAATGCATCCATTACTGCATCTATAGCTGTTCCAAAGTAGATGTGATTTTTGGAGTATATAAATGCATCTGTCTAAATATAGTATTACAAAGAACTTTTTATGAGTATTTTTAAGGGCAATAAAGGAAGAGAACAAACTGACCTTTCTCACAAATCTGAAACATCTGGAAAAATAAAGAACACAGGAAAGAAAAGCTACAAATACTATAACTACACTGAAATAAATTGTTTAAAAGTGATCTCAAAGTAGGCTTGTTCAAATAGTTCAAAATTGTCTCCTAATGAGTATCCGGCTACAAACTTCACAAAATAAAAATGGGAAAGTCAAACAGCTCTGTATTTAAAAAAAAAATAATACCATGATTGAAGGAATTGGAACTGAGCAAGATTCCAGGACTGAACATGTCAGAATCTTGAACAGGAAGTAAATACATCCTCTATGCATGGGAAATCATCAAACTAGTGAGCCCTGTAGGAAGTGAATATATCATCTGTGCAAGGAAAAGCTTCAAGGGGGAAAGTCTTCATGCAAGTAGATTCATCATTAATAAATGGAAAAGTTTCAAAGTGGTCAGCCCTCTGCTCCCTGGAATTGATACATTTTCTGAACATAAAAAAAAAAAAATCTTCAGAGTAATGAGTCCCAGTCTAAGGCAAGCATGAAGCATAGAGAATATTGAAGTAGAAGAAAATGCCATCTGAGACATGATGTTCTTCAAGGTTAGTGTAAGATTAGCTCAAACAGAATGAGTAGCTATCGACAAAAATACAATATAAAATAACAATAACAGTTAACAATTAGAGACAAATTTTGGAGATCAAAGTCGACCTGCTCTAGTTGTGCACTGTGTTATCTAGACAGATATTTAAGCTTTTCTCTGCCTAAATTAACTTATCTGGGAACAGAACAACAAAGCCTCCATCTCATATTTGTAATAAGGAAAGAAGGATGTTGTACACAAAGTACCTAGTTAGGTGCCTGGCACACAGTTCCGGACTCAGTCTATTACTGTTACTATACTTGTATCTTAGAAAGTCGGTGTGTTGATAGTACAAGTTGAGTCATAAACATTTTTGTACCATCACATTACTCTGAAAATCTGAAAATGCAGATAATGTCATAAATGAATTTTTGAAAGTAAGCCACATATAATGAAGCATCTAATACTGGTGTTATGTATGTAGTCTGTCCATTCTCAGGACAGAAAATCCAAACAAACACAGCAGTGATAGATGATAGGTTGATAGAGAAACAGAATGATGATAGGATAGTTCATGAATGGATAGATGGATGGATAAGATGATTATGCATAGGCTATTAAATAATGGTTGAGAGAGATGATAGACCAGATGGACAATATGTAGATGATTCATAGATAATAGATGATGAATATATTATGGAAAAGTATATAATACATGGAATAATAGGCATACATGTTAGAATTGGATGCACAGATGAACAAATACATAGGTGGATGATAGATAGATAGATAGATAGATAGATAGATAGATAGATAGATAGAATAATGAACAAATAGATTGATGTTTGAGATCATAGATGAACAAAAGAAAGAAAATTACAGATAAATAAGAGATAGATAGATAGATAGATAGATAGATAGATAGATAGATAGATAGACAGACTGATCATGGAAATTTTGATGGGTAGGTGGTTCATTGCTGTTCAAGATGATAATTATATAATTATTTGCAGATGACAGATAGTAGATAAGAGCTGGTATAGTGGATGGATGGAAGTCTGTGATTGAGAGAAAGACTAGATAGATTGTAGAAAGAAGATAAATATGTGATACATGAATGATAAAAAATAGATGATAGACAGATCAGTAGATAGAACCAAAAAATCTAGATTTAATGTTCGTTTTGCTAGTGGAAGAGAACAGAATATTGTACTGTGGAAACTTACTAAACAAATAAAGCTGATTAAAAAGCCATACAGAGCATGATCTTATTAAAAGAAAAGTCAAAACCAGACTGTTTAGAGCTACATAAATTATTTGTGACTATACATTTGTTTTTGCTCATAAAAATATCTGGCAAGAATCTAGGGTCTTAAACATATATGGCATGCACATGGTGTGCATTTATGTATGTTATAAAATGGACATGCATACATTATAAAATGTACACACAGATTGTAATGAACCCTGAAACCATAGTGAAAACAACTAGAGGCTATGGCTATATCTCAGTGGTGAAGTACTTACCATGCACAGAGCCCTGAGTTTAACCCTGGACCAGCAGAAAGGAAGGGAGGAGAAAGAGAATAGCACAACTGTGTACCGAAGAGCTGGACCTTACATCTATTTCCCTGGAATTCCCCTGGGCACAGCATGTTCTGTCTCTTCTCAAATCATTAGAGAACCTTAATCTTCACAGCTCCACGGACACAGACACAAGTCTCTATCTGGGACTCTCTGGCCAAGTGTCTACAAAGCAGAAGTGTTCCAAACACTTCAAGTTATTTCGTTATCTAAATGCCATTAGTCTCTTTCTTCACATGGAGACTTAAGTTGAAAATACAGCCTAATTTCTGCTCCTCTCTTCTTTGCTCTCCACATGCAGTCAGATCATTTGCACGATTATAGATGCAGTTAAGTTGTGTCAGCAGTTTCCTTTATGCAGCCTGTTCGCAAATGTTTATAAAACTAGTTTTTGTGAAGGAAAAGTATGTTTTAAGCTGAAACACAGCAAGTAAAAAAAAAATTCCATCACTTGAGAGCAATTTCCTTTATCTACCTTGCAAAAATGTGCTGTGAATATATAAAAAAATACTGGCTAATTTAAGGTATATGACAAGGTGCTATAAAAAATGAGATCAGAGGGACATGTTAAAAGGAAGAGGACTCCAAGGAAAATTTCTTTGAGATGTGGAATTTAATGATGTGTGTGTGTGTGTGTGTGTGTGTGTGTGTGTAGATACTGAATTTAATGGCATATGCAGATAAAAATCGAATACCTTTTTATTCTACACAAAGACGTTTGTGTCATAACTTAAATAAGAGAAAACTAATTGAGGCCAGTATGAGAACTGTTGAAAAACTGGCAATGTGGCCTAATGTCTGTTCACAAGCTTTCATTACATACAAAGAGAAAACTCCAAACAAAATCTCAATACCACATATATTTTTTAGCCTTGTGTTCATTACAACTCTGCATATCTACTCAGAAATGAGTATATATATATGCAATTTTATATCCCCAATTAGTTTAAAGGCAAAAGGCTATAGGAATTAGATCTTCAAGGCAATATCATCTGAATCTCTGAGAAGTCTGTAAGTACAACTATAAATAAGTAATGCATACACTATGAATTGAGAATCTGAAAGAAAACATATTTTTTAAAAGTTTTTGGGCTACTGAGGGCTTTGTACATGATAGGCGAGTTTTCTGAGTCTGGACTACAACCACAGACAGCTTTAAAACTTTTATTTATTTGTTTACTTGTTTAATTCTTGTGGCACATGTTCAAATGTGTAGCTGGGTATCTGTGTCTCTCTATGTGTGTTAAGGACACAGGTTCACACTGTGTATCATTCCTTAGGAGCCTCGCACCTTATGTCTTTAGACTGAGTTTCTCTGGAACCTGAAGTTTAAGCAAGATGGACAGTGGATTATTTTCTGTTTCCCCAGTGCTAGGATTTCAAGTCTGCACTATCATGCAGTTCTGGTGATTGGACTGAGTCATTAAGTTTGTATAATAAGCATTTTACCCCCCACCCCTGAGTCATCTCTCCTTTGTCTAGTTTTATTTTTGAAACAGAGACTCATTAAATCACACAAGCTAGCCTTGAACATGTTCTGTCATCCACGTGCTCCTGCCTTGGGATCCTTAGAAGTTAGAGTTATAAGCATGCATCTCCAGGCCTGGCTCACTTGAATCTTTAAGGTCACTGTGATCTGTGACTGCAGAAGTAAATCTCATGGCACTGCATGGACTATGCTCACCATGATGCAGCTGTGACAACAATGACATCAAAGCACAGACATTCTGTAGAAAGAGAAAATGCAAGACTTCACCCCCTGACTCCAGCCAGAACAGCTCAAGTTGAGCTTCTAAACCACAGAGGGGACATTGACAATGACATGTGATACTTTAGGTCATAAAATTTGTAGTGATTGGTTACCCCATAAATAAAATACAAGTACAGATACTAATTAAATGAGATTGGATCTAAGCAAATTCCTGAAGGTAAAGTATAAGAATATAGTTTAAGCTATGACCTGCAAAAGCGAATAAATGATAAATAAAACAAGGAAGGTGATGACCTGATGAATAAGACAGAAAAACATCCAAGTATATTCTATGCTAAAATGTGTGAGCCAGTAAAAGACAAGGAAACAAACTAGACCATGCTTTCACAAAACAATAACTCTTAGAAATCAGAAAGGGAGTCTTATTTGTCGGTATAGATAATCCCTGACAGAAATGAAATACTCAGTTTTTAGTTATAGAAATATTCACTTTCTACTATACTCCTGATTTCTCTCGCAGAGAGAATAAGCTCAGAGTGGAAATCATTTCAAAAGAGCACCATCAAAAAGAATTTGAGTCAGAGACCTAAACAAGCCTGTGGCTCCTGGCCTGGATGATTTCTTGATTTGGGGGCATGATTCACATGGCACCCTTAGAAAGCTGAAGAGCAAGGCATTGCAGGGCACCAGCTGCTCCTGAGGTCTGTCGGGAAATGGATCTGCACATTACAGACCTATGAGGGTAAGGCAAGCAGGAGAAACAGATTTTAGTTATGGCTAAAAATGTTCTTGAGAGCTGAGAAAATGTAGCATTTGATTCTAAGAGGAGGGTTGGTCTCAGCAAGAACAGGTGTGATGTATTTGCTTTGTTTCCCTGCTTGAACAGGTCACCATTCTCAAAGTTCAGAGGAATCCTTATAATGGAGTGCATCAAGCTCTTAGAACACATTTAACTATGTTTCACACACACACACACACACACACACACACACACACACACACACACAAATTGTTATAGGCAGATGGAGAAACTGAACTAGAGATTAACAAATCCACCAGAGTGCCTGGGAACACATGTAAAGAGCCTGACGTGCGGACTCTCCAACTACAATACCAGCACACTAGTTCAGAGACAGAAGGAAGAAATGGCATTCATACAGAAGTTTGTGTCATTCTAGATAGAGGCCAGGTCTAACCTATGGATTACCGTCACTTTGCAGGTAAACAGTTGGCCCCAGATAAAAAAGTCAGTTCACTCAGCCAGGAATACCGCTTCTACAATCTGCTTCACTGTGCCAACTTGTGAAATTCTTGACCCCTTTTAATTCTACTTTTTCATTTTTAGCATAGAAATTTGGTCATTTCTACCTAGTAATTTCACTTACATATTTTAAAGGGTGATTCAAATTTTTGAAAACATCTTAAGCATCAAATATGCACAGTCCTCAACCTCATAAGCCAGTACTGTATATATGACCTTTGACAAAAGCGCTTATATTTCTCTAACTTATTCAAAAATTATGATTAAAACAATTGTATGAATTTGTAGTGGGAAATGGAAAGTTCTGGTATTTGCATGTGTTGAGTAATGATGAAATAATTGTATCAGTATAACTGATCTTTATCAGTTCCTTATGTTGAGCACAAATAAGCACTTCTTTAGTCATTTAGAGAACACACTGCTTTGCTGTTCAGTGTATATTCATCTTGCTCTTTAATAGACTGGGCCTTCTGTAACTTTTCATAGATTACCATTTTTGACCAAAAATTTTTAGAGAACTCCAGGTATAGAGGTATATAAAATTAGGATATAAGTCAAAGTCTGATAATAAATTTATTTTAAAACAATTCTGCAATACACACATAATCTTACAATTTCTTATAGGTGAAAGCAAATTTGTATACTAATGAGATGAATGGACTTGATCACCACAGTGAAATCAAAAGATAAACTATTTTGATGCTTAGACAGTAAGGAATATCAGTAAGGAGGTATGATAAGTCTTTCCATAATTAATTCTGTATCCATGAGAGCACAAAACTACATCATGCAGTAAAAGCACTGGAACTCACAACACAGTAGTCTTGAATCTGAAACAAGGTGTTTGGGCACATTCACTGGCACTGAGAGGTAAAAGGGTGTGCACAGCATGTGTGCACATAGCTGCGATTCAAAAGCGAAGCCGACATGAAGTCAGAAAGTACATAACATGAGAGTGCTGCCAGAAACAGCTTAGACTCACTATGTATTTCAATTTGAGTTAATGTTGGGGCTTTCATATAGTGAAACTGTTGCCACCAAATGCTTCACAGTCACCTGTGACTCGCAGTTTAAGAAGCTTAAACGTAGGCTACAGAACACAAACCTTCCCCCTAATTAGCTATAACAGTGCACCCAGGAACCAACCAACTCCCAAACACAACTCAGATTTTCAGGCATCTGCAAAACAATATTCTTCTTTCAAATTCAATGAGATCAAGATTTTCAGTTCCCATATATGACTCAAATCAAGTGATATTTGTCCATCTATTCTTGATATATTTCACTTGCCATGAAGTTTCCTGGGTCCATTCATGTTGCCACAGTGACAAGATTTAATTTGTTTTTTATAGGTTAATAGTAATATACTATGCCAATGTCTGTGTCAATATATATATATATGTGTATATATATATATATGTAAATAGTGAATGTGCATGCATGCACATATATAGTTTTCTTCATATATTAGTCTTTTATAGATATTTAGATCAATTCTTTACCCCATATATTTCAACTGGAATTACAAAAACATAAGTGAAGATGATTGACATCCTGATTCTAGTTGCTGTGGAGATGGATTCAGTAGTAGAATCTCTGGATAGCTTTTGTTTGTCTGTTTTTGAGGAGCCTTCATACTGCTGTCTGTAACAGCACTACTGATTTATACTCACACCAACTATGTCTGAGTTCACCTTTCTCCGCATTATTTGTTGTTTCTGCCTTCTAATAATACCACCATAACTAGGGTAAAGTGATCAGTCATTGTATGTTCTGATGATTAGTTATGCTTAGCATTTTTCATGACTCTAACTTGCTGACAAAAATAACTATATTTAGATATTTAGAAATTATGCAAGAAAACTTCAAGGGTTTATACAACTATGGCTTTACTACATTAGACACTAAGTTCTGTCTTCTAAGCTAGATAAAATAATCCCTGGCTTTTAGTTAAGGATAAGAAATATTCAGATCATGTCCCTGTTATGCTAGCCCAGTTTGTCTGTGAACACTGCATGCAGTGTCAGACACCAGGTATGGATATGATAAGTGAGTCATATCCGGGTGATGAAAGAAACAAAGAAAAAATAATACTATGAGGATTAAAGAAACAGAAAGACACTCAATTTGAAGGCAAGAGGTATGATCAAACTTTTTATAATCCGATGTACATTATGTGGGAGCCATTGGCCAGAGGTTTCCAGAGAATGAGAATCAGTAATTAAAAGTACACAGTAGTGAAACTTCAGGTTAATATGCTAATAACCATCCTAATGGTTTAAAAAATTAGCAAATTCTTTTTTTAATGATTTATTTATTCTTACTTTTTGTGCACTGCCTGCAGGTATGTATACAATGGTTTCAGATCCTCTGGATCTAGAGTCATAGATAGACATGAGCTGCCATGTGGGTGCTTGGAGTGAATGAATAATAAGAAAACAGGAAAACTATATAATCTCCTAAAAGGATGATTCAACTATGAAATAAATCATCATTATTGCACCACATTTCTACTTTTATTCTGAATTAGCCAAAAGATTATATCATTAATTAAAAAATATATGTCAAAGGAGATTATAGGGACAACCTTTCCTGACTACTTTCAGCTTCTACTGATGGGTTAAGAATGCAGAAATATTAGTTTCTTCCCCTATTGTCAAAGAGAAGGAAATTGACAAAGGCAAGTGACTTACCATTATTAGGTGAATCCAAAGATGAATGCAAAGTGACAAACAGTGACATTCTAGACTAACATGATGATGCTGGAAGTGATGAAATGAGTGCAGTCCTGACCATGAGTCTTTGTGTGACAATATCCCAAGTGGGTTTTCTCAGACTTGAGATTGATGGGTGAAATATATTTTTAAGGATAGGAGAAAATAAATATAGTATATATCCATTTAGTCATTTAATGGAAAGGAAGTCATTGTGTTGGATAAGAACTTTGACTGTCCTGTTCTACTAAAAGAAGACAAAAATGTGTTATCTTTCATCAACTTAAATTCGTAGGAATATAACTACTAAAAGTCTTCATGTAATGGGAAGAGAAAGGTGACATCTTTCTCTTAATGGATTACTTGTTATAAGTAGAAAATAAAATGCTGTAAAATTATGGAAAAATATGTACACCTTAAACAAAATTAAACTATCAAAACTGTTATAAAGTTCATAGAGCTCTATACTATGGGAATATAGTGCAAGAAGAATAGCTATGATATAGAGTATGGTCTCAAATGTAATATCAGTGTTTATAATATGGCTGTGCTCAGAGTATAGGTGTAACAGTTGAAAAACTATTCATGCTAAGGTTATGATCAATGTCCTTTTACAGGGTGTATACTTTCCGAAGCCAAAAATTATAGAAAGAAAAATTGAGTTTTACTGTGTCTAGTTACTATAAAATAAGTGACAGTTGAATTCTCAATCATAAGAAATATTTACATCACCCCTCCACCAAGGTTCAGGGAGCATCTCAAAAAAAAAAAAAAAGAGATAGAAAACCCATTAGAGCCTGAGAAAGAGGGGGACTGATATAGAATACTGTCCTCTAGGCAAGAGATAGCATGCCACTCAAACCCAAAATGGCTGTAATCTACACAAGATCTGCAAGAGATTGTGCACACCAAGATCTAGCTAAGGAGTGTGAAGGACCTCATGAGGCCTCCCAGCTCCCTTCTAACATATATGTAGTTCATGGCTGCTAGGGGAAGAAGAGATGATTGTTTCAGGGATACAACCAATGGAAAGGTGCCCATACTTCTGTAAATGATCCCCTCACCCATGTTTCTGACAGCAACCATAATACAACCCACTGGGACATAAAAATGTAGACATGAGAGTAGAAAGTAATCTGGCTAAGATACATAAGGAAATCAGCAGAAATGGAAGGAGGACCAGAGAGTGTGGATTGAGTATGAGTGAAGTATTTTGTATGTTTGTGTGAAAATGCCTTTGAGCAACCCTGTATACAAAGTATATATGCTAATAAAATCTAGGGGGAAACTGAATAAAGTTGTTTTCTCTAATCTATTTCTGCGGTCATATTTGTTACACAAACCATCAACATAGAAAACCTTTGGCTCATCAGTCCCAGATGTTAACACAGCAACACCTACGGTTTACCTGTAAAGAGAGAGAAAGATGTACTGCCTGAGGTTAGAACAGCGTATATGTTGGTTTCCAGAAGTGGCTCCTCTCTCTAAAGTCAGAGTCTGAACTTATGATGTCTAGGATCCTTTTGAATCTCTGGCACAAGAGGTTCTTACTTTCCACTTCTTTAACTGTTAATGGAAATGCACCATTGCTTTATTTTCTAGGCATGAATTACTAGAGAATCCATTAGAAGGAAGCCATCAGAACATGCCACCAGTCACAATTCCCACTGAGTAAACTACATTTAAATTCAGAACTGCTCAACATGTGTCCATAACTTCTCTGTGTTAGAAATAAAGTCCTTTGTGTGCCTCTGTGTGTGTACCTCTGTGTGTGTGCCACTGTGTATATATGCCTTTTTTGTGGGAGTGCCTCTGTATCATAAACTCTCTTACAAATGTGTCCATTATATTGAAATTAAGATGCACCCTAATACAGCAGAACACTTCTTAACTCAATTTTAACCATAAGGGACCACATTAGGTCATATGAATGGATCCCATTTTAACAAACTCAATTTTTTTTAAATCAAATCAAAATTTTTACTTATTCACACAGGGGTTATAAACACAAAAAGGCAGGATGTGGGGAAGGGGATGACATCAGAGTGTGGGTGTTCATGGGGAGTACAGATGTCTTTCAAGACAGGGTATCGGCTGGGTGAAGGTTCAGGGGACAGGTCACTATGACTCTGTCTATGATTCACTTGTCCTTATCTAAGTTGGCATTATCCACCAAAGCTACCTATTTACAAGGTCTAAAACTACTCAGGCTGGTAAATTGTCACAAAAGCTGCCTGTTTACAATAGCTTATAGCCATATGTTTCAGTGTTTATCCACAGAGACCCAAGACTTGGTGTTAGTATACATGTATGACAGGCCTATTGCTGATTTTAGGCCTATAGCTGATTTTAGGACTTCAGTGTATAAGCAGGACTGCCCCTGACATCTCTTCCCTTCTGTAAGTATAGAAGGGCTGTGGCAATTCTAATATTGCCAAGGCGGGGATAGAGGCCTGACCTCCAGTAATTGAAGGGGACTTTGCAATGACTCCGGTCCCCCTGTCATTGTCCAGTGAGGCATGAGAGCCATACCCATCCCGATGTCTTCTTCCTGGAGAGGGGATACTTTTGACATCAACCCCTATGCAGTCAGGCTTGTTCCTCAGGGAACCCAGAGAGAAATTTTTAACTTTTATTTATATTTCCTTGCAGTGCTTAGCCTCGCAGCCTAAGCAAGAATTCATATCGCCAGTCAGAGGGGGTTCTGGGTGGCCCCTCTCTGCTTGGTCTAGAGGTGGAAGTCCCCTCTAACAAACTCAATTTTAATTTGTCAATGTGAACAATATTCAATCCAGTAAGATGATCTTTTATTATTGGATATTTTATTTATTTACATTTCAAATGTCATCCCTTTTTCCGGTGGTGATTTCATCACCAAGGCAAGTACAGGGAGCTGAAGTGGTACCCCAGAACCCACATTACAAAGTTTGACATGTGGCAGTGTGAATCTGGTACAGTGTTGGCCACTTTAGTTAAATAAAGATATACACCATTAAAGTAGACTATTAGATAATTTTTAAGAAGAATTGCAAAGTTTGAAATAAAATATCTTGAAAATAAATATTGATATAGTAAATAATAAAAGTGGCATATTCTTGTATGACTTGAATAAAACTCAAAACTCTTATCACAGATTTAGAATAAGTCCACATCAAATTCGGAGTGGATTCTTCTTGCTGTCTTCCTTTTATGTCTAGAGAGTTGTTTGATAACAGAATTTTATCTTAAAAAATTAAGTCTGGCCATAATGCTGATTCCCCTTCTGTGTTAAGAATGTCATTCTAGGCTAACATTTGCTTCTTCATTCTTCTGCAGAGCTGGAAAACCTAAGATAAAGGCTGACAGTGAACAAATTCAAGCCACTTAACAGGTCAGGTGTCCATTTCATTCTGAACATACCAATAGCCAGGATTGCTTTGCTCCCAAGTTACATTCCTGTCAAAATATGGATTTATGTTAAGATATACATACTCGGCTTCACTGTGACATCTTGTATCCACTGTGTGCAAGGTCCTGTAAAGTAAATGTGGAAATACTCACATAGAGGACTACTCTGTAGCCTTGCTAAGGTTAACGGGCAGAAGTGGAGACTGTAGTCACCACCATGAGGTCAAGCTGCATGAACGCTTTTCAGCCCTGAGATTTCGTACATGAATATTATTATCAGAAATCACAATTTTAATTTTTTATTTTCAAGGCTTCTTTTTTTAACTTATGTATAAAAACAAAGACATAATAAGAACTTCATTTCTTTTAGTTTAGTAAGAACTTGTTTGGGCTTGTTTGCTCAATGAACAGGCAGCAGGTGATAATAGTCAATGTATTAAGCAGTATAATACGTTCCATGGAACAACTTTTTGTCATCTAACTATCTTTTGTGTTGTCTCACAGGACTTCTGCTAATCCCACTTCAGAATTCACCGCTGCCTGCATGAACTAAGATTGCAAGGCTTTTCATTTACAAAAGCCATAGGGATGGTCATAAGCCATAAGTCAAAAAGCTGCATTCACTTGACTTGCAAAGGAAGATTTTTGGTCAGAGGTATGCGTTGATTGACAGTTCCATTGTCCTGGGTCCCTTTTTTATTGGATATTTTCTTTATTTACATTTCAAATGTTATAACCTTCCCCCAAAACCTCCTATTCTATCCCCCTCCCCCTGCCTCCAAGAGGGTGTCCCCCCATCTACCCATCCACTCCTGCCTTCCCGCCCTGGCATTCTCCTACACTGGGGCATCGAGCCTGCACAGAACCAAGGGCCTCTCCTCCCATTGATGACTGACAAGGCCATTCTCTGCTACATACATGGCTGGAGCCATGGGTTGTTCCATGTGTATTCCTTGATTAGTGGTTTAGTCCCTGAGAGCTCTGGGGAATCTGATTGGTTGATATTGTTGTTCTTCCCATGAGGTTGCAAACCCCTTCGGCTTTTTGTGTCAATGAAAAGGCTGAAGAAGCGGCACCAACTGGCAAGTAGGGTTACAAATCCTTTTGTCTTGGGAATTGTAGCCAGTGTTAAATAAATGCAAGACCCCTAAAACAGGCAAGACAATTGTGTCCTATCTCAAATGGCAAGTAGATTCTTCATCTTCTTCAAGTGAACATCTTCCCTAACAACAAGCTCTTTGCTTCCATTATTGCTACTGCAACAGGCATGTGAATGCTTCTAGAAAATTAACCCATTTGTTTTAAGAGCATCATATGTAATCAAAAAATAATTATCTCAACAAGTTAGAAAATACAAAGAGAGAAAAGTCATTATGACTTTTGTGTGCGATACTCTAATTAAAAAACCTTTTTGAAGAAAAAACAGAATCTCCATGTTCCTCAAATAAAAATCATGTTTCAGACTTTGTGGAATGAGCTCTATTATCAGTCTAAGCATGTTCATTTCTACACACACATAAACACAAGCAAATGAAAAGATTATCTCAAAATTCCAAGTTATCTATGTTTTTCATTGATAAAATAAAACTCGGAAAAAACCTTATTTGAAGTGGAAAATGCAATACTAACAATGTTAATGACAATAATATCTATTTATTGAACATGAACTCTGTACCAAAAAATGGTTCAAAAGCATGAATCTGCTAACTGAGCCTTCTAGTTTCCAGAACAGTTCTGTGAAATGAGTACTATTTTATCCTGGACATTACGTACAGAATTATCTTTAAGGATGTTGTTCACTGGCTGGAGAGGTGGCTCAGTAGTAAAGAGAGTTCTTTGTTCTTGTACAGGATTCAAGTTCAGCTCCCACCACACATCAGTCAGCATACCACTGCCTGTAACGCCAGCTTTAGGCTATCTGAAACCCTCTCATGTCCTCTGGGTACAAGTATGTTCTCTTACACATACGTACACCCAGGTATACACACACAAAAATTAATAAATAGAAACATTTTTAAAGAATATTACACATATTTTTCAGAGATTTGCCTAAATACAATCTGTAGGCACAGCCTGAGTATGAATTCACAAAAGTTATAAGCATATAATGTTTGAATTTTCACTGCATACCTTCTAAAATATATTCTACATTCTCAGTATCTGTAGTTGTTGGTCAATAGGTTACAGCATTAAAAACTAACTTTACCATTAGCCTCTTCATGCCACTTATCATTCATTTTGATGGAAACAAATACACTAACAAAGAGGAGACCTTTGCACTTAGCAAATCAATGAGCCCCTGTGTCATTGCAAAGGGCATCATTTTAAGGTGAGTTCCTACACAGTTTTAACATCTGTGATAAGGATGGTGTTTATAAGCTTTGTCTTACTTCCTTCAGCACTGTTGGTTCCCTACCACCCAGTATATTTCTTTGTCTTCTAGCAGTTACACTGTAAACTTACATTTCCACAACTCTTACTTCCCAAGCTAATGGTGGCTCTTGAGGATTGTTAAGGACACTATAAATGGTTTATATGGCAAATTACCAAACACATTACAGACACATAAAAAAGATGTCCGAGATAAACACCTACTAACGAAAGCCATATTAACAAACGGTCCTTGAAAAGGACAGGTTTGGGTATTATTTTATTACTTTATACATTTAAGATGTTAGAAAATCATTGAAAATAGACACTGAAGAAAGGACAGATAATCATAATTCCAAGGTTTATAATCAATCTCAACACAGGCAACAGTGGAGGAAAGAGGGTAAAAAAGAGAAGTTGTCTATCACTAGGGGGAGAATGCAAACGCTTACAAAACTACAGTTGTCTGTACATTTCATTAGAATTTCATTCATGCAGCTCAAGAAGTATGGATAAATTGATGTCAGTTATAGTATCTTAATTAACCCTTTGTACTCCCTTTATATGTCAATTACATGCTGCTTCCAGGCGTAGCTTAGACGATAGTTTTGAACAAGATTCAAGTAGCTTCTTCATGATGCAAATAGCAGTACTAACCTGGTATGATGTGTGCCCCTTGCTTCACACCCCAGTAGACACTGGCCTGTGGGAACCCACTGTGATTCAGCACACCTCAACTAAAGAAGAAAAATCAAGCTGTTGAGGCACTCACCTGTGACTATTGAAGACTAGGACCTAGGAGCTAAATATTATTTTTTTCTGTTCTCCTGGGCAGATTCTGAGTAAAGCCAACAGCAAAGCCCTCTGGGTAAGAGCATGGTTGCTATGCAGAGCTGGAGTGTGTGAGCACATGGTATATCCTTGTGCTAGCCCTTTCTGATGTTCACCATTGCCCCTCTGACTTCTCAGGTCATTTCATAAATAAAACACATACATACCTTCTAGGCTCAACTCTATGGAGTATGTCCTGTTTCCAGGGAAGCTATGTTTAAACAGATGATAGCCTAGTGGATTTTTTAACTTAAATACACAAGAAATTAATCCAAACATTTTGTTGCAGACATGACAGATCATGCTGAAAGATTCACACTATAAAGTCTGAGATTTGATTCATTCCATAATTAACCATAGTACCATGAATATGAGAACAAATCTGAAAACTTAATCATACTGCATTACAAAATAGCTAATATTTATTTTGTCTTTCCTATTATATATATTGTCAATTTAAACCTTGCTGAACTACTATTACTTTAAATACTGAGAAGGCATGTAATATGGACATGGAAATATGTCAGTAGTTTCTAAGTGTGTAAAACTGTATTTGCTACCCAGTGTCATTCAACTACAGGTATAAAAGTAATGGAAAGGTTTTCAAGCCTATAAAACATAAAACTCTGTGTGGTGTGTAGTGAATGTTGAAAACTCTGTGTAGTGAATGTTGATGCTTTCTGAAGCAATAAGTACATACTGTCTCTCCCTTACACTGATGAACACATGTAGTACACTGAAACTTTATAGGATTGTTTTGACTCTTTTCATTTTATAAGATGAAACAAAAACTAAAGTAAGGTTCACACACATGCATATGCACACACACACACAGAGGGAGAGGGAGAGGGGGGCAAGCAGGAGGGAGAGAGAGAGAAGCTAAATAAATGTATATAAGAAAAACTTTAGAAGAAAACAGAAATGGCATTAATCAAAATTCAGGCTAACTATATTATCCTTACTATCTTTGTATGTTATTTTAAAAGCTTCTAGTCAAAGACATTATCATTCAGAAATAAAAGGTCAGTTATTCCCTATATTTGGTGAGCTAACTGACCAATAATCCTGCTTAAAATAAGGCTTTTCTTACAAAAACCTATACGCAAAGCCCATGATAACCTTTGTGTACAATCACAGATTGACTCGTGTAGAGAACAAATCTTTTTGAGAGCTGCTATCTTTCTACTTCATAGTGGTTTAGATGAGCAAGCTAAGAGTGAACAGATAAGAACATGAGTCTCCAAAAGGGAGAATATACCTGACAAAACTTTTCAAGCCACAGAGTATGTGATGGTTAGTGTTAATGGTTAACCTGATAGACTAGAATCACCCAGGAAACAGGCCTCTGGGAATGCATTGAGGGTCTTGTGTTGATTGCTTTAATGGAGGTGGAAAGACCAGACCACTGTGGGTGGTGCCATCCCTAAGCTGGGATCCTGACTAAGTGAAGTAGTGGAATGCAGAAGCAGTATACATTCATGGATCACTCTCTGCTTCTGGTTCCAGCGCTACTTCAAAACCTTGACATTGACTTCACCACCATGATGGATCATACCTTGAACTGTCAACCACAATAAAACCTTTCTCCCTTAAATGGTTTTTCTCAGATTGTTTTGTAACAGCAACAGAAGAAACTAATACAGTGTGAGTATTGACTTTGTGGAAACTGTTATATACACAATTACCAGTGCTTCCTCTCAGTGGCAATCAGAACTTCCCTAAGGTTGTTAACTTAGATCCACCACCTAAGTATAAGCAGGTTGCTGACCATATGCCAAGAGACAAGAGCAGACATCTCACACATGGACTACAGTGGCATAGCACTTGCATAATGCTACCACATATCAATGTTGAGCTTGGTTTTGACTCTCAGCACAAATGTTCATCTCAAAGGCACTTGCTTAAAGAGTAAAGAGAGCCAAAACATTAACTTCCAAGTGCTTGGGAATTCTTTTTTTTAAGTTTTAAAATGGATAAGTAAAGATTTAAGAAAAGGAAGGTTTTTGTTTGTTTTTCTGTTTAGTTTTCTCTGTGTTGTGATGCCTCCTGTCTCCATTTAGTTCAGTGGGTAAATATAGAAACACTTGCCTAGTTTTTATTTAATGCTAGTCATTGAATTTGAATTTTTAAATGGAATTTTAGTTCTATAATAAGTAGCTTTGCAAAGTCAGTTATTTAAAAAATAAAATAAAAAAGAGGCATGTCTTCTGAGCCTACCTCTCCTGAAATAAAATGCATACATTGTTAGATTAGTCCCTTTAAATCAAGCTCAGCAATGTTTTTTTCACCAAACATGATATAAATTATGTTTTAAGTAAACACTGATTTTTTTGAATCCCTGGAATGCTATTTTAAAAAATCTATCTTGTGTTTTTTCAACAATTTGAGGGAATTAAATTAGTATACACAATAAAAATACCACTGTTATAATACACTTAATCATTCTTTTCAATTTACAAGATTTTTCTTACTTGACAAAACAATATCATTTTTAATTCTTCAAGTTAAATATACCCCAGTTCTATATGATTATGTTGGATAAATATTTGAGAAGTTCATCTAAAGCCACATGAAACACATAAAACAAACACATAAAACAAAATAAACTGGTCCTAGTAACAACTCAAACAACTCAAACTCACTTTAAAACTTCTTGCAGTACAAAACAATTGATCTCAATTTTTAAAATACCAATGAAATTGGCTGCAGTATTCCTTTTTAAATTCATAAGGTCATCCTATTTAGGACCATGTTCTATGTATGCTGACTTACTGACCCATTAATTATTGAAGCACTGAACAAGCAGGAGACATAACTCTGTGTTGAATGCCCTATGCATAACTGTCAAAGCCATAACAACTCAAATGACCAGCCACTCAGTCCATATAGACTCCTCTTCTCTGTCTTCACCCCCAATTGGTTAGTTCTCTGCTACTTTACACACTGCTACATCATTACACCTCTGAGAACAAAGACAGGTTCTCAACCATCCCTTATTCAAATTCAACACTTACACTCCACCAAATGAGTTCCCAAAATTATTTGATGAAGTACAAAGTCAGGGTCATTGTGACACAAGTCTCCAGCATCCAATCTTTTTCTCTCTTTACATATCTGTCAAACACATAGTCTAACTAGGACAGACTAAACATAATCTAACAATTACATTCCACACTCACCTTCTATAAGATTTTACTTCATATAACTCATGAAATTACAATTCTTCTCTATAAGACTCCAAGTTCTTTAGTTTTTAATTCTTTAAGAGCTTGGTGTTAGGCTCCACAACAGTGCTTGAAAAATGTATATACAACACAGATGAAGTTAAGAACTGAAACTTTGAAGATGCAACAGTCTCTTAAAGTCCTACTCACAGAGATGGCATGATGTAGATTATGGAAACAATCAGAGTCACAGGTCCCCTGGGTAATGAAGTAAAATCTCCCAGGTAGGAATCTAATCAGAAGTTACTCTTATTTTCTTCTAACATCAGGGAGGCTTCAGAAAAATTCCTCCCACCACAGCTGCTGAAAACATTCTTTTCTGGAGGCATTTGCATCTATTTTGAAGAGCACATAATGAACTGTCGCTCCAGCATTGTGCAATTATGTGTGGCAACAAATAGACACAGAAATAGCTACTGCAGGAAAGTCGCTGCATCCTACAGACTGAGCATTAACCAACTGCATGCAAATAAACTAAAAATTATTCTCAATTAGTGAAGAACTCTGTTATACAAGAAAGAGACCAGCACAACATGCAAAAGACTTGATCCATTTTAGTTTTGGATGTAAAAGACGATGTAGAATCAGGACAAAGCATCTAGGTGAGGCTTTCATTTACAAGCTAATGATAAAGGGGTGGGAAATCAAATTCAGGAGCTTCTGATCACTCTATTTTAGTATACACAAGATGTTGCTATGACCTATCAAGTCATAATTGTGTGTTACAAATACTAAAACAGTTTATGTATAATTTGAGCTCAGCACAAAGATTACTAAGTAAGCATGGTGGTAATGGGAGGTGCTATGGCTCTTTAAGAGGTAAAGACTACTGTGGGGTAAAGTTCATTGAGGACACACCTTGAAGAGAGCAAAAGAACCCCGATATCATCACTTCTTTTGGTGATCCAGGTTTGAGATGCAATTGCTTGCTTACTTGCTTCCAAAACACACTCCTACCTAGACACCAACCACATACCAGCATGAGCTAATAGAGTCAAGGGAGCTACCCTTAATAACCTTTACTATACCTGTTGGAAGGGGGCTACCCTTATTAACCTGTACCATACCTGTTGGAAGGAGGCTACCCTTAAGAACCTTCACTACATCTGTTAGACTTCGAACTTCCAAAACTATGAACTGGATAAACTCTCTTTCTTGTCAGGCATCTGGCTACAGTGCCATATGCTTATACATGAAAAATTAATTTGTAAAGCCATATATCAGTGATACACAATAGTGATATCCCAGAATTAGGAAGTCAGAGGCATTAAGAATGCCAGAAGTTGAAAAGAAGGCATAGAGGTTACATAGTGGTTAGCAGACTGGCTAGAGATAATAGGGCAAGGTGCTGTCTCTAACAACAAAGGCAAAATCCACAATAAATAATCGCTTTTCTTATTTAATAATATAATATTGCTTTACTGATGATTTACGGGATTCTAAGTTAAAATCAACTTTGACCATGGTTTGAACTTGCTTTGTACTCTGCTAAGCATTGGACCACTTCAAGATGGAGCAAATTTAATATCTGTTTCATAGCTACAAGAGGTTGAAGTACTGCTGGGGAATCACAAAAGGAGATCCAAATTTCCAGACCTTGTGTTGTTAATTGCAAATTAACTTTACAGACAGTCACAGCAAGGGGCAGGCAGCATTTTGAACTTGGTTTTCTAGAAGGCACATTCCTGTTTTTGCTTTCAGAAAGGCCATGAATTTGGTAAGATAAAATGGCATAGGATAAAAGAAGGTACAGGGCATTATGATTGTCACAACTATGCCATCTTGAAGTTAGAATGTTTCCAGTATTTCTGTACAGTTACTGCAGGACACTCTGGGCCCAAGTACTTAAACACTCCGACAGCCAACAGCTGTCAGCCTGACAACAGCCTGTATTTTGTTTTGGTAGCAGCTGTGTCTGCTGTCACCAACTCCTTTTACACAATCAGAGTCAGCCAACGTAGTGCTTTTCCCCTGGATTATTAGCAGATCACTACAGGAGACACAGGAATCAAAGGAAATGTTTTTCTATTAGCAATTGAGAGAAACAAGGAAGAGTGAAAAATTTAAAAGTGTACCTTCTAATCTGCACTGGGAATTTAACACTGATAGCTTCTTGAGCGAAATCTAGTCCCTAATTTTGTTTCTGAGGTTTAGGTACCTGATTATAAGTTGAGGTCAGGTAAAAATAATCAAATATAGGCGGAGATAGATTTCTCATATAAACAGTCATCATTCTTCCAACCACAGCCAACTTAGGCAACACTGCCATGGTTTCTTGTTCTTTACTTAGAATAAGAATCCAATCATTTCCACAGCAGTGGTGGCTCTTGGCATTTGTAGACATCACCACATTTTGGGAGATCTCAGAGAGTCCCAATAAGAAGAAAAAAGAAGATAGACGTTGCCTGCCTGTTCTTTTCTCTCATCTTTGTCTGTTTATCTTACTCTAGCTGGAGTAGAGAACGCTTCATAAATGCTATGGGCTGATAGCAAACTGTAGAATCAACTGAATAATATAAATAGTTTTGCATCCTTTGAGGACTTAAAAATGTGACACCCAACGTCATGCTTTGGCCTAACTCACACATGGTGAAGAAACAAGAAGTGGTGTTCACAGAACATCTTCAGGATCTCTCAGGTGAGAACACGGATCACCTCCAATTTACCAGGATCTGTGTTCGATTCAAGTATTGCAAAACTACACAGCAGATATAATTGTTTCTCTAGCCCCTTTGTTACCTCGAATTCTCCCCAAACCAGACTGTTTTGCTTTATTTACTCCCAAACTATGAATTCTGTCAAAGACAAACTAATTTGTAATGCTTGTGCTCCATTAACTGACACTGATTCTCTTGGTCTCTCATAAAAGCTTAAACACCGGATAATTTCAGCTGATAGTGGGTTGAGTCTAGTTAAAGTGATGATATTGATGTCAGAAACAATGGCCAAAGTCTTGTCCTAAAAGTAGAAACAGAATGACAACATGGCCTGGACTGTCTGAACAAAACCAGCTCTCTGTCAAAGACCTCAATTAACATAAATTTAAAAAGACAGCCACTTATTCTGCTGTTGGGATTCAGGGATATAACCAATGTTTCCCTGCATCACATGGGAGCAAGTGCCTAAACAGGTGGCATATGAGACATCCTCACTCTGCTATGCTAGGCAAATGCCAGGAGAGATTATTCTGGGAAAATAATCAGGCCAAGAATCCCCCAGGGGGCTCATGGCATTTCTAAATGAAATACCCACCCAGAGCTCAGACGTTAGCAGAAAATAAAAACCAGGTAAATCATACCAGAGGGAACAGTCAGAACAAAACTTAAAGCAAAATATTTTCTAACATCTGCAGTCAAGCGCTGTGCCGGATAGCATGAAACGCGTTCCCTCTAGTAGCAAATGAGAAACTCCGTGAATGTATTTACAATGTTCTGTATATATTCATTGGAACATATGGCTCAATGAATTATTCTACAAGATAAATCTCCACTGAGGCAGCCTGCAACCCACTCAGGCCCTGAACCTTCTGAAAGTGGCAAAACCTCCTGCCAAGCAGTGTCATTCAGAAGAACAGAGGTGAGAGCAAATGAATTGCATGCAGTATTGGTTACTTGAAAATGCTCCTGAGAGCTGTATAAAGCATGGGGAGGCTTTATCTGTCTGGACTCATCTGAGAATTCTTTGGATGTGGGGTGTGCTTCATATACATTTACTCTTTTTCTAATCAGTGATTGCAGGAATACCAAGTAGTATTTAGCAAGCAGACTCTGGTTTCCAGACATATCCCAATCTGTCTCCATCTAGCTGGGCTTGGAGCTGTCTGGACCTCTTCCAACATGCTCTTGGCTCTGTGGCCTGATTATCCCAAGCTGTGTTAATGAACAAGATGTGCTGATTTACATAGGAGATGCAGGCTTTCAACAAGGAGCTCCTTAGCAGCTGCCTAGCTATACCTGGCTGTGAAGATGACGCCCTCGGCTGAATTCCATCAGAACAAGGGATTTGCAGACATTGGATGTGAGTTCTGAGAAAGACTATAGTGGCAACCATGAGGGCACAGGGGCCAATGCCAAATGTTAGATAGCAAACATCTTTATAGTCTTACCATCTGTGAAGGTGTGTTCCTCACCACAACAGTGTGAAACAGGTAACTTGACGTCTCCTGATGTCAAGTGCGACATCCCAGTCAATGCTGAAGCATCATGCCAGGCCTGCATCCATGGCTTAAATCATATATCTACAGAAAGTTTCAAAAACACAAGCCTGTGTATCATACTCAATATATAAACATCAAGGTGTGGCCCATTTTGGACTTTTTAAAGTCTTGTTCTAATTACATTAAATTCCCAGAGAGTTGCTATCCAAATGATGCTGGAAAATTGTGTAGTTGTATCCAGTGGTTGATACTTTAACAAGTACAACATCAAAATCTCTAAATACAAATATATTAAAGTTAGATAATACCTATAGGATTATGTTCTTCCATTAGCAAACTGATATACACATTAAAACATGATTTTGAGAGTTGGATATCCTTAAAAGGGAAAGTTTATTTTTCAGTTTATAAAATTTGATGTTATACTCTAAGGAAACCTGAATTCTGCCTATGCAAAGTTATCAGGTAAATCTAGAAATAGCAGGGCAGTCATCATGATGCTGATCCACAACTGTTTTCTCACCTGCTTCTGACCACTCTGTCCGCTATGATACAAGCATAGTTGAAAGATAATCAGATAACCATCAGTTCACTTAACCAGCCTCCGCTAGTTCAACACACTGAAAGAAGCTGACCTTGCAAGATGGGCAGCACACATCCGTATCTCCTGCTACATATCAGCACTGTGAGTGTGCTCTGCATTTTGTAGGGCATTTGGTCATAGGCCTACAGACATAGCTTCTCATGCTTTTGCCCCAGCCCAGTGCAGAGATCCATGTATGACCTGTGAGAATGGCTGGGGGGAGATCTGCTCCATCTAAATAAAGACGTGCTTTGATGCCTCAAACCCATTCGCAAAAGCTACCAACTCATAGAAGGTAGAAGTATAATTAATATGTGGTAACTGATTTCCAAAACCATCCTGAATGTTTCTAAGGATGAGTATTAAAAACAAACAAACAAACAAACAAATGTGAAAATATAGCTAGAAAAACACAACCAACTTGGAATTTTTAAAGGCATGATAAAAGGAGGAAGGAGAGACAAAACCCAAACCAGACATACCCAGTATCACCTCTCTAGTGGGAGGAGAATAGAATTAGGATTCATGGAAAATACTGTATACTTTGGAATACAGTGCTAAGCTTTCAAAAATAACATCACAGGAAAACTCGCTTAAAAGCGAATTTTAACACAGTGCAGATTCTTGGTCTGAATTTTGCTGCTTCTTGGAAAAGTTTACCAAATTTTACTGGCTTAAGTTTTCTACATTTGTCAAATGAGGATAGCAACACTGAGCCAATGTACAGCTTTGAGGTTTGGCAAGAATGCACGAAAAGCATGTAGCTCTGCACTGGACAGAGGTAAAGCACATGAAACATTTGCTTCAGTGAAGAGCTTAGGGAAAGGCACAGTCCAGAGTCTGGGCCTGTAATAGAGAGAGAAGCAGAGGCAGAGAGAAAGAAAAGCTGCCCAATTTCTATTTTGCTTCCATTTTTTCATTAAAAAAAGTGGTACTCAAGTTGAAAGGATAGACAAGCTGGTACCATAGCTCAAAGTGAACACAGAAACCAACAGCAGAATCCCTGCTTATTCAAAATTACCTTTATGTCACTCCACATAAATGAAATACACTGAGGGATGGTTTGAAGAACTCCCATTTTCCATTGTGAAATGGCTAGTGGCAATATCTAGATAAGAGAAGAATCAGAAAAACAAAAATATTTTTTAAATGCTCAAATGTCATAAGTAAGAAATTGAAGTGTGGAAATCACAATATTTTGTGCTCCATCAAACATTGCTCTGTATCCTACTTCAGTCTTTTGTTAAACTTTCCCTCAGAAGTGACCTTCCCAGAAAAGTCAACAAGGTCAGGCTCGTCCACAACCAATCATATTGAGACAAGGTACATATTATCCTGTGCTAGCAAGGAGAATTAGTATTGAACCTTTCATGTATAGCCAACTATTCATGGTCCTTGATGCTAAGTGCCTATGCCCCTGCGTCTCCAAATGTTCTGATAATTTTATATTCATCTCTTGCATAATTTGAGAATGATTATTAATGGTTGCTTTGTAGCCTGCCTTCAGATAAAATGATAATTGTTAGCACCTACAATAGATACACAGAGGACATACCATGACAACTATATATGTTTTATAACAGAAACCACATGTTATCAAGATGAATAATCTAAGCAAAATGAATTTCAGAAGTAAATGTAACAGATTTTCCATTATTCATAGAAAATACAACTATTGGATGAGAGTGGACTTTAAGGGATTAAATCAAAACAGTGAAATAATTTGTCATCGATTCTAGACAGGATGCTAGCTGAAGGCTTTCTTCACATTACCTTGTTCTGACTTTTAATCGGTGATTTAATTAAGTAACAAAAGGCATTTTGGTTAATAGACTATTTTTAAAATAAATAGATGATTCCAACATAAAACAGATCCACTTAGTAACACCAAATAAAATCATTTATGTTGGTTTAAAACAGCAGATCCAACACTATATAAGTTTATGGGAATAAATATGACAAATGAATAATCATTCTAAAATCAACTGAATACTTTAAGAATATGAGAGACTAGCTATAAGATAAGGCCTTACTTTTCAAAAGAATTATCAAAAGATAATCACATTGTCTATGTAGCTGATAAAACAACTAGCATGTCTTAATAGATAAATATCATGATAGATAAATATCAATATCCAAAAAAAGGCTAAGTTATACTTCTTCTGTAGAATTTACCTCTCCAAATATAGATTTTGGCAGTTTGCCCTAACACCTGCATTTTAAAATATATGGTCATGTTCTGCTAGTTCACAGGACAGCAGCAGAACCGAGGTATCATCTGAGAAAAGTGAGAATTACAGAGATGACCGGAGTTAAAACATAGCAGGAAAATAAAAACTGTTCAGGGAGCGTTAGGTGAATCTGTGCATGAGAGTGCATACTCTGAAAGTATGGGGAACTGAGATCAAATCTTCAAGCATCTGTACTTACAAGAGAGAGAGGGAGGAGGGAGGGAGGGGGAGGGGAAGAGAGAGAAGAGAAGAGAAGAGAAGAGAAGAGAAGAGAAGAGAAGAGAAGAGAAGAGAAGAGAAGAGAAGAGAAATAAAAGAAAGGAAGGAAAATATAAGAAAAAGAAAGGGAAGGAGAGGAGAAGAGGGGAGGGGAGAGGAGAGAAGAGGGAGAGAAGAGGGAGAGGAGA
>NW_021604564.1:25732920-25784272 GCF_004785775.1 Grammomys surdaster | reverse complement strand
TAGCTGCCAGCCTAGTTCCAAGACCAGAAAGAGAACCTGCCTCAAAAGATAAGGAAGGGCCTAACAAAGCAGGGTACTGGGTACCCTCCTCTGATGTTACATGTGCCTGTGCATGAGTGTGCATGCGTGCACATACACATACAGACACACATAGACACACAGACATACAAATTCAAAATTGTATACACAGAGAGATAAAACTATGTTCAAATATTCAAAAGACTTCTGAAGAAAATAACAGCTGCAAAATATCAGCAGACACTTGAATTCAGACTAAGTTCTGTTACAGGAAGAGAACTTTCAGCCAAATTCATTCCCCAAATAAATGAAATGACCACTGCCCCCATGAAGGTAGGTTTCCACTCATTGGGGTATCCAGTGCATAGGGGGGTCAGTGCTATTGCCTCATTCCAGTGTTAACAGAAGGGCTGCTCCTGGGAAATCTAGGTGTCTCTTTTACCCCAAGCTCACCGCCAGCCTTTCACTGTCATGCTAGTTATGAATGAAGTTGCTTCCAATAGGTCATTGTAACAGGACTGATCACTGTCCATAGTAGCCCAAAGTGGAGGCATATACTTATAATCAAAGGAGACATTTGTGTGATTTTCAGTTTGGTTTACTGAATATTAGCTAATCTCATCAGATACCCTGAAGAAGGGAGGTGCTTGTTATGCATCAGCTGTGACTGCTGGAAGAGTCTTTACTGAGAAGAAATTGAGGTTCCACCCTGTCACACTTATTCTTGCTTGTCTTCACAGCTGCAATACGCCCCTCTAGAGAAAGGTTCCTTGCTGGTGTCGTGAGTATCGATCTAAGCTGTTCTCACAATGATTACACCGTCCCTTGCTCCCCTTAAGCCTCACAGCCCAGAGCATGCCCAAGGCTCACTGCAGGCAGACTCACTCTGATCAATGCAAAGCTAGTATATACCATGCTTTTATAGAGCCAAAGGCAGCGAGGGTCCCAGGGTATTCCTGTTGTAGACAGAATTTCAGCTTTATTAGGTAACTGTCAAAATTGCCTTGGTGTCTCTTAAAAACTTTAAATTGAGAGAAAATATAAATGCAGAAAAGCCATGATAAGTTAACTTAGCAATCTGTTGCAATAAACACGGGCACTATGAACATACATTATGGAAATCAGATGGAGCACCCAGAGAGCAATAACAGGGTAAGCAATGTGAATGCAGTACCGTCATAAAAATCCTGAGTGTTAGATATCAGAAAGGCTTTCTTCTTAAACAGTCTGGTTGAGTTTCCTGCTTAGCATATTTGAGGACACACCTACCCACCCGCATTTTCTACAACATGCTCAAAGCACAAATAATGCAGAAATGTTAAAAACATAATGCACAGCATCTGACAGAGTGCAGGAAAAAGTGTGAGCTTATAATAATATATACATGTTGCTTCTGTATGTTCCAGCTATAAACATTATTTATTGTCTTACTAACCCTGGGATGTTTCAGTGCATATACAATCCCTGTGGTCTGTCTGTGCATTTACAGGTTCCACTGTGTGTTCATTCCAAGAAAATGTTTGTAATCATGAGTTCTAGGAATAAAGAAGCTATGTCTATAAACTGTTTTGTTTAAGCTTTGGGTCAAGAGAAGTATGGTAGGAAGAGAGAACAGGATGGGAAGAGGAGGGGAGGGAAGGAGAAAGGAGAAGAGAGGAGAGGAGGAAACAAAGGGATAGGAGAGGGAAGAAGAAAAGAGAGGACCTTACCACACTAAAATGTGGGGAAAAAATTCCTTGGGTAAGGACATGTGTGGGTCATTACACAGCCTTGACATGTTGTACAAATAGTTTATTTGGCATGATCAGAACACACTGTGAGTGACCTAAAACTCTTTAACATAAGAATCATTCAAATTTCCACTGAAAACCTTATGGAAAATGGTAACAAGAAACCAGGTAACAGGTAACCAGAAAAAGGAGGGGATAAGAGGAGTGGGGAAGAGGTCCCAGCAAAATTGTAGAAAAATGTGAAGGGAGAAGGGTCAGCTGGTAGTGGTGGTCTGGCCTCAATTGAAAACAGGGATGGCTAATTATAAACTGTCTCTCTGCTGTGCCCTGACAAGACAGGAAGCCTTCTTCCAGAACAACTCTCACCTTCATAACAGTCTATTCACATGAATGTCTTCTGCTAATTTGAAGGTGAAATGATGGTGTGGGTGCTGTATTACCCATTTGGATTAACCCGGGACAGAAATGGAAATGGAAAAGATTATAAATGAAAAAAAAAAACCAATGGAGAATTTATCAGATTCAATACATTGGAAATGAGCTGATTAGAGGAAATGGATTCTGTCTGAAACTTGTCAGAAATAATGTTTCAGCAAACCATAGGTGAAGGCGATTAAACAGTAGAATGACCCTCAGAGACCAAAGAACTCGGGGCCACGGGAGCAGCTAAAGTGTGGCAGTGAGGCCCGGCTCCTCTACCTTGTGTACTGGAAGCTCCTTAAGGTCACTCACTCACCTTAGGGCAGGAAAGATAAGGTCAAGTTGAACAGAAGAGGACCTGGCTCTACGCAGATCTCTGGACACAACCAGTCCTGTTTTGCATGCTTTACAACTTGTGATTTTACTAATACTTCGAGGGGCTCCATATTTATATATGGGATAGATAAATGTTTTCAGAAGTTTAGATAACATTGCTAGCAGCCCTAAACACTAAGTGAAACAAATGCAAAATTATTTATAGCCTGTGATGCTATGTATAATTTTTCAAGGAAGCAGAATGCAGTGGGAGAGGAGAGTGAGAAGAGGAAGTGGAGTTTTGTTTAATCAGTTTTTAGTTCACACAAATTTTTCTTTTTTGTTCCAGTTCAGAAGATTCAGCTTAAGCTTACATTCTATGTAACTTGCTATAGCATCCAGGTGAATAAAAGTCTGTTTAGTTTTCTGATGCTCTTCTGGATAGAGTATAATATTTCTTGATTAAAATGAAAGCTCATTACTGTATTTTTTTGAAGACATCCATGTAGACTGTGAATCCCAACCTTACTTATAACCAGTAGTGACTAAGTTTTAATATCAGTGTAAGACTAGAAGTCTCACTTTAGTCTAGACAAAACATGTCCAGTCTTTTGACTTCTCTGGACCACAGTGGAGGGTGAATGGTATTGAACACCTTGTCCCTACTAGTGGGGTGTTAACAGTCTAATATAAATCCTCCAAAGTTGATCATTGCATAAACTGTCTTGATGGGTCTGGGAATGGTTATGCAGCACAAGACAATCCAACTTCTATTAACAGAACACAACTTGTGTTTGTTTCCTCTGGAGACCAAGTTTTACTGTGCAGCCTAACATGGCCTTGATTCGTGATTCTCCTGCCTCTGTCTCTCAAATACTAGGATTAGAGACATGTGCCATAATGCCTAGCTTTTCCCTCTAAACAACCAAGCTTTTACGTTACTACAAGGGTTCAGTGTTAGAGCAACTAGTGTTATTTAATTGCCAAAATTGTGGGAACTTAGTTGTCTACTTTTTTCTCTTCTTTAGCTATTTATAAAAAAATGTCAGAAGTACTTATTAACGACATTAATTAGTTTTTAAAAGTAACATGGGTCAATAAAATTGGTATTTATTTATACTAATGTGAATATAAAATTCTATTCCAGTTATTATACATAAAGAAGCTAATTAATTTATCAAAATGTATTTTCTGATAAGAGATTCTGGGGAGAAGCAGTACTAGTGATTGAACCCTGGGCCTTATATATCCTAAGTGAGTACTCTGTCATTAAGCTATGTCCTTATATACTACGATGCTGTGATAGAGTGGAGAATTAGTCTTTCATCCAAGTTTTCCAGCTTTATTCTCTACCCAATAATTTACTATTCTAACAAGTATCTTGAAGAAAGTCAAACAGATAGCCTCTGTGCTTTAACAGTTGTTGAAGAATTAAGCAACTTGACAACTGAAGGTAAACCCCACCATTTATTCTGCACAAGTGTGGAGATGTGGAAGAAGAAACCTCCCATTATGAACACGTCAGATGAGTCACAAAGTCTATCTTGGAGTTTTTCAGCCCATTGTCATTCTCAATCACTAAGTACAGCTTCATTGATCCCAAACTCCCTTTCATTTGTAATAATTCACTCTTTCTTAACAAGTACTATGTTCTGTATGAATTTAGATTTTAATTTGTCTGCTTTCCTTAAATTACCTTTGAGATGATAGGTGATCTTTTGAACATTTCCCTGACAAAGAATCTGACTAAAGTGGTTGAGACACCCTCAGCAACATAAGATTCAGAAAGCTTCCTCCCCTCTTTTAGAAGATTTGGGAGAAAGGAAAGTGACTAAAAATTTTAGAAATAGTTTAACCAAAGAAATCTGGAACAATATATTATAGAATAATCAGAGCCACAAGTGTGAAACGTGCAAAATAATGCCTAGAAAGTAGCTTATCTTTAGTAAGATAGTTATTAAAACTCATTATACTGTCAGAAAAGCTTTAGTTCGGAGAATACTTTTTAACTTTATCTTATTTTTCTCTTGTCTGGTCTCATGAAGGCAGCTATGAAATCAATGAAGACATGAAACAGTGAGGCCAGTAAGTACGGCTTCTAGCTTTCATTCTTGATGATGCCTCTGAAGCAGCAATTAAGCTCTCCTTACACAGAGAGGTTAAGAATTGCTGACGGGAATAAAGTGGTATCAACTTTAACCTCTCCACTTATCTCCAATGCATAGCAGTCACCAGGATCCTGGGCTTCCCTTTCTTGGTTTAATGGGAAAATGTATGTTATCATTTCTTACTGTGCAGTAACACAAGCAAAATGACATCTAAATGGCATGGCGTTCATGGCGATATACAGGTGATTTCACCCCAGGCTCGGTTCAGACATATTGTTCCATCTCTTTACCAGAGAATACAGTTAAACACACTTAGCTTAGAGAGCCTAGCAATAATGCCTCCCTAATAAAAACAATCTCAGTGTCTTCAATAGGCCCTGATAACAAAATGTGTAATGGCTGAAGAGAAATAGCTCAATGAGTGTCCTCTACTTGATGGTGATTGATCTGGGCTCATAATGACATGAAAGCTTTTTTAGAGCCAAGGCCATTTTTGCCCACATCCTTTACCAGGAGGGACTATAATGAATTGTGTTAGTTGCCAGCATTTACTGAAATTTTCATCTTAGACCATTGGCCAAATGTCATTTTATCAGAATGAAATGCCACTGAAGACCCTCCTGCTAATGCATAGAATTCCTCTCTGTCACTGCTCTGTGGCTGGTTTAGATCTACCTCTGAATGCTACAGAGAAATAAGAGAGGTTATAACCTGCAATTGATTAAGCATTTTATGTGCGTAATCTCATTTCTTCCCTCATGAGAAACTTAATTACTTAAATCTTATAGGACTTTCAATGTACACACATAAGTCTTCTGAGATGATACAAAAGTGGTGTTATATCCCTTACAGCAACTCCAACACTTACAAACTCTAAAGACATTTAGATTGCCTGCAACATGAAAAGTCTTTCAATCACTTATGTAAATGGTTCTGTTTTTTTTTTTAAATAAGAACTGTATAACTTCAGCTTATTCTGAAGTGTAAATGAATACTGAAAGTGTTTCATACACAGGACAGTGTGCTTTTCTTTCTTTTTCTAAGGTTACATTGAGTGGATTCTCTGGCCTGCTATACAGATGCGATGTGATATATCCCTCTTTTATTCCAGCCCATGTCATCAGACATAATCACTTCATTGACTTGATGGATTTGATCGAATTCCTGCCACACTATATTTGGCTGAGAGATATGTTTATATGCATCTGATTTGTAGGTTTGCAGCTCAGTAAAAAGATAAATCCATCTGCCGTCTGTCATCCCACCTTTTTTTACATGCAAGCCCGTAGAGGGACATGGAGAACACAGGAGAAAATGCTCTCAGGTGGCATCATTTTCCCTTATTGAACTGAGTTTTCAACAGTTTTGATAAAATATTCTCTCCTCTGAGCTCATAGAAACCATTAATTCTCGTTTCTAATACCGGAATATGTAAGCTAAATTCTACATTCAGATGCAAAGCAGGTTGCTTGCTTTAGTAAAGAGGTCATAGTACAAGAAACATTAAGACTTCAGTGGGTTACATGCAAAATGGCTTGCTCTGCTTATCTGTAGCTCCATTTTTCAATAAAGCAAAGCAAAAAAGCATAATCTACATCTAAAGGGACAAATAGTGTGTTAGAAGGTCCCATCTTCAGATGAAATATCCCAGGCTATCATAATCAGCAAAAACGCTCGCAAGATTGCATTAGAAGGGGCATATTTATCCAAATCGAACTGTCATTTGTTTTCAAATCATTTCATTCATTCTACCTTTATCTAGAACTGATGATTTGGAATAAATTATGTTCTGGCAAAAGCTTTGCTCTCTGTATAGTCTAATCAGTGGCTGTATCTTTTTTTTATTAGATTAAGTTAAAAAAAAAACTAAGGGTTTCAGAAATGTATAAAACACAAAATATTTGTGTCCTGTGTAGTATGATTGTGATAAGACTAGAATCTACTGTTTTCTACGGTTGCTATTACCATGCTGGGGCATATTGTACAAAGAAATAAAGCCATGGATCCTACCAGTTCATTGAGTAATACCCTTATTGGTTGTCCTTTTATTTGCTAATGCAAGTATGTTTACGCTCAAGTATGTTATCTGATTGTAATAGGGAATTTATTATTTATCACACATATATGAAGATTATATCAGCATCTGGATTCATGGATAGGTGTGTCTTAAACTGTGCAAGCCAAGCCTTAACGTGTAACATTTGAAAATAAAACCTTAACACATTCCACTCAGTGCTTCCCCTCAACATCAGCAACCCCCTCTCTATGCCATCCCTGAGTGCTGGGAGTGGAGATTTACAGTTGGATCTTATAGCTGTGAGCATGATTCAGAAAATAAATGCCTCTCTGCTGTGAATAAGGTATTTATTCACACCGTTGCTTGAGGGAATTGCTACTTGAAGATCTCTACAGTATATTTCTGCCCCAAAAAGGACAGAATACACTAGGAATCACCAGGTCTTCTCCAAAAGGTGATTCTGTCCCTCCAAATAGTAAACTCCAAGACTTAATATTGTGTAAAACATACTCTTCTATGCATCAAACAACTCTGATTGTATGGATTCCCCCAAAGGATGTAGCACCATGAAAGAAATGCCACCCAGCATACATACACACATACACACAAAGGCAGTTCTTGTCCTGAAAAGCAAGCCTACAGATCCTTAGGTGCACGTACAAGAAAATGAATATTTTTTAGAGCCTCATTGTAAGTTAAAAGCATTACCCTAGAGCTGCAAAGCATTCCTGTACAATTTGGGCAAATGTTTCTCTGCCTGTGGATGTGTATTTTTAATAGCAACAGTGCGGCCTACTTGTCTATTCTGAAAGTTCATTACCATTCTTTCCCTTCCCTATTTAGAGCATCCTTATTTCTCATACTTTTAATTTTGGTATTTCTTAGCACCTATAAAGGGTAGCAGGTGGTCTCTTTTGGAGCTGAATTCTACTGTTCACATGCCAAGTAAATTCAAAGATCTGTCTTCTCTGCTTTGCAGCCCCTTTCGAAAGGAAGCTGCTCTTAGTGGTGGGGGATTATTTGATGTCTCTTTCTGTTTGCTCCTGAAATAAGGATCTTACAGATGAGAGGACACCATGATAGCCAGCTCAAGCTGCATAGTCCTGTACCTCACGGGGGCCTTTATTAAGTTCAAGAGTCTATACCTAAATTCCAGTACATAACTGAAGTTATCTGCTTAAATTTCCAACATCATCTTATATATTAAGACTAGAGACCAGAGAGTTATCAGTGTACACCTATTTACTAGAACATAGATGGCCTATTCTTGATCTGTCCCTTACAGGATAGGGAAAATCCCGATTACAAGCTCCCATGTTTTCATATTCAAAAACTGCCTCAACCTTCCCATTTCTGGTAAGATTTTAATCCTCTCTCATACTGAAATGACTAAGTTCCACAAAGCTTCATGCCTCATTTTATGCATTATTTTATTCAGTATAAAAATAGTCAATCTTTTCTCATTCATTATTTTCCCAGATTAATTTTTAAATAATTATGATATATAACAATAATTTTAAATAATTAGACTAGAGCCTGATGCCCTGGGAAAATTCATAGGTCATAGTGGTAGCAAAGACAGTCCATAATCAATGTTATGGTAAAAGTCTGCATCTCCATCAGACCTTGGGTAGCTTATTGACTTATTGGGTAGGTTAAGGAAAGTGTTATTGCCCTCAGTTGGAGGCAACCTTGAGCTTAGCGTGAATATATCACATTCCGCCTCAACGAGGTGGCCATGTACTGGGCACAAATTCTTAATTCTACAAACTGGCCAATGAGGGAAACTCACAAATAAATGCTGTAATTTAAGTACATGCACCTTTACAGATAGCTCGAGTCAGCTGAGAAGCCATAAAACTGACTAGATCAGCTACTTTGAAAATTCTTCCCATGAGTTGAATGACAGAATAAATGAGGCTTTACAAATATCTCCCAATGTACACATGAGTGTGTGTGTGTGTGTGAGTGTGAGTGAGTGTGTGTGTGTGTGTGTGTGTGTGTGTAACAAGGGGTACGGGTATGGTATGCAGACAGATGGTATAGACATAGCTAGATACAGATGACAGATACACGTGAAGAATAAGATAGAGATGTAGATCAGAGAGACTGTATATCTGTAGATAGAGACGACACTGGTATAGGTGACAGATATACAGACATAAGATACAATTATGATGGGAAGATGTTATGAATCCCAGACATGAAAAAACCCAGGATACAATATTTCTGAGTAAAGAACTGTTCATGTGTGTATCTGTATGTACTTCAATCGCAGGGAAGATCACAAATCTATGATATAGGCACATATATACTGTATACTACATACTGGTACACATACATCTGCATAAAAACTCATGACAAGAAAACCATCACAAGGGATAATTCTCATTCATATCACACAGCATTATTTTTTATATAAAAGCCTCCATTTTATGGCGATTAGAGTGAAAAAATTTCTTTCTTGGTTCTCAAAGATTGGAGAACCAATTAACGACAGAGGCATTTGTCATGTTGGTAGCATAATAGAATTTCTGTGTGAGTCGGTCATGTGGAGTGGCATGTGGTAAGGGCTTAGCTCTTTACAATCAATAGCTTTTATATTCCACGAAATATTTCTAAACAAAAAGAAATATTGCGTGGAATATAAAAGCTATTGATTACACGCAGAAAATACACTTACCAATTACTGCTTTAAAAATAAGAATATAAAGAGCTTCCCAGCTGAAGTGATTACAGCTGGCAGTGTAGAGTAAACCACAGCGCTGGCGTTCAAAGCAAATCAGAGAGGTTCCAGATTCTTCTTAAACAAATGTCTGCATGTTTACTTTTTTTCTTTCAGGTTAAAAATCCACAGTAAAGTATCAGTAAAAATAAATAGGGAGACGTGAGGCAGCGATGCCTGCAGAGTGACTAGCGGTCTACAGAGCCTGCTATGTAATCAGGAAGGCAGTTGAGTGGCTTTTTAGAGCTTCAGTTGCCGGTTTTCAGAGTTGGAATTCTTCAGCCCATGGATCCTGCCCACAGTTCATAAGAATGCCAAGGGTGCAAGAAACCTTCTCCTATAAACAAGTACTAAAGACTGCAGTTGATCTCAGGCACCCTTCATTTTAACATGCGGAGGAGCATGCACACACATACGCTCTTGTAAATACTCTTATTTATACACCTTCAGTTGCCCACCATCTTTGTGCTCTGTAATCAGCCCACAATGAGGAACCTCACCCCTTCGTGCCCTTCTCTTTGGGAGAGAAGAAAGACCCCCCCACAGCCTCCATGCCCACCTCGATGATTGCCTTTCCAAGCTTCCAACAATCCATTTCTCTCTGTTGGCAATCCATTTAAATGCTGTATACTTCTGGCAATGCCATTAACAACTCCCCAGAGAGCAAATCATGTGGAAGAGAAGGGCAATGCTGCCCTGAGAAACATGAGAATAAATGTTTCTATGTCTCTAAAGTCACTATGCACCCACCTGGGGATAACACATGACTAATTTCTAACTAACAAACAGCCCTTTCCCACGCCACTGGGTGTCACGTGGCCTTTCAGCCCCGCACATTCTCTCACCACTCATTTTCTCTCTGGCACAAACTAATTGCTGCATGCAGCAGCCAGGCTCTGGGGACTCAAAGAGCAAGAAGTTATGGCAACCTAACAGATAAGACTACGTAGTTTTTAAATACCTTACATGCAATACCTAGCATCATTCAAAGGACACATTTGGAGCAGTAACACGTGAACTCCACCACACACTTCCGTGCCTAAGTCATGGCAACTAAGCTTTAATACTCGGGGATGTCTTTACTTGCCATCTGGCTTTCTGACAGGTTTTGGGTTTTAAATCAAGCTTGGAGCAGAAAAAGTTATAAATATCGGTAGTCTGACAAAGCAACCCTCCAATGTTTGCAATTCTCAATCACTTTGGACAACATATTGCATAAGTAAAACTTGGATTTAACTCTTCTAACTATTATCAAGGTAATTCTCCTTTCACAGAAATCTCTCTGCTCTCAAACAAATTTTGCATCATGAAATCAGAGGAATAGAGAAGAAATTGTTGTTCCACTCAGGATTATTTTGCAAAATTACTTCAAATCATTAAAGGTATACAACTGTTTTATAAAGAAAGAGAATGGACAGAGGTATTCAAAATAAAGAGATAGTATAGGACCTGGGAAAGATTTATCCTGGCAAGGAAGAAAGCTAATGCACCACAGAGGCTAAGCAATATTCATTTTTATGGCATAGTATACAAAATATATAAACCATTTTGTTTGAGATAGAGATTGACCAAAGAAAATATTATCCTCAAGGCTTTTCTCTACATGAGTAATAATTTTACAGTGAAGGAAGCAAATCTATAAACCAACAGAGATCTCAGTCTATCGGAAAATAACCATCTAAAATCTAACAATGACCTTATAGGAAATGCATACAAAGAAACAGGACTGGCTTTGTAGGGTCAAGCTCCCTTTCTCTCTGTCTCTTTCTATCTCTATCTGTGTCTCTGTCTCTGTCTCAGTCTGCCTCACTCAGTCTCTCTCTCTGTGTCTCTCTCTGTCTCTTTCTATCTCTATCTGTGTCTCTGTCTCTGTCTCTGTCTCAGTCTGCCTCACTCAGTCTCTCTCTGTGTGTCTCTCTCTGTCTCTCTGTCTCTCTCCTTCTCCCTCTCCCTCTCCCTCTCCCTCTCTCCCTCCCCCTTCCCTTCCCCCTCCCCCTTCCTCTCCTTCCCCACCCCACTTCATGCAGTCTTATTGAGAAACAATGGCAAAAACATAGCAAGTCAATTTTAAACATGTTTCTAGTGAATCTCCTGAAGCAGCCATTTTCATAACTCTCTGAAAAGATTGAGGTTTTCAAATACTCTTATCAACTTTTAAGACTGCAGACATTCAGCATACAGACTGGCTTTGGGGCACTATTCTGAATTTAACTGATTTGAAGAAGGCTCATCAACTGCAGACTCAGAGAGGCTGTTTCCGGAGCTGTGATTGCGTTTCCAGCAATGATTTCTACCCGTTACCTACCATGCACCGCTTATTAAATACAAAACCCATTGCCCTGAAGAATCTGCTCCCAATCTCTGCAACAGTGGCATCTGTGAAGGGGCGCTCCAGCCACTTGAAACTCATTAAAACATACTTGAGATTGACAGTGAGGAGAGAACATCTGTCAGACTTGGCCAAGATTTCAATCAAGTGTGATGTTGCAGCGTTACATTGACTTAATAAATGAGCTGGCTGCTGTCAGAGTAAGGAAAGTTTGGTTGTAATTACTATCCTGTTCTTTTTCCTTTTTTCTGCAATGTTCTTTCACATAAATAACCATATTCTACGTGAAATGTATGAAAATAAAGTGGATGAAAAGGAAAATAAGAAGCCCGCAGCTCATACCTATAATCCCTGTCACTTGGGAGACAAATGCAAGAAGATTGCTGTAAGTTCTAGGCCAACCTGGGCTATATAGTGAGTTCCAGGCTGGCCTAGACTACAGTGTGAGACTGTGCCAAATAGTCACAATCAAAATTAATGAATATAAAGTTTATTTCTAGGTGACTAAAGTTTTACGAAATTACTGATTCTGTAAAAAGCTTGTATAGTCATACCTGGAATGACAAGCAAAACCACACTGATCTACACAGATCCTCTCACCTCCTGGAAGTGTCTCAAAGCATTCATCCAAAACAAAGGGAGTTCTTCCTTCATCAACTCAATGAATGGCTATGACTAATACCCATATGAGACTAAATAAAATGGAAAATTATTTCATAATACCTAGAGGCTGCTAATCCTTACTCAGTGATCCCTTACCTGGCCACTTGCTCACAAGTCATGCTACAGCAATCTGTTCTGTCAATGACTGAAGAAACTGAAAGAGGTACAGCAGCTTGTCCTACTGATGTGATTTCAGAACTAGTGAATGAGAAGCCAGCCTCAGAGTTCAGAACATGTCCACCAGGTTGCATTTACTTCTTTGGTCTTTTAGAAATGTTTGCTTGAGGAATCAGATTAAATACAAGACATTGGCTCTGACCACCAATATTTCCAAAGGACAGAAAAGAACAGCAACAGCAGCTGTGCCCAGAGGAAATTTCTTTTCTTTGAATATTAATATTTCCTACACTCACCTAAATGTCTCCTTTCTGCTTATAATCAACAACTAAAACTTCTCTAGGCTACCTGTAAGACACAGAGCCCGTGTCTAGTTAATGGTAACTCTCCATTTCTCTTTCTTCTGCTCATTTACCACTTAAAAACTCTGAAACTCACAGCCTTTCAATCCATTCTAGTAGTAGTAGCCTACACACTTACTAGAACAAGCTTGTCTGATAAATAAGATATTTTTCTGAGAAAGTCCATCCAGAAGGTCAAAGTAGTTGCAAAGTTTGAATCATCATGGTAGAAATGAGCTGCAGAGCTAAGATTATAATAGTGTCAGTGGAACTGGGTCAGCCACACATCAACGTGTGAATCCCTCCTCTGATTCCTGTAGCAATTTTATTTTTGTGTTCTCATATGGCATGCCCTACCTTGTCTCGGAATTTTCTTTTTTTTTTAATTTCTTTTTTTTTTGAACATGAAATGCTTTTTTATAGCATGTTTTACAAGGGGAGGGGGTAAGAGGGGCCAGGTGGTGGAAAAGTACAAAATCTTCTTGGCCTGTGCCTTGAAACATGTCATGGTCTATACGGTACACTGCCTTGAATTATGATCTACCTGCTGTTCTTCAGAAGATATGGTACACTGCTTGAGTTATGGTCTCCCTGCTATTCTTAAGATGATATGGTACTCTGCTTTGAGTCTATCTGCAGTTGCTAACCAGGATCTTGCAGTTGCCAAGCTTCAGAGGACATTGTGCAGGTGGGGAAAGGTAGGGGGTGAGGGTAAGGGCGAGGGTCCTGGCTTCTGGCATCTCCCCCTTCTCTGTTTAGTTAGAGAAGGCGTCTTATGTTCAATCCCAACTATGTGAATTTTGAATTTGGATGTCTAATTATGGGGGGTCTTAGACAAGTTCACAACCCCAAAACACTGATGTGAGATGAGTCACATCGATGGTCGAAGGCTTTAGGCTGTCGACGATGGGCAAACTCAAGGGACTCCAATGTGGGTGAAAGGAGGGTGAGAGCCCTGTCTTAGGCCATGTAGGCTGCACCCACTCCCAGCACCACGCACTCCTTTTCGGCTGCATTGGGTGGGCCCCTGGGAAGTGGACCTACAATAATCCTGTCATTGGGCTAACTCACAGCCATCCTAGTCTCTTGTAAATGTTCAAGTTACCAACCATTTGTCAGTTTGGGGTGTAATATTGTCATAAAGGAAGGCTCCCCAATGTTAGCGGCCATATCAAGGGTGGCCTTGGTTTAGGAAAAAGCCAATTTTTGTTGTGGTGATCAAGAGGCCAAGCTCTCTAGCAAGAGAAACGAGGGCAAAGCCAGGCATACCAGGAACCCTTCTGGAGGGCGTGGAAATCTAGGGGTCGACCGTAGGGGGAGGCAGGGGAGCTGGCAGCTGTGTCAGTCTCCTGCGGAGTCACTTCTGGATCCTCTTCAATTTTCAGCTGATGGTAATGAACTTCAACCGTCTTCTTGATGGCAGCATCAACCTGGTTCCATGGACGACAGGTCGGGTCAAGTGGCACCCAGACGTGGGGCTCGAGGCACGGACCCCTCCAGACGGACCCTCATTGAGAGGATGTGCACACGACATCAAGATTGAGCGAGACAGAGATTGTCGCCTCGGAATTTTCTATATGCAGCTCGCATCTACCCTCTACTAAGGCCTTAAAATCCTCCAACACACAGTAGTACACATGGTAGTTACTCATTAAATGTTACTTGTTTGGAGGAGCTCTAAAAACCAGGTTTAAAAACATCATGATTAAAAAATGGTTTTCTATGTTTTTGGTTGTTAAATGAAACCAACTTCCTTAAAAGTTTGGCCCCCACTTCCCTCCTGTTGGACCACCAGCGAATGTCACCATCATCCATGTTCACATCCCACACACACACACACTCATATGCAAAGATACATTCTGTGTCTTTTACAGCCCAGATTTCCATGCACTTGCTTCCCTGAGAGTTGCATCTCCCTGTTGCCTGTCTTCTTCTCCAGGTAACTCTTAATACCAGTTCCTACTGCAAGACTCAAGTCAGTCAGCCTTCTTTTGGATAGCTTTCACTAAGTCCCTAAAAGCACCCAACTTGATAGAACTATGCGCCTGTGTACAGAAACATATATGCATGAATCTTCACATGTAGACATGAGGCTATGACCATGAGTCTGCACACGGAGATGTGGAACTATGCCCATGAGCCTGAATACAGAGACATGAACTGTGCTTATGATCCTGCACAGACAGTAGTCTTGGATCTATATGCATGAGCCTGCCTGCAGCACACAAAGCTATGTGCATGCCTAAAAAATGATGGCTCGTTTGTTAAGGTCAGGGTTGGGAAGGCAGGTGTAGATAGCTTATCAGATACAGGAGATGAGGTTAGTAAGAGAGCTGGATTTGAAATTATAAATAGCCTAGACACTAAGCAAATGGAGTTGACTTAATCCTTTAGGTTAGGAGGAGACATTGCCAGTCTCCAAGCACAGAGACACATAACCCAATTTGTGACTTAGAGAAGCAGGTCCAGTGACAAGATAATGAATGAATGAGAGAAGAGAAAGGCTAGAGGCAAGAAGAAGAGTTGGGATGCCAGGCCCATGATCTGAGTAACCAGTTTCAATAATGTAAGAACGGCATATCCCTGTAAAGTTCAATATAAATGTTCATTTAAAGCTATTATCTCAATGTGATTGAATTCAATAACCTTTAAGGCAGCAGGTATTAGAGAAGGAGTTTTTTGTTACTTAGCACCAAGCAATTCAGGTGAAATTAATGTATAATTTCAGTATAATGCCCAAATCCACTAATGAGCTGATTGCAGGCTTTGTGTTTCTTGCCTTTAGAGTATGGATTATAGCTACAAGTGAAGAAAAAGACCAAAGGCTTGTTGGACCTGCTGGGAGGCAGAGGGATTGTAATTCACCAAATGAAAGCATTGGGGGCTTTAGTGGACTTTAAAAAAATAACTAAGTACTTAAAAAAGCATACTTGTAGTCAAAATTGGGATCTAATTTAATTCTATACATGGCAGTTTAATGTTGTCATTGAGATGAAATTCATGGTCAAAGATAAAATATGTTACAGTAGAAAGAAATACGTGGTATGATATTTCTTTGATATATAATTTGTATTTAAATTAAAGGTGTTTTCAAATACCAAAGAAATCTGATATGATTGTATCTGGAAAGTTTTATGAAGATGGATTTGATTGTTTTCCTATCATTGTGAAAGCATGATCAGAGTGTTACAAAGAACAAACTCAGGTGAAGGAAAAGACCGGAGGCTCAATGCAGAAGGAAGGAAAGTCTTTCAATAAGCAGCTCCCGAGCACCACTAGTGGGAACATTTTCTCTGCTTGGGAAGGCTATGATTCTCACAGTATTCTCTCTCTCTCTCTCTCTCTCTCTCTCTCTCTCTCTCTCTCTCTCCTCTCCTCTCCTCTCCTCTCCTCTTCTCTTCATTGAATAGATGCTAATGGGCATCTAGTGCACTCTTCCAACAAACAAGAAAACAGAAATCACTATGTGCATGTAATGGGAAAGGCAAGGTACCTGCTGTACTAGCTCATTTTAAATACGGATTTTTCAGACAACATTTGAATAAATGTACTGAGTTCCTCTTGTTGAGGATCGATTTGAGTGTGTGACTTGGGGAACTAGTATTTTTCATCTTCATCACTCGAAACAATTCCCATTGTTACTACTTCTTGGATCTGGAAGGGTTAGATCCAGGTAAGGAACCCCTAAACCATAAACAAGCCCCCCAACCATAATACTATATGAAAAAATATTTAACCCAGGAATCATTATTTTCTGGGGGAAGAGGTTGAGTCCATGTCTCTGAAAACTTTGTTGATAACTTCAGTTATCACTGCTAACTAATTGAACAGGTTAAAAATGACCAAAGGACCTTGAAATTTGCTAAGTGAATCAAACTATGAATCTGTTCCCCTTGATGTTCTTCATCATCATGGGCTATAAAAACTGCACTACAGTAAAATCTGTCCTTCATACGCTCTGTGACATCCAGTTTATAACTACCATCAAGACCAAGAGATGACATTTCAGAGGCGATGACAACTGCAAATATAGCCAATTTGTTGGATACTGTTGCAGCCAGTAAAATGACCCATTAGTAATTATAAAATTGGCTAGCATCTTTGCCTTATTTCTGTGAGGCAACAACACTCTCAAGGGTGGAGATGTGGCTGTCAAAGTATCATAGAGTTGCTGACTTGAGCTGGCGATAACATGGGAATACAAAAGCTCATTGGGTGTGACATCTGAAATTGGGAATAATGCAACCTTTGTGGAATGACAGTAGACTGAGGATAAGTAAATATCTGAAAGAAGGGTGTCCCAATCAATAGGACAAATGGAAAGATTCCAAGAGAGAGTTACAACTGATATATTCCATGAACATTAACTGGAATAAGAGAAACAGAGGAAAGTATTCAAAGATGCAAGGCTGGCAATGAGAGTACACAAGAAGAAGTGAGGGATATGTGGGGATGGATAGGATAGATTGATAGATAATGATAGATAGATAGATAGATAGATAGATAGATAGATAGATAGATAACACATGCATGCATACATACATACATACATACATACATGATACATAACTACATAGATATTATTGTAGACTGATGACTATGCTCAATTGTCTCCATCACAAAAAAATAAGATCATTGTGAACAGAAAGCTGCCATGATATACTCTTTAAAATGACCCATCACTCACTCACCCCTTACCTCCACACACATTTAGGCTCATCTGTGGAGGAATACAATGAGTCATGGATAATCACTGTCTCAGAAGACAGGAATCTACAAAATAGTGAATAAAAAAGCTAAGTGACAGTAAGGAGAGGGGGAAAGTCATAAGTACTATATTTTCCAACCCGCTCTGAGAAGCCATGTGCAAAGCATTTAGACCTGGTACTGAAGGACTCAGATTCTCAAAGGGTGGGGTCATTCTGAAACTCCCACTGAAACCTGCTTCTTCGGCCTGGTCCACAATTAACTGATAGATCAACCTGTGAGTCCACCTACTAAATCAAATAGAACACCCACTCTTCTGCCCTCACAGGTATGAGATGCAGTTTATGTTCAACTCTGAAAAGCAAAACGTGTGAAAATATTTTCTAAGCTCCGAAGATCATATTTAGAAACTAGTTTTGAGCCATAGCTGATGGAATTCAGGTTTTTGTCTGTTCCAACTAATGAAGCCAGGTTTTTTTGGAAGACTATTATCTACAAAGAGAGAAAAACCCCTCAAATGGGGTACATAAAGAGTAAAGCCATTTAGTGTAAGTTTAACTGAACAGACGAAGGGATCAAAAGGAAGTGGCTTATTTCTGCTTGAAATAAAGCAGACCATGAAGAAGGGGTGCAGATAATATAAACCAAACTGACTAGATAAAGATTATAAAGAAAAGAAATATTTGAATATAAGGAGTAAAATTCATGGGACTTTAGAGAGGAGAAAAACCTGGTTACCTCAATGAATGCAGTTTACACAAGGCTTTGAAATGACTTTGTCAGCAGAATGATTTGCCTTTTTCCAAAAAATCAATGCATAATGGGACAGAGGACTCTCACTGAGGTAAATTTTTACCTAGTTCCAGAATCTAGGCAGAGAGAGAATGTAATGAAAATCAAATGTATTTAGAGGCAAAAAAAAAAAAATGTATATGGTATTATTTTCTAAAGTGGGCCAGGTCTATATAACACAAATTCATTGGAAAATTCTGAAATGCTCTAAGAACTCTCCAAATGGCCCAGTTGGCTGATTGGAGAATCACAATGCCACTGGGAGAAAAGCATCCTGGGGAGCTCAGTCATTGTATTTCTCAAGGCAACTGAGAGGCAGTTCTCAGCCTTGAGGATGCTTCCTCCAGCAGAACCATCTGAAGAGACTCTCAAAGGCCTCCTGGTCTTCCATGCCTTGTATTACAGGGACAAGGACTCTGTAGGAGCCTTCTGGGACATTCTTATTCCCACTGCATTTGAGGCTGAATGTGTTTCTTTACCAGGCTTTTAAGACCCAGTCAAGAGCCTTGCTTCCTCCTTCAGATTTTTCTGGCACCATGCATCCTCCAGTTATTTGGGAACAGAAGAGGGGGGATATTGATGCTCCAAGACAAGGTACTCTATTTTAAGAAATGAAAGAAATCAGAGTTTGATTACTTACACTTTGTAAAAAAAAAAAAAAAATACGTACTTAAATAATTAAGTAACTAGCACCCAAATGAAAATCGGACATTGGTAGATAAATCTTTCTCCCTGGGCTGCGATTATCAAGAAAGTCAGCGAACCCTGTCATTAATCTTGGCTCATACTTTGCATCATCCCAAGTCTGTGCCAGCTGCCTTCTCTGAACACATCTCATTGCTAATGCTTCTGGCTTCCAATAACACTGATATTCAAATTTCCCCTTTTCAGATGGAATCTAAAGATATTTTTCCCAGCATCTTGATTTGTCACTTTCAGGAAGTCCTGTACCCATTCCCACCATATGTAAAACAAAAGTCATAAATTTGGTCAAAGTCAAATTTATCTGACAGGGACCAATGGCAAAACCCCAGTGGAACCTGTGTCACATAAATGATTATGCAAATCCTTGGAAATAGAAGTTATATAAACAAATATGTAGAGTGGAGATTTAGATTTACTGACTTTCCTTTCATTATTCATTTATGGAGTATGCAAAATTAGATACGTTTGATGAATTTAGTGTTCCTGTTCCCTAAACATATGCTATAATATTGGATGATTCAGTGGTAAAATGCTATCTATTGATTTTTAATGTATTTTTTAAAGGTACCAGTGTTGAATCAGGATTTTTTTTCCCTATGCTACAAGAGTTAGCTTCACTAGAAATTAAATATTTGTTTCAAAAATTACCTGACCTGCCTGGTATATAAAAGTCATGATTTTGAAAACCTTATGTTAACAGTGCATATGGAGTATGTAAAGATATAATTATAAATGTAATTTTAATTCTAGTCTTCTCACTGGGCTACAGTGTCCGTGACTAATCCACTTCAAAATCAAAGATCAGCACAAATCCCTTTTACCAACTCACATCCCGGTTTCAGAGTATTTATTTAATGTCATTGTTCAGTGAGGGACCTGGAGACCTTTTGCTGTAGGTGGAAAGGAAATGTAAATCTGTTAGTTATTTGCTAAGGTTCCTAAGGACACTAAAAACACACCGGCACTCGCAACTGTGAATTTCCCAGTAAATATAAAATCTTTGTCTTCGGGAGTATTTGCTTAACTGAACAAAGTTTGCACAGCCTGGAGAGGATTAGCATCAACAATAACACAAAATTAAACCTTTGACATTCCTATAGTTCATTTCTGTACTTGTTTTCTCTTTCCCTATCTATTTTCCCAACTCTATCATTAAAGAAAAGAAAGTAAATGACAAAGACAAAGAGTCTTAGAGGAAGCATTGAACCCTCTAGCCATTTGTCATTATGGTTGTATTTTTTTTTACAGCATCCAAATATTCAGAAATATTCTATGTTTAAAAAACAAGCTAAGAACACAATGATAAAGGACAAAAACATCTTAGCATTTGAGATTTGTATTTTGTGATACAAAGCTCTAAACTACAAGTGTGATGTGGTAGAGGCTGCACAGGTGACATGGACTGTGAAATAAGTAACTGAGCACACTGTGTGGAAAGTCTAAGATGAATTCATAGAGGACATTAAGATATGAGCCCCTGTTAAAGCATCCGTGGGCACTTGGGGATCTGCAGTAAGAAAACCAGTGCAGAAGCATTTGCGTAAAAGCTGGAAGCTTGGTTTATAGAACCTGATGTGCCTGAAGTCAGAAGGTAATGGAAGAATGAACAGTGGAAGAAAACACCTTTGCAGATGCTCTCTGGTGTCACAGGTGCAATGCCAAGGCTCCCTGCCATAGACACAGAGTAACACACTTCAGCATTTCTCTACTGATAGAGCATTTAATATATATTCATTTTTTCCCAACTAGGAAAACCTCTGAGTTTTAACCTGGGATGAACTCCTTCAGCTTGCATTTTTACAGGACATCCCTAGCCAGACTCCAAGATTAGACTACTAAAATTTAAATTATTGAAGTAAATGGCATGGTTATTTTAAGTATCTTACTACACTTGCCATATTTATTCCTAGAGAGATGCCAATCTGCCAGCAGCCTGTGAGAGAACCAGTTTCACCACTCCCCTTGCCAAAACTAAGTATAATTATTAGAAAAAGAGGTATTTGCTAATTGTATGAGAGGAGTGGAAAACGAGACGAGATCTTACAACATCATGGATATCAAGGCCAAGAATATGAATTTAATTCTGAAGTTAATGAGAAACCCTTCAGTGATTTTTGATCAGGAGAACAAATATCTAGGGCATCCTTTTGAAAAGATTAATGCTGGCCACAAGGAGTAAGCTCTGCTGAGTTTCCCAGGGCTGTGAAGTAACAGCACTTGGAGACCAGGAGGTTGTTGCATTCACCTGGGATAGCACTGTCCAACAGATCTCTCCACCGTGCCAGTGACCACCTTCTGTGTGTGTCCCACATGTTAGCATAAGTTCTCACTTTCAAGGACTGAAAGTGGATCATCTAGCAAGTCAAATGAAGAACTGGAGTCCTCTGAATTTACTGCGTTTAGATCTAAATAGCTACATGTAGCCGTTGACTGTGGCATCCAAGAGCACAGAGCCAGAGGCAGAACAATAGGTACTCAGGATGAAAGACATTTACAGAGCTAGAAAGAACACAGCAGAGGCAGACATGGGGAACAGATTCTGTGATTACCTAGGTGTACAAGATGAAAGAGAACATTTGTGGAGATTGAGAGCCAGAAGGATATCAATGGTCATCATTTCAGAGTCTGTAGAAGAAAACGATTCAGAGGAAGCAAAAAAGGAAAGGATATCTCTCTCTCTTTCTCCTCCTCCTCCTCCTCCTCCTCCTGCTCCTCCTCCTCCTCCTCCTCCTCCTCCTTCTTCTTCTTCTTCTTCCCTCTTTCCCTATACATTTTTCCTGCCTTTCTTCCCTGCCTCCATTAATACATATATTCTGAACCAATCAATGGACATTTGAAAATGGCAAAAAATATTCAAACTGATGAAATATTATGGATTCATAGTTTTCCCAACTGTATTGACCTCTATAAATGTGACAATCTGTGAGGTTTACACCTATGTATCAAATCTACAAGCACAAGGCTGTCACCATTAGAAACTAATGGAAAGAAAATGTCTGATCACACTGTAGAAAACTAAGTGAATTCCAGAAAGGCAAACTATCTCCACAATAGAAAGGCAGTTTTGTGTTTGTGAGAAGATATGAGTCAAGTAGCAGCAGCTATGTGGTAAAAATGTAAGAGTAATGAAAAGGAACAAAATTTAATGAAGGTTGCAGACTCAGCCAAGCAAGCAAAGTTTGTCTAAATAAGATTATACAATGGCATTAATTAAATCCACATGGATACAACAACTATGGAGATCCAGGAAAGGGATTAGTCATTAATTTAAGTGACTCAACCTTGGCATTTCAGTCCAAATCCAACAACCTAGAGATGCCTGATTTCATATGCTTCTTTTCTGTGATTGTCTACAACATAATTCTGTTACTCTCATCTATAATTCTTGTAACATTGTTTGTCAATATGTCTGTCTCCACGAATACTGAAATCTACTAGTCTTTAGAGTCACTTTTTTCTTATTCTGTATCTAGGGTAGTTTCTGCTGTAATAGGTGCTAAGTAATTTTGTTTGCATACATAGATGCACAGTATCTGTTATTCATTGGGCTGAAGTTCCCAAAAACTGGGGAAAATATTCCACCAAGATCAAAGCAAACCTGATAATGATAACCAAGTAAATTCTCATGGCAATTAAACAAGAGTAGGCCTTGCAGATCCAAGGTGGACAACTGGCAGTCTTACTTTCCAAAACTTTGTTCAACCAAAATGATTCCTTCCATCTCCAGCAGAGGAGTGCCCTGTTAATGACAGTAACTATTTACTCAGAATGAGGAAATTTAGAATATTTGTTTGGTCCAAGGTAACAAAAAACTTGAAATTATAAACTATCATCTTCAAAGCACACTGATTTTGGGCATATGACATGGACATCAATATCCCCTATCATGTGGTATCTTCCTAGCTTATTATTTATTCCTAGCTTATTATTTAAAGAAAAGCTTCTTTCAACAAGTTCACCAAGATCAAGAATAACAGCAGGTAGATAGTCCAGTGAGAATTAGAAAGAATGCGAGCGTTCGTGCATATATGCCTGAATAGACACTTCTATCTTCTGTAAATACAAATTCCAAAACCACTGTTTCCTTCATATGCCTTTAAAAACTCACATTTACCACGGTGGTTTTATTTTTCCCTTTTTGCAGTAGCGAAGTGAGACAGAAAAGGCATCTGCTGTAATGTGGACAATGATGTGTCCTTCCAGCCAGGACACAGTTCCTATGAGTTAGTCTGATGCTCAGTGGGGACATTCTGTTCTCTAAGAGACAGAGGTTTCCAGAACAATACTGAGCAACTGAGCAGTCTACTGAGCAGCTCAAGATGCAGTGTCCTCTCATTCATTGAGTAACTGTCTTCTGGTTAGCTTTCTCTTCACACTAGTATGAGTAGAAGACTTGAGTGTTTGCTTACTGAATTGCTATTTCTTTTCAGTCTCATCTCCCATTAAATGTCTAAGAAAAACTATTGCAATAATATACCCAAGCTGATTTTCTAGCTCACTGAAACCAAAATGACTCATAAATGCTATCAAGGAAAGAAAATCACACTAGATGAAGTTAAAACAGGAAAAGATAGTGTCATTCAAGACTAGAGTAGAGGGAAGAGCTGCTGAATATCTTCTGGTGACATCAGAGGCCGGGAGATTTTCAATGCTAAGGTGAGGCAGTGAAAGGGGACTGGAGGAGTTTATGAGAAGAGGGTGGTCAATGTTAGATAATTGGTGCTAAGGAAACTTAATCATCTAGCTTCCAAGGAGACTCGAAGAAATAGGTTGTCTTCCATGGTGACTGCATTGTGAGGAGATGTCTCACCAGCTCTTGAGAAAACGGCACTTCTTGGTTATAATCCTACCAATGCTGAGACAAGACTTACTAACTGGCATAGTAAGAACTTATAATTGTAAATTTTCTAAGATGCTTTTAAACAAAAAAAGACAAGTAGCTAGACTCTGGAATAATCCTCTTTAGCATTTAAGTTCATTTAGTCAGTCAGTATCCATCAAGTCTCTCTATCTGCCTGCATGTTTCCCATTAATAACAAATTAATAGAAACAAATACATTAATTAGTAACAAATACAATATGTTCAAAGGAGAGCGATCATTTTAGTTTTGTTTCTGTGGCAGTTGGGATAAAACATCCTGACTAAAAACAGCTTATAAAAGAAAGCTTACTATCCCAGGTTGCAGTCCATCACTGTGCAGAAAAAGTCAAGACAATAATAACTTGTAGCAAGTGGTCCATTATATCCATAGTCAAGAGCAAAGAGCAAGGAATCCATGCATGTATGCCTCTGCTTAGCACATTCTCTTCTTTTTTGTGTAGCCTAGGACTCAAAATCAGGAAAAAGTGCTATTCACTCTGATTAGGTTTGCCAACCTCAAATATAATCAAGACAATTCAGCATAGACATGTTCAAAGGCCAAACCAATATAAAAAAATTATTCATGGAGACTGCATCAGGTGATTCTGGGGTATATTAAGTTGGAAATTAAAATTAAGCATCAAAGACAGGGGGTGGAAAGGGAGAAAGAAAAAAGAGAAATTGATTCAGTAACTGGAGAAAATCACAGTTTCCATTCGAGATTGATACAACCCATCCCCAAATTAGAAGAAAATTTCTCCTATTTGTATTTAGTATAACCTTTTGGTTCTCTGACAGATTCCTTCCAAATAAGAATAAATGTATGTCTCTCCATGCTGAGTGGTTAGCTCTCCTGGACCCATTATTTTATTTTAATGCCACAAAAGCATCTGAGGTTCTATGGTATTTACTTGGCTGTCACCCTCTCTTAGTGGTCATTGCTATAGATAAGACTAGGTCATAGTAATGTTAATATCTGTTAAAAGGTATTATAGCTCTAACTAGGCAAAATATATTTAAATTTGTTACACTTAAGAGTTTAAAACAAAACCTAAACTACAGACATTCTTGACATCTACTTTGTTGATACTGTTCGAAGCCTCTATACTTTGCCCCATCCTATCAATGTCACTTACAATATCTTAGAAATGGTAGAGATAAAACAAAGTTTACGTATAGATCAAAAGTCTTTAAATCATTGCCTGCAGATCAAGTCCAGCTTATATCTGTTTTTGTCAATATCGTTTAAAGACAACATAGCTAAGTCCTTTCTCTTATGTGGTGACTTTGAAACTACAATAACAGAATTGAGTAGTTGTGACAGGCCATCTGCACTGCAAAGCATGAAATATTTACTATCCACTCCCTTGTATTAAAAACATGCTGTACCTCAGATCTAGGTTAACAAGTGAAAATTAACCCAACAGAGACATGTTTAAATATTTTAGATATGAAATCACACATGACTATGTTCCTGTATTACATCAGGCTAGATAACCTCCCCCAGCTTCTGGTTTTGTCCCAGTAACATGCAATTGGATTCACACAGATTGTGATTACGTCAACTAACTCTGACCAGACCAAGGTGAAGGCAAAGTTCTGCTCAGAACCAAGGTTTTCTAGCTGAGCTAAGCAGAGTTGACAGACAATAAGAAGAGTGAAGCAAGCGTGAATCATGCTAACCATTTTGTGTCTTTACAAAACAGCTCACCAAGCACGCTACTTCTCTTTCTGTTTATTAAAAAATTTCCATCAGGTTTTAAAATCTCAGTTACAAATTCTCTTAGCTCTACCAAGAAAAAAAATGTCAAAGATGTCTATTTTTTTAAGTTCCTCAATGACTTTCCAGACCAAATTCTTACTCGGGGCTTGCTAAACTGAATGTCCTGGGAGAAAGAGACAAATGTCAAACCCAGGCAGCTATATTCGCCAACACCTGTTAAAGACGCTTATTCCCTAATGAGAACAAGAAACAAAAGCAACTGTGACAGGTTCATCTTCCTGGGGCAATGTCTCATTGGAGGGCCAGGAGAGGAAGTCCATGCTCCTTGATTTTAAACTTCCCTAAGTGCAGCTTGAGGACAGTAAGTCCCCCCAGAGAATTTACGATGTCTGTGAATTCTAATCTGTTCCATTTACCATTCTCTACTCAAAGAAAGTTACAGGGATGCTTCCTACTGCACCCCTACAGAAACTGAAGCTGTCACTGCCCACACAGAAAAAGAATAGGATCACTGTGCACCTTTCAGTGAGAAAGGGGTAAGACACAAATCTAGCCCTCTCCCACCTAGTTCTTTCCCCTTGTATTACTCGTGTAATAGTATTGCAGATGACAAAGTCCAAGGAGAAGAGGTGCAAAGTAACATGCTATATAGGCTGAGAAAAATAAAATATATTATCAAAGTGTCTCCGAGATTCCAGTATCCAAGACTGCCTTCCCAGAAGAAGGCAAGTGGGGGTGAATTCTGCCCTTTGCACCTTCAGACTTCCATTCTAACCTTCTCTAGGGTCTGCTCTTTCCAAGGAACACGGACATTGAAAAAAAGACTATGTAGAGCTATCGTGTAATTTTCCCCTAATTGATTAATTAATAAAGACTACAAGAAGCCAGTCACTGGGTGAGGAGGAGGCGAGGCTTCCTGTCCAGGGAGGAACAGGGAAAGCAGAAGAAAGAAAGGCCTTTTCAGACAGAGAGGTGGGAGGGAAGTGGATAAGATGTAGGCCAAGGCCTGTTAGTTCGGGTGGCAGAATTCACCAGGATCCGCCATTGGAAAAACTTCTAACATAGAATTGTTGTTGAATTTAGGATGCTAGATTCTGAGCCCAGCAATTGTGTCATCTGTTGATTCTAAACTAAGATTGTCTGGTGTTTTCCATTTCACAGCGACTCAAATAAGTTCCAGGGAAAGGTAATCGCTGCAGAATGTTGGTTTGCAGGAGTGTGCCCCCAGCCAGCCACTGCAGAAATTTAGGATTGCTTATCAGTTTGGCAGCAGCCAGCCTGGAGGGTTAGATGACTGGGAATGTGAGTGGGTTCTGAGGCAAGAGAACCGAGAGAAGTTAGGTGGATGCCACATGGGGTTAGCCATGGGGCTGGCGAGACTGCCGGGGCTGGAGAGTAGCCAGTAATATCATGGATAGATTTTCTTAATACACGTAACACAGGGCAACACTACGGGTGAAGTAAGCAAGTTAAAAGAAGAGCAAACCCTCCAAATGTCAGAGCACAGAAAATGGAGACATCTGCGGAATCCATGACACAGAGAACTGTGTAGATGGCTGCTCCCTTGGTGCCATGTCATCTCAGCCTAGCTCTGAGAGTTATCTTGACTTCACACCTCCTCCAAAGAAAGCCAACAACACCAAAACACCTCTCTTTGGGTGACAACCATTGCTGCATTGCTGTGTGGCTCCTCTTTCAAGCTCAGAGGTGTAAGATGCGTCACACTCTCTCTATGTCACTATCCCTGTAGCTTCTTCCTCTTTTGATTCTCAGACCTGTACAATCCATTCCTTTAGCAAACCTTCCTTGAATGACAATCATCTGAATTATCATCTTAGACCCAGACTCTTACACAAAAATTAAAGAATAAAGAATAAAGAATATACATATATCTGGAGTCTACCTGTTAACACATATTTCCTAAAAACATGAAGTGGCACCTATGTGTCTTGACAGAAGAGAAAGGGAGTAGTGACTAACAGTTCTGAGCAGTTGTTAATTACATTTACATTAAGAAACCATTGGAGAAATGGCTCAGTGGTTAAATGTGGTGATACTCTATCATGAAGACTAATTCAGATCCAACCATACATATAAGGTAGCTCACAAACACTTACAATGCATGCATGCATGCACAGAGAGACAGAGAGAATGATAAAGTCATGCCATACATATCTATTCTCTATCTATCTTTCTATCTCTCTGGAATCCATTTGCTAACTACTGAATTACCACAGCAGAACTCACTTAGATGTAATAGGAAGTGTTAATTCTCTACAGACCCCAAAGATGTCACCTTTATGTTATGGTTGAGAACATACCGCCAAATGCCTGAATTAGAGGCGGGATGAACACAGCAGCCCATTAACTTGAAAGAAATGTCACAAGTGTCAGTATCCAGCTTCTCTTTTCTAACATGTCTAAGTGTCTGACATTCCTATGAACACCAAGAAGTCCACCAATCATCCTGATCCAAAAGCCTAGAGTGCTTGTGGAAGGAAATCACAGTTGGCCTATGTGAGGAGCCACATAGCTGAAGTTTGATAAAATCATGAACCAGAAGAAACAGAAGGTAGAGTACTGCGAGTGCTCTGCATAGCAAGTTTTATGGTACAAGTTGTCTAAACCAAACTGTGTACAGATATTCTCCGTAGCAACTCCCTACAAATGGGCAGCAGGTGAGTGCCCTCACTATCAAACCCCACTACCTAAGTTGATCCCTGGGCCACACATGGTGGAAGAGAACCAATTCCCACAAGTTTTCCTCTAACCTCCACAAACACACCACAGTGTGTGTGTGTGTGTGTGTGTGTGTGTGTGTGTGTGTGTGTGTGCATGTATACATATAAAATTTTTAAATATTTTAAATAAACCTCTCACGACTACAGGGAATCTATCAATTATGATAAATTCAGTCTGCTATCACTGAATAAACTGAAATTACTGAATAAACTGTTATTCTTTTGCAGCCATTTAAACCACAGGTAGTTGAGTTTCCACCTAATGCCTTTCTAATTATTTTTCACAATAGCCTTAACACTCCCCTCTCCATCACACATGTACACACTCACGAATGCACGTGCATGCACATGCACACACATACACACAAACACACCACATACTCTGCATACTTTCCTTCCTTCTCTGAATAAGATTCTTTTTTCTTCACTGATATCCTCCTCTATCCTGGACTTGATTCCTTAGACATGCTCAGGTTTTTCACTGCCTCTACTAACGCAGCTAATCCCACCACTATTTTTTATTCATATAGTGTAGCTATTCTGGGAGTGTGTTGAAATGAAAGTGATCCGAATTCTATTATCTTTCATATTATCTTCTGGCCCAGGTTCGATCTATCTATTAAATGTCACTCTGTGAATACAGCTGTTCAATTAGAGAGAATAGGAAACAAAAGAATGAGGAGTCTATTTTCATTATCACATTTACACACCCAGAAATGTTTGAGCCACAAGAAATACATGCAGAAGAGGAGGTGATGCAGCCAGAATGTGGAAAGTTCCTGTACCTGAGCAAGAATGCCTGCTTATCCAAGTGAAGGGAGAGAAGGTCTGCCAGGAGGAATGGATGCCAAGAGACACCCACCTCCACATACATTACTGCCACTCAGGAACACCTGTGCCTCTCTACAACCTATAAAAAAAAATCTGGGCTTGCTAATATGTCTACTTTTTTATTTTTCTTGCTTTTCTTTTTTAATTTTCATCTGTTTCCTAAGAGACCTAGGTTTTCACAGATGTAAGCATTATAGAAATACCACACCGAAAAGTGTTAAAGACTATGTGTCAGGTGGTTCACATGGTGAAGGTTCCGAATGCTTACACAAAAGTCGAGAGTCTTTAGAAGAGCAGGAGAAAAATCCCAGAGAGCTTGCTCAAAAGCTCCTTGAAAGGTCTGCCACTCGGCTGTGATAAAAGCTATCAGAAGACGATGAAGTGCCAGTGCCAGCTAGGATTTCAGGAGCTTCATAAGAATGAAGGAGCAAGATTGAATACAGTTTTTGAATCTCAAGAGGAAAAAAATATCCATGCAAGAAATAAGACCAATTTTATAAGGTGAGGCCCCATGTATGAGTTTCATTTTTATCAGCTTTGCCTTCGGGTGACAAGCAGGTCAGAATACACTTAAAATGTAGCTGCTAATCTGTGAGTTTACCTGGGGCTTGTATCCTACACGAAGAGTCTGGCAAATGGCTTATTATGCTATATAAAACAGTTGTATAAGCTTATTATAGATCCTAGTGAAGTTCTTAGTCAGATCTTAGAAATATTTAAAATTATCAAATTGTACCTTACCCATACTGGAAAAGAATTTAAAGTTTTTATAAACATATAATTCTTTCCTTAGTAATATTTTATTACTGTTGCTGTTAAAGACAGAGAATTCAGAGAAAGAGAAAATGAGGCCTGACTCTTAAAGTCCTACTAAGTTGGTTTTTAGCTGGATGATGAACTTGATCCTAGGCTTTCTGATGTGCACTGTCAAGTAGGAAAGGAGCAGGCTCAAGGGTGGGTCCTAATCTCACAGAGCCTGGGATTTTCCCCTAAGCTCTGAGGACCCTATACAGGCCCACTGACTACACAAAAACTTACCTAGACACGGTCTCCAGACATACAATTCCTCTATAACAGCATATATGTTTCTGAAAGGCTTCCAGAACTGGTTCTTCAATGAAGGACATGTGCAGAAGAAATAAGCTCATTTGAAAGATAATCTCACAAATTCAAAATTCCTCCCCAGAACATGATAATTCCCCCCATTCAAGTATCTTAGGATCTGCATAATGGCTAACTACATCTATGTCCAAACAACAGAACTCAACACATGCCCTTCTCACCACGCAATCAACAATTAGCTTCTCTCCCTTCTTTCCCATAAATTTTCAACTATTCACTATTTGAAAGGAGATGTGAGTTTGGCTCAGAACATTTTTTTTCCAAATCCTACTGTCAAAGTATGAATGTCTTATATATTGAGCAAGAAGCCATTGCTGGATGTCACATCTTGTTCTGATCAGTGCCTCCACCAGAGGTTCCCTTTTCTCTACCATACTTTATTGAAACTCCATATGTTCAGTGAGCCCTCTCTCCCATAGTTTCAGGTTAGTTGACACTGTAGGTCTTCTTTTCGTGTCCTTGACCCCTCTGGCACACTCAATTCCATCTACTACTGTTCCACAAGACGTCTTGAGCTCTGTCTGATATTTGGCATTTGTTTTTATCTGACGCCTTTCATGAGACAGTTATGCTAGGCTCCTGTCACACATGTCTTTCTTGGTCTGTGTTATGTCACTCAGAATGATATTCTCAAGATCCATCCATCTACCTACAAATTTCATGATATCTTTGTTTTTAATCACTGATTAATATTCCAGTGTAGATGTATTGCATTTTCATTATCTATTCTTCAGTTAAAAGGCATCTAGGTTGTTTCCAGTTTCTGGTTATTATGAATAAAGTTGCTATGAACATAGTTGAGCAAGTGTCCTTGTGGTATGGTGAAGTATCTTTTGGTTATATGCCCAGAAGTAGTTTCACTAGACTTTGAGGTAGGTCAATTCCCAATTTTTCTGAGAAATAGTCAAATTAATTTCCAAAGTGGCTATAAATTTTTACCCTCCCACTAGCAATGGAAGAGTGTTCCCCTTACCCCATATCCTCACCAGAATGTGTTATCACTTGAGGTGTTGATCATAGCCATTCTGAATAGTAAGATGTAATCCCCATCATCACCAAAAGAGCACGCATTGGCTGGAGCTAGGCCATTCATAGCAGATGTACAGCTTGGTCTTCATGTAGGTCCCCAATTGGAGTGGCAGCTGTCTCTGAGTCTGTTGCCTGCCATTGGAACCCCTTCCCTTAACTGGAATGCCTGGTTGAACCTAAATGAGACAGGATATGCCTAGTCCTACTGGGACTAGATGTCCCAGGATGGGGTGGTACCCAAAGGGGGCTTCCTCTTCTCTGTGAAGAAGGTGAGGAAGTAATGGAGGAAGAAATTTGTGAGGGCAGTATTGGGAAGAGAAGAGGGAAGGGCTTTGTTCAAGCTGTAAAGTGAATAAAAATATAAACTATTGAAAATAAAATAAAAATTGTATGTTATTATATTTGAAAATATACTGGGAACAAAAGAAAACAAACAATCGAAAAACACTACCATCAATGACATTTTAAAAAATAGCCCATGTACTCTGAAAAGGTAATTCCAAAGGCAATACTACCTATGTTGTAGTCTATAACATCTCTACAGTTTGTGCCATAAAAGCTTGCACATGGCTGTTATTTTACAGAATTTTTGGGTACCAAATTAGGGTATAATGCCAGAGAAGTGTTTATAATGACTCTAAGGGTGAAAGTAACATGACTAAAGCTCACAATTATTGAGGAAAGATATGATTTGAATGAAAGGTATGATTTTTAAACTTTAGGACCTAGAGAAGTATGTACATGGACTGCCTATCATCTGTGGCCTTCAACAACTATTGATTCTCCTAAACTTTTGGGCCAATGTGCTTGAAGCCATACTACTTAAAAAGTAGATATTCTATATTGCATTTGACAGGTTTATCTTGAGAAGAATTGAGGCTTTACATCTTCTAGTTTTTAAAGTACAAACTGGAATATATGGCTGAGCTGATGTCTCTCCATTTTTAACACCAACAGTGGACACCAACCACACCACACATGCCAATGCACCCTCAGCTTCTTCAAAGAATAGTTACAATTCAGCTGCATTGGTCTCCTCTTAGATTGAAATTGCCCTGAATAAAAATAAAAACCTCATTAATATTTAAATAGAATAAGTCCTTCATAAAGTTTCATTCTGGTTAATTCATTCTGTAAATTTTGGCCAAGTCGAGCATTGAATAGAAAAACGTGATGTGGTTGCTAATACAATTAGAGGTCAGCCAGGCTTTATGGATACTCTGTAAGGCAAAGGAAAAGATACAGTCTTAATCTATGACACTAGACTGTAACATGGAAGCCAGAGGAGAGAAAAATATGGATTTGTGTACAACTACACCATACCCTTAATAACTAACAGAACACATGCTACAAATGATAACATAAAATGTCTATATGAATGAAATAATACCAACATGCTTTGTGGAAATTGACATATACTGCTTAAAGGGAGATTAAATGGGACCTTTAACAGTAACTGTTACCTATTTGACATTTTCCACTTCTATTCCTGATTGCAGGGCCACAATTTTGATCTATGATTTGATATAAGAGTCAGAATATTTCTCTATGAAGGGACACACACTCTTTTTAGAGCCTTATAGTTGGCCTGATCTCTTATAGCTATACATCTCTGCAGTCTTAATGTAAATGTGTCATTCCACAATGTGGAAATAAACGGACTTGGCTGTGACCTAAAAATCTATTTTTGCAAAAATAGATATCTAGGTCTGACCCTCAGGCTATAGTTCACATAGTTCTTAGAAGCTCAACTCTTTCTAGGTACTTGGTTTTAATCCTTTGGAAGAAACACATCAGGGCAATCCTGTCCTTTGACTGTTAACTTGTTTCTTATGAGCACGTGGTCTGGCTCTAAGCAAAGAAACAGGTGAGCATATGGGAAAGAGTCCTATTCCTAAAAAAATCGCCACCAGAATCTTAGTGTGCTGCAATGCAATCTGCAGATAGATGCCAACATCTGCTGCATACATCATGCTCAGGGGCTGAGCTTACAGGCAATACCATGAAGAAAAGCAACTAGGGAGCCACAGAAAGGAGAGCTAAAGTCTGGAAACACAATGGTTAAGTCTATGTGAAGTCATGATTTAAAGCAATAAGAGAGGAAAAGAGAAGGAAGAAAATGGAAGAAAGAAAGATGGGAAAAGCAAGGGGATAGGAATAAAGAGAATGTAGCAGATTACAATTAAATATATAAAATATGACTCTTGGTTTATAGCCAAAGAATCTTATTTAAAAGTTTGAGCATATCTTCTTACTCTAGACATCAAAAAAGTATTATTTTAAATGTGAAAATAGGAAAAGTAAGAAAATCTAACAAACCATCTTGAGATGGAATTGCTGGATATAAATCATGACAATGTGTAATATCTCCATTACACTCCAAGACAAATTAATTACGCATCTATGAAATTGAAAGTCAATTTTGATGAAACTCGCTCTTTCTTCCCAGAGAATGTCATTTTATCTAAAGAACTGGTTATAAACCAATGATCAGTTCTGAGTTGTCTTTCTCCAGAAATCTGCACATTACCGGAATGCTTTTGCTACAACACTCGACTGTAGCAGGAACATGTACCAATACATAGCCCACTCTCAATGCCTTAACAATGCTCTGTTGGTGATACCCCATCAAGAGACAGAATCTATACTTCTTACTCTTAAGGTTGAGAGAAGTTTTCCAAGTGCCAAACAGATAGGATTCACCAGAAATGAAAGAGCTTCCCTTGAAGGGTAGCCCATAATATCACAGCAGAATCTGATTTCATTTCCTGTCATATATAGGAAGTTGACTTTGAAATTCAACCATGTTTAAATGAAGTTAAGGCAGCAGGGGGAAGTCAGACATGAGTGATCCAGCTAACAGCATTAGATTCACAGCTAACAGTCAGTATATACCACCAAATTTGTAGGTAAATATGCCTTAGGATGACTTCTTCATATTCAGAGGATATTTTGGCATGTATTTAAGTCACACATGATATTTGACAATATATAGTAACATTATTACAACATATAAGCAGATTAGTATATCTACATTTTTTTCCTTTTTTCTTTTTATTTATTCTTCCCTCATATATCACAACTGCAGCATCCCCTCTCTCCACCCCTCCCACTTATCCCCTACCTCCCCTCTCTCCCATAGCCACTATTCCTCCATTTCCCTTCAGAAAACAACATGCCTTTCAGGGAGATCAATCAAACGAAACACGGTATAACAAGGATCAATAAGACTGTGCACAAACCCTCAAGGGTGGAGAAGGTTACCCAGTAAAAGGAAAAAAGTCCCAAGATCAGGCAAAAGAGTCAGAGACACCCCTGCTCCCACTGTTAGGAGTTCCAGAAAAACCCAAGCTACAACCACAACTTATATTCAGACTTAGCACAGATCCATAGAGATTCTGTTGTTTAGTTGATTCTAAGGGAGCTCTGTTTCCTGGTGTCCTCAGCCACTCTGGCTACTAAAATTTTCTTCCCCCTATGGCTCTGGGCCTCTACCTCTGCTCCCATCAGCTGGTGGAACAAGCTGCTCTAATGACAATTGGGCTAGGAACAGATCTATGAGTATAGCAGAATATCATTAGGAATCACTTCATTGTAACTTTAATATTTTCAGTGTCTACTTTTAGTGATGGTCCTTAAATGATTTAACCTCCGTTCTAGCCTACCACCTACTAGAAGTAGTGGAAAAGAATGGATACAGGGGAAGTGGACATGTTTAGAAATGGTTCTTTGGAACATACCCCATCTACATTGTCAGGAAATCAGCAGTTCAGTTCACAGGTCAGCAGCGGCAGACTGGTCCACTCACAAAAACTTCATGAATATACCAGCAGTCCAGTTCAGTAGAGTCGGGAGAACAAATAAGAATCATGACCTAGCAGGAACAGCCAGGCTTCAGTCAAATCTGCATGAATCAGTAGGAGGGACTAAGATCACCAGGAAGACAAGTTTGTCCTCAGCCATGCCTCTCTCAGTAAAGTGGAGATCAGCAAAGATGACAGATCAACAAGCGTTGCACAGCTAGTTCTACCAGCAAACCCCTCTCACAGTCCATTGAGTCCTATTTATACTTCCTCCAAACATCATGTGTCCTCCATCGATCTTGCCTCACCATGTGTCTTGCCTCAACCTGTGAACTTTTGTCTCAGCAAAAGTTCATGTGAGTCTGTCTCAGTTGACATAATTCTGCCAATTGACCTGAGTCTGAGGAAGTAGCAAGAAGCCAGAGCAAGCTACAGCATGCCACCAGAAGTTTTTTATGTTTCTCTCTCTCTCTCTCTCTCTCTCTCTCTCTCTCTCTCTCTCTCTCTCTCTCTCTCTCTCTCTGCAGTTCTGACAAATAGAGCAATGGGGCTCAACTAACAATGTAAGGCTGACCAATACAAGTGAATCCTTCATCATGTGTTCTTTTATGTGCTTGCTTTAGTAAACATCCTTTCACCTGTGTCCACTTCAGTGAAATGTTCCTTCACATGATTGTACCAGGAAAACACCGTCTGATACAACTGACTTTCCAAAAAACTTTTCAGTTTCCACTTCACTTTATTTTCTATTTTTTTCCAATCTTGTTTGGTTCTACTCTGAGACTTTAGCCCATTGAGCTCCTGGTCCCTGGCCATATAGGCAGTGTCAATCATGGTCTCCTCATGGTGTCAGCCTCAATCTAAAAGCTCTGAACCACTATTGCCTCAGCACAACATACAGACAGCAAAGGCTGTACATTGAAGATCTTGTGGTAGACTTGGTTCCTTCACTGGAAACCTTGCCTGGTTACAGAAGATGGTCAATCCAGGATTATTATTTTTCATTACTAGGAGTTCCCAATAATTCCCTCATGTATTCCAGAAAGTTATCACTGCACTAGATTTTCACTTTACCCTCCAAATGCTAGTTTTCTCTCTTCATATCCATTCCTCCAGCTCTTCCTCCCCCACCTGATCCCACCTATTCCCATCCCCAGTCTCCACCAATTCACTTGAAAATTTATTCTATTTCCCATTTCCAGAAAGACTCATGCATCCCCCTCCCCTGAGCCTTCCTTGTTACTTAGCTTCTCTGGGTCTGTGGATTTATTGTAGCATGGTTATCCTTTACTTAACAGCTGATGAACACATATAAATGAGTACATGTCATGTCTGTCTTTCTGGATCTAGGTTACTTCACTCAGAATGAGTTTTTTCTTGTTCTTTCTATTTACCTTAAAAATCCATGATGTCATTGTTTTTATCAGCTAAGTAATACTCCATTGTATAATGTACCACATTTTCTTTATCCATTCTTCAGTTGAGGGACATTTAGGTTGTTTCTAGTTTCAGGCTATAATAAATAAAGCCTCTATGAATATATTTGAGAAAGTGTCCTTTTAGTAGAATTGAGTAGTTGTGAGGCAGATTAATTTCTAATTTTCTGAGGAGATGCCATACTGATTTCCATAGTGGTTTTAGGTTGCTTTTGATGGATTGACCAATATTTTCCTACGTTAATCCTACCAATCCATGAGAATGGGAGATTTTTCCATATTCTGACAGCTTCTTCAATTTCTTTCTTCAAATACTTGAAATTACTCTCATACAATTTTTCACTTGCTTTGTTAGAATTACTCCAAGATATTTTATACTGTTTGTGCTGTCTTAGTGAAGGTTTTATTTCTGTGATCAGACACCATTGCAATGGCAACTCTTATAAAGGCAAACATTTAATTGTGACTGGGTTACAGTTTCAGGGGTTTAGCCCATTATCATCATGGTGGAAAGCAAGGCAGCATGCAGGAAGACATGATGCTACAGAGGGAGCTGGATTTCTACCTCTTAGTCAGCAGTCAGCAGAAGGAGACTGTGTGCCACAGGTGTAGCTTGACCATAGGAGTCTTCAAAGCCCACCCACACAGTGACATACTTCCTCAAAAAGCTACACCTACTCCAAAAGGCCACAACTCCTAATAGAACCAATCTCTATGGACCAAACATTCAAATACAGGAGTCTATGACAGCCATACAAAAGGGAATGGTGACCTTGGAGTAAGAGCACACCAGGTAAGCTTCCATCTTGTGAAAAATATGTTCCCCAGGGATCATTGCCACATATTCTAAATTTACAATGTGTTTGTAGTTGTGGGAGGGATAGTTATATCATGTTATGAGTTACTATGATATGGTTATTGCTTTCATTGGGACATAATCACATGGGAGATGTGGTTGTATGTCAAATTGACAACGGGTGGGTTGTGATGACTACTCTCCACTATCAACTTGACAATATCTCGAATGAACTATAATCCAGAAACTGAGGACATGCCTGTTGTCCAGATCATGAGCCAGGAAGACAACCTGCCTTTAATCCAAATTTTAAGTCTGGAAGACACAGGCTTTTGATCCAGATCTTGAGGTGGAATGCACTTGCTTTTAATCCAGTTCAACATACAAATCCTGAGACATAGTGACCATTCTTATAAAGATCTATATTGAAAAGGGATTTTTAAAAAGCTTAGGTCTAGGCTTGGTTGTACACACCTTTAATCCCAGCATTTAGGAGACAGAGATATGCAGATGTCTGAGTTCAAAGCCAGCCAGGACTACAGAGAAAGAGGGTGGAGAATGTGTGTAGGCAGGTGGACTCCCTGGAGTTCTGGTGACCTGTTTGGCCTCTGATCCAGCAAGGAGTCTCCCAAAGAGTTCAAGGAAATTAGGAGGGGAGGGGTATAGTATTGGATGGCACTAAGAGAGTGGAGAGGGTAGAGAAGATCCAGATGTAGAACAGCAGCCTACCTGATCTTCTGGCAGACATGACATGTGGTTGGGCAGAGGGTGCCAGCCAAAGGAAATGGAGAAAATGATATCTATAAATCCGTAGTTACATTTTTGGCATGTTACATGCTGTAAAAGTAACTAAAACTTTCTATGTAACAAAATATTCTGGTACAACACAATTCAACCACCTTCTGCATCTTCCACTTGAGGCTGCAGAAAATGTGGACCTGGAAAAACAGCATCCCTGATATGTGCTGATCACAGAATCTAATATTTTAATCTCTAACTTCAAGTTTTTGTGTTTTCATTAAGTAGTAATGAAAACTAACACAACCAACATGAGGAATGTTCATTGTTGCAAAACAGTGTTTCAGTGAGATTATTTAGGCTTTGTTTCCCATACTCTGTGGGGGTATCCACCTATGCCACCTGACAATTGTCTACAATTAGGACTATTTGTCCCCAAAAGGTTTTCTTCCATCCTCCATCTCCCTATTTGACTCCCTATCATACCTTATTGAGCCATCTTCCCTCCTTTCCTCTTTGTAGCTATCCTAGCCAAGACAAGAAGCAGAAGAGGGACCTCTATTTTTCCTAAAGCTCTTGTGATGTAATAGATTCTGTCTCGCCAACCCGCAGGTTTTCCCTTTTGTTTCTCAAAAGCCTGTTTTGGGATAAGGAGATCACTGACTGATTGCCTCTTTCTTTTTCCAGTCTTATGAAACAATCCTTCATCTCTCCAGAGGCAAAGTTTTGTAATTGACTAGAGGAAAGGCTTTGTGAAGAAAGGGAAGAAGTGGAAGAAGAGACATTAATATTTCAGAAGGCACCATCACACATGCTCATGGCCACAAAACACACACACACACACACACACACACACAAACACACAAAACAATGCTGTAGTTACAGCACAAAACAACAGAAACCAGTGAGTGGGTAACAAACTCTAGAGAGTACCAAATTAGCTTGCTGGGTCCCACATTACTAACTCCTTTGGAGCCCTTGAATATTATGCAGAACTCCTTGTTTCTGCAGCAAAATAACTCTTCTTCTTGCCCAGTCCTCTGCAAGCATGCACAGGGCCCAGCTTTTCTAGAAATATACACATTATTGGCTACTGCTAATTATCCTCACTGTGGGAGCTTTCAAAATGCTATGCCAAGCAAAAACGTAGGCAGTTTCTTTTGTAAACTTGCCCAAATGCAGAGAGGTTTTCTTAAAAATTTTTTTTCATTTGTTTTCTGCTTTTAATATGGTCTTTTCCATGCTCAAATTCACTCTTGCTAGGCCATTGTTTATCTTCACAACTATATTTTAGCTCAGTATGACCCTTTAAGAATTAAGTGTTTTTTCAAAGGAAACAAATACTGAATAGGAAGGATTTGGTAATCTTTTCTGAGGCAGTTGTTTGTATGCCAAAATTAACAGGTCACTACACACTCAAAGTCAGAATTACCTCTTTGTTTTGTTGTTTTGTTTCTCTAAAAGGAAGTGTTTTGTTCTTCTGGCCTAAGAGGCTAGTGCCCTTATGTTACAGAAAAATCAGGGATTAAAGAAAAAAGTAATACATAGAACATTATTATAAGACTCTGTATTTATCTTCACAAGTCTCCAAATGTTGTTATGGAGAGATCTATATGAGTGCTGGTCTGGTCAATTAACCACTGAAGGTAAATGCATATTCTTATTTCAAAGAAAATAAACAGACTAGATTATATTAAATTCAAATTTTCCTAAAATAAATAAATAAGCAGGCACACAATAATTCACAAACTCCATGTGTTGTATTTACTCAAACTCCCTGAAGTAACTATTTCTCATTAACTTACTAAAGTCAGCATTCCTCCTTAGAGGAAAAAGGAAAATTTGGCATACCAAGGAATAAATAAAACACTGCAGCACTATTCACTGAATCATTTTGGGGGCGAATGTAGTGCTGGTTTCATGTCTTTGTATTTCTTTTAAGTCTGTGGTTGTCAATGTCAATTCAACCCTTCCTGAAAACAGCAGAGCTACAATTAGAGACGTGAAAACCAGTTTGTATGTAATTTAAATGCTGCAAACTGGCAATCTTCTCATGAAAACCACAAACAATTACTTTCATTCTCATGCACTGGCACATCTGGAAACCCTCCACTTTTAATCTAGGATTGCATATGAATTGATAGCGGATTTCACAACTTTAAAAAAAAAAGTTACATTTTTTGATAAGGGTGACTTATTTGCTTTGCAGTTATAACGCATTGCCATACTTATGTGGTTAAATGGCTTAAATTATACAACCAAGTAAATAACAGTTCTTTTCTCTGCCTGACTCATGTTAGTATTCCTGGGGTCATGAAACCTTTCTCAGCATAGGACTAATCCCCACTGTGCTGAAAATGAGAACAGTTAGCTATCAAGAGAGCCAAGAGAATGCAGAACCTTGAATGGTCTCAAAAGGGAGAGATTTGGTTTTTATTTGATCTATACTTACTTTGCCAACTTTGATCAAAAGTAAAATTTTAAGAGCATTAATGAGAGTAAACTGTCTTTGAACCACCCTTCAAATAGGCCCTTTGCACTGAAGGCACCTACATTAAAGGAAGATCTGCAGACTTTGTAAAAGGCGTGCATTTAAATCTGTTTAGTGTACACATGAGGAAATCACATGAAGGCAAATATGTTGGAATAAAAAAAAAAACAGAGAGGTAATGTAGCCTTTGGTGCAGCACTTGATATGCAAGAATATTCCCATAAAAGTGAACTTTAACACAAAGGCATTGGTGATGTGCTGTTTCCTTGTTAGAATTAACCTTGGTCTGGAAGAAAAAAAAACCTTTTTCTTTACTATTAAATATATATTCCTCTCCATCTAATGCATTCTACTAAAACTTTAAAAATTTAAAAACTGTCCCTGCATTGAAACTCATAAGTGCTGCAATGGAAGAAACAAAAAGGCTGAGAAAACTTTTTATTCTTAAAGGAAACAAGTTGCATCAATGGACCATAATAGAATTATAGGGGATGCTAGAGTTCTTCCCAGCAGGGAATGTTCAGATTGGAGAGAGGCCCCTCACTGAGGAAGAGGTTAGCCAAAAATGTCCCCACAACAGAAGAAGAACTAGACCTTTCTTTAAAATTCTATTGGAGCCCAGTCTTTGATGCCTCTAGTTTCCTGTTGCTGGTTCTTAAAATCAGAGAAGAGAGTGGAAAATGTGATTTATTGCTCAGCTCTAAGCACTGCCTAATTCAGTTTCACATATATTTTAATACTTGAGGTTTCAATTCTGTAAATTTAACTCAAGGCCATACCAAACCACTGTGCCACCTCCACCTCTCAGGAGCTTGGCAGGATATAGTGTGTAAAGAAAATATATCTTTATTCATTTCGATGCTTGTCTGATGTAGTATTGCAATTCCTTGTAACACATAACATCTGCTGGCTGGTTGCACAGGAACAAAATATTAATTCAATTTAATGAGTAACAATTGGCAAATAAAATGTTAAGGAGAAAACTGTAACAAAGTATAAATCATTCTTCACACTAGAAACCTGGAACAAAGCATCCCTTCCATAGTTCTGTCAGCATTAGTATCAAGTGTAAGATCTACCTGTGTGCTCAAATAACGTGTTATTTACAGTCAAAGAATGAGAGCATCGATCACAGCATCCAGGATCTTCCTAAGGATCCCTCAGTGCTGCTAGTTGGTAGAGACACACATCTGTAGCAGTACTTTACAAATATGTCTCTACAGGGGTGACGTTGCTATACCACCATCTCTGGAAGTAAAGCTCATATCCAACTCTGTGGATGGACACTATTTCATTGTTTCTGATCCTTCTACCTTGCTGGTTTTGGTCAACTTTATATCAGTTTGCAGTGCATCTTACTAGGATGTATTTTAATCCATTTTACAGATTTTTAACAAGGTGTTTTCAGAGTTTAATGGCTCTAAGGGAGCTGCATGTGAATACTTATGTTAGTACACAGTTCATTTTTTTACACACAGTTCATTTTTTTGAGTTCCATAAGCTTTTCCTGACAAAGTTCTAGCCATGTTTAGTAAAAAAGTAAATAAGTGATGTTAGCCTTATTTAAGGTTAACAAGATGTGGCTTCTTATCATGGGAAGAATTATTAGCAGTGCTAAAAGGATATGAATTGCCAACATTACTTATAAATATGCATTTGATAGGCCAACCATATATATTTTGATAGAAAGCAAAATAACCACAAACAAACTCCAAACAACAGAAAACGTGTTTCAACAGAACTTGAGCCAGGTAGTGTCCTCAGCAAAGAAGGAATGACACTGTCAGAGTGAAGCCATGTGCAAGGAGTTGAGCAATTGTAATGGCTGTCATGACACTGAGAGTGAGGTCATATGCAATGCCCTAACCTTCTGTCTAGGCTTTCTTTTCTAACATGTCTAATCACCTTTCCTGTGTACACTTATTCCCCTAAGTGCACACAGCCATGAAAAGCTACAGCAGAGCCCAGACAGTGTGATTCTTGCTAGGAAATAATCTCACAGACAAAAATGATTTCTAATCTAGCTATCTCCATGGTAGAGAAGCTAGGAACATCACTCTTCTAGCTAAATCTTAACATGCACAAGCTGTTTTATTCATTTTTAAAGCTCACCTTGGTGATAACAATTATACTCTAAGCAGAAAGAGGATCATTGAAAACCAATAGGAAATGTACCCTCATGCCATTCCATTTTATAATTTGGGGTCACACTGACTTCCTTTTTTCTCCTAGGACAATGTGATAGGCAGTCCCTTGCACTTCTGAAGTTGTCTTTCTTGGAATGATACACCACTACAGTTTCCCACAATGGTGAACTACAAGCCAAATCTAAAGCTCAATTTTTAAAAACAAATACAACATACTAAATAACTTTAAATCTTCCAGAAATGTGTTACATCAAGGCCTTTTGTGTGACTTCAGAGAACAGTGTATAATAGAAAGGGGTTTAGTCTACACATATACACTCTTTTAAACATTTTATCTAATTTAAAAATTTTGACAATATCATTTTAGTCTGCAATGCAGTAATCACACACAGCCCTCACTACCCTCTCTCATACACAGCTCCTATCAACCCACTTCTCCCAAGTGTTTGACTACCAACTTTCTCCCCCTTTCCTTTTCTCTCAAGCCTCATGCAGGCAGTCACATATTCAAGATTGTAGTGCCCATCTGGTATCTGAAGACAGCACTAACCACAACCTTCCTTATCTTTCCATTACAATAGTCCTTCATTCCCTCTTCCATAGTATTCCAAGACCTCAGAGTGGTGATATGATACAGAGTTACCATTTGGGTCCAGGCACTCAGCAGTCATGTATAGTTCATTTTGTACAGTTAAGAGTTACTTACCCATTGTGATTGGTGCTGTAAGATGGTCCTGAGAGGACTGGGTTGTAGAAAACACCCTCTGTCATTGCTGTATGGGAAAGCAAGACATTTGCTTTGCACTTTTAGGGGCTCACTCTATTTGAGCTTATAGCCTATCTTAATTGATTGTATTGTGCAATAGAAAAGGGTGGGATTATAGTTAACACAGACCATGACTACAGCTCAAGCTGATCATCGTGGCAAAAGTCTCTGTATGTGATATAAGGACAGAGATGGAAAAGTTTACTAGGAATAGTTTGGTTTGGTTCCACCTTGGTGGTCTGAAGAAGGGAGGGGCACTAACACGCTGCACAGACTGCAAAGAACAAAATCCACTCTGAACACTCCTGCTACCCACCTTCACATTCACAGAAAGAACTTTGATGCCAACAGCATACCAACAAACAGCCTGGATATGAGCGATCCTCTTGTTGAGTTTCTAGTTAATGGACAGATAATTCTTCATTAAACAAGCCTTCTGGGTCTTTCCCCTGTAACTGATGCCCAAACTTAGTACAAACTTTACTTCTTCTTCCATAATTAGAGGGGGAATAGATTAGAAATCGCATCCTGAAGTCTTCTTGCTATATATTCATGGAGTCATACAAAAGGGATACATACACAAGCTGAGCTATAATGAGAGGAAATCTGCACTAAGGACGGGAGGGATTTGAGATGGCAACCTGCCTTGTTGACATTTTTTGACCTTATCTAAGATCATCCTGACAAAGCATACTGTTCCATCATCAACCGGACATTACCAAAATTGGGAAAGAATAAGAGCCCTGCTGTATTCTCATAAAATTAGCAACAATCTTGCTAATTAAAACTAATTGTGAGAGGATAACACATTGTTGCCTCCCTTTGGAAAACTGGAATGGCTCTTCACTAATTTAAATGTTGTCACTTCTAACCTAAAGAAAATGACTTATTAAAATGAACACTAATGGATGGTTCTGTAGCTCAGCAATGACAGGGCAGAGGATTGAGAGGAGGAAGAAATGGCTGCATGTCCTGTGTTGCCTTTAATTATCTGAGAAGGTTTTGACATGGAGAACACCATCAAGAGGACAGAAACAGAGTGAATGGGGCAGAGAACAACTACTTCCCCCTGGTTCATTGATATGCATTATAGATAGCACAAAGCCACTGGTGTTACAGAGAGGTGGGGTATTCTATTCAAGTATATTAATTTTAAACAAGTATATGGAGAATAAAGTTCAAGGTCAATGATGCTTGTATTTTTATTATATTTTTGTGTGACTGTTGGGAAATACTTTTACTGTGGCATAAGGCAGGAATAGATAATTCTTCAAACAAATCAGAATTCAGTGAATGTATAAACCTCACTTCTCTTGTGAGTCATCCACACACTTTGACATAACCACAGAAAAATGCCTGCACATGCACACAAATATACACATATGCATACAATACAACCATGTACACACAAATACAGGCATGCACATACACATATACACATTCATAAGTAAGTATATACACCATGCACAAGCATAAATATATGAACACATACAAATGCACTGCTTACAATGCCTGCACATGCACACAAATATACACATATGCACACACACAATCATGTACACACAAATACAGGCATGCACACACACACATATACACATTCACAAATACACCATGCACAAACATAAATACATGAACACATACAAATGCACTGCTTACCTTCTACGCACATACACACACATCCACAAAGACACAGACACAACCATTCATAACAGATACACACATGAACACACAAGTACAGCATGTACACATTGGCATACACACAAACACACACACTAACATATATGTTCATATGTTACATATGTTCATATACTTAAACATTTCACATTTAAGTGCATGTTAAACTTTTCCAGGCTATCTATTTCTACCTGCTCCAGGAAATTGTATTCATGCCATAATTTATTCCATGTTTCCCTTTATTCTAATAGAAATAGTAAATAAAGCAAGCTCTTGCCCTGCCACAGAATAATTGCACATAGAATAATAGAAAGGAAACAATATGAAGAGTGGTTGGAAAAGATACCTGAAATCATCCTCTGACGAACACACACAAAGACATGCACACACAAGCACACCCACATACACACATATATAGATACACATAATTAAAAAATAATATAATGAAATGTCCTTCCATAGCTAATTTCTTCAATTCAGCTTCCTTTTGACTTTTTTTGGAACTTCATAGTAATATTCAAGAGACCACCATGCAGGACACAACTCATTACTTCCCAAAGCCATATTTTTAAGACCTGGAAATACACAAAGTGCAGTACTTTCTTTAAAAAATAATACTTTTTCTTTGATCATTTATGCATTCTGATTGTTTTAACCTCTTTCTCATCCTTGGCAAAATTTCCATCCCTACAAATACTTCTGTATTCATGTCTCACTGTTTTGGTCTGTAGCACTGCATAGGGGTGTAACTGAGTAACAGTTACATTTTCTAGTCCTCAGTTTCTTCATTTTGTCAATCTCCTAAGCATTTGACAAAATACAACATAGATGGTGACTATTCACATGTGAGCTTTCCTCTTCTAAAGTGTCCTAAGAGACACATAATAGCTCCAAAGTCACATGTTAAAGCATAACAAATTTGGGTTTTATCCAAGTCTCCTTGAAAAAAAAGCACATTGATTTCCTGGTATAGGTGGTATCATTTTATCTGCTATTTTGATTAAAAACATCATCTTCAAAGTGATATAACTTTTCCCCCTGTGATAAGTATTGAATCTAAAGCCTCCAGCATGTGCAGAAAGCACCTCACCTCTAATCCACACTCCCTGGCCAACTACTGGCTATTCAATGAATTCTTGGACTGGAAACGTATCACTCTGTAAACACAGAGACTGTGTGAATGAATGTGAACTAATTGGATCACCTCCTGGAAAAGCATGAGACCGAGGACTTTGAACAGATGCATTCTAATTGCAGGGCGGGAATGAGAACCAACGTGAGTTCTAACATAGTCCTTGTTGATGGAGAAAACAGCCATAGCCAGTGATGAGGTGGCTGTGAAGAAAGGCTTATATCTTGGGAGAATAGAAGCAGGAAATCACTCCGCCGTTCTCTGTAGACCAGCACTGACATCCAACTATCATTTCAAACATGAAGTGCTACTTGGATCTGATTTTGAGGGTTTCAGATTCAGAATTTCAGTGCTATTTCCACTCTGAAAGGTCATCAGAGAGTGCAATAGATAGAGATAACTCTGTCTCTGGCTCAGTGTGCAGCTTCTATAAGTGTGCCCTTCTGAAAATAAACTACATCTGGTAACCACTCGTGTGAATTACCTAAATAAAAGACTCACACTGTTAATGGAGCACTTTTGTACTACAAAAAGAAACCATTAGATTTGATGTTGAAAGAAACTACTTCTGTCGCTCACTTGACTGATTGCATCTTTTATTAGTTCTTCACCAAATTATTTTATAGTATTTCTCTTTCAAAGTACCCTCCCCTTTGTTGGGATATTAGGAATGTATATTTTGAAAGTTCTGGTAAGAACTGTTGAGAAGTATAAAATTCAAGATCATAAAAGGCTTTTCAGGAGAGGCATTGTGAATGCGGCTGCCATGCAGAGTCCAGATGTAGGTGTGCATTTCAGGGGGTGAAGATTAGGTTGTAAAGGGAAGTGTAAGTACAAATTGGGGCTTTAGGCCTGAAGAAAGGGAGTGAAGGCAAAGGAGAAGTAGGTGTGGAGCATATATCACAGCCATTAACACTAAGACCTCCTCAGTCACAGCCTTCCAGCTAATGGCTTCTGAAGTGGGACTTTCAAGGACTAGAGCATGCTGTGCTTAAACCCCCTCCCTCCTATATCACCTGGCAGAGCCTGTAATCCACCTGGCTCACACACCAGAATATGTCCTAGGTTTAAGTATATGGACCTCCAGCACCAGGAACTCTGTCATAGTGGAAACAACTGAGGGGTCAGCATACACAGAGACCAAGGAGAGTGGCACAAGATGACACAAAACCAAATGATATTTACATCAAGAAGAAAATGAAACAAGTATGTTAGAGACCTGATGAAGGATGTGCGTGAAGGTTGCACCTCCAGACTCTGAGAGACAGCTAATGATGGAACTGACAGTCTGTCAAGCTTCCATTCTCCCCTTCCTGTTTTGCATATTGACCCTGAAGGTAGTAGCATGTTCATTTCCTATGCCTCACCACATAGCACCATGGGATCAACAGCCTTGGCTCAAATCTGTACTAACAAGCAGCTGCCTTTGACAGTTTCATAGCATTTCACACATTTGTGTTATAAATGCTGTATACAGGGACATGCTGGTAAGGAAGGCTACTAGGGGAGGGTTTCAGTTGAGCAGGGAGAATCTCATTAGTAAGATCTCACCATTCTTCCTGGTTGTCTGCCAGAAAGCCAATGAGCCCAGCAAGGATGTGCACACATTCAGTGGAGGCTGTTCTTTGCCTATACTGAGCGTTCTGGCTTGTGTGCTCCACTGGCTCTCCCCAACACAAACCAACAGACATTTCTTAACTCTAAGTATTCATCATTGTCCTGAAAACAGACTCTGAAACAAAGGTTCCTATATGGAATTTATTGTGGAAACTCAGTACAGAGTAGAAAAGGAGAAGCCACACCATGATACTATGCATGGCAGAATAAGTCCCTGATTACCAGCTAGCTGCCCACTAATATTCAGACACTCCACTTATAGCAGAAATTATTTAAAACCACAGATGGAATTATAATCACTGAGCAGCTGATTATATAATATGGAGATGACCTGTTTTATATAGATGGCCCAAGGCCAACAAAACAGATCAGGTGGTAAAGGCTCTTGGCATCAAAAACTGATGACATGACTTCAATCCCAGGCCCATATAGAAGGAGAAAACTGACTGAGCTCTGCAAGTTGTCATCTAACTTTCACACATTTTGTGGCACTCATTACACACATATGTACATGCATACATACACATATATGTACATACATACATACACACATGCATACATACATACATACATACCTATAAACATAAGACATACACAGTAACTATATTAAAATACAATGTATAGATAGGCTCATCCTTGTTACAAGAAGCTTTACATATAAAAAGGAAAGGCAGAGAATGAGGTTAGAGGCAGCTGTATGAGAAAGCTCTGATGCCCAGTGTTCTAATGAACATCATGTGAAAAGTCTGGAGTAAGGCTTCCAGAACCTGAGGCAAGGACCCAGATGGTAGCCAGGCATGAAAAAATGGATATAAATCACATGATACTAAATTCTTTCAGCATCCCAGTGATCCAGGAACAAGTTCCTACCAGTGAACAACCAAAATGAGCACAGACCTACTGATACCTTCCAGTCTGTTCTAAACTCTGTTCCTCATAGCTATGAAGAAGTCATAGTTTTCAGTGTGTTGAATTAGGAAACTTGTGATGATTTGTTTCATCATCAATAAGGCACTAATCTTGACTCCAGCTGAAGAAGTACTATCAAGTCAGTATTGTCAGGAGAAGCTACCCAAGGATGCTAGAAGAAATCTGATGATAATGCATGTCATGTCTTAGAGCTTTGCTTCTAAGTCCAAGAAGCTGCTATTACCCATAGGATCCATCAGATATTAGAAAGGCAAAAGATGAGTTAATTTTCCAGATATTTATCCCCTCTCACTGCATTGGAAAGGCCCCTCCAGCCTGAGACTTCTGACAAAGATAGGAGATTCCAACTGAATGGAGAGAATAGTGTGAGACAGTTTGTGGGAATACAGAGAAGGGATGCAAAGAATACAGGCAGAGTGCTCATTCCCTTTGATACACCAATAGTCATAACTACACTCACTTCCAAGCCCCGGTCTGGGTGTAAACCCACTAGGTAGTTCATGAGATATAACACACCCTTTGGAAGTAATCTAGAATTGTCAAACAAAACTATTATTTTTGACCTTGCATGAATTACCTCTTCTTTTTAAGTCTTTCTTTCTTCACATAAGAAATATAAATTATTAATGGGAGGGTTTCTTGCCAGGTCTCTGTGAAGATTCAGTGAATGATTGAATTAGAAGTGATTTTGCACAACACCTGGCAATTAGCTTGAGAAAATTCTCTTCCTCTTTTTTTCCTGTGACCTTGAATCTCAAGAATATGCAAACTTTACCAAACATAGGAAGGGAAGATCAACAGTGAGATCTAACCTCGTTATCAGAATCCTGAAATTTTTTGATTCCTTCGGTTTATGAATACACCCACTTCTTATCTTTGCCAAAGCCACCTCTCTTCTTCAGATTTCCTCAAGATGCTAAGATTTTCTATATCCAAACTTTCAAAGACAATATCCTCCATTCTATACCTCTATCGTTTTATCTTCCATTTACTTTTACATTCATGAGGGTCTATCTTCTGTTTCCACACTCTGTTGTGTTTACTCTTAGACTAGATCATCTGTTTAACAGTCTCAGGCAAGTGTCGGTACCGGATGGTCCTGGACCACTCACTACTGAAGAGTTTTGCAGCCTGCATTAGTACTGGCTGGCTACACCAGGTTGTAACAATTCAGATTTGTATCCACTTCCCAACTGAACTATGGAATGGTGTCTCTCTCAGAAAAGTCTATAGCCCTTCTTCCCAACACACAGTAGGAACTCACTAAATATCTGTGCAATGAAACAGAAAAATCACACATAAAATGATAAGAATGCAAGTTTAAATAAAATAAACACATAAATAAAGAAATAAAGAAATAAACAACATTGGCTTGTATATTTAAGTACTTGGTATTCAGGTGGTAGTTTGGGGAGGTTATGGAACATTTAGCAAGTAGAACCTTGCTGGGTGAAATACATCAGTAGGGACAGGCTTTAAGGTTCTACAAACTTATTTCTCTTCCAACTTTTTTAACTTGGCTTCCTGTGTGTGAATAAAAACATAACGAATCAGTGTCCTGATCTGCCACCATGCTATGTTTCCCCCACCTTATATAAGACTCCCTGCCATCATGATGAGCTCTGTATCCCTAGAACCATAAGCCAAACTAAACACTACATTAGTTTTTTTTCCGTTGCAGTGATAAAACATCATGACCAAGACAACTTACACAATGAAGAGCTTATTTAAGTTTACAGTTTCATCGCCATCATGATGGAAAAGCATGGCAGCCAGCAAGCATGACAACTTGTGGTGGACACTGAAGGCTTACCTCTTGATACACAAATGGAAAGAAGAGAAAGCAAACTGGTAATGGTACATGGCATTTGAAAATTCAAAGCCACCTCCAGTGACATACTCCCTCCAGCAAGGCCACACCTCCTCAACCTACCCAAACAGTACCAATAACTGGGAATCAGCATTCAAACACCCAGACTATCATAGTCACCCATTCAAACCAGACATCTGTGTTTCCCACCACTCCCTAACACATGACTTTCAGGTGCTAGTTTTCCAGAAAATGTCAATGCAGATGGTATTCTTGACACCATATGACAGTCAAAAGTTCAAGCATTCATCTGAAGATCCATACCTGGAAACACTTCAGCTAAGACAATATCTCATAAAGGAGGCCACCTATGACAAATGACTTCTATGGCTCCAGTAACAGCAGTGTGCAGTTAGTGGAGAAGTTATCCAAGGCAGTCAAGGACTATTTTGTAAGCTGAACTCTAAAATAATGCTGACATGAAGGAGTGGAAGAGTGTGGCATGTCTATCTAGGTTGGCATTCAGTCATCTTCTCAAGAAATTGGAAAAAGGATTTTTTTTTCTGAACAAAATAAAAATTATTACTTAAGGCAAAAGGTAATTCAGGTAATTCACCCTACAAGTTAGATTCCTTTCAGGTCTTCTTTGGAGAGAAGTCACAGAAAAGAGAAGAGAAGAGAAGAGAAGAGAAGAGAAGAGAAGAGAAGAGAAGAGAAG
>NW_021604564.1:25715933-25732520 GCF_004785775.1 Grammomys surdaster | reverse complement strand
AGGGGAGGGGGAGGGGAGGGGAGGGGGAGGGGAAGGGAGGGGAGGGAAGAAAAGGAAATCAGGGTTGTTGTTCTTGGTTAAAATTGTGTGGTGGCAATATTTCCTGCTAGGAGTGACAGTGTTATTTAGAGTGTAAAGAATCAAACACCCTTTGATGTGTCCATTTATGGAACAAATACTTGGATAGACTGTGCAGTCTGCTGCAGATAGCATGGACATGTGAGGCATGATGAGGGGAGCCAGGAGACACAGGCCCCAGCGTTAGGTCTGTCCTCACGGGCTTCTCCAGCACTAACCCTACAGTCCATTCACAGTCTGCAAAGGAGATGCTTGCTAAGGCAAGCTCTCACCACCCAGGAGCCTCCCTCTTGCTTCTCTGTCTCTAGCTGTACATATCACTTGTCACAGTGAACTGTTACAATCCAGTCAAAGGGAGGCAGACTTCTGGATGAGGCAATCAGATTTTTCACAAAGGACACAAGAGTGGCTGTGATTGTGGCCCCAATAACACCATTGCCACTGTGTCTGCAATGAGTTCACAGGATATGATATCCCTGGAACGAAAGATTTCAAAAAGGGAAGGTAGAAGAAAAATGTATTCTTTCAATGACTATGTTAGATCCTACTTCCTCCAAGGTCTTGAACTCCAGACTACACAATACAAACTAATGAAGTTTGATAAGCAGTCAGTGAATAGCTAGCCAGCTCATTGTTCAAGCACGAACACTAAGTAAGTTGCTAAGCTGAAGGTATGGTAATAAAAAGAGAGGAGATTATAATTGTATGTGCCGGAGATGAGAGGGGGCAATGGCCAAAAGAAGGGTAGAAGTTAGACAGGGTTTACTTGTGCTACCATTCTGAGAAAAGAAGTGGGTAACACCAGCACAGATGTCTTTTGAAGCTAATAGCAGACTTTATAAAGGCAGTAAGCCGCATATACAGCAGAAAAGATGGAGTGGGCTTTTAAGGATACACGTAAGTTACATGTTTCTCTCAAATGTTTAAAATCAGAACATTTAGGGAAACTCAGGAACTCTGGAGCCTGACAGCTGTTGACTAAAAGGAGCAAGCAAGCTATCCTCTTACACTAACTTCCCAGATTCTCACCCCTTCATGCAAGGTCCACATAATAATAAACAGCTCAGGCACCTATGGAACCGAACGCTTCAGTGTCCCCTCTTCCCCTCTTCCCTGGCAGTCCTTTAATTGTTACTTCTTCCATAGTTTTGTCTCTACTCCTATTTGAGTATGTGCTCATAATATATTTAGACTTATATTTTCTTCTCCCAGAATAGTCATCCTAATTTTTAAAAGATCTATTTTCACTATGTAAGCAGTGTGCAGAAGGGAAGGACACAAAAATTTTAAGCCCAATGGTTCACTGTCCCTCCACAGAAACAGTATTGGACCTGCCACTGGAAGTCCTTGAGCACATTTTACAGGCTCAAACAAATGTCAGAATTTGCCCTTACATCTGTCTCCTGGGAACTCCTGTCAGGATGACGTTGCCATTTCCTTACAAAATGCGCCCTTCCTGGCACTATGATCCCTCTCCCCGGCAATCTGTTTGAGGGAATTTATTAATTACTACTGTGTTTTGCTTCTTTGTTTTGCTGTCACTAGTGGGTTTTTTTATTATTATTATTATTTGCAAATAAAAAGGTAAGTCAGATTGAGCCTCACTGGGTTATGTATACAAACCTCTCTGCTCTATGTCCTGATCACCTACCCTGGTAAATACCTGCACTTCTCTTGAATCTGCCCTGGCTCCTGAAGACTTATTTATCTGAGTACTCTTTCCCCCTCTTTTTATTGGTTATTTTATTTATTGACATTTGAAATGTCATCCTCCTTCCCAGTTTGCCTTCCACAAACCCCCTACCCTTACCCCCTACATGCTACCCCCTGCCTCTATGAGAGTGCTCCCCTACCCGCCCACCCACTTCTTCCTCAGCACCCTAGCATTCCCCTATGCTGGGTCATCAGGCCTTCACAGGACCAAGGGGCTCCCCTCCCATTAATGCCAGATAAGCCATCCTCTGCCACATACACAGCTGGAGCCATGGGTGACCCCATGTGTACTCACTGGTTGGTAGTTTAGTCCCTGGGAGCTTTGGGGGGTCTGGTTGGATAATACTGTTGTTCTTCCTATGTACCTGAAGGGGCTTTCATTACTCTTGCTCTCTTTGTTCTCAGTGCCTCAGTCCCAGGCTCAAACCACCAAGCCTCCATTGTGGCACTCAACATAAAGGCCTCTGGTCACTGTCTTAAGTTCAGTCTCTCCTATTCATTGCCTCTAACTTCACTCCTGAATATTTTTATTTCATAGAGTAAAGCATACCACCATTTACACAGACACAAAGGAAAAAATAGGATTGATTCTGCAACCTCATTCCAAAATTGTCTTTACTGCTTTATAACCATGATCTATATTTACCTTGTATTTCTTTTACATATGCAGAGAGAGAGAGAGAGAGAGAGAGAGAGAGAGACAGAGACAGAGAGAGAGAGAGAGAGCGAATGTCTCATGTGGGTTTTTTTCAAATATGATAGGAGAGTAGAGAATTATACAAGTAGATACTGCTATAGAACAGGGGTGAGGAAGAGCACAGTCTTTTTAAAAGTACAATTTCTATTACGACTATCTCCTAGAAAGTGAGCTTAACATGTAGCCAGAAAAACTATAGTCTAGTTTCATATCAGACATCCATGATCTGAAAGTAAGAGCTTTGATTAGGAAACCTAATTTTTCACATATCTGAGAGAACCAGCACTTAACTGTGAAGCCATGGTCTGCACCTCTTGAATACTGAATGATAGTAGAAATCTCCAGATATATTAGTTTATTCACGTTGCTATAACAAAATTTGTATATTAGATAGTTTAGACATAGCAGAATTTTACTGCTCAGTTCTAAAGACTGGGAAGGCCAAAGTCAAAGTGCTGGTAGATCTGACAATTGGTAATATTCTGCTTCATAGTGCAGAGTGGACACATGCTCAGTTCTCACATGGAGGAGTGCTTCTCCGGGTATATCTGATTAATTGGTGATCTGTCTTTATAACTAATTGCAGAGAATGATTAGCTCGGCACGTGGTCACACACACACGTGGGTTCTTGAATCTTGTTGGGCTGTTGTGATTCCCGCGTGTCTGCCGCCCCCAGTAAGCTGGGACCATGACTCTGAGCAGCAGGAGTGTGTTCAGGGCTGACGCCCCGGGTGGGGAGCAAACTCAGCCTGGAGACCACAGGGGCATGGGGGGGCAGGGTTCTTAAGTGGGCCCAGAGGCCGGGGCCGCCATTCCAGGGTGCCCAGATGTTGCTGGGAGGCTGCTGTGGAATGGAGACAAGGGGCATGTGAGCATGCAAGACCAACCAGCAAGCCAAGAGAAGTGGGGGGGGAGCCCCAACCACTTCTGGAAGAGACTTGGTTACAGTATACTCGCTTGGCTTGGCGGCTTGCTTGACTTGGTGGTTCACTTGCCTGAGAGGCGGGCTCCCGTGGTGGAACACAGAGAAGCTCTCCAAGCAAGAGATTAAGCAGCTGCAGCTACAGCGGGGGGGGGGGGGTGCAGGGGGGCTTAAAGGCCTTCTCCATGGTACCCTACAGTGGGCCCAGAAGACACATGAAAGTCTGTGGGTTCCCAACGCTTTATTTTCATGGCAGATGGTGGTTGGATCTGGATGCATCCCCCTGAAACTCAGGGCAGACCTGAGTTAAATAGGGAGGAAGAAGGGGGGAGAGTCTTGGAAAGAATGCTTAATTGGCTATGCCCTCTAGCCTTCTGGTATCTCATTAGTATATAAATCTCTTGAGACTGAGGCCTCTAGTCATGCCCTCTACCTGTGGAGGGGTTGGTAGGAGCATTGCCCTACGTGCCTGAAAAGTGTGGGTCAATGGAGGTCTACACCACGTGTCAGAAGCCTGGACTCTGGGAGCATGGCAGAATAGATGCCCATCCCTCACAGGCATGCACACCTGTTGGATCTCTGGGCTATTTGGTTTTTCAACCAAAACCCAACCCATCCTATCACAGTCCCACAACTAATCACATCCTCCACCACAGAAAACCAGGAGTTCAGCTATTGAGACTGTCTTGCTATTATTGCTCAATTCAGTCAATAGCATCCCACCAGACCTTCCTTTGCACAGACCTTGCGTTCCCTGCAAGAGAGAGGCTGCTCCCTTCTGTGTGCTCAATAAACACAGTATTATCCATTGAGGTCAGACTCTGGTATCATTCTCTCTTCAGTTCTTTTATTCTGCATTGCTTCATATAACACTGGCAGTAAGGTTTCAACTTATGTCTGTGGGAGACAAAAATGCTCAGACCACTGTACCAGATATTTCAAACACTCAGCATAATTTATCATTTGGCCAATTACTCCCAAGGAAACTAGTCCATCTTCCATTGAGAAACATTCTTGCATGTGGTCAATACCCTGAAAGGAAGCTAAACCACCTGCTACTGAGGAACACCCCCACACATGGCTAGGTTTCCCACAAGGAGGCTAAACCATCTTTCACTGAAAAACAACAGGTGATCTTATTATTTCTGTATGAATACATTAGTGGAGAATGGCTTAAGATTTTTTTAAAGATATATTTAGTTATTTTATTTGTATGTTTAACATGCTGCATATATGTATGTATGTATGCATTCATGTATGTATGTATGTATGTATGTATGCCACATGTTTGCCTAATGTTTGTGAAGTGCAGGGTATTGCATGCCCTGGAGTTATAGGTAGTCATGAGCTGCCATATGGGTGCTGGGAACTGAGCAGGCATGCTCTTCAAGAACAGAAAGTTCTCTTAATGCTGAGCCATTGCTCTAGCTCTTGTTTACAATTCTTATTGTTTGTAAAAGTAAGTGGATCTCATTGTAAATCATAGCACAAGGGCTTATAAGATGTCAAATGAACACATTTAAAATATTCAGACCTACTTGCTAGGAAGCTGTGATCAACTAGTATTGTTCCCTGAAAAAGTCTCCCTCTCTTCCATTAGAAATACAGTTTATGACAGTTAGAACAAACTGGAAAGATCTAATCCATCAATGACTTTACTGAGCAAAACTCCACTTGGGGCTTTTGATTTCCAAATCAAATACACCTTGCATCCCTCGCATGGAATGTTTTGTTTTGAGATATATTTGTTAAAGCAGTATGATGTTAACCTTGGCCTGTCTTATACATTGGCGATAGCATGGAATAAATTCAGTAATGTGTCAGATTATAGTAAAAATACAGAATTTAATCCTGGGAAGTGAGATAGTACAACTAAACCAAAAATACTTTTCAGATTTCTTTCAGAAATCAAGAGGTACCTAGGAAGGAAGTAGAGAGTGTCTGTTAAGCTGCAGAACGCCTTGCTGTGTTGAGGATGAACATCTGATGGAGCTCTCACTGAAGAATTTTGGCTCTGGAGGAAACAGTGGAAAAGATAAATTTAGGGATTATTGCTCCTTACCACTGTTAACCAGATCCATAAGAAAGGAACTCTGGCAAGAACTGCCAGTCTAAATGCAGACTTGGAGTTATAAACCAGCTGAATGAGATCACTTGCCTGTAGTCAGAAACTTAAATCACTTGAGACCACAGAAATCTAGGGCCTCACACAGTTGGAAAAACAGTTGAGTCTATATCCAAAAATAGCAGAACGTGAGTCTGTTACCTGGAGCCTCACCTGAACACTTTTCAGAAAGGTTTCCTGGTATGCCATGTATCCAGACAGAAATCAGTTACAGAGAATTATATTCCACTCAAGAGAATCAGCAGGCATAGGAACCGGTCAAAAAATTATGTAATGTCAATAGAAACAACTGAAAACAAACACAAAAATCTCTGACTTATGATAGTTTTGACATACAATTTTTTCAGTTGTACAGGTGTAGAAATAATCCACACTCTGTAGAAACTGAACTTCAGTATTGTGGACTTTGAATGTTGATCTATATGGTGAAGTATAGCATAATTCTCTCTCTTGATGTGGGGCAGAGGTGGGGGGAGGGTGCATAGCTCCCTGTCACCCAGAGCATCATAAGGTAAAACCTTCAAGATACCACATCACCAACTTTTTATGTTTAGCAGATTTATGCATATTAAATACATGTTTTGCTTACAATATTTTTAATAACAGTCTACTTCTTGATATCTAACCTCTTCATAAACAGAGAGGTAGACTGAAGGCTCATTTCTCTGGGAATTACATTACCTAAGAAATCACAAGTCTGGTAAGCTTCAAATCGTTCTCAGGCCTGTTTCAGCTAGAAGTAGAAAGCAAAACCTGTACTTTGCATGACCTGCTTCTAGTAGAGAAAACCGAACACTTGACACTTTTACAAAAGATCCTGCTAGACTAAGTATAAACAATTTCCTCCTGCAATAGTCATGGTAACAACCACAGGCTACTATGTGTCCACTTTTTCTCCTCTCTGAATGAGAGTTTTATAATACAGGGAGAGTGGAGGCTGTTTCTGTGGCCATTGTTTAGAATGTTTGCTTGTTTCTTGTTGTTGTCTACAAGCATGCTGGTAATTTGTCTACCATTTTCTGGTCATCAGACTGTGAATAAATGGGTGCAGACATACCGTGGAGAGCCACTGTCCTGTCTCCTTATGGCTAGACCTGATAGAGTAAGGTGTGTGGTCTCTGAGTTGTCTTCTTTGCAATATGAGAAGAAGAAGTAAGAGTGTGTGTGTGTGTGTGTGTGTGTGTGTGTGTGTGTGTGTACTTAAGTGGATGAAGTAGTACCAGGCAGAGAGTTGTACCCAAATCTGCCCTCTCAGATTTCATAGTTATTCAAAGTAATATTATCTAGATTCCAGTGGGAAATAAGTTAGAAGTCATTGTTTTTAATTTTTATTTTTAAAATTTTACATATAAATATTGACCATATTCTTTCCCTGCTCCCAACTCTTCCAAGATCCTTCCCACAGCCCTACCTATCAATTTTGTGTGTGTTTCTCTGCCTCAAAAAGAGAGGAAAAAAAACCGGAAAGCATAAAACAAAAACACAAGTCAAACAAACAAAAACAACAAAGGACAAATACCAAAACAAAACAAAATAAAAAGCTTACAGAAAAATCGTGGAGTCAATTTTGTGTTAGCCAGCTACTCCTGGCATGAGGTCTGCCCTAATGTGTGTTTGATCTGCCCAGTGTCCTTCCACTGGAGAAAACTGATTGTCCCTCTCCCAGCAGGAATCAATTGCAAATATCTTCTTGGTTATGGGTGGGACATAGTGTCTTCCAGACACAATGAGGCTGATACATATGGTAACTCAGAGAGACTGATGGTGTGGTGCATCCAAATCAAGTACAAACAAGTTCAAACCAGACAAATCGCCAGCATGGAGAAGTTAGAAGTAGTTTTGCAGTTTAAAATGTCATGGTCACTTGGATATAAAAAAGTCTTTTGATCTGAATGTTCCCCTCCCAGGTAGTAAAACATGACTCTGTTAGAATCCCAGATCCCAGCCTGGGTTACAATCATCATCCATCACTGTTCATGAACACACCTCCCTGACTCCCTGCTATGCATTGGCAGAAGAACAGGTTGTCTTTGGCTATTTTATTTCTGTTCCCCTTTATTTTAACAGCTTAGCCTTTGCCATAATCAACATACATTCTCTTTCTCCACCTGATCTTAGGGAGTTTGAGACTTACTTTATCTAATGTAGGGCAGTCCCAGGGAGTCATTCCCCCAAATAAAGGAACTAATTTGCAGGTGACAATCTACAGAAGTCAACAGGTGAAAACTCCGCCAGAGAATTGGCTTGCACCTCAGTACAAGAGTGTGCAAAGAGTGTGAACACCTGCCATTCTTATCCTCCTGGTTTCCAGGCCCTGTCCTGACCCTTCTATCGCCACTGTCTTACAATCCCATTTAATAAAGAGTGTGTGTTCACAGTACATACTTTATATTCAAAGTACTTGGTTTATTCCTAGCCTAAAGACAAAAATGTGAGAGATTGTACCATGTTTTCAGTCTGGGACTATATCTTTACTTGTTCACTGAGGAATTGAAGGTAATATAGTCCCAGACCGAAAACATGGTACAATCCTAGCACATGAAGGAGAGAAAAAGGATGCTCCAAGGTAAGCAATCTCCAGGAGTTCCTGTAGAATTAAAACATCATCAGCATACACCATTACTCAGAACTCCTCTTTTTAAGGCAACAATCGTTTACTCTGTTTGCTCTCCATAAGCCATCAGCAAGTCAATCAAGCTGAAATCATAGTGAAATAAATTATAAATTGACTGAAGGCAGGGGTGGTTTAGAATAAATGATACTATTATCTATTTGAAACTTTTATAAAGACATTTCAGTGAAAAAAATTTCTAAAGCTACATTTAAATTTTGACAAGTGAGCACTCTGACTTACAGGTGGATGGGGAGCTGTGAATATAGAATTGTTTGATCCAGTAGGTTAAGTCGTAGGTAGGAGATAATAGAGAATAAATTGCCAGCAGATGTTGTTGTTGGTTCAGAGCTGAGGCTGCCAAATCAGAAGAGGCTGTTGGGATACTGTGGAATGTAAATGACTCTCTCTCTCTCTCTCTCTCTCTCTCTCTCTCTCTCTCTCTGTGTGTGTGTGTGTGTGTGTGTGTGTGTGTCTGTGATTTACTTGCATTGAGTTGGAATTTAAAACTAGTTATTATGAATATATATGTATATGTATATATATATTCACCTACATTGGACATGTGTGTGTATTACATGTATACATACATATACATACATATAGATAGCATTTCTTTATATGAAAGAAGTCAGTCTGGTTAATCCCATTTATATTACTAAGATGTCATAGCCAACATGGACCTACCCTTCACAAAAGCAGGATGTCTTCATGACTGTTTAGTGGAGTAGTTTGAAAACAGCCAACATGGGAGCATTTAACCATAGACACCAGAAAGCACTATGGATATGGGTTTGTTTGTTTGTTTGTTTGTTTGTTTGTTTGTTCGCTTGTTTTCAGCTTTCTACTCCTGTGTCTTGGGAGCTGGAGTTTCAGGCTGAGCAGGCACTCTACTGTTTGCAAGGCTTGCCTGGTGGACATGCAGCTACTCTGCAGGGCTACTCCCAACTGCAGGAACTGTGTCACCATGTGATTCTTCCTTTGCCCAGTCTTGACTCCTTCATTTCCTCCCAGGTCACCAGAGGCTTTTGCCAGGACCTTCAGCACTATGCCTGCCTCTATGTCTGCCTCTTGGAAAGCTAAGCTCTGGCAAAGGCATGAGAAGGGTACATACACAGCAGAAACTTTTTCATCTATATAGAATAATGTCATGTCATTTGCAGGAAATTGAACACAATTGAAGATAGTCATATTAAGTGAATTAAGCCAGTCTCAGGCAAATGGTATATGTATATGTCTCATTCTAGATTTTATATAGATTCCAAAATTGTTTGTTGTATGTATGGCATTGAAGTAGAGGTGCAAATATCTTGGGGACAAAGAGAACCAGATGACAGAAAAATATGCCCAAGGGATCTTTCTTTCTTCCTTCCTTTCTTTCTTTCTTTCTTTCTTTTTTTCTTTCCTTCCTTCCTTCCTTCCTTCCTTCCCTCCCTCCCTCCCTCCCTTTCTCTCTCTCTCTCTCTCTCTCTCTTTCTTTATTTCTTTCTTTCTTTGTTTTCCTTAATTAATTAATGTGTTTACTTTAAATCCCAATAGCAGTTTCCTCTCCCTCCTCTCCTCCCAGTCCCTCCCTCTTATTCTTACGCAACCCCCTTTCTCCTCAGAGAAGGAGAGGCCTCCCATAAATATCAACCTGTCTTGGCATATCAGGTTAAAGAAGGCCTAGGTCCATCTGTTTCTACTGAGGAAATTTTTCTTTCTTTTCTCCCTCATTCTTCTTTCCTGGAGTCCAGCCTCGGCATGAAGGGACAAGCATTATTGGAGTTCATGTCCTATCTCCCCCTGATCTGACCCAGTTCTTTGACAGCAACACCGCTGGATCTTAAAAATTCTATCTTTAGATGTGCAGTCCTTGGGCCATCAAAATGGCTCAGCAGGTAATAGCACTTAACTAATGACCTGAGTTCAATCCTCAGGACCCACATAGTGGAAGGAAAGAGCATGCCCTGCCACACACATAATAAAAGGAGAAGTAAATTTAAAACTATATATTTTTCTAATGTGGGAAACTTACTGCCGCTTTCTTCCAGGCTGAGAATACTAATTACCTATTCCAAGTCAGCAGAAAATCTCACACATTATTTTCATAATTTTTATAACCACCAATTAAAACCAGTCCCAAATAAAAACTACCTACACAAATTTTGCCAATTATCAAGTTAGTCAGATTGTAAGGTAGGGTAATAAATTTGATTACTTAATGAATTTGTTACTTAATTTTCCAAAGTTGTTAGTATGTGGATTAAATGTGAGGGAAAAACTGCTATATCTATACTCTTTTTATATTTCTATGAGCAGAATAGTATGAGAAAAAGGTTGATGCTGGAAGGAACGCTCATATAGCAAATGCGTTAGTATCTTAGAGGAGCCCTAGGTACCTGGCTTATGATTACAGAATAAGGTACCTCCATTCTCCTGTAATTATTCATTTCAGTTCTACCCATTGACTGTCAAACACACGCATACGATCCCAGGCTTTACCTCATAGCCAGGTGTCATCATTAATTTGCCCCCCAACATGTGAAAATCGTTCTATATCACATGTACTTTGCTTCCCACAATTTTCCTAAACAGGGAGAAATTGAATCCTTGAGGGGCATGTCTGTCAGAATTCTATGAACTTAGAGAAAATAAATAAAAAAGAAAATAGCATCAGCCTGGTTTGTTAGTAACTGCAACCTGGGTCCTAGAAACATCAACTTCAGAAGAAGAAGAAAAAAAAAACAAAAAAACCACTATTGCCAATAGTTTGGGCTCCCTTAATTTCATGCACCGTGACTTCAACAATTTCTCCATTTCTCATCTTATTTCTATAAAAGTGGCTTCATTTAAAAGCAGGGAAACCGCATTTCATGCTCTTCAGTTTCATTAAAGTCATACAAAAGGAGCCTACCACGGGAACTGCTCCTAATTAAACAGTTGTAGCAATGAAAATATTGAAATGATGAATCTGAAAAGAAGCTGACAGTATACATTCCCCAGGAATTTTTAGCATGATATGAAAAAAAAAGGAACTGAAAAAATTAAGATCTGAATCCTGGGGTGAGTGTCACATGCATCACTACAGAATGAAGCAAAGTGGTGAGTTACATATGGCTGACTTGAAGTGGTGTAGGTAACGTACCAAGACCCAGAAGACAATGGAATTTCCTCCCATCCCTCCTAGGGATGGGTCTAGTATTCGTATTTTTATCACTGACAATATACCTGCCAAGAATCAGCTTTAAAAGAGGAAGGGTTGGAACAGAAGAGATGGCTCAGCGGCTAAAAGCACTGACTGCTCTTTCAGAGATCCTGAGTTCAATTCCCAGCAGCCACATGGTGATGTGGCTCACAACCATCTGTAATGGGATCTGATACCCTTTTCTGATGTCTCTGAAGAGGACAATAGTGTATCCATATACATAAAATAAATATCTTTTAAAAAGAAAAAAGAAAGAAAATCTGCTGGTCCTATTGTGTAACCATTCAGAAAGCCAGCAAACAAGAAGTTGGTACAGCTCCCCGCAACTCACTTCATCCATCAAGGAATCCCTACTTAATGGCTGCTCAACCTTCCCAAACAGCACTCCTATTGGAATCACGTGCTCAAATAAGGGGTCTATGGGCATTTTGTGGGTTGTAAGCAGCAGTCTTGACAGCGCCTCATTTCCATTAGGCAATGCTCAGAGACATATTGTTGTCAACAGATGGCAGTGTCTGGATGATGCAGGCATCTTGGACTTCGGGGAGCATGCCTTCATCATAATTCAGACCAAGTTATTGAGTGGGTTGGTTAATGGGCACTTGAGATAAAGTATTACCAAGCATAAGAGAGAGAAAATTTTAATGTGTTATTCTTCCCCTCCAGGACCTGCAAAATAAGCTTGTTGATTGACAGAGTCCTCTCTCAAGGTGGGAAGAGTAATGTCATGTTTCTCAGAGGCTGGGTAATGGGGCTGCATTTTCAATGGCTTTGACCTCCCACTCAGATGGCATGCAAATAAGGGCTGGTAATGCAAGTCTTTATTTTTGCTCTGATCTGGGTTACTATCTGTTTCCTCCAGCTAAGATTCTCCACTACTAACCAAGGCCTAATGAGAAACTTGAAAATATACATTCCATATGAAACTTTGTGTTATTATACTTGTTGCCTAATTAATCAACCCCTTTCCCTGACTTTTATTATCTATTCGTTATATGAAAAAGAAGAAGTGCTTTTCAACCCTAACCTTACTAGTTTGGACTAGCTAGCATTTCATGCATTATAAGAAATTTTAAGTTTTGATGACTCCTATTCTTTTAACTCTTTGCTTTTGGTGTGTGTGTGTGTGTGTGTATGTGTGTGTATTTGTGTATATGTGTGTGTGTGTGTGTGTTTATTCTATGTGTCATCTTTCTGTGGCAGGTGGGGAGCTTGCATACACTTGTATGTGAGATACATGTGTGAGTGAGGGTGTGTTTTCCATACGTGTCTGGAAGCCAGAGGATCAACTTCAGATGTCTCTCATGATTCCTGCCATCTGCCTTGTTTTTCCTTTGCCGCGGGAATCTGCTTGGGTACAACTCACCAGCACTGGATTACAAGCACACACTTCCAAACCTTGCTTTTTAACACAGGTTCTGGAAATCTAATGCTTTCATGACAGACTTCCAACTGAACTGTTTCAACAATCCTATTGCTTTAACTCCTTTGAAAGTTGGACTTTATAAAGCCATAAAAATTTTATTTTCTTATCACTGAGCTTAAGATGACTTCAATATTGCCTCTGTTTGCATATGTTTTATAGGACGTGGGGGCTCTTGCATGGAGACCAAGGGATATTCACTTTAGAAACCTTAATAAACATGTTCACCTTATTCTATAAATCTATAGAATGAGATACATGTCTCTTTCCCTCCCTCCTCCCCCTCCCCCTCTGTCTCTCTGTGTGTATGTGTATGTGTATGTGTGTGTGCTTGTGTGTATGTGTAAATAAGTTTTGACACAGCCATGATCTACTACTCTAATAAAAGGGGTGTAGCACAAAAGTTTTAATACTTGAAAGTAATTTCTATGGGAAAAGGATGTTTGTTGTTGAGTAAATGGCTGTCCTGCCTGTGAGTGGACAATTTCTCAACTATGATTTGAACACATGACACTATATGCAAACAAAGAAAGAATAAACATGGATAATTTTACTGTAATCGTACTATGTACTTTTGCACTACTTTTCTCCTCTTGGTGCTTTAGAAATAACTTTCAAGTAAATATTTCCCACATTTTACAAGTTTTGGAGAAGCTGGAGATTAGGGATACTTTGGTAGATATTTCACATATTGTTGAGACAAAGTATCTGGCAATGTCACTCGTACTAGCCAGGAAAGAACAGGCTTGCTGTAGCTCACAGTTCTGGTATACAGACCGTCATAAAGAAGAAGACACAGTAGCAGGTGCATTAGGAAGCTGTTCACATGGCATCTGTACTCGGGAAATAAATAAAGAATACTAATGTTCTCCTAGTTTTACCTTTTCATGCAATCTGGAACTCCAGCTCATGAAATTGTGTCAGCCACATTTGGGATGAGTTCTCCCAACTCAGTCCTCTTCATCTATACCATTCCTCACAGACATGTCCAGGGCTCACTTCCTAGGTCCTTCTAGAACCTATCAAGTAGATGGTCAGTATCATAGAGACTAAGTCACCCAAAGACCATCAGTTATATGGATGATCATCTTTTGACAATGCAAAGAAACAGCAACTGACCTGAGAGTAAGGACAGTAGGCTTGAAAATAACCTGTTCTAGTTTGCATCATTCTACACAAGGAGGAACTCGATAAGATCCAAACCCTGGCAAATTGGCTTTGGATCCTAGAGCCTTAAACACTAATTATTCTTAAAGGTCACTTCCTTTCTCAAATAATCAAGAAGAAAAAGAGGTAATAGGGTACTCAGAAGGCATTTTGTGTACAAGTAGTTAAATGCAGGTCACACAGCCACATGGAAACAGCTAATTAACCAAGACTAGTGTCTTGCTGGGAGAATGGATTCTAAAGTCAGCAAGTGAAGTACAAATTGAGTAGCATCAGACTGTATTTTTAAAGCCCCACAAGGACCAGTGCCACAAGAAGCACCAGGGGACCCATTCCAGTGGTGAGAACAACATCTTTCTTCTTCTTTCTCTACATTTGGAAGTTCTGCAGGTAGATTACAGTGGGCTTAAATGAGTACAATGAAATGTGTCATCAAGTCCTTTTAAATAGAATAAAATTGATACTCAGAAAGCATTGGGAAACACTGACAAAGAAAGCCAAAAGGAAAATGGGTGGGTTAGAGTATGTGTGTTGTGGAGGAACTGTATTTGAAGTGATTCACAAAGGATGGAATCATAATGGAGGTAATAGGCATGGAATAGGCTTAGGACCTATCAATCTGAAGGAACAATAATAAGAAAAACAGCACCACCATCCTCAAAATGTCTATGCCTGGCACATCAGATCCACAGAAAGATGCAGGTCAAAGCACTTGAGAGGTCAGCTCAGTGGGATCGATCCTCATTCTCAAATCAGTGCCTGGTAATCTGGAAGTCGGAATGAAAGGAAATTCATGGAAATATTGTTGCACCTAGAAAAGGACCCAACTGTTTATGTTTATTCGGCTCTTCCTTTCCAGTGAAGCCCTCCTTTTGCCTTTAGACAGTTTCCCATATCTGTAAGCTGACAACATAATCTTATACCAAGTCCTCTTCTCAATCTTCATACCCTCATCCTGAACCAAAGCCAGTTCGGTATAATGCATGTGTCTGAATTCTGTTCATACCATGGGCTAGTGCTTCTCTTCTCTATACACAGTATCCCCTAGCCAGCCTGCCTTATGTGGGTGCAGTAGCCCCTCAGCAGCCTACCTTGCATTGGTGGAATATTCCCTAGCCAGCCTGCCTTATGTGGGTGCAGTAGCCCCTCAGTAGCCTGCCTTGCATTGGTGGAGTAGCCCCTAGCCAGTTGCCTTGCATTGGCTGAATTCCCACAAGATTTTATTTTCCTTTCTGCCACTTCAGTTTTGTCTCCCAAAGATACCTTCCCTATAAGAGCAGTGTTAGGATCAAAAGGAAAGTGTAGCTAGCATGTAACAGGCAGTGGACAAATGGTAAAGATTAGTATCAGATTCAAACATTGACAATCATTACAACCCTACCTACAGATGACAAACTCTTCTGTTTGATTCCAGTCTCTTTGTTATTAACTTACACAAAGCTACTTTGAAGAGATGTTTTGGGGGTTAAGTAATAAGATATAGAATATATGCACACTATGCCCTCATTATGAGACTCTAGCATCACTCAATAACCTCCTATTTTTAGATAATTAAAAAAACATGTCATAAAATTCTAAAAGGTGTAAACACAGAATAAAAACTAGTGGGAATATAGGCTTTAGAAACCATTTGAGACAAAGATTCAGCTCTCTCATCTCTCTAACCTTAGACATGTTATTCAACTTCTCTGAGGTTCAAAATATTAAAGAATAAATTGAAATATGCCTATTATGATATGGCCCAGAGCACTTAGAAAATGCTCAATAAATGTTAGCCAGTATTAATTTGGCAAGACCTCATTAGACACCAGACCTATGACAAACTCAATCAGCACTGTGCATGTTCCCTAGACAGAAAGCTTTTATGTTCTCTTCTCAACTGTTTTTGATAAAGTATTTATTAGTTTTGATGTTTGTGGCTCACCCACTTTCATACCTTATGCCCTGCAAATTTCTGTGTTAAGCTCTTAGGGATACATAAACAAAGCCCCACAAATGCAGATAGTTTATAATAACAAATTTGTATTCTCAAAATTCTGGAGGCAAGGTGTCCAAAATCAAGATGTCAGCAAGGCCACAGTTGCTGCCAAGGATCCAGGAAGATTCCACTGGCACAATTGTTCTCAACTTTGGGATTGAACGACCCTTTCACAGAGGTTGCATATTAGATATCCTGCGTATCATATATTTGCTTTATGATTCGTAACAGTAGCAAAATGACAGTCATGAAGTCACAATGAAAATAATTTTATGATTGGGGGTCACCACAACATAAGTAACTGTATTAAAGGGCCATAGCATTAAGAAGGTTGAGAACCACTGATCTAGTGTTTGCTTATCATTCTTTGTCTTGCATGGGAACATCTTCCTGTCTCTACTTCTGACTTCCCAAGACATTGTCCTCATGTCTTATATAATTGTCATCTTCCTTTGTGTCCTTGTCTGAGCCTTCTCTCTTAACAACACATCACTGGCCATTGAATTAAATCTAATCATAATGATGCAAAAGGCTATTTCAAAGTTTGATCATAGTTTGAGTGCTGGGGGAAGACACTCAGGTGTTAGAGCATGAACCTTATGATTCTTAGCAGGAACTATTTCAACAACAGTGATGGGTACTGCCCATTATCAATTCAACTGATTTGAAATCACCTGGAAAACCA
>NW_021604564.1:25684421-25715923 GCF_004785775.1 Grammomys surdaster | reverse complement strand
TGTCAGATATTTGGGCACAGTAAGAGAAGTTACTAATACAAATACCATCCTCTGAAAGTTCTTGTGCACCATATGGAAATGAAAACTAATCCTCCTACCCAGAGCTGACACAGAGGTGCTGACTTTGGAATCCCGCTGTAGACATCCAAAGCAGCTTTCTTTATGTTAAAAAAGAAAAAAATAGATTTGTAAAACTTTTCCTTGCAAAAAGCAATATAACATTAAACCACATATGTCTGCTAAGTAGCTATACAAGATCAAGAGTTTATACAAAGAAGAGGACTTAAATTGAAATTGTGTGTGTTTGTTTGTGTGTGTGTGTGTTATGTACTCTCACTGCCCACTCAGACACACACCTGCATACATATGCACACGCTCTATGCCTCTGTGTCCTGGAAAAGATGGAAATTGCCCGAAATCAAGCAAAACAGATGGCTGAGTGGGCCTTGTGAATCTCATCTATTACACAAAGTTTACAAGTCACTGCTTCGTAAGAAAGAGTTGTAAGTTCCTCTCTAAATTTATATGCTGCCCTGTGTACCTCCAGGGAGCTTAAAATATTCATTTTTGGGATCACTGAAGGTTAGAACTCTGAAGAAACCTCAAAATCCAAATGAAACAGTGCAAAATATGTTCACGGCTCTCTTCCTAACAAACCAGAAGCTGGCTGGTTTCCTAATGTATCTGGATGCTGATGTGCCTTGCATTACTCTCTAGTTATGTTTCTGGATAAGTTTGGAAAATGTTGGAAAAGATATGGTGCTCACTAGAAGTGTCCTGTCCTTCAAGAGATGTTTTATTGTATAAAACAATAGTTCCTTTGTATACCTTCCAATTATGTAAATGCAAACATTTGTTATCCTTTTTTTTTTCTTTTTTATAAATTGTATATTTTATTTACATTTCAAATGTGATCCCCTTTCCCTATTTCCCCCCTACCTAGGAACTCCCTATCCCATCCCCCTCCTCCTGCTTCTATGAGGATGTGCCCCCATCCACCCACCCACTCCCACCTCCCCACCCTCGAATTCCCCCATACTGGGGCATCTAGCCTTCACAGGACAAAGGACCTCCTCTCCCACCTATGCCTAACAAGGCTATTCTCCCCTACATATACAACTGGAGCCATGGGTCTCTCCCTATGTGCTCCCAGGCTGGTGGTTTATACCCTGGGAGCCCTGGTTGGTTAGTATTGTTGCTCTCCCCATGGGGCCGAAAACCCTTTCAGCTCCTTTTGTCCTCTCTCTTATTCCTCCATTGGGAACCCCATGATCAGTTCAATGGTTAGCTGTGAGCATCCACCTCTGTATATGTTAGGCTCTGTCATACCTCTAAGGACACAGCTATATCAGGCTCCTGTCAGCATGCACTTCCTGGCATCCACATCAGCGTCTACCTTTGGTGACTGCACATGGGATGGATACCCAGGTGGAATAGTCTCCAGACGACCCCTCCTTCAGTTTCTGTCCCACATTTTGTCTCCATATTTGCTCCCATGAGTAAAGAACCCAGATGTCCTTCAATAGAGGAATGGATACAGAAAATGTGGTACATTTACACAATGGACTATTACTCAGCTATTAAAAACAATGAATTCAAGAAATTCTTAGGCAAATGGATAGAACTAGAAAATATCATCCTGAGTCCAATCACAAAAGAACACACATGGTATGCACTCACTGGTAATTGGATATTAGCCCAAAAGCTTGCAATACCCAAGATACAACTCACAGACCACATGAAGCTCATGAAGAAGGAAGACCAAAGTGTGGGTGCTTCAGTCCTGCTTAGAAGGAGTAACAAAATACTCGTGGGAGCAAATATGGAGACATTTGTTATCCTTAACACAGAGAACCACCCTGCATGCACTGGAAGGACTGTGATACTTGCAGCACAGTGACATGACCAGAGTCACTCCCTCCTCACCTTCTCCAATTTGGCTTCCCATCCTATATACAAGCACTAGCAAACTTTCCCTGACAAGCCATTTTGCAAGGGCTTCTGACTAACATGATAGGCCTTTTCTAAGTTTATGCCCAAGCCCTACTCACCCAGCCAGATGTCTCATTCCTGGGATATTTATTGAACAGGATATTGGCATCCCTACCCACACTTTATGGCCCAGCTTATACTTTCTCTTGGAGATTTTCAAGAATACTACTAGCACCCCAATCACTCACAACAATGTTTCTATTCTACACATGGGATTTGTTGCCTCTAGTACTCTTAATTGTTCTTCCATTAATAGTTACCTTTTTACCAGTCATAAGATGCAGCTAGGAGATCATTTTTAGGGTTGCTATTTACTGTCTGTCATTGTACCTACCCAAAGCATAAGCGAAGCCTATGTTCGCTGTTCTGTGGATGAGTTTAATGTAACACATTAGATGCTAGCACTTCATTATAGACTTCAGGAAATATGTCTAAGACCCAATTTCCCCCTCAAGTATCATCCACTGAGGAAAAGTGGAAGACTCAAGAACATGCAAAAAGAAACCGATGATAAAGACACAAAGATACAAACAACTTAGGAAACTAAGAAGATATAAACAGACAACTTACAAAATAGGAGATGGCTTTTGGAATAAGCTATGAAAAGTGTATAATTGTCTCATTGCTGTAAGAAATCATTTGACAAGAGCAACTTTAAAGAGGAAACTGTTGGTTTAGTTTGATAGTACAGTCCATTATACTGTGCTGTGGGGAAGGCATGGTGGTTGGAACTGGAGGGAGTTGGTCACTTTGCTCCACAGCCAGGAAGAAGATGGAGAGATGAATACTGCTACTCTGGTCACTTTCTTCTTCCTGCCTTTTTTTTTCCGACACAAATCTAGAAAATGGTAAAATGTTGTCAGTACTGAAGCTAGGCCCTCTTTCCTAAATTAACCTTCCTAGAAACAGCCTCACAGATACTCCCAGGGGTTTGTCTCCTAAATTCCAAATTAGTTAAGCTGACACTAACCATCATAAAAAAGATATTGGAATTTCAATAGGCAGGGCTTCATATGTTGGTATATATCTGTAGTATTAGAATTCTGGAGGCTGAGACAAAAGAGTTTCAGTAAGTTTGAAAGAGCATGGCCTACACAGAAAGAACTCCTTTCAAAAATTCAAGGACAAAAAGAATGGAGGGAGGGGGGGAAAGCAGAAAGACAAATTTCTATCATGGTTTAAAAGTTATCTGGAGAAGCAAACACCAGGCTGCACATCAGATCCGTGGGAGAACACCGTTTTCTTAATGGGCACTGAGCTCTGAGAAGTAACAAGCAAAAGATGGTAAAGATGGAACTGATTAAGGTTGCTACAGTTTTAAGGACCATCAGGCCTAACAGAGCATGTACAGAGAGATGAACCCTAATTCCCTACACTCTGGCAAACTAGTAGGGAACCAAGAAGAGATTTCAGTGTTGAGTGGTAAAACTGGACTGTTAACCTGGGACTACACTGTGCCTTAAATCCTGAATTATGTGAAAATTGAGGCCTACATTAACCAAAGTCAAGAGCTTGCATGGTTACTCCTCAAAGCTACAAGTCAGCACAAGGGTTCCTGGGCTCCCCCTCAAACATTAAAGAATCTCACCTGAATTTTTCTTTGTTTTTTGCCAGAAAGATAGATCAGCTGTGGCTGAGCAGATCTGCTTCGAGGCACACACAAAGGGAAAGAGCTGATTTCTCATCGTGTATAACAATGACTCATTTCTAGAAGGCTTTGACATATGCAGCTGAAAGAATTTCCTTCTCCACAAAGACAAACATTGTTTTCAGATGTTGTCCCACATTAACATATTCACCATGGTTCAAGTACACTTAGAGATGATGAAAGAAAAAAGGATTAAAAGTGTCTGATTTCTATGCATCATTTTTAATCTCATAAACAAGAGCTGGGTTTATGATAAATGTTTGGGTTTATGATAAGCACTCAAGTTTTCGTAGACATATTTATATTTCTAAAATGTGCTGTGATTGGTCCTTCCCACTTTCATCACTGATGGAGGATGTACCCACAAGGTCCTGCCTTCCTGAGGGGCCCATAACTATTAATGGTTGCTGATGAAAGAATGTCATTTTCCTTAATGATGTAGCCATTGGGAGATCATATGAAATAAAGAAGTTCAGAAGGAAAGGAAGGAAAACTGGGAGTGAGTGTGATTACAAAGCATAAAACTGCTTTGTATATATGCAATGATGGATAGATAGATGATAGATAGATAGATAGATAGATAGATAGATAGATAGATAGATAGATAGATGATAGATAGACAAATTAGATATGTATATACAGTATGCAAACAAAGTGAATATAATTACAAAGTATAAAACTGAGAAATTCACTTATAACAATGGTAATTAATCTTATTTAGGTCATAATAATACATTTTGACTAGTCAGCAGTGTTGGTTCTTGGGTATTGCTCTCTACCTGGTTTAGTCTAGCTCCATGTGTGTATCCAGATGTCCAGGACACTTGGTTTCTTTCCTGTCAATGTTTGCAGATCTTCTGAATTATTTTGTATGCAACCTAAACCCTTCTTTATTTTTACTGCTTTTCAGAGTATACATCCTACGAATGCCAAGTCACCAAGGCCCACATTCTATCAGAATATAAATTCTATGAATGCCAAGTCACCAAAGCCCAATCTCTAATTGCTGAGACATAAGCTGTGGTTGATCTCTGTGTCCTTTCTTCTCTTTTTTAATCTGTAAGCCACATTTTCTTTCAGCCGCCAAGGAACAGATGTTGAGCTCCTAATAAGAAAAAAAAAAAAGCATGAATCCCACAGGAATATGGTATCTCTTGCATCTAAAAGCAATATGAGAACAAAGTTCCTAATATTTGACTAAATTTTGTTCAGGAAATGAAACCTTATGGTCTTTTCTGTACATTCGCCAGTGTTTTAGTCTAAAATAAACTAGTGCAGCCCCTTGCAGTATCAGTACTCCCCACTGCAATGATGAACTGTGCTCCATCCAGCCTGCGGAGCTCTCCTCCGATTACTTTGCTGTGCTTTAAGCCCAAGCTTACTACCAGGGATACATGGAGCAGGGAGGCACAGAAAAGCACATAGCTGCTCTTAAATCATGAGATGAATTCTCAGCTCATGCGATGCCATAGGAAAATAAAGCTTAAAGTGCAATCAGGTGCTTTGATAGAAAACCTCAGTTCTTTGATTACTTCTGGAGAGGAATATGCATTAATGTCAAATCATCACTTGATGTAAAAGCCCAGGTTTTTTGATAAAAAAAAAATAGCTTTTAAAGAACATTAAAATCAGATAGACAAGCAGTTAAATGCCTTTGTGCTTTATAACTCTGGTCCCCTGGCGTGTCTTCTGATGTATACGGGAATAATTGAGAACCACATTTTGAAATTGACTGAAAATTGCCTAGAATTATGGATATTATATCAGTTCAAGACATTCGAGTCTAGGTGGAGTTAGCAGTCAAAAATTCCATGTTTAGAACTCTTTGAAGTTGATGTACATTGTCTTCTCTTTATCCCAGAAGTTTACTGTGTCTTGCATGGAGTTAGTGCTCAGTACACAGGAATGAGGTGCTTAATAAACATTACAAGCACTGTCACAACAAACAAGTTGTAAGCCCTACTTGTATACCTGGTGGTTAATGTAACTTCATGATTTAAATATTGTTTATACAGAACACAGTCTATGCCAGCCACTCTTATTTTAAAAAAATAGCATACCTACTAGCTCATTCAACCCTGTGGTATATTTTATAATTATTGATTCTATTATACAGATAAAATGAAAAAATCAAGAAGCCAGCTTGCTCAGTTTTACTCATAGTATAAGGGGAGTCCAACCTAGTTATGTTTTAACACTCATTCTCTTAAAATACCCCTACTCTCTTCAGTCACCTTGTCACCCTGGCTAGCTACTCCACCTCATATAGTGAGATGTGATTCTCAAACCTGCATGTATTTCAGAATAACCTGGAGAGCATCTTCAAACACAACCTCTGAACCCTACCTCAAGTTCTAAACCACAAAGTCATGGTTGGGGCCTGAGACACTGCACTTCCAACAAATCCACAAGAGCTCCTCTACATGCTTTGATAGCCCTGATCTGTGGAGCCTCTCTGTCTGTTGATCTGAGACTTAGTAAGTAATACCCATTAGGATAGAGCCCAAGTGTTTTGCTATCAGAGCATCTGGCAACTTAGAAGACAGGGTTCGTGAATCTCTTATATGTCCTTCAGGCAGCTCACATCAGAATCCTCATTCAAGAACAGAATCATTCATTCTGTGGCTCCTCTGTTTCTTACATTTTGATTTTCAAGAAGTCAGAGCTGGGATTCTGACACGTAAGATCCATACAGTTCAAAGGGAGACATTTATACTACAACTCAAGTCCAAAAGATGCTGTTCAACTAAACTTCTAGTAGACATTACCTCACCAGAGCAACTACAAGAAAACTTTAGAATGATCTTTTTCTACTCAAAATATGATACGAAAAAAATAGATTGATGGACATTATCCAATTCTTGTTTAAAATGTTGCCTCATAGTTTTTCTTGTCTCTTCTCTCCAAACAAACTGAATCTGAAACATCTTAAATTTTACATACATATCTCATGTTTTATTAGGTAAAAATGGTATCTGGGCTTTCCATAAAAGAATTCCCAATGTATATAATCAACCAAAGCACCTTGAGTCAGATCATTAACTCTCCATAATCACTTAATTGCTTAAAAGATACCAAAGATAACTTCCCCATCAGTCTTAAAAACATGCTATAAAAATATGATTACAAAATAAAAACATTTCATATATTTTTTAATTACATCCTACAGGATTGTTACAACATTATCCATTTACTTCATCATCACATCAAACCTAAAGGGAGATATTACTTTATCCTGCTTTTCAGTAAGAAAAGAAAATTTCATAAAAATATAAAATTATATAAAGATTAATCAACAATCATACTCAACAATTGGTAGAACAGAATTTTATACACACATATATATGACTCCAAATCTTTGTTTATATTTTGGTCTTCAAAGACATAAACACAAAATTATAATGAATGTGTGGAGCAAGCCACCTTCACATAATCGGAATCCATCCACATATTAATACAGTTTCTCAGTGCTCCCCCAGAGATAGTTGTCACGTGACTCTGAGTTGGAGGCTAGCCTAACAGGGAGCTGAAATCCTCTGGAGAAAACTTCTAGCTAAGGTCAGTGTCTAGACACCCTAGATTATCTGTCATCTGTGGATGAAGAATAGACATTCATTTATTACATACATTTTAGTCAGCTATAGATCAAGGAAGCAGGCAGAGGAGGAAGGCCTTGGGAGTCACATTTTATAAGCAAGATTTACATTGGCATTATCTTAAACAAATATAGCTATTAAAGTCACCTGCATTTGTATAGACCCTAGACTATTGCCAAAACATATTCCTCAATTTAGATAACTTTTGTTTCAATGGTTGGTACTCTACAGCCTTGCACCATATCTTATATGAACCTTTTCAGATATTCTTTTAAAACAACATCTAATGAAAATGCTCTTGGATTGGCATCAAGATGGGCCTTACTCCAATTTCCTAAGGGTGACAAATAGCACAGTCGTGTCCAAATGTTTCTAATGTGCCTTAAGACTCTGTGTAATCGTAAGACCTCCTGACAACTACAATGTGAATCACATTTGCATTTTCATCTCTGTGAAGTCAGATGTTTTAAAAGAAAAGATTTCTTCTCCTGGGAAGAAAAAAAAATGAAACATAAATTCTGTGACTTACACAATTTTAAGTGTATGGCTATCAGTAGACTCTGTCGGATGTTCTCAAACATCCATACACCTCCCCTTGCCCAGAAATAGAAACCTGAAGATGGATCTACAACATGAGAACACAAAACAAAGCCTGCACTAAGAGCAGTTCTGTGATTAAGCTCTGGCTAGTGGAAAATAGATGGAAGTGACTAGTGAGGCTCCTGGAAGGCCCTATAAAGAGAGCACACATGCCTTTTTACATCTCTTTTATTTTTCTTCATTCCTGAAAAGAAGATACAGAATCTGGACCTCTTACGACTACAAAGAGATAGATGCTACATGCTGAGGTTGACCAATGATAGACAGTAAACGATCCTGGACCTCCCCTGATCCAGCCCCACCACCCCAACCAGAACCCTTCATTCTTGTTTTGATGCACTAGACCTGGTTGTTTTTATCCCTTTCGATGGAACCTAATCTTAAATAATATCAAGACACTCAAGAGAGCTATAAAACGACTAGAAAACTACTCCAGAAAATGTTTGGATGACAAAAGGCAGGGCTTAGAGTTGATATCTTATGATTAAACTGAATGCACTGTCTTTCTTGATTGTTCTTTCTTTTACACTGTAGGAGGTAGAGAAATGTTAAAATATACAGCTCTCGTGGAGAGAAATACATGAGTTTAGAGTCATTTAATGTACTAGAAAACAGTTGCTAGGTGATTGTTGTCTAAAAGCTTGCCAAGGTGTGTTGGCTCCTTCAGGAAAATGCAGGCACAGGTGAATCTTTGTAAGTTGACTCCTTAATGAAGATGATGCATTATTTTTAAATGGTAAACACTGGGTAAACAAGCCAGGAAGAAAAACAATACCTCTTTTCATGTATAGTAAAACAATTTTTCTCTGGATGACTGTGTTATCGAAAGTTGCAGGTGGAGATCCAGGACCTACACACACCGACTCCTCTTTGCATCCCACAGTCCTGGTGGGCAGTGCTGCCTTGGAGGCCCCAGGGGCTCCTGCCACAATAGTCACATTTAGCTTGTAACACCTGCCAGAGACTGGGCCACTAGAAAGAGAGGATCAGATGCTGATGATCCTTCTGACAAGAGAAGGCCCAGGCTTATTTTGGTGACAATCTTGTGTTACATGTAGGCTACACACTGCTGTGAGCACAGAAGAGAAGACAGACACAGACATTCTTCATGACAGCAGAGACAGAGACAGGCCATGAATGAGTTAGGAGCACAAACAGCCTCTGGTGTCAAGTAACCATCTCTTCCTGGCCCTGAGCCTCTGGTGATGGGAGAAGTATACTCGTGCTCCTGGCTCCCCTCCTGCTCTGGCTTCCTAAGGGCCCTCACCAGCTCTGATCCTTAAACCTGTCTCTCAAAATGCAGCTGAATTCTTCAACTAAACACACACAGAGAAGTTTGTCCTTATTAGTGGTTTAGAGCTAGGACTAAAGCTGCCCCTATTAGAGAGCAAGAGAAGCAGTGGAGAAGGCTAAAGGCCAAGGCTTTATGAAGTCAAAGATCCGGATGGGAATAGTTGAACTGAGAGCCAGCCCCCGACCTGTGAATGCTGGCTGGAACTCATCTCTCCTTACCTTCTTCATTAATTTCAATTATCCCATTGCCAGCTGTGACCTGCAGAGGTTTGGATGACACCCACACTCAACAGAAACACCTCTAATCATGAGGCATCAGAGCTTAAATCAACCCTTCTGTCAGCCCCTAATCTATCTGCAGCCTCACACTTCACTCTGACCCACAAAGGTGAAAAGGGACAGGTGACCACATCCATCACTCATGCTTAGAAATATACCCAGCACCTGAGCAAGAAGGCATTTGCCCATTGAATTACCTATGGCACTTTTCCTGGTTTTGCAGTATTTCTGCTTTACAGTGTGTGGGAGCTGAGCAAATTGAAAGCACCCCGACGTATTTCCAGGCAAGCCGCTGCTGTATACCATCAGGCAAAGAGTCTTTGCAGGATTGTAATTATTTCCTTTCATCAAAAAAACAGTTCAAAAATCCTGAATACTAATTTACCTCACAAGAAATGTTCTCATTATGTATTTACTCCATCCCCTTCGCTCTTTCGAAACCTTAGTTCTGAGCTAGGCATGCAATAATCTCCCAGAGTTTCTGGAGCAAATCTTTTTCTACTTGTGTGATTGCAAACAGAAACTCTTTATTCAAGAAGGAAAAGGTTATTAAACCAAGTGAAGGTCTTTCTGCATTAAAAGAAAAAGATAGAACCGTGACTGCAGCCTGAACTGCAAGGCAGGAGCTACATACGGGGTGTGAGCCAGTTACAGCTTCATCTTGGCCTGTCCAGTCCAGCACATTGCCAGAAGTAAATCGGAAAGTCAATTTGCAAATAATCTCATTTGCAATGTGCTTGCTTATTTTTTAATATCTACTTATTGTTTTGTTGATTTTTTTCTGGTGTCCAGGCTTGTTTTCTAAATGGAATTCAAGGAAGTTATTAAAACCTTGTGCTGCTATATTCTAAGGCATTCATTTGTTACCTTAGCTCTCAAGTACTGGTTTCGCAGAGCTTCCGAAGCCAGGCTGGGGAGGAGGTCCAACTTGTGAATCTTTATGTTCCCAGCCCCAGCTTGGCTCACTTAGCATCATTTGGTGGTTGGAATCAATGCTGACTGTTTCATAAAAGAGGCTCGTAGTTTTTATCATTCTGACCACCATGTCTCCTTCTCTTAAGCTGGAAGTCTCAACGAGTCTCTTTAAAAAAAAAAATGTATCCAGAAACATTGAAATCCATATATTTTACTGATTCTTTACATCAGTCTTTTCCTGGTGCATAATTTGTCACTAAAACATCCCATGTGCCTACAAGACTGCAAGAAAGAGAACCAGCAGCTCGGAGCACAGCACGCCACAGTCATCACTAGGAAATACAACAGAAAAGCCATATTAAGCCATCTTACTGGGAGTTATCAGGAAACAAAATGAACTAATTATTATTTCCTTTCTTTGCCTAGTGATTTGCAATTCCTGGATGACACCTGAATAATACCCACGGAGTTCAAGGCAACCCTTTAGACAGTGACCTTTGCTCTCCCCATTTCATTTGCCCTGAGTGTTAATTGACTTTGAAAAAGCACTATATTATCTTTTTAGAAAAAAGAAAAGGATAGACCTGACTTGTGAACACCAACATCCTACAGCATCAAAGCGTTGTTTAAATCCTCACACAGCCGAGCTGAGAACAACTATCTGGGAGAGTGAGAAATTTAAAAGAAAAAAGAAAGCAGCAGAGAGACCCAGTCTGGAAGAGCAGCATTGCCATCCAGAGGCCGCTGTGGTAACAGCCAGGCTCCACCCTGACTACATGCAAGCAGAGCTTTCCTCCTGACCCAGCCTTGCTCTAAATTCTCTCCAACTTGGTGTAGAAGTCACTGGACTGCTCCTAATTCTATTTAGCAGGACTGGCTTAATGGAGACCCATGAATGTGGAAGTTCAAGAAAAGCAATCCCTCTTTCCCCAGCCACTGACTGGCGGGCGGGAGATTGCCAGTACCACCAGACTAACTGTGTAAAGTGGCTTTTCTTTGATTAGAGTTTTGCCAGAGTTCTCCGTAGCTACCTGGACCAGAGCTGCATTCCCTACCTCCTTCTGGCCATTAAGAAGTCTTGCCCATGCAAGATTTGTCACACAACAGGGAAGCACTTCCTTTCTTAAGTGAGACCATGAAGATACTTAAAATATTACATTAAACCACTCTGGATGTTTCTGAGAGTAAGTGCAGCTATTATACCTATTATATTATGTGCAGTATATACTAAATATATATAGAACACATGAAATATAAATATGGGCCAGTTCTAGGATAATAGGCAAATACAAGTTAGATGGGATGCTGAGGAAGTAAAAATATTTCCACTAATAATGAAGCAAGTTACAGCAAGAATTTATCATGGCACATTCATGGACTGGGCACACAACCGATAATTTCTGAATAGAGATAAGGAGAGATATAAGGTGTTAAATGTTTTCTTTTGTTCATTTATTTGTTTGTTGGGGGACAGGATTTCACTCAGTAGCACTGGCTGACATAGAAATAGAACATTACATAGACCAGGCTGGCCTTGACTTTCCCACCTCAGCTTCCAGAGTGTGGGAATTACTGTTCATAACTCTGTCTACTAAAAACACCTTTTTCTTTGGAAGAGATGTAAGGGGGAAAAAACACCTTTTTTTTTGGTTTGAGATTGTGGCTTGGAATTGTAATATTCTTATTTATTATATTTACTCACTTTTTATATGTGAGTATTTTATATGTATATATACTGTGTGTGTGCGTGTGCGTGTGCATGTGTATGTGTATGTGTGTGTGTATGTGTGTATGTGTATGTGATGCCTACAGAGGCCAGAAGAGGCTAACGTATTCACTGGAACTGAATTACAAACTCTGGTGCTGGGAATTGAACCCAAGTCCTCTGAAACAGCAGCAAGTCCTCCAAACCACTGAGCCATGTTTCCCGCCCTGTAGCAGTAGCCTTTAGAGTCAATGTTGCCATTCTGTGGCTAACCAAAATGTATTTTGTGACTTTAAATAGCAAGGACAAAAGTTATCCTTCTGTGTCCCATCCATAGGTAGACAAATAGGCATTCGAATTTTAAGTTCACTGGTTCATCAGAGAACATTTCACCCACTGTGAGTTCCAACTGTCTTCCAATTTAAGCACCAACAGGTGGGCTACACTTCTCTAGGATACAGAGACTAGAAGCCTATCACCACCAAGTGACTCTTGGTGTCTCCATCTCCACACTCCAACAGCAAAGATAGAAAGACTGGGGCTGATTGTCCTCGTGGTAGCATTCCTTAAAGGTCCAATATTTTAACTGTCTCTACAAAGCCACAGAGCTGAAAATGATACACCGGGAGGAGTAAAATACTTAAGCATAAAAGAACGAAATAGACCCAAAATTGCACCTGATATTATTTCATTAAATTCCTCACAACTAGTTACTATTGTGATGTTGATGACCTCTGTAAATAAAAGCTGACTGTATTAGGTGGACAAATTTTACCAAAGCAAACTCTACTGTACCAGATATAAAATAGTTGCTTTGTCTTTTACTCTGAGGTTCTAGGATGGTGAGTTATCAAGCTACTTTAGGTAGATACATCAGGTTTCTGTGGTTTTAGTGTTGATGTTTCTTGAAATAATGTTTTCACTTGCATAACTCTGAGCAGATGTGCGCTATGCAACCCCACTCCTCCATGCTCTCCATTCCCTTTCATGTCTTCCGTCTCTATCTCTTGGCACTGAATTCTGGGTAATTTATTAAGTGGTAGCTTCCAGTTTTCTAATGTCTTCATAAGCTGTTTCCAACAGTATGTTGCACCTATTTATTTTTTTAATTTAAAATTTTAAAACTTTTAGAAATTCTACAATCTTTCTATCTGCTTGGTCATGTTTATCGCCCTTCCAGTGTTTTGTTTTTAAGTATTCTACTGTATAATGTTTATACTATTTTAACTATGTGAATGTGGGGGCGTGATCACAGTGTGTGAGAGCAGGCACCCACAGAGGCCAGAAGAGGGCATCAGATCCCTAGGAGTGGGGAGTTATAGGCAGTTCTCAGTCACCAGAGGAGAAAGCTGGGAACTGAGCTCAGATTGCTTATATGAACAATTCAAGCTCTGAGTCGCTGAGACATCTCGCCAGCGTCCAGTATTTTATTTTCCACCAACACAGTAAATACATGTGCTGTCTGTGCACTCCCTCAGCTGAAGGCTTTTGAACTTCACGCTGCCATCCATTACTCCTAATGGTTTTCACTGTCTGTTTTCTTTCCTTGTGGACATGGGGGTCTGGGCCGTGAACTCTTGATTCCTAAGGATATCTATCTGACTATAGAGTTCAGGAAAGGTCCTCCAGAGAGAAGTTTGTATCAGCTTATTTCTCTTTCCCAAAACACATCAAATTTATACTTCTTTAACTTACCCTGTATCTAAAAATTCTAAAAGACCTAGTTCTCTTTCAAACTAATAAGGACATGAAGCCAGAAATTCCCTTGGATATCATAAGGCAGCAAATATTATTTTTAATTTTTGTTATGACCGTTCTAAGGCCACAGGGATCTTGGAGTCCCATTTTATGGAGAGTCGCTTTTAGGACTTCATATTTGACAGTCCCTTAGACTTTTGCTCACACTCTCCAGGCCTCATAGAAAAATGTCAACAAAGAGTTGGGGCAAGTGGATCAGGGAAACAGCTTAAGCTTGACAGTTGTCATTGCAGATCCACTCACCTCTCAGTGCCCCGACCTTCACATGGCGTTTGCCTTATAGGAATTTCTTACTCTCTTGGTATTATTTTCTATTGATATTCAATGGAATATAGTCTATTGTTTTTAGCCAGAAGGTCTGTCATATAAAATAGTATGCTGAAAGTACAAATCCATTTGAATATGTTCTCTATATAAGTCTAGGCATGTCAAACATTCCCTGTCTGTTGAGATACTGAGAACTTGGATCCTTGTTGCATGCTTCTTAATGAGTTAACTGATCTTTCTAAACTAAGTCTAGTGGCATTAACCCTTTCGATATCAGCCTGTTCCACGGGGATAAAATCTAGCCTCCAGCCTTCTGTAACAATAATCAGATTTAGATACTGAATGTTGCCCACTGCTGCAGCTGCCTTTTACTTACCACCAGCATCCACTGTCACTCAGTCCCATTGAAGTATTTCTGTTCCACAGATTACCAAGCTTTGAGCATGTTCTTTGCTAGAGCATTCTCCAAGCTATTTTCATATGTCAAGTATCTCTGTCATTTCCTGAAAGAAGCCTTCTACAACCCCAAATCCGAATAGAGTGGTGGCCTTCTTGCCTTACTCCCATGAATCCCTGCAGTTAATTCCCTTGTCACAGCTTTTGTTGTGCTGTGCTATAAGTACTTGATCATATCTGCTTCCCTGTCTATGTTATAAGAGCTATAAAAGCAACTATATCTGTCCTGGTTAGTGCATATGCAGAATTTATCATTTACACATAAAGAGCATCTAGGCAATATTTTATATAGCAATAAATTTTCCTTCAGCTTCTCCTTGATTATAGGAAGGGGGAAAATATCCTTGCAGCTGAGGATTCCTGTATGGATTTGACTTAATTTGTTGACCAACAGAAGGACAAGAAACTTGCGCTCATTTAAGGACATCATTCTCTCTGAACCTTCTTTTCATCCTAAAGCAACACAAATCTGACGCTCAGACTGATCTGCTGCCAGGAACATATCCTGTCATGAAAGCTTCCATAACTCTCTTATTACTGTCTATGAAGAATGCTTTAATACCTCCCTTAAAACTCTTGCCACATTGAAAGGAAACAAAGCAGAAGAGTTATTAAAGTGTGAGAAGTCACCTCCTAAAATCTTCAGAGAGTATGGTAACTTAGTATTCATTAAAACCACAGGCAAACCTTAACCTGGCCCATGCCTGAGGGAATACTGCTTGTTTTCCTCCTGGTTCTCCACTGGTCTCAGTCACCTTTAGTCCCAGGCCATCTGTTTTACTTTTGACTTCTAATTCCCCAACTCTGGGACTCATAAGATATCCCCTTTGCCATCAGAATTAACTTAAGAATTTGACTTTGCAAATAGCATAGCCATCATCCAAAATTATCTACAGCTAAATTATTTAAGCCATCCTTTATCATTCATTGTGATTTCTCTAAATACAGAGGTAGTTAATCATTCAGCCACTTGATTTTGATGAAGTCAGAGTAAAGAGACTGAGGAGAGATGTGATATAATTCTGCACAGTGGGCACTAATCTTTACAGCAAATTGAGTGTGTCAGATTGCATACATTCTAAGCCACACTCAGAAAAGAAAATTACAAGCAATGAACTGGATTTTAAAATTGTGAAATCCAATGCACAGGGTGGATTCCTGTCATGACCTGGATGTTCAACATTCCCAAAGCTGTGACTCAACTGGGATGTAGTATAACCTTTAAGAGACCATAGGTCACAATAGGGTGTACCTTTGAAAGGGCCATGGAGATTCTGGCCCTTTCTTCGTGGCAATCACAAATGAAAGGCAAGACTTACCATGAATTGAATAGCTTTCTCTCCACCCTACCTATCCTACCCAAAGCTACTAGACCAACTAATCAGAAAGTATGACCTCTGAACCTGTGAACCACACTGAACCTTCATGCCTTATAAGGTCTTAAAAGGCCTTGGGTATTTTGTCACAGTGACAGGACACTGACAAAGGCAATATCTAATGGTGAGAATCCATAATGGTGTCAGTGACACCAGACCCCTGGAAATTCTTAGCCCTTTGGAGTTGCCCCTTAACTCTCTAGAAACATTTAAGGAAGCAGGAAGAAGTCACCTAAGAAACTTTAAAATTTGCTCATTAATTATGCCCTACAAGAGAACTGACTGACCTCTTGACTCAGCTTCAGAATAACTGTTTTAAGATTGCCTGGTCTAAATTAGATAGTCAAGGTTTCCTAGGAACTTAGGCTGGATAATGTTTTATGATAAATGTGTAGAGATCTCTTTTCTACATGGGGAAAGGGCTCTTCTTTCATGCTGTCAGGCAGTAAGCATTAAACTCCTCTTTACAAGGTCTCAAATTCACTGTTTCTGCATTGACACATTGCAGTCATCTAAGAAATTCACTAGTACCCATGGGGATTTCAGGATAAAGGAAAGCAAGCATTTAGCTAGTTTCCCTGTGGTCCCCAGTGACAAAGGCACATCAGAGGCTGAGCTAGATTTAAATCTGTCCAGTGCCATGCTCTTGTGAAAGTACAATTACAGGTATTGTGCATTTTGAGTGTTTTTTTTATTTGGTTTTTGTGTGTGTTTTGTTTTCTTTTATTTCATTTTCCTCTTGAGAGGTAAAGTTTTATTCTGTGACCACTGCTTTGTCGAAGGCACTGACATATAGTTTTGTAAAGATGTCTGGTTCTAGACACAAGTCTCTTTAATAGGAATGTATTCTCCTGTGAGAGAAACACACTGTGAGAAAGCACACTCTGAACCACAAGAAATGGGCTGCTGAAGTGGATAATGACCTGGACAGGCAGCGGACGCCAAAGGCAACTCCTGAGTGACAGCTGCAGGTCGTGGAAGGAAGTCACTTGTAGTATGTCGATGACTTGACATTAGTATTGATTTTGGCTGCCTTGCTGACTTCGGGGATGGGGGGGGATACAAAATGTGTTTATACTATAAAATAAAGAAATCTGGTTAACACAAGGCAAGAAAATAACTTTACTGCTAATAATGACTTGGGTGGATTAGAATTATGCACTGATGAGAGCTGTCAACTCTCAGGTCTGGAAGAGCCTGAAAAAATCAGTATAAATGTATATAAGATCACAAAATCAAATCTTTCAAAGGCTACTGATCCCAAGCAATTTCCCCAAAAGTTCCATGTGAAAGTTATTTTTCTGGTACTTAGACACAGAATGTTCACAACACTGTGTGTAATTTTGTGCAAAGGAACAACTGAGGTAGGGAGCTATGAGGTGCTGTGTATTTGTCTGTTTTTAAAATGACACATGGTAGAAGAGGTTTCTCAGTAATATTTTTATACACAATTAGTTATGGTGAGTCTATCCTTCTCCCCAGATCCTTGACCTTCTCTCTGCTTATACCCTTCCCAGCCACTGTATGTCCTCTCTGTTCTCAGGCCACATGTTCTCCTGTCTTCCCTACCCACTTCCTGAAGATCTACTTACCCTCCCTTGTTAGCCTCTTTTTGATTTCATGTTCTATACCCATTCCCTCTTCCCCACACGCATATACAAACATAAGAAGCTAGGGTTCACCAATGAGAGAGAACCTATAGTAATTTCCTTTCTGAGGCTGGATTACTTCACTTACTGCCACACGTGAATTTCACAGTTCCATCTAATCATAGGGGAACTAAGGAGTCTATAAAAGAGTATGTATTGTGAACCAGGTGAGCTAGAGGAGTGATTCTTCACCAAGGACACCACTGTTTGCACAGATTCAAGTGGCATGTGGTACCGAGCAAAGAGGGAATATGAGGAAGATGAGCACACACTTCATCACATTTATATTTGTGGCCAAAGGCTTAAAACATGCACAAATTATCTCAAGAGCTAAGTAGGCCTAAAACTCCCTCTCATTTGAAGCTAGATCTGGCTCATTGTTTCTGTAGCAGACCTACCTCTGTGTCTACATATGCTTCAAGTGCCTAATAAACTATAAACTCTTTTTAAAAAAATACATTTTTGTTCAAAATATTTTGTTCTTTTTCATAGATGACAGCCCTTTAAGTCTGATCACTGCAGATTTCATAGAATCTATTATCTAACACTTGTTTTAAAGTGTGTTTGGGAGTCCAGCTAAGGACACCCAAGTGTGAATAGATTAGTGAGGGAACCACTTATCTGATAAAAAGCAGCCAATATCAGAGGAAAAAAACTAGAGGACAAGTTCACTCCTCCTTGCTAGTCAGGGTAGACACAGGCACTTCATTGCTTCATTTACCCTTTCAAGGGCCCTAAGCCAGCACTTAGAAATACCTTCATCTTCATTTTTATACTGGAATGGTTAAAAAAAAATGAGAAGTAAATGGAGAAGGAGGGGAGGAGAGAATGGAGAAGAGGGACAGGAAGGGACTGGAAGGGAAAAGAAGGGAAGGGAGGATAGAGGAGAGAAAGGGAAGAGAAAGCAGGGAGGAAAGATGGATTCTGAAAGAAGTAAGGGACATTTAATCTTCCCTGGGTACTAAACACATTTAGAATGTCTTGACTGCTTCCCTGAAAATGCACACAAACACAAAACTTTTCAATTTCCAAAGCTGGTAGATTTCTCTCCAATGCCCATTCATAGATTGAACTCCTACACTGGAATTTATTGTAAAACAATGTTGCTGAGTGGGAAAAAAACAGAACTGAAAGATGAGTTTCAAACAAATTTTGACAGTAGCCTTTGGCATATAGCAACTTGATACATAGGGACTAGGATCTATAATGCACAGGAGGGGGAATACAGATAGAAAGCACAGAAAGGGCAGATTACACAAAAGGCCACAGGAAGAATGCCTTAAGGCACTCTAGGAGTCTGACCCTCAGTGGCTTCACGGTGGAATGTATAGGTTTCTCATGACACCATTGAGTTCATCTTAAAGAGCCTTTCTGGACTATTTTCCCTCCACTGCGGGTGGCTGCAGTCTTCACTTTACTGTGAAGAATGTAATCTGCTCTCCAACTGAGAGCAAAGGTGAATTTAGTTGTGCTCTTTCTTCTCTTGTGAATAGCATCCCCCTGGCTGCTTGCTGTAATGCCAACCTTTCTAGCCTCCACCCCCCTCATCCAGTCAGCATCTTGTCAATTTATTGGGGGTTGATTCCACCAGATGGAATTCATCCAAAACACAATATCCATCCTGAACTGTGACATTTGGGACAACACCGTTACTCAAGGAATCAGTTTAGACTTGACAGTCAGACTTGCATTAAAAGCAATAGCCAAGTCCTTTTCTCTGACATGGCTGTGGATCAGGTCAAAACTAGATCCTCTCAAAGTGAATAAGTGTGGGTAAGCCAGGTTCAAAATACCACACAGTCTATTGAGTCTAACAAAGCCAATAGAGACTGTAAACTCTGAAAGCCCTACAAGTTTTCTAGTCTTTGGATAAGCTGTTCCCTCCTGCAGAATACCTTCAAAGGCTCCCTATTCACAGCCAAAAGGCTCCTCTGCAGAATTCTTCATCTTTTGGACAGAATGTTCTCATTTCTGTTTGTATGTCTTGTGGGTGTGTGACCACAGTAGTTGTGGTTGGATCCTGGGCCCTGGAAGCCCTAATGCCTTAAGCCCCAACTCCCATCTGTCCTCAACAGGTCAATTAAGGAGACAAGTAATAGTGAAGGGTTAAAAAAAATAAGATTTATTCAAATGGCCACATTGGGAAGAACCAATAAGCTGCCAGTCCACCTTGGAGCTCCTGACATGAAGTTTAGGTTTAAGCAGAAGGTGAGGGTGCTTGTCTGTACAGTTGTGGTGAAAGTGTTCCTGCCTGTAATTGACCCAGAGTTGTCAAGTCCAGTCTTTGTTGAAAGGGGGTCCTGATGTGTTATCACTAATATGTGAAATCGCTTCCTCCTCTGGCTGGCACCAAACTTCAACTTACTCTCTGCAAGAGACTCCTGTGAAAATATCAGTGTCCTCAACATCATTGCTTCAATAGTCTGATACCCAAAAGGAAGAACAAAATGTCTCTATCCACCCACTCCTAACTGAATAGTGGAATCTGAACAAGTGGACTCACAGCCCAGACTTAAGCCACTGCTCTCAGGCAAACTTTACACAATCTCATCTGCTTTCTTTTATTCCAGATATGTATCCCATTCAATTTTCTAGTTGCCTCATTTCAAGACCTTGCCCAAACTTCTTCTGCCTTCATTTTGGAAGAATGGTTTGCACATTTAGGACAAGCAAAGCACTATGGATTCAGGTAAAAATAAATTTGAACCATTAGAAAAGCCAACCTCTTTCCCAATCTTTCATCATCTGTAAAATTGTTACCAATGGTCTTCTGGGCAATATTGTTAGTGCTGTCCAGAATATGAGCAGTTACATGTATCTATCTCTCAGAGTATCTGACATATACTGCTCCATTCTGTGGCTTATTTCATATAGATCTGAGTCCTTGTACCATGTGCTATTGCTTAGATATCAACTTCTTGCCAAGATCTTCCCTGCCCTTCCCCTGTAAGCCACATCATCCTTTTCTAAGTCTGACTTTGTTTCATGGTCCTAAGGATCATGACTACCCAGCACTGTTTCTTTGATTATTTTTGCTTTCCTCTGTGAGAAGCTTCATAGAGCAGGGCTTCTTCTATGCTGCTTACCTCATAACCAGCACCTAGTGTCACACCTGGCTAAAAGCAGGACTGTGATAACATAAGACAAATGAATTAAAGATATAGTAAGACCCATCAGGCCAGTGATAAATTCCTAAGTATTATAAAAACATGAAGGGTAGAAGGAAGACTAAATTCCCTTTATTAATAACAAAGACTCTTTCAGAGGGTCATGCTCACAGAGATCTGCTTGTCTTTGTTAAGCACAGACAATAAGATATCTGGGTTCTGGGTAGGACCCCACCCTGAAATTACGATTCCTACCATGCCTAGATCTGGAGCTAAGCTCCCTGTGTCCCAGATGACCTTGAACTCAGGAATCTGCCTGCCTTTGTAAACACAAATAAAAAATTACTTGGGTGGGATCTTACCCTACAGTCACCAGTCCCTAAATCTCTTCATCTCCTTCCGTAGTATCTTTCTGACAACCTGGCTCATAGTGAAGTTGCCTCTGTTCTTTGAGATCTCTGAATCTCTTTATATATTTCATATTTCATCCATATAATCCTTGTATTTTACATAGTTGAGAAATTATGTTTTGAACTCCTGTTTTCAGAGTTCTTTCCCACAGCCTTAAGGGCTATCCTGGAGGTCTCAACATTTACCATTTTGCTCAATCATAGACATTCCCTTGACTCCTGGACTCATGCTGTTTCTAATTTTCATGGAGTCATTAATGTTAACAGGGAGAGCATTCCCCTAAAGGGGGAACATGAAAATATGTATATTATTATACAAAGAAGCCTTATGCCCCAAGCACCCATCAATGCTCATGGAGGCCCACACCCTGCTGTCTCTGTTGCATGTCACATCATCCCTACCATGGCCAAGCCAGACTTGGCATCTGAAGAAGAGTCTCTCACAGTATCCCCAATATCCCATGATCCAGAATGTGTCTCTTATAGCAAGTTGCAATTCTCAGTACCTGGGATCCCCTCATGTTTCTCATGGGCTGATGAACTCCTGGTACCTGGAGACTCTCAAGTGAACCTGTCAGAAGTAGAACCTTTAGAGATGCACAGAACAAGGTATAAGACACTCATTGAATGCTCAATCTTTGGCATGTTATTTGATCTCTGGTGCCTCATGCGTCTGGTTTATAACACGGGGATAACAAGACATGCACAGGGAATCTACCAGGGCTCTTCATGATTGGTGCTTACAAATGACGTCTGGCATGGTGACACAGACCTGTCTGCAATTTCAGTTCTTGGGAAGTAGACTCAGGAAGATCAGGTAACCAAGGCCAGCCAGGAGTATATAATATTGTCTCAATTTTTATTGATTAATTAATTAGCTTATTCTTAAAAAACTAAAATACAAAACACTTTGCTTTCTCTACGAAGTCATCTTGAATTTTAAGTTACAAAAATGATTGCCTCTATCATGTACAATTGTATTGTTGTTATTATTATTATTATCATTATTTTGTTATATTTGTTATTTGGGGGTTTTGTTTAGGCAGGTCTTACTATGTAGCTCTGACTGACCAGGAATTCACTATGTACACCAGACTGGCTTGGAACTAACAGAGATCTGCCTGCCTCTGCCTCCAAAGTGCTGGGATCAAAAGTACTTCCCCTGCCCATCTTCTCTGTGTTTTGGAAATTCTTACATATATTTATATTAAACTGAAGGACAGTTGGCCACACTTAATCTGCACAGTTGAATCAGTGAATAGAAGAACAAGAGCAACCCACTATGGACTTAAAGAACAATAATTGTACCAGATGAAGCTGGAATGCAGAGATGCTGTTACCACTGGAGTTTACATCTGTTGTCTTCTTTTAATGAGTTTAAGGATAGATACTGAGACTGAGCTAGCCTTGGGGCCATAACATCTAGTACTGTGCTGGCAAAAATATGAGTCTGTATCTGTTCATTAATTAAATGAATCAATGAAAGTTGTCCTGGTCAGCCTGATGCATCTGCTTATTTGTTAGGTGATTATTTCTTATCAGCAGGAAGGTACTCTCTAAAACACCACATTCAGAGATGCCACCACTTCGTGACCACCCTTGGGCCAGTTAACAAAGTTACAGTGGCTCTGTCTTTTGATGTCTGAACAATATCACAAGAATTATTCTCTTGTTCCCAGTCTGTTGCCACTGGCTTAATCCAAACCTGACAAAGTACTCATTCTCTCCTTCATGTTTTCATCACACACAAGTGAACAAAGCACAGAAGCAACTGCAAGATCCTCTCTGCTGAGCATGTCACACACACAGAGGATAGTGTCTGATAAACTGCAATTCGGCTTCATTTGTTTTATAAAAAATATTAGAGCCAACAAAAACAAAGCATTAGGCAACACGAAGGGCAAAAAAGACTAGTTAGTAAAACTAAGGTCCTGTAATTCCACACATGGGGAAGAGAGACTCATTTTTAGTTTCTTTGAGCATAGGTCAACAGCAGGGACAGAAAGTTCATTGGGCGAGCTCCTGGTTTTCAACCGAGATTCTAATATGGGTTAATCTATGCTTCTGTGTTTGAAAGCAGCACTAGCAGGTAAAATGGGTTGGGTGTGGTATTATAATTTTAAATGGTGCTATCAGAGATATTATCAGTCATTTTAATCTAATTCTGAGTCTAGGCTGAACTAAAGAGGGTTAAAAGCAAAGAAAATCATTCCTTCTGAAACCAGCAACTCCTATCTATTAAATTACGCCCCCACCCGAAAAAGGAGACAGATGTCATCCTGACCAGGCTTTCAACAGAACAAAAAGAATTTAGAGGTCTGATGGTGTAAATGAAACTCGAAACTATCATAAAAGATGAAAATGCCCTCTCCAGATGAGAAAGCAAATTGAAAATAACATCGTGCAGAAGGGCAGGAGAGGCGCCATGCTCATGATTAGATGCTGCAAGTCAGACGCCTAAAAGCCGCCCTGGGCACCACCTGTCACTCAGTCTGCATGTCTGTAAAATGGAGATAAACAGCTCACTCCTGTTCTCATAGGAGAGGTGAGGGATTCATAAAACCAGGCTGAGAATGCACTTTCAAAATGCACAGATGAAATACAGTAAAAATAAAAGGCAATGACATCTATTCAGAAATTCTCTTACAGAGATTCTTGATATTTGGTCAGGATTCTCTAGGTGCTCAAGGCACAGGCCCAGGAGTGGGACTTTTACAGGCCTTTGTGGCAGAAGCAAGCGATTCACTGTTTGATCTGGAGAAGAGTGTAAGACCTCAAACCCCTGCTGACTGTCCAGGGTGCAGTTTCAGATGCTGCACAAACGGAAGCTGGAAAGGGAAGAATCACCAGACAGCATCAGAGAAGCTGGAAAAAGATGAAGTGTGAGGTTAACACATGCCATTTCTTGGTTGTATTCTAGTCTCTGATTTCCCCTTGCCTCTGTGGAGTCATTTGCTAACCTCTCCCTCTGCATCGGGTAGATAACCAGGCAGAGTAGGCAGGTTTGCTTCGATATCTAGATCTGGGCCTAGAGGGGTACAACTTAGGATCTTTAAAGTCTGGAGGCTCTCACATTTTACCTTAACATGTATAATCCCTACACCCCATGCTGTTTAAAATATGACAAAAAATATGTAAAGACACTGAAAGCTTCAGCCCCATTTACATATGGGAAGTTGTGAAGCCAAATTGGATATCCAGCAACAGAGGGATGGATAAGAAAATATCAAGTATATGGAGAATGTAAGAACCTATGTCTTTGTGGAAAGGATATAGCTGGATATAATCATATTAAATAAATTAAACCAGTCTCAGAAAAACTTATGTCATATATTTTAATATCACTGTAAGTCTCAGATCTGATAGACACATAGAAACACACACACACACACACACACACACATATATATATATATATATATGATGGATATGATATGAAAATATGAGTAAAAGTGTCCAAGGAAACAAAGGGTGTGAGGGGAGCAAGAAGAGAGAAAGGGGAGAAATAATGGGGTTGCTAGATGTGCTTGAATACCACACATTTCTATGAAAATATCCACATGGTCCAGCATATGGACACCATGAAAGCAAGATATCACCAACTTCACAAGACATAGAGGTTGCCAAAAAAGAGTCTAGTGCCTTCTAAATCATATGAAGATTTGTAGAGAAAGTGTTCTGCTACTACTCCAAGAAAACAACAATACATGGATCTAGGTGTTAGGAAGTCTGCAGTTGTCTTGGGCTTAGAACTGCTGCAACAAACATCTCGGATGAATGAATTAACAAGCATACAATTTAATTTTCTATGGTTAGGGAAGTTTCCATCCACCATCCAGCTGGACCATTGTTTCTGGACCATCATGAGGCAAAGCATTGAAATGGAAGATGTGGAAGACCTGCCAACCTCACAGCATCTGGAAAAGCAAAAGAAAAGAAGGAAGCATGGTAGATACTACAGGAGAGACACCTCATCTCTACAGGGAAGACCCCATCTCTACAGAGCAAGTATCACCATTACAGGACTGACCATCACCATAGGATAGACACAATCATTACAGGGCAAAACCTGTTGTTACAGGACAGACTCATGGCTACAGCGCAGACCTCTTGGTTACATGACAGACATCTTTGCTACGAAGCAGACTCATCTCTACAGGAAAGGCTTCACTATTGTAAGGTAGACCCCATCGTTACAGGGCAGACCCCATCTCCACAGAGAAGATCCCAGACCGACTTCCTAAAGTTCCTTCTTTCTATCACTCTTAAATAATCTTATAACACGAGTCCTAGAGGACTTAATGGCATATATGAAGGCAGAGCCTGCGACAGTACCAGCCTCTGGAGCCCAAGCCTTCAACATGTGAGTTTTGGGGAGACACTTCTTCTTCAGCCTACATAGGTAGTGAAGACCCCCCCAAAAAAATTAAAAATTAAAAGCAGCATCTCAAATCAGTAATGTATATAAACAACTTCTCCCAAAGAAATTACTCCATAAATATACTCTGAACTGTACCACTACAGACATAGTGTGCTAGGCCATTAGAGTAGATAACACTGCACCTCTGTATCAGAAGAAAGACTAAAACAAACATCTTGTCCATTGTCAATGTGATCAAAGGCAGATAGGCAAACAGATGCCAAGTTTCTAAAGGAATGACAGCCCATGGTTAGGGAGGGTGTAAAGCACAGTGGGTCACACAACCACATGGACTCAAGTGTTAGAAATCCTATATAAGAGCAGAAGCAGCCATGCCAGGCTTAAAGGACAATGATAAAAGTAACTAGAGAAACAGATGCTACAATAGAGTTGTTATTGTCTGGTCTTTATGCTGTTTGTATGTTCATAACTCATTAAACAACTCGTCTAGAAGAACTGCCAGAAGGCAGTTCTGATAGAAATCCCATTAACTGCAATTGTGGAAACATGATGCTGCTGTTGCTTGTGGGTAAGACCTCGTATAGAAAGCATGCCAATAAGTCATGTGATATAGGATGCAGAAGTGGATGATGGAAAGGGGAAGAAAGTTGTTGTAAACTTACTCTATCTTCCCTTAGCAAATGTCCAATACAACTTCTAATTCAGACATGATAGCTCTTTCTGAAGGAGGAACAGAGAGGGTATGTGTACATAGTACCCCAGTGTGCTTCATCAGGACCACTTTGCCTGGGTAGCAAGTATCATTCAAGTTTTTAGTCAGTTGTAAATTGTCCTGTGATTGGCTATTGATAAAAGTCTATACTGTTGCCAATAATAGAATTAGTCCCCTTTCTTGCCTTTGCCGCAGCCTCATTTAAAGTGTCCTTTAAGTCTCATTAAAATGGCAAGGAAAAGGGTTCACAGCATCATCCCAAATGAAACACAAGAAACACCAGAGCAGAAAGCTTCACAATTCAACATTATTCCTACTTATGAAAAATATGTGTGCTTATAAAATTGGGCTTAGAAGCAGCCAATAATAGTAGCAGGAACATCTAGATGGTGGGATAAATGGTAATTTTCTTTTTTTATTATGCCACTCTGCATTTTTCAAGTTCTAAATTATGAGCAAACACATTTTTATGAGAAAATAATTCAATGTGTAAAATTCATTGCTGCTGTTTTATTGATCATAAAATATAAAAGTATCTATTAGTCAAAAACCCTCTGAGTTCTTATGCTAGATGTGGTGGTTGTTAACACAGGAAGAGAACACAGCTGCACTTACTCCTTCCTGCTAATAATACCCCTTTTCAGCTAAATTAAGGCTGAACTCGCATCCCAGCATGCAGCTTAGCATCTGACCAAAATGAGCATACTCTGTATACATTCTATTCTTCAAAAATTATCTCTTTTGTCAGATAAAAGGAAAGTTGTCTCCACAACATTGGGAAAACTGAGTATCAACATGTAAAACAACCAAATATTCTCTTAAGCTACATCATACACAAATGTTAATTCAAATTGATTAGGGATCTATACGTAGGAAATATAATTGTAAAATCTAGATGAATGGCACCATGACTTAGAAATTGGCAATGCTTATGAAATACAGTACCAAAAACCAAACAACAAAAAGCAGGTAGATTAAACCATATCAAAATCTAAAATATTTGTTCAAAACAGAAAACACAGTGAAAGGGTAACCTACAGACTGAGAGAAAACATTTGCAAATCATATACCTGATAAGATAATAACATCCAGATTATAAATGAGCTGCTACATTCAACAACAAAATAAATAGTAGAAAGCTAAATGACCTGAATAGGCATTTCTACGAAGAAGACATAAAATGCCCAATAAGCACATAGAAAACACTCAGTTTAAAGAATTATCAGGGATATGCAAATCATAATGTGATATAATAAGGATGACTGGAAAGAACAAGATATAAAGAGATGGAGCGACAAGAGTGAGGAAGAAGGAAGAAAGTAAAGAAATAAAAAGTGCTGCCAAGGATGTAGAGTGTTTAGAATATTGTTGTCAGGTGAGGCAGCTGTTACAACAAACTGTGGACTTCTCTAAAATGTAAGAACATAATTGCCATGTGACCAGTAAATACTTCTGTCTAGACACGGCAGAGAATTGTATGCAGGGAACCTAAGCAGATAATTGTACAGCCATATTGGTATCAACATAACTCATGGAAGCCAAAGTCAGAAGCACACCAAGAGCACAGGCAGTGCACAAATACTCAAACTGCATCAGAAACATATAAAAAATACTATTCAGAATCTAAAGGGAAGGCAACTGTGATGTGTGATCAAGTTACATAAAGCTTCAAGACACTGGGCTTAGTGAAATAAGCTGGTTTCAAAAAGAAAGCTACTGTATGATTTCACTTATGTGAGGTATCCAGAAGTCAACTTCATGGAGATAAAAAAGTGGGAAGGTGGTTTCCCGAGGGCAAGGGGAGTGTGTGGTTGTAGTTTAAGAATATAATTTCACTTTTGCAAGATTAAAAATACAGCTAGAGATTCATGATGGTGACAGTTGTATTAACAGTATGAGCATCCCTAATGCAACTGAACTGTGCATTTAAAAAACAGTTCAATAACTGTATGCTCAAGTATGGCTAGGGTCGGAAGAGAGGAAGGGGATAGATGTGAATAGTAGGAAAATAATTAGAGTATCTTATATACATGAATGAAAATGGCAAATAAACCTCACAATTTTATACCATTAGTATATGTTAATAAAAGTGGGAAACTGTTAACTAAATAGTAGGTATATTTAACCACGAAGAGCTCACATCTGTCCCTCTGTGTATCATTGCTCCTTTAGACTGAATGTTCTCATTCCATCCAGCTTTGACAATTCAAATTTCAACTCTGTGTGAGTTCCTGTGTACACGTGTACGTGCATGCGTGTGTGTGTGTGTGTGTGTTAGATAACTAGATATACACACACACAAACATGTAGAATAAATATCAAGAGTCTTCTATCATTCTCAACACTATTTTCAAAGCAAATAATCTCAGGGAGCCTGGAGCTGACTGTCTTGGCTGCATTGGTTACCTATCCAGCCCCTAGGCTCTCCTGTCTCTATTCCTCACGACAAGGTAGGATTACAGCCACGCAAGCATGTAATCCCTCTGCTTTTACATGAGTACTGGGAATCTATACTCAGGTCCTTGTGTTTTTCCAGCAACCATTTTACCCATTAAGCCATCTCTCCAGTTCTTTTCCATTCAAGGATTCTGATTAAGTATTCCCTCTTTCCTTATCTTCTCAACCCAATAGAATATCACCTTCACCTGAATCGTAACTATACTCCAGGATCTATCAAAGTATATGACGAAGCACTTTAACATCTGATAAATTTTAACATGCGTATTTTAAAAGATGTGTTAAACTATAAAACTGATCTGAGAAAAGTGGTGTGGCCTGCCAAGATCAAGCCACAAGCATATGACTTCCTAGCTTTAAGCAGAACGACCCAAAGACTACATCTACCAGTTCTGCACTAAGCACACATCATTTTGAATAGTACTTACAAGGTTGCTTTGTATGTCATCACTAGTTTATGAGCCCTTTAAGAACAAGGGCCAACTCCTAATCACTTTAGTAAGCTCAACGGTATTAGCTATATGCTCAACCCTTCTTTGTGGAATTAATCAAATAATTGATCAAAAATCTGTAGCTAATTTAAATTCTGGACTTTGCTAACTAAACATATACTGACAATCTAGAATTGTAGGATATAAAACCCCTGAAGAGGTACCGAACTGGCAAGATACCCAGTTCACTCAAGTGAGACAATTAGTTCCAAAACATCAAAACTGGCCTTTATTTGAACATCTGCATTAGCCTTAATGCTAGCCATTGATTGGCTGTTATTTTAGGTCGTCACCCTCAGTGTTTTGGTAAGGACTATCAACACATTATTATTAATTTCTACAAAATTACTTCTCCTGTTTCCATGTAAAATTTAAACTCATATTTTTTGAATCGGTAATCTTGTTAAGAAGTGGTTTTGTCCTCTCAGGATTGGTCCACTGTCTGGGTCTGATAATTCTAACCTTGTATGTTTTATAGTAGCTGATCGCAAAATCAGACTTAGGGAAGTACTCTCTGTTCTTTGCTTTTCCACTTTTTATATTTATTTGAGGACTAACTTTGAATATGCAATGTCTACATCATGCTATGTTTACTGATATTATCTCAGCAGCTTGTAGACACATAGGTTTTGTGTGTTCAAATATTTTCTTAATCTCCAAATTTTGCCACTCTTAAGAATTCGAATATGTTTACCTCTGCTCTCTGCTTTGATAATTATGCTCTAATTGACCCAAGATTCTTTAGAAAATAACTGGGTTAGGGTTGAGGAGCACAGCACAAAATAAGTGTTGCTTCAAGGATAGGTGTGGCTGTGTTCTGCAGGCACCAAGCACATGAATTTACAATATACAACATGCCAAACCTTTAGACTAATAGAGACTGCATTTCCTATGCTCCTACAAGTCTTTGGAGCCTGCCAGATCTCTGAGACACTGAGTATTTCCGGAAGATCCATAGGATTCATTCTCTATGCCAAGTGGTTGCTCTCATGTGCAAGAATTTCTATGACAGGACAATGATAAAATGCTGTAGTGCAGGGTCAGAAGTAAAAGTTCAAAGTTCAAGGACATCCATCTTCTCTAGTTGGTTTGGTACCTCTAAAGCTTTGTCCTCTTGAAACTCAACTCATATAACTCTTTAGTATAATCCACCAGCTGAGAGCACAGTATCCTGGCTGAGGCAGAACAGCAAAATCTATGTGAGAGTGCAATAAAGGCCTTTCTCAATCCCCAGCTTCCTGGGGTGCAGGCACCAGGAGGCACTCACTGGGCTCTCAGCTTGTATTCTATGGTAGTTCTGAGGTAATTGCTCTCAGGGTTTGAAATAAGTCCGTTCCTTCACATGAAGCCAGAGCAGCACAGCACACCAAGGAAGGCTAATCTTGACTTAGGAAATAACTAAGGTCTTCTCTATTTCAAAGAAAAAAATGACTGAGACTCCAGAAAGATGGGAAGAATGTACTTTAAACAATTTGTAGCTATTTTGCTTGATTTTCCCTTGAAGCAATAACTAGCTGTGCTCCCCGCTGCTGGTATTTTATCAAGCTCAGTTTGTTGTAAGTGTGTATTATGTTCCACACAAGACAGCATCTTTTAGCTTTCCTTTTGTGTTTCTCTACTACAGTTTAACTCTGTGAAGAGCAATAGAAGTATACCACCAGGATTAAGAAAGACCAGGGTTCCTGCTAAATACCACTGCCTGGATGCAGAATGTCCTGCTAGGAAAGAATGGATGTCAACATGGGGTTTCCAGTGTGAGTTAGTGTTAGGAAAAAGAAGTAAGCAGGAACTTCTGGATTAAGAGGCATGCTCTGCTAACAATGACCTTTGTCACTAAGAAAACCAAAACAAAATTATGTCCAACTTCGTGTATCTAACCCTCCCACAAGCCACCTACCATCTTCAGATAAGCAATCATAAAAAGGCATCTATGAACACAGTCCCATCACATGGGTTTAATTGAGGTATAATCTGTTTGGTTTTCTGTAAAAGGCTGTAGCCTCAAGAAATAGTATTCCAATTTTTTCATGTGACACAACCTGTGATTTTCTATCAGAATCATAGTACCTGGAATCTTTCTGCTTAAATAGTCTTCTCTGACATAAGACATCCCAACCACAGTTGGCCTTCCCTCCACTCCTCCCAGATCCCCTCTACCTCCCCTCAGATCCAAACCCCTTCCATCTCTGTTCAGAAAAGAGCTGGCCTCCAAGAGAAAACAACCAAACACAACAAAGCAACATACAATAAGATAGGAAAAAGCCCTCACATTGAAGGGAAGCTAGGCAACCCAGTATGAGGTAAAGAATCCCAAGACCAGGCAAAAGAGTCCAAGACACACCAAGTCCCACTGTTAGGAGGCCTACAAAACACCAAAGCTAAATCCCTCTCTCTCTCTCCCTCTCCCTCT
>NW_021604564.1:25615178-25684021 GCF_004785775.1 Grammomys surdaster | reverse complement strand
TCCTCCCCCTCCCCCTCCCCTCTCCCTCTCCTCCCTCTCCCTCTCCTCCTTCTCCCTCTCCCTCCCCCTCTCCCCCTCTCTCTCACACTCACACACACATACACACTTTCTCCATAATTCCTGACTGCACCTGCTTCCATCTGCTGCTGGAGGAAGTTTCTTTGATAATGACTGGACAAGGCATCAATCTATAAGTATACAGAATATTACTAGAAATCATTTCATTGATATTTTTACTGTCAGTCATGTTTGGTTCTACAGTTTCTGGCTATTCAATCGATGTCAGGCAGAAGCTTCCTTTCGTGGACTTCAAGTAAACCAGTCATTGAGTGACCACTCCAATAAGTTCTGTACCTCCATTGCCCCAGCACATCTTGCAGGTAGTACAGACTGTTGATTGAAGGTTTTTTGAGTGTGTTAATGTCCACATTTCTCTTTCAGTGGCCTGCAGAATACTTTCCCACACCAAAGAGAGAAGAACATACAGGTGAAAGCTCCGTACAGGCATGAGCTTGACCTCTCTATGTTCAATGAGCTGTGTGAATGCTGTCCTCAGCAATGGCCCCCACCCCCACCCCTACCCTCACTCCATTACTTTTCAGAGAGCAACCCTCTGTCCTGGCATTAGCCTCTGTTGTTTGGGGAATCTCCATAGGACTCTCTAGCCAATAACTCAACCAATTATACCGCCTTATACTCTGGGCTCTTCTGTTTTGGTCTATTTGTGCTGATAGGAAATACCAAAAACCAAGTAGCTTATACAATAATAAACATTTGTTTCTTGTAGTTTCTAGCATCTAGACATTCAAGATCAAAGCTAAAGCACATTCATGAATACTTCTGGGGAGGATCACATTGTAGTTTGTATGTGTAGTTTGTACTATCACAATGGGATTATATTCCAGCATGCAATAAGTCTGTCCATCCTAATAACTACCATTCTATGCAACGTACATTGGTTCTCTCTGTCTCTTCTAAAACCCCACAACTTCATGATTGGCCTCCCAGCTTTTGATCATGCTAGCCCAAAGCCCCACCCAAAGTCATTATTTATTATTTTTTTAAATATTTCATTTTGTTACATGTATGGGTGTTTTGCCTGCATCTATGTATGTATACCACATTCATGCCTGGTGACAGAAGAGGATGTTGGTTCTCCTAGAACTAGAGTTAAAGATACTTGTGAGCCACCCTATGGGTACTGGGATCCAAAATTAAGTCCTCTACAAGTGTATCACAGTAGAGTGTATCTTTTAACCACTGAACCATCCCACCAGGCCACAAAGTAATCCTTTAAGAATATAAATCATCAGGCAAGATATGTTCATGGTGCAATAATGGCATGACTGTTATAGGGGCTGCTCCACAGAAGGAAGCATGTGCCTGAACCCAAAAATGAGGTGCTCAAAACCGTGAATGTGAACCTACTACTATTAGTTTGCTAATTGGACGTAGTCTCAAACTACCCTCTATATTCACATCCTTGTACCCATAGATTAGTAAGCTCTCGGACCTCATCAGAGAAGTTTCTTGTGACTTTACAACTGGTAAACGTGCAGAGAAAAGCTGTCTGGGAGTGCTCAACCACAAGTGGAACTCTAAAACACATACACACAAAAAAGCTCAGGAACCTTGGTGGAAGAGGAGGCAGCAAAATCATGAGAGCCTGGGGTCACGAAGGTCCAAGCAAATCAGTGTCTTCTGGACATGACAGGACCCTGGCACTCATAAACTCCAGCTGCTGTGTCTCCCTGCATAGACGAACAAACCTAAACAAACTCCCAGTCCCTCAGAGCAGGGTTCATCACCCCAGCACACTGGATCAGTCTCCTCTAAACCTGTTCTGCACTCCACCTCCCTTCCCACTGAGGACCTCATCCCCGCTGCTGGGCTCGGTCCCTTCTTCCCTAGACACTAAACAGCAGTTGCCAGGCTCAGGCAGGGACCCTGCACTCTCTCCTCAAGCTCCATCATTCTTGCTTCACTTGTAATGTTACAGCTGCTGTCTGGTATCATTGTATTAGAAGGTCTCCACTTCAGACTGGCCCTCATTGGTCCTCATCTGCCAAAGTCCTCAGAGCCTCACACAGTATCTGATAAATGAGGTATTCACTAAATATTCAAATTTACTAACTACATAAGTAAATAGTAATGTGCATTACTATGAATTTTTATTGTTATTGTATTAGATTTTTTTAATTTTTGAGATTGTAATCACACTTCTCCCTTCCCTCTCTTCTCTCTAAACCTTCCCATATGCCCTTCCCTGCTCTCTGTCAAATTCATGGTCTTAGTTTAAACCCTGAAAGCAATTACCTTCCCTATCTCTTGCCAGAGGAAGCCTCTCTGATGATGACTGGACAAGGCACAAATCTATAAGTATAACATAATATCATTAAAAATTATTTCATTAACTTTTTTGGCCAGTACCGTTTGGCTAACATCCACTTAAGAGTATATACCATGTTCATCTTTCTGAGTCTGGATTACCTCACTCAGGATGACTTTTTCTAGTTGCATGCATTTGCCTGTAAATTTCATAAAGACACTTTTTAACAGCTAAGTAATACTCCATTGTATAAATATACCACATTTTCTTTATCCATTCTTTGATTGGAGACATCTATGTTATTTCCAGTTTCTGGTTTATTATGAATAAAGCTGCTACGAGCATAGTTGGGCAAGTGTCCTTGTGGAAGAATGGAGTGTCCTTTGGGTATATGCCCAGGAGTCGTATAGCTGGATCTTGAGGTAGATCAATTTCCAAATTTCTTATTGGTTTTCATTCCCACCAGCAATGGAGGATAGATTTTGTTTGGTCTCTTCCAAAGGACTTAATTCCTGACTGGTTATAATAAGATTTATGCACTGACACCTGTATTCATATGCAAAGCATTTTTAATTTTCATTTCTCATTTGATCCTTTTAAAACAGGCATAAAGGAATAACTATCTTTTTCATTTCTAGTGCATTTGGTTCACAGATGCACATAAAACTCTTTCAGTTACTTCCTTTGTCCTCTATGGAAAACAGATTTTTATAAAATGTGAACTAGTCACTAGGCTTGCATCAGTACAAGTCAAGAGGACTGGTTTGCTGAGTCCTTTCAGAAGAAGGAGCTCCTTCTACATCCACTTCCTCTACAGCAGCTTCTCTCCTTTCACAAATCACATATAAATGTCAAAGGAGGACATTAACGAAGACTATGCCCTACACAACCTATGTATGGGAGAACGAATAGCTTTCAACAGGCCACAAGGCACCCAGGGTCTTGTAAGTCAGTACCAAACACTGACTACTGGGAAGAATACATCTCCAAAGACCTGAGAGTCTTGGAATTGGTGCTAGTGCAGTAGTTCTGAACCTTCATAATACTGCAGCCCTAAATACAGTTCCTCATGTTGTGGTGAGCCCCAACCATAAGTTTTGCTACTTCATAACTATAATCCTGCTACTCTTGTGAATTGTAAACATCTGTTTTCCAATGGTTTTAGGCTACCTGTGAAAGGATAATCTGATCACAGAACCACTGTGTTAGATGCACCCTGGTGCAATGACGAATAGGAGATGTGTAGCGCCAACATTCTGCTTCACGACACAAACCAGGAAAATCAGACATAAAGTCAAGTAAATGAGGTGTAGAGAGATGTGCTCCAACTCACAGTACCTGGCTGAGCAAAGGTTTACATACTAAGAAGAGTTTATAGAGTTTCTAGAAGAGCCTTTCAATGTAGAAATTTTAAGGTGCCATTTAGTACATAACACTATAAAAAATTCTCATGATATTAAAAGTAATGTAAGTACAGAAACCCAGCACACAGAAGGTCATTTGGATAATTAATTCATCTCTTTACATCCGAAATTCTAAAGTGAAATAGAATCTTTGCCTGCTTCTGCAATCAGTCACTGACACAAAGTAAGTAGCTTCACAAATAAATGACTGTATCTATGACTACTCTCCCAAAATCAATAATACACTTATTGATAATTCTGCATTTAAAGGTTCATTTCACCTTCATATTGACATCCTGTCTTTCCTGCCATTCCATTAGATTTGAAATTTTTTATTCTTGGTAATGAACTGTAAGAAAGTTGCTATGTTAGAAAGTGGCCCCAATGGGCAGTTCGACTCAGCGGATTATTCTCTGTTAATTACAAGTCAATGGAGTTTCTGATTTATATGCTCAGCAAAATTAAAGTTGAAAGTTCTTGGCTTTATTTTATAAGGCAATAATTCCAAGATTCTTCTCAAATGCACCACTTAGATTCTCTGTAAAATGGAGCCATGTGCAACTATCTTCTTCCATAAACCTTCAGATAAAGAGTTAGTTTGACAAATTCTTAAGAGTAGCTGTGGGGGATTCAGAGTTGGCTCTCAGCAGCGAAAGCTATGTACTGCTCTTTCAGAGGACCTTGTGAGGTTTGATTCCCAGTACCAACATTAGGTGATTTAAAACCACTTTCAGAATGGAATATCAGATCCCAATCAGCCCCGCATACTTCTGCTGCACATGAATGTACACAGGCACACACACACACATACACACACACACACACACACACACACACAACTAAAAATAAACAAATCTGAAAACTACAAAAGAGAAATTACAGATACTGAGTCCAGTATCAGGTATTCTGGAGCTAAATTGCAATGCTTCTTTTGCAGAGCTGGCTGACTAGGGAAACACTAGTTGTATAAACAGAAAATCTTAAGGTAAAGAGGAAGGTATTATTATCTAGCTTTTTAAGAGACTAGATCAGAATGTTATGGAGATGACTCAGTAAGTAAAGGACTTGTTTGACTTTGACCTCCAAACCCACATAGAAAACAAACCATGTGGTGGCATACACTTGTAAACCCAGCACTGGCAGGGCAGAAACAGGCCCTGCCCAATCAGCCTAACATACTTATTGAATTCCAAGCCAATGAGAGATCCTTTCTCAAAAATTGCTAAGGCTGCTTGAGTAACATCACACAAGGTTGTCGTTTGGCCTCTGCATGTACACAAGCACATGTACACACAAATTCCAATGGGAATTCAGGGAAATGTACACAAAAGAAATGACACTTAAACTAAGTGTTAACTCTTTTAAACATTAAAGCTTCATGACAGAGTGTGAAACAGGAATGAGTATGTCCAACTGTGTCAGATCACCAAGCAATGCATTCTTGTAAGAAATCCTGGGCTGTTAGCAAACATCTGTACGGGAGGAACGCTGTGTGGCTAAGCTGAGGCCCCATCAGTGCATGGAATTGTCTCATGACATTGAGAACAAGGCATAACCAGTGGAATATATTACTTTTCAGTTCTGCCCTACATTAATACTGTAATTTTAAAAAATTAAAAATAAAAAAGTAAAAATATATATGAAAAAGCCTATTTTCAAATCCGTGAGCAGGCATGGGCTTAAAAAAAAAGTGGGGTTATACTGCCATCTGCTGGCTGCCCATACTTCACTTTTTGCTCGTCCAACAGTCAAGTAAAGGAAAAACGTTTATTCCTACGTTGTTGGAAATCATACATTTAAAGCTCGTTTCCAATACAGTGACTTTTCCGAAATGCATTTGCATCTTATTCTAATCGGATATCAAAATGGTTAATAATATTTTCTTATTAAGCTTTAAAATAGTACCCTGGGACTAAAATTTTTCAATCTGGTCTGGATTTTTTTTTTTTATGCATTAGTTCCAGCACAATTTCATAAAAAACACAACAGGTGAAAGGGTAAATTTGCCATCAGATTCACAATTACATAAAACAAGGTGTCGTTTGCCCTTGAATGGAAAAGCTGGCTTTTGACAAAAATAAAAAAATAAATTTCTTTGCCCTGGCTTGACAGCAGGTTGAACTGTACTGAGAACTCTTGTGTGCCTTGATTGCTTCCACCAACGCCTGTCTTTAACTATAAAACCATTTATGACAAAAAAGTTAAGCAAACCAATTGTTCTATTACTAGCTACTTTCCACTCCATGCTGAAACACTCATTCAGCATTTTCATCTGCTAATGTAACAGAAACTCATCTGCTCAATGAGATTTATTGCTTGTTTTTTTCCCATGATCACGAGGTATTGTACATTTTGCAATGGGTCTTTATTATCTGGTAATGATGGCTTGCAAATTAAATTAGCTTTTAATGGTGTAGTTAAATTCTAATTTATGTTTTTGGAGCTTTGCTTAATTCATTTAGTAATGTAATTGTTTCCTTGCTATTTTCTTACATTATACAGAAAGAACAGAAAAGAATAGACGCTTGTCTGATTACATTCAGTTGTTTTGGCTTTATTAAATCTTGTCACTAATTGCATTTCTCCCAAGAAACTTTCAAAACAATTGCAGTCCAATCCTTTGGGCAAAATGATCTGGCTGTTCAGCATTTTGTCTGAGAAGGTTGAATCAAACTGTTCCAGTAAGTCTAAGGGTCGGTTAGATACTGCACTTTGCACATGCTCATTATAACCCTACTGTGCTGTGTAACGTACGGGCAATTATTCTTTTACTATAAATTCCTTTCCTGGGAGCTCTCTTTCTTTCCTTGAACATTCAGGAACACTGAAAGCAAAAGTTGATCGTTAGCAGCACAGGGCATAATATTTTCTAAGGACTGCTTGTATTTTCCCCGCCCTCACTCCACAGGCTCCTGGCAGGCCTGGCTGCAATACCTTTCCTAGAACCTTTTCGTTGGGGGCCACACTGCAAGGACAAAAACCCTCAGGAAGGTTCAGAGTTTAAAACCAAAACTAGGTTACAGGCCTGAAAGGAATATTTGAGGGGTTTGGGATTTCTAAAGCAGACCTCCCTTCCTCTGGCATCAGTGTTGTTGGTAGGACTGAGGCACCGGGTGATGTTTTATTAAGGACTACCTGTCCTGAGCTATGCATGTTCCCATCAACAAGGACGACCTTTCAGGCCAATTCTTTCCTGTTCTCTGATAGGAAAATAAATTTCATGTCCCAGAAAGTTTTCCCATTCCAGTTTCTATTTGTGCATTTTCCCCCAAAAGTGCTGAGGTACGTGCAGCCTGCCTGGTGATCAGATCCCAGACACTGGATTCCCCGTACAGCTGATTCTGCTGCTAACCCTGACCACTTCTTTAAGCTCTTGATGTAGATTGTCAAACGGATCTTGATATCATTTTATTCCCCTAAAATAGCATCACTTCAATCCTACTGACCAGTAATGGGGCATGGCAACTTCATAAGTAAAGGCAAGGCTTAAAGCAGCAAGAAGCTTCCTGAGTTACCAATGACAACAAAGAACAAGACTGTGCAGCCAGGGCGAAGACTTGGAAGGATTCTTATACACATACAGACACAGAGACAGACACAAACACAGACACACAAACACAAATACACACACATTTACACTATGTATATATACATATACATATGCACGTATGTATATTTATTTACTTATTTGTTCCCACTCATATATATGTATGTATATATATGATGTATATACATATACAATCAACTTTTGCTTTCAGTGTTCCTAAATGTTCAAGGAGAGAAAAAAAGCTCCCAGGAAAGGAATTTATAGTAAAAGAATAATTTTACACAGTACATTACACAGCACAGTAGGGTTATAATGAGCATGTGGAAAGTGCAATATCTAACCAACCCTTAGACTTTCTGTAAAAGTAACATATATGTATATATGTATGTATACACACACACACACATATATGGAGAGAGAGAGAAAGAGAGAGAGAGAGAGAGAGAGAGAGAGAGAGCCTTGCTTTCAGTTTTTTATGTACTTTCAACACTTTAAAGACTTATCTAAAATTGACAATGTAGTATAAACATGTTCTATTACTCCAACTTTAGTTCTAAAGTCTTTTACATAAAATAATGTCTGCAATGAGAAGCACAAGCCAGGCCCCTTATTTCTCCGTATTAACTATATAATACCTTTGGGGTCTGTCCCAACATTTACTGTGAGAGAAAGACAAACCCAGTGTCCAGAAAATAGATGTGCAAGCACACAGTTCTAATGCTTTATAAATGCAAGAGCCACATCTTCACTCAGATAAGCTTGTGTAGAATAGAATGTTAGTAAAAAGCAATTCGCTTCCTGCTCACCCCTGCTCTCAGTCACTCCAAGGCTCCCGCCCCCTGCCAGAAGCAGGGAGATTCACTGAATTCTGTTCATCTCATTCCTTAGTCCCCCTGGGTCTTACCAAAGAGTCTTTATCCTCTACTTAATCCTCTGCTTTTCTCTCTGTCATGATGCTAGGCCCTCAGAAAAGGAAGGAGCACTTCTCAGAAGAAGAAGAAGATTTCAGGACATAACAGAAATAATGTTGTGAAGGAAAGTCCTCTAAAGTTCCCTTCTTTATTTCCACTCTGTGCAACTGGACCTGAAATTAGAAACACCTTTGAGTTTATTAACAACTTATATGATACCTCTTTCCCCCTTGCTAAGCAACAGTACTCGATAGACTCTGCCAATAACAGCCCAGCCATTGGAACCCCAGTCCTCCTCTGAGAATCAAGATATCCAGAGCCATCCTGGGCTTCTCAGGCATTTGCTGTTACGTTGTGTTATGTCCCAAATAAGCTATACTGAAATTCTGGCCCTCGGGACTTTAGAAGCTAAGATTATTTGGAAATAGCTTACAGAAAATATAATTTGTTAAAATCAGATTACATTCCAGTGATACAGGCATGAACTCATTAATGACTAGTGCCTTTGTATAAAGCCCAGGATTGATCCAGGTCAGCAAGTCAAGGATCAGGTGGGAGGGGAGGCAACTTCCAGACTGGTCAGCTCTGACAGGGAGGGATGCTGGAGTGTATGCTAAGAATTCATGTGTAGGCTCCCAGGTGTCCCAGGGATTAAGGAAAAGGGAAACTCTGAGCTCTCCTCAGACTGGATTCTAGAAAAGTCCTGAACTAGAAAATCCTTAACACAAAATTGGACATGGCCTTTTCTGCGGTACAGAAAGGGTTACATGAGATCAATATGAATGGAGCCCCACAATTACAAGATAAACTTGCAGCCTTCCTCATGTGGCCAGTTTACAGTGGAGATCCTAGTAACTCATCCTAGCACCAAAAGGGAAACGGAAAGCTCTCCCCTGATCACAGGCCACATGTCTGTCTGTCTGTCTGTCTGTCTGTCTGTCTGTCTCTCTGTCTGTTTTTCAAGACAGGGTTTCTCCTTGTAGTCCTGGCTGTCCTGGAACTCTCTCTGTGTAGACCAGGCTGGCCTCAAACTCATAGAGATATGCCTGCTTCTGCTTTCCAAGTGCTAGGATTAAAGGTGTGTATCACCAACAGCCAGCTCAGGACACATTTGAAGAAAAGAAAAAAAACTAGTCAGGCTTATTAACAATATGTCAAGTTACAGCAAATTCCGCTCAACTTAGTAGCTCTCCACATATAACAAAAGAGAAGTTCCACCTTGCAATTTGGCATCCATTCCTTTTCCTCTTAAATAAAAAATTACACCATCTTTTGTTTTAATTTTGCCACCTGGAGCCTTAAATTTTGCCCTCGACTTTATAATTCACAATGCAGCTCTCAGATGGGCGTGATTAACCACGCTGAGCCATCTGGTAGCGTCCCGTTTTAACCAATCATTCTTGCTAAGTAGGTATTAAGATCAGTTGTTCCTGGAAGCAGGAGGAGGGCATCTGCTGTAAACAGGGATATGTTGCAATCTTTTTAAAACATTATTTTGAATTTGGGCCTCTTCTAAATTCTCATACTCTCTACACTAGTTATGGCTCTGCCCTTGGAATGTGCTTCATGGGCATCTCATCTGGAGCATTTCTGAAAGGGATGGAGCAGGGACATGCTAATGAAGCGCTGCAGGAAATAAATAATAAATCTTAGTCACACTAAAGAGCTATTCGCGGTATCATCAGCTATCACCAGTCCACTAACGTTCATTTAGTTTCAGCTGTGTCATTAGCTCTTCTGTGAACGTACACAGCCATCTGTGGTAGACAGGTCAAGATCACACTGCACCCATCCTGGCCCAAGAGCCACAACTAACTATAGAAGAGCCCGGGATGAGACATTACACAACTTTCTCTGTAAGTTGGAATGGAACCTGAACACTTGAAACTACAGTGCAAAGTCTCTCTCACATTTGCATCAGCAATGCAGTAGAGACACAAGCACAATTTATTACATTCCAGTCTCTCCAGCAGCCATCAACATAGCTGGAATTCCTTTATGACATCAAAAAGGTCCATCACAGATTGACCTTCAGGCACTGTCAATGCACAAAAAGTCCCCCGTAGACAATGTCAGTGTCCGGATAGTGCATCAGGAAGGCTTAGAAGAGAGTGTGAAGGACAGAAGAGAGAAGAAGATATCCACAGCAGAGGGGGCTTCATTGGATAACAAGGTCTTTGGAATGGGTCCTAGAAAAGGGGCAGAATAGAGCCAAAACAAACACTAAGGGGTTCAGGGAAAAGGAGCAGACTGCATCCCTCCTAGAGCTCCGACGATGAGCTCGGACGATCAGCTCTTCTTTAGTGGTTTCCTAATTGTGCCTTATAAACACGGGAGAGCCTCCATTCTAATCGGATGCCACCATTTCAGTCATTTTCAAAGAAGCATGTGGAGTGTGAGTAGGAGTGGGGGTGGGCACTCTCCCTTTCATTCCAGTGAATTTTTGCAGGGAAGAGGAGGGAAGGGGACATTTCTACCTGCTGGGCTTCAAATAAAGCTCAGTTTATGTTCCCTTAGAGTTGACTTTCAAGAAGAAAAAATAATCATGTAGTGACCCTCAAAACAACTCCCCAAAAAAGGATACTGTGAGGCTTCGTAATTGATCAGTTCACTTAGAGACAGAAAAGGGGCTTATATCCTCTCTATACAAAGCAGCCTACAGGGAAAGCATTATTCCTCACCCAGGCCTTGCCCCATGCCCCAATCAGAGCTTTCTGTTCCACAAGGAATAGTGTTTTCACATCTATTGTTGCAAATGTTTAGGGGCCACCAGAAGCAGAGAATCCAGTTTCTGACTCAGCTGGAGAGCACATTGCTGGAGAGCTGGGGGCACATTCCCTGAGGAGTGAAGCCCTTTCAGTACTCTGGCTGTCTCACAGGCCTTGTGAGCAAAGAATGCAAAACCCTATAGTGCCTGAAAAATCAACTGTGATTAAACCTTGGCTGAACTTTCCCCGACAAAACAAGGTATCACATAAAGTACCCACAAAATCAGGAGTATTTTGGGAAAACAATCCTTCACTTGTTCAACCAAGAAAAGGTTTCTAGATCTAATTGTTACCTGCAGTGCACACCACACAAAGATTGCTGGCTACCAGACAGGGTTGTATAAATAGCATGACAAACAGCTTCACATTTCAATTACCCCTTGATCATCAGTGCATAGAATAAAGAGGCAATTTTGCAAAGGAGAAACCACAGGGAATACATTGGACTGACAACTGCCTGGAATTCAATTTACCAAAGTGATATTGAAATATGGGGGAGAAGTCACGGCATGCTGATTAAGTTTCAAGCTGCCAGGTTACTAATACCATCTCACGAACCTGTAGGCTCCATCATCACCATAGCAACATGATCATTATATCAACCCTAAAAACAGGCTACACCACAGACTGTTTATTTACATTTATGATAAATGCTGGAAAAGTCAGGTACATTATTACACCAGGACTCTGACAGACACTGACATCCTAGAAAAATTGCAAAGAGCAGAAAATATTATCTTTAAATACTGTTAGCTATTTGACACACATAAACAAACATTTAAGAAAGATTTATGAATGGTAAAGTCAAATATTCATCTAATAAGAAATTAACATGAAAAATATGCTTTACTGTAGCCCAGGTGGTATTGAAATTTATCCAGATTATCTTCTGGGGAGAAAACACAGCATTTTGTGGAATTTGAAGGAAAGAATGACCATGCACATACACACATTCACTAATACACACACATAGATGTGCACACACATACATTCACACATATATACGTACATGTGCACATTCACATACACATTGATGCACGCATTCACATACACACACAGGCACACACATACACTCACACATACATATGCACATACACACACATATGCACACACATGCACGGACACCCACACTCCTAAGGTAGTTGCTAGACAGAGCAGAGTTGTCACATAGATGTTCAGGGAGGTTGTACACAGCCCATACTGTTTGCATTTACAGAGTGTAATAAAGGGATGAAGGATGAGATGTTAGAAGACATTTCTGACAAACGTGATTTATTAATTTGATTCACTATACAAACTTCTTAACAAATGTTCATTTCCATTTCCTTAAGTTATACCTCATTAGAAAGAAAGGTTAAAATAGAAAAAGTTCCACTTCTGGGTTTTAACATTTATTAAGCAAATTTTCTTTCTTAATACAGAGTAAGTAAGACAAAAACATCAGCATCTAACTTGGAATGTATCTTAAGTCTGCTCATTTGTTTGTGACTTTGTTAGAGAAACAGAAAAGTCAACTATAAAAATGTATGCATTTGCAGAAGTAGCAGACAAATATTTATCCTCCAAAAATATGAGAAATTTAATATTTTTCAGAAAAGCCAAGCCTGTGTCCTCGCTACCCATAGAATTTCTTTTTTGACTGCTGTCTGTCTAGAGGCTACATGTCATCCTAGTCACGAGATAAACTCTTCATAGGCATATGTGTCAGTGAGAAGCTTGCAGTGAGAAGAGTTTGTTCTTATAGGCTACATCAAATAACAAAACAAGACAATGACAAAAAAAAACCAGAAAGGAAAATGTTGCCAAATACTTTGCTTACTGCAGTTCAAACAAAGTTCACAGTTAGCAGGATACACGATAAAAATCTCCAGAACCAAAGATCATGCAATGCATTGGCATTTTCCTAGCATGCTGTTTAGAGGGCTGCTATGTCACAGTAATGCAGGAATGCTGTCTAGAAGAAATCCATATCCCACACAGAGAAGCCATCAATGGCATGCCCCTAAAGGAAAAACAACAAACTCTTCACACCTCAGTATGCCTCTTTCTTGGAGACTTAGCAGTCTATAAGGCCAATAAACACATACCCACACAGGATGGTTATTATGTCCAATGTTGTGTTGTCTGAATATTTTTTCCTTTGAGATAACATCTCACTCCATAGCCCAAGCAGGACTCAAACTCATAGTAATGACCCTGCCTCAGTGTCAAAAGTGCTAAAGTTATAGACATGAGCCATCTCCTTTATTATATAGAGAATAAAAAAGTTCTGGTTTAACCTCAATAATCATCATTTAATTAATTAGACAGTGAATGTAAGAAAGTACCCACTATTTATTGAAATATATTGCAGATGCATTAATTTATTTCAGAAATATTAATTGATCACTTGCAGTGCAATAAGCACTGTTTTTGAGCATTGGGGATTCACTCAAAAACCAAAAACATGGGGTCTTCTGAAAGTCAAAGTCACATTCTACAAGTATCTCCCTTTAAGCATAGTAGACAAAGGCCCCTTTCCACCTAACCTTACTTTCTAGTTGGATGTGACAGGTGATAAATCTCTCAAGCAATTATCAAACAAATGAGAAAGTACCCACTATTACTAAGTTGTACTGAATTCATCTGTCAATCATCTTGATTCCCCTACCTCTGTCACCCATTCAAATAGTACAGTCTGTAAGCTCTCCACTTTTATTGATTGTTTGAGAGAGATATGTATTTCATAAGTGATCATTTGGTTTTTTTTTAATCAACATCCCTTCTAAGTCCCTAAATTTAAATTTTATTATTTTTTTCTACTGTTCTCTCAAAGGTTATTTTTAACCTTTAAGTTATTTTAACTCCTGTACGAGTCTGTCACACTCATGGTCTTTCAAATGTGGTTTTGAATAACTGGTATTTTCTTTAAATGACTGTCCCTCAGAGAGAGGAGGAGGAGGGTAAAAAGTGCGCAGGAAAAGGTATTGGAAGGGACAGGAGAGAAGTACAGAGAATCAGGAAGTTGAATAGAAACATGCACAGGGGATGGGGAACTAGGGGTAGCCACTAGAAAGTCCCAGACTCCAGGGAAGCTAGAAGCTCCCAGGTGCCAGATAGAACCTGTAGAGACCATATCCATTAGGGCACTGCCCCCAGTGGAGAGATGGGGCCACCCGTGCATCTCAAAATTTCTAACCCAGAAATGTTCCTGTCCAAAGGATAAACAGGGACAAAAACTAGAACAAAGACTGAAGGAAAGGCCATTCAGACACTGCCCCACCTAGGGATTCATCCTATCTGCAGACACCAACCCCCCATACTATTGCAGATGCCAAGAAGTGCTTGCTGAGAGGAGCCAGATATGACTGTTTCCTGAGGGGTTCTACCAGCACCTGACCACAGATGAAAATACTTACAGCTAACCATTGGGCTGAGCACAGGGACCCTAATGGAATTGCTAGGGAAAGGACTGAAGGAGTTGAAGGGGATTACAACCCCATACAAAGAACAATATCGACTAAATGGACCACCCAGAGCTCCCAGGGACTAAACTACCAACCAGAGAGTATACTTGGAGGGAGCCAGGACTCCAGATACATATGTAGCAGAGGACATTCTTATCTGACATCAGTGGGAGGGGAGGGAGGCTTGATGCCCCAGCATAGGGGGATGGTAGAGGGGTGAGTTAGGAGTGGGCGAATAGGTAGAAGGGCACCCTCATAGAGGCAAAGGTAGGGGGGAGAAGAGGGTTGGGATGGGAGGGTTGGTGGAGGGGTAACCAGGAAGGGGGATATCATTTGAAAGGCAAACAAATGATTAATGAAAATAAATTAAAAAAGGATGGAAAAATAAATAAATTACTATATCTTCCTCTCACTCCTCCCCATGAGCTCATCTTCACTGTAGTCCTTCTTGGACTGTCTTTCTAACAATGACTCAATGGATTCTCTTGCAGATGCAATTGACAGACCCTATGCTCTTTCTTGGCATCACTATGAAAATGACTAACACATCCTACATCTCTTTCCCTCATTCCTCATCTACACAGTTGCAGCTATGTGTTTGACATCTCCACTCAGTCCACACCTAGGATCCCTTCAAACTCGTACCCAGTGGTTCCCATACCCCATGTAACTGGGTGTGACCTGCAGTTTCTCCACTTTAATATGGTACAAAGGCAATACACACAAATAAGCAAACATACTTCAGATTTTGAGTTCTGATCTTTTCTTAGACTAGGTATGTGCAATGTGATATCCTCTTGGGAAATCAGATGGTTAGAGGAAGCTGCAGTTTGTAGCCATGCGTGCCATCTTGGGGGGAAATGCACAACACTTCATAGCCCACTATTGTTAAACTATGATATTCAATAGGCTAGATGTATTAAATGCATCTTTGGCTTACTATATTTTTAACTTATAGTGAGTTTATTAGGAAAAGTCCCTGTAATATGGCAAAGGTCATTTATATATTCAAAACCCAAAGACCCTGCTTTTCCATTGCCATTTTAGTTAACACATCTCTCTCATCACAAAATGCTGGGTTCCTTCTCGGCTTCTTTATCATGCACATAATAAAAATAAATGATTCTATTCTCTCCTGTGTCTTGTGCATTAATCTAAATGGGACCAGGTTCCATAGCTATAATTGGGTCACAATGTTTCTTGAGATACTATGGCACAAATGATTCATATAGGTTGGCACGACTTCCCTCTCTCTGATGTTCTTGAGTTCTCCAAACTCCCCAAAATTAAACTGAGTGAAGATCAGTAACCTTGCTACCTTGTCTCTTCTCCAGCAACAACTGCTCTTAGTCAACCTGGTGTCCCTTATGCCAAGTGTGGGAAGGATAGAATTGGAGGAAGAAGCTCCTTTACTTTGTATCTTGTACGCTGTGGAGAGCATAGTGTCCTACTCAAGCCGGGCCTTTGTTTCCTGCATCTATTTCTCCCTGTGTATCTCATGAAAGAAGAGGAACTGTGAGCAGAGAAATCAAGTATTTCTACTTTCCTAGGTCAGCTATCAAGTACTGTTACAAATGTTGCTAACAGTATCAATCTTTAATCTTTTATTGAAGTCCTTCCTTTAGGGTAATTAACAGTGTAAGCCCTATATTGGAATATCACGTCCCAACTGAATTGTTTAATATCTATGTCCTTTTAATCAGGTTTGTTAACTTTGCTGAGCATTGTGTGTGAAATGGGGGATATTTAGTGACCATTAAATGAGATAATCCACATGCAGATTTTAGCACTACTCCTGGCAGACAGTAATTAGTGATCATCACAGCTTTTAAACCTAGGTCCCAATATTTCTCCCCTTTGTCACTCATATTTAAACTTTTGGGCTTTAAATAACACTTAAAGCGTAAAGTTCTGGATTCATTGAGTGAATTACTAGTATCACAATGATCTGATTTTTATATTCATTTTGGTTGTAACAACAAAGCTGATTCTCTTACGGTTTACTCTTCTACTGTCACCCCAGGAGTGACCAGCACAGCATCAACGAACCTCATAATTATTTGACTGGCTAAAATGTCACAAGGCAGCATACCTCAGAATCATGCCAATTGTATATCAATTGTCTAAACACTACATAATCTGATTTTTCAATCGATTTTTAACTGATAGTCAGAAATGCAGACTGATGGGTATACAGTGATTTTCCTAGGTTGTAGCATAAAGCCCTAGGATAGAAATGCCAAACCAGTATTCACCTGCTTCATACAAAATGTGCTAAGTTAAAGCAGGAGAGGAAGCTGTAATGTTCTCCTGATCCTCATATAAAGAGCAAGTCACTGCTACAGATTCCAAGGAAGAAGCAAGCTAGAACACAAACTCTTGAGTAATGGACTCATAGTGAACAAATGAGTCAACTGTAGGTGAAGTTGAATCAGAAACTGAAACAATTAAAAGATAGCTTTTGCTAACATTGTATCATAATGACTGGAAAGGAGTACAGGTAACTAACATATAGGCAATGTCAAATTATGCTGCAATAAACATTTTATTGAAAGTTACAATCCACGCAATATAATTTGGCAAGATATTTTAGAAGATCCCTAAGGCAGAGGCCTCCCTGTAAACATATGCAAGTACCTGTCTGAGGGGAGCATGGGGCAGGTAATTTTCAATAATTTCCTCCTTTTGCTTTTCTTTCATTTGCCAATCCCCGAAGGCTGAAAAATGTGCCATTTTTTTAAACGTCACTGCTCCCAGCATCACGCGCTTTCCTCCTTTCATTTAAGAGAGCGGGTGAAACCGGAGCTCATTCACTTTAACCGTCATCCCGCCACAATTACAGGGTAAGGAAACACATTTCTGCTTCCAGAGAACAAGGTGTTATTATTTTTAATGTTGTTATTTGGGCAATTTGTTTTCCTCTTCAGTCCTTAATCAAACTTTAATCAAACTGTGAGTCCAAAGCAGAGTTTTCCAAAGAAAAATGGCCAAATTCAAAGACAGGATCATAGGTGCCAGGTGAGTAACTCTTCTTGCTTGCTCAACAGATTGTGAGCCCTGATAGTACATCAGGCCTCAACTTCCTTACGGTGGCTTGACAGCAAAGAGAAGCAGTGCAATTGGAGGCTGCGTACACAAGCACATCTGTCACCGCCAGGGAAGAACACCTTGATGTTGCCCTTAGGAGGTATCACCTAGCATGAAATACAGCATCTTCCTCTGGTCCTAACAAATCAGGAAAGTTCTATCAAGAGGAAAAGAACTCGGAAGTGAGTAGAGAATGTGGATGGAGGAAGAGAAGAAGTTTCTTCGAGAGGGGGCTGGCAATAACGGAAGGGGGTGAGGAAAACATGTATGGGATGGGGAAGGGTAAACAAGAAGGGGAGGAAAGGATTGTTTGGGGAGCACAAAAGCAGAATAAGTCAGCATCGATGAGATGAAATTGAGCAAAGGAAAGCTTGGACCGCACATCTAGGAAGAGTTTGCTAACAGTGAGCCTATTAGACTGCCAAATAGCCTCTCACGGGAAGATGTTTGAGCTCCATTGCCTGGGTCATTTAAAACCAGACTGGACAAAAACATTCAAGGAAACGTCGTAGGGAGCAAGTTTGCCCTGGCGGGGGAGAGTCAAGATGACCTACCAGCTCTTGTTTCCGTACTCTAATTTCTGTGATATATAACATCATAACATCACATCATTACGCTGCCTCCAAATGGGCAGCTTCTTGAGCTGAGGTTATAATGAGAGTGGATTACTTAGCCTGCCATGTACTCCAGGGGAAGCATGCGGCGGCCCAACCTGTAAACCACAGCTCATTAACCAGCAGCTACTCAAATGATTCTCTGTAGCTCTGGCCTAATTCAAATTAGAACTGAGGGTATTTTCCTGACAGACCAGATGAAAACTTCAGGTTCCCAGGGTTTCATAGCCCGTTTTTCCAGGAGTCATGAGTCACTCCTGAGTGTTTTTTAAGCTTTGATTTTATCTCAACAGATATGGTAGGGAAGGGGAGAGGCAGCAAACAGAGGGAACAGACTGCCCAGATCGATGGTTTCCTTTGGGATCCCAAGGTACTCACAGATAAGCATGCCCCTAAAACTACATAAAACTAGTTTGGTGTAGCGCCTGTACTTATGTGGTGAAATGACTGATGGCATCTTGTTCTAATTCCATTTTGTGTTTGCTTACACAGACGATTCTTTCCCCATTCCCTCCAATGGCCACATCTGCCTTGGAACACATTTGAGATTTCATGGCCTTGACCATGGTCCGCATGTATTAACCAAAGTGGTAAGTTATATCTAAAATAACCACTATGCTATGCCAGGAATGACTATTCCAAGGTTTCTCTGACCCTCCTCTAACTCTGATGAATCTTTGTGGATTTTGCCTTTAAAAATTCTACATCTCTGAGCTCGGACACCAAGAGGCTTTTCCGAGGCACAATCCCATGATCTGGCCATCTATAAAAAGAATTTACAACTTTTAATTGGGCTAATCAGTGTGGTTGTCAATCACTATCACATGTGTATCCTTACAGTGGCATAACACACAGAGACACACACATATAAACAAATAAACAAATGTGTGCATCAAGTATCTGTGAGTTCATACTCATGTTTTACCTTTGTATCTCATGCCTATCAGTTTTGATTTAATAAAGTTACACCTTAATTTTGGTTTTCTGTAATTTGTAATCACATACCAGTCTGGAGCATTATTTTATAACTTTTTTTCATCTTGTTTGTACCATTGCTTGGATCATATAGACAGTTATTTAATTTATTAATGAATCTTCCTCCCTCCCTCAGAGAGTATTCTGTACCATGAAAAATGGTAAACCTATTTAATGCTTTCCTGGGTCCTCTTTTTTGCCTGATAATTTCTCAAGCCTCATAGCTTATTCTGGCTCTCGAGTCAGTTCAATTACACAGTACTATTGATCTCTTATTTTGTGCTTTGCAAAAATTTAGCTGCACCATTTTAATAATTTATCCGCCATTCAGCAAACATTTAAGTGAGGAAGTAAGAAGCCAGGCACTGTGTTGGGCCCCAGAACTACAAAAACAAACAAACAAACAAACAAACAAAACAAAACTGTGCCCACAGCCCAGCTTGAGAAATGGAAAAGATGAGAAAACAGAACTTGATATAGCAAGCATCTTAAACAAAAATAAAAAGCCACTATGGAAATATGAGAAGAAGTGAACCTGCAGGAGAGCCTAAAATGTCAGACTTCACATACTTGTGTTCACACGTGTGTGCAGCTACATTTGTTCATGTATACACACACCCACACACAGAGAGAAAGAGAGAGAGAGAAAGAGAGAGAGAGAGAGAAAGAGACAGAGAGACAGAGAGACAGAGACAGACAGACAGACAGACAGACAGACAGACAGACATGGAGGAGGGCAGAGGAAAGCCTTGGCTACCTTTCCTTGAGAATGTCATTCACATTGGGACCATTTGTTTGTGCTTATTTGTTTTGAGACAGGGTCATTCATTGGCCTGAAGTTGACCAAGTAGGCCAGCCTAGCTCACCAAAGAGACCCAAACGTAGCACCACAGAGCTTTCTTTGACTTACTGAGTTTCTTGGGGAATAGTTTTTCACAGAGAGAAATGAACCATAGCATACTTGTATAGCCAATCAGCAGTACATATGATCAAATTATGATTACCTTCTGGTTTAGTTTGATTTTTGTTTGGCTCAGTTTGCTTTGTTTTCCTTTGCTTTGTTTTGTTTTGTCTTGTTTGATCCTGTGGATTGAACCCAGAGCAGTATATGTACTAGGTACTCATTCTACTACTCAACTCTACCCTTGGTATTATTATTTTGAGAGAGGGTCTCCTTAGGTTGCTTAAGTTGGTCTTGAATTCACTCTACAAGAAAACACAGGCCTTGAACTTGTAATTCTTCCAGCTCTATTGATGAAGAACATGCCTGCAAGTCCTAACATATGATTGTTAAATGAATATAAACCACTGTGCAATCTGTAAACCAGATCATAATGCATTCAAGAAAACACATATGTACACTTTTGATTCTCTTTTAATTTTACTATTACTCTAGTCATCCTTTAAAACTGAAATATAACGTAAGTCTAACAACGTTCTGTTTATTCTTTTTGAGACAGAGAGATCATGTTATATATCTATAGCGCTGTCTAAAAATGATACCTCAAGGGAGATACATCAAAAATATTATCTAAAAAGTAGTTCTTTGCCACAGGTAAATTTTGTTCTTTAATCTTCTATTGAAAATACATCTGCCAGGTGCCATGTGTTGGCAGTGGCACATGCCTTTAATCCGTACACTGGGAGGCAGAGGTTGGTGAATCTATGAATTCAAGGCCAGCGTGATCTATAGAGTCAGTTCCAGGATATCTAGGACTACACAAAGAAACTCTGCCTCAAAAAGAAAGAACGAACGAGCAAACAAAAGAAAGAAAGAAAGAAAGAAAGAAAGAAAGAAAGAAAGAAAGAAAGAAAGAAAAAAAAAGAAAGAAGGGAGGGAAAGAGGGAGGGAGGGAGGGAGGGAGGGAAGGAAGAAAAGAAAATACATCTAACCAAAGGATAATATGGCATTATATCCTAAGTAGTATAGCATTACATTAAAAATAAATTAGCCTCAATACTGTGTCTATTAACAGAATAACAGTAGGCTCTCTTCTACGGCTTATGACCCATCTAGCCACCATTTCCTGGCCTTGTTAACTGTCTCAAGTATGAGTTCCAGCTCTTGAAGCAGGCTTTAAATCCAATCAGAAACTGAATGGTTATTCACAGAACACTCTTTTGTCACTATTGCACCAGTGCCAGACCAGTAGCTATTGTAGCAGAAAGAGTCACAGCTGGGTGAAACTGCTGGTTGTTGGTTTCCTCACAGTGTCCCTAGCACCATCCAGCTCCATGAAAGCTAGCCAGGGGATGAAGCTTCCAGTCCTTCGATTTTCCCGTGTTTATGACTCAAGTAAGTGGTATTGATGACTTATTGGTATTGATGATTTACCAATAGATCAGTGCATCTCTCAGCCCTCCTCAGAGAAGCTTTTTGTTGCAGTAGCTGGCAATTAACAGGAGGAAGCATACCTGGTAACTGTGTGGAGGCTAAGAGACTGGGGAGTTTTCAGTGCTAAAGAAGTCAACAAAAACTGAGCCAGATAGGCTTGAGAAAAAGACAGGGAATGAGGGCAGAGAGGGTAAGAGAGACTACAAATCTGGATGTGTAGAGAGGTGAGACTAGATCTTGGGGAGAGATGAGGGAGGAGGAATGAATGTGATTAAAATAAAAACACATTGTATGAGATTCTTAAAAATATTGAAGAAAGAATTTAGTCTCAATGGGATAAAATTCATAATCAGCCTTTATCCTGTGTCTTGAGATATCCTTTCTTATCTTTCCAAAGCCAGTCATGGTCCCATTTCATAGTCATTGGAAACTTTGTAGCCATTGCTGCTTTTCTTCCTTTAATGGTTGTGATTGCCTTCAACACATTTCAGATACAAGTGACCAATATTATTTCCTTAGATCAAACCCACAAGATTAGATTTAATATTTAGGTTAAATATTAAGTTAAAAGCCACAGGACAGTGGACTCTTATGATCTATATCTTAGAAATATTAATGGTACTAACAATAAATAGTTGAACACTGAGTCTTTTTAGAGTAGAAAAAAGCATTTTCAGAGATTGGATTTAAAGGCAAATTCCCACTATCCTCTACAAAGTTCCAAGTAAATAGACCACCAACCTTTTTCTATAATCAGTCTGGAGACTGAGAATCCACTGCCTTAACCAGCCATTCATTTATTAGCTTAAAGGCTTAATCGGCCAAATGCTCTTCTGCATGACTCAACTAATCAAGCTCTGCACAATCCCACTTTTCGTTCCTGTTTCTGTCTCCTGCACATACAGCTGCTAGTTTTTGCACAGGATTTAGGGATGACAGATCCTCTCTAGTCATACCTGAGAATCATAACTCTTCTGTAACTGATGAGGATGACAAGGGTAAGCAGCCCCTGTCCCCTTGCACCAAACAGGTTCTGGACAAAGATTTTTGTTAACATTATTTACAGGAGCTTACATGGACTCTCTGAAATTCACATTATCTTCACCCTGAGAGAGACACAAAGAGAGAGAATCCTGCTGTTATAGAGTTTGTAAATGACAGAGTCAGAGTCATTACATGGACTGAAGCCTCAGATTAGGTCCCGGGCATAGTGGGTGGCTGTGATGTTTTTCTACCACCCTCTTCACTTACTTAGCTTGGGAAAAGCAGATTCCACCCAGTGGCCTTAAATCATATTTTATATTAGGAAGAAAGGATACAGGCAAATACCAACAGGTTTCCAATCTCTGCAAGTGACTCCAATATGCCTCTAGTGAGTCACATTAAAGATGTATGTGTTTTAGAACTCATAGAAATTATCTTAAATGTAGCATTGGAACAATCTCAGTATCCCAAATCCAACACTGTTATCTGAACTCACCCTGCCAATTTTGAACCATAGAACATTAAGTTATAGAATTCTGCCGGGCGGTGGTGGCGCACGCCTTTAATCCCAGCACTTGGGAGGCAGAGGCAGGCGGATTTCTGAGTTTGAGAGTTCGAGGCTAGCCTGGTCTACAGAGTGAGTTCCAGGACACCCAGGGCTACACAGAGAAACCCTGTCTCAAAAAAAAAAAAAAGGTTATAGAATTCTGAGTCTATTGTGACACCTGAAAGTGTCATGGAGTCAAAGAATTTGAAAGGTAAGTGAAAATTCCCTATATCGCCAACATGTTAAGGACTACAGTGGCCAAATTCTCTTTCTGATTTTCCTACACTAATGACTCAGGCTTTACATAAACATTTGATAGACATAGGCATAAAATATCCTAGACACCCCAACTATACAGATGCTATAGAATACAAGTTAACCTAGAGTATAAACAATAGTCTACCCCAAAACCACAAAAGAATCATTTTTGAAAACTGCTGAAAGACTTTTAGTTGTTCTCAAAATATCATCTCGTATACACATATCTTTTCACAACTCATACAATATTTATATGTAAATAAAATCTGTTGACGTCGAATCATTTCAACAAACATATTCAGTGGACTTGCTGGATTCAAGACACTGTGTTAAGGAGGTTTAGAGAAAGAGAGACGAAATATATCACAAAGATGACTGTGTAAGGCTCCAACCCGCAAGGACCTATGATGTTCCTGACCTCCAACTCGTTCTATTACAACCTAGCCAAAAATTCAGTGCTGCTGGTGACCAGAACTCCTGAAATGCCTGGACACCATTCTCTTCTCTTTTTTTTTGGGGGGGGGGGGAGTTGGAACTATTCATTTCTTCCCCACTATATGCAGAACTTCTGTCTTTCTTTTTTTTCTGACTCGTTCCTAGCCTCCCCTCCACGCCCTGGCTTTTATTTATCCATTTCTCAGAAAAACAAACATCCCTTCCTTGTCTTTCTGTAACCCTGCTCAGATATGGTCTGAATTCACCTGTGAATACTCTCTACTTCTGACCAATCCGGTCACATCCCAACCCAGGACAATAAATCTGGAAGATGAGTAGCTATTGCTAGTCAAACCCGGAGTCACAGAATTTTGCACAGTTCATAATCTATCAGAAGTCATGTTTCCATCAATCATGGGACAGAATGTGTTATAGTATTTTAAGGGAACATATTTTAGAGAGGATTATTTCTGAGTAGGACAGTACAAGGTACTTTGTGGGAATGGGATATTTGAGGCCAACCTCACAGAGGAAGGGTTTATCAAGAGCAAGTTAAGAGCAATTGAGATAAGAAGATGTGAACACAGGAGTGGTTTGTGAGAAAATCTGGGACACTATCAGGTTAAGGAAATAGATTGGGGTCTAAGGGAAGTGGTTGAAAAAGTCTCCAAAGTTAATTGGAAAGAAGATTTGTGTGGCCTTGAATTTCATGATAAAGAACTCAGCATTCATGCTCTATGGCATGAGCCATTAAAGGTTAGTCAGCAAAGAGATGATACAATCAGTTGTGTTTTCAGAACAACACTGTGAAGCTTGAAGGACGGATGGGAGCTAAAGGATGTGACTGAGAAAAGGAAACTTTTGAAGGAGACACATGTTCATCTCCTGAGGGAAGCTGGATACTCTCTAAGTGGCCTCAGGTCTATTCAAGGCCAACCTTTTCTCTATCTATCTATCTATCTATCTATCCATCCATCCATCCATCCATCCATCTATCTATCTATCTATCTGTCTATATTTTTATCTTCTCTCTATCTTTATCACTGTCTGTCTCTGTCTGTCTCTCTCTCTCTCTCTCTGCCTCTGTCTCTGTCTCTGTCTCTCTGTCTCTCTCTCTCTCTGCCTCTGTCTCTCTCTCTCTCTCTCTCTCTCTCTGTGTGTGTGTGTGTGTGTGTGTGTGTGTATCTCCTGAGAGAGTGATTACATTACAAACTCTATAATCTGGTTTTCATTTAAGCTCATCACTGTTGAGGACTCATGATCTGCATAAAGAGGAGAATGAGTTCAAAATACAAATGTTCTCAACTTACCATGGGGTTACACCCTGATAAACTTAGGTTGAAAATATCAAGAACTGGGTCAGCTTGATGGCTCGGTGTGTAAAGCTGTTTACTATCAAGCCTGATGACCTGAGTTCTACCCCCAGGGTCTGTACAGTAGAAGAAAAGAACTGACTCCTGAGATTTAAATTCTGGGCCCCATGTACATACATTTGCACATATGCCCCCAAGTACACACATTGCAAATAATAAATGTAATTATGTATTTATATACCACAAAAATAAAAAAGTAAAGTTACTACACCTAACCTATGGAGTAGCTCATTTTATCATATTGCTCCAAATCCCATGTTCCAAAGTAGAAGCCGTTTTGTAAAATTTTTTTATACTAACAGAACAAAGAAAACCACAAATCAAACACTTTTAAAGTACATGGATGGGAATAAGTAGATAGTTATAGCAAAGCTGGAAAATCTCAGACATAGGCTTTAGAAACTGTTGACTCCTAGCATTTTGATTTGGTAGGTCCCAATGAGTCAGATGTAGATGATGCCAAGTTTCCCTTACTTCGAATATAGAGCAAGAGCACATTAAGGCGTGAGCATGTCCTGGAAATCTTCTAGTAAGAACTTAGAGCCACAATTCTGATGCCAAAATGGCTTAATTAATTCCTCCATCTCAGATTGGTAATGCAATTCTAGAACACTTCTCATAAGCCTGTGTCTGAAAGGAAATTGCATTTACCTGGGAGACAGAGTGACAATCAGGAAAACTACATTTCAGGTAACAGCATACACTGACTTTTCAAGCCTGACCAGTATAGCTTGCAGATACAGCAGTCTGAGGTATCCACAGTCACTGGCTACCTGGTCACAAAGATGAGACTTGTGGTAACCCAGCATGCGGAATGAGTGACTGTTTATATGATGTATACAAGGAGGAGAGGAAAGCTCTGAGAACAGGGAAAGCAAGCTGCTCAAGCTGCAGTTTTCTGAGCAGAAGCCAAAGAAGAAACTGTTTGGAGTCTTCTGTGGGGGTCTATATAGCAGCCTATTGAAACAGATAAGATAATACCTAGAGGGCAGGTGGCTTATTTGTTCTAAATGCAGCAAAAGGTAATGGCGTGCTTGAGTCATTTCTGCAGCAGCCTGCAATTTCACATCTGCTCAAACATTTCCTTTGACAGCTGTGCTGTGCGTTCATTAGGCTGTCAATGTGAGCTTCTTGAAGCAGCGAGTGCCTGGTAGAGGAAGGGATGGAAAAGCGAATGTTTTTTCCTTGTTTTTTGTTTTGGGGGGATTTGCTGTTGTTGTTGTTGTGTTGTTTTTTAATCTCTCCAATTGGTTTAGAGCAATCAAGTAAGGCCCAACTCCTTTATCCCGAAAATATTCAAATTGCCCATTTCACACACTATTCCATCTTTTACAGAAGACAAAGTTAATCTTCCATGATTTACTTGAAGTTAGAGATTGCATGGTACCTCCTTTTTCATCATCCTTATCACATGCTCTGGGAATATGTTTAATTGAAACACAGGAGAAAATTGAATGGCCATAAGAAGGAGAATATGGGGAAGGTGTGAAAAAGAAAGCCCTCTTGTCAGTCATGGAAGGAAAATTTAAGATGAAACTAACTCTTGAGGATCAAATTGCAAAGGAACAGGAAAGGGACCCTGATATTTCCTCCTAATTTCAGAAAGATGCTGTGGGAGATAGGACACTGGGAAAACAGGAGGAGAATGTGATATCTCTGTAAGCTTTGGTCCTGATTAAAGCGGTCTGAAGGGGCTCTGCTCTGAGAATGCCAAGCGTTCCTCCCTTTGGCTCTACAAATCCCCTTCTAAATCAGCCTTGCTCCCCATGGAGAGCTGCAGATGGGAAGCCCTCATACAAGTAAATCTGCTTTCCATTCTCCTCTCAGCTCAGCTGTGAGCACTTCCAGCTGAGTGCAGACATGAGCTGCAGCCTGGATCTGAGGTAAGGCCTGTCTGTGTGGCACCGACCAATTAGGGAAGCAGAAATTCTCTCTCAAATATGGATCAGTTTAATGACCAGTGTCCCCGCCAAAACCACACTTGACTTCAACTCCCTCTCAAACACATGAAGTACAGCAAATTAAATTCTTTTTCTCTTGCTTTGTTTCCTTTTTTGTACCTTGACCAGCCTGTTAAAATAGTTCATGTAGCTTACCTGATTTGTGTTCACCTCTATTCAATTGTACTGGTGCCTAACTCCAAATGATTGAAAGGTGTCCAGTATAGCTGGTTCCCTTACTTGATGCTGACAGATCTTTCAATTTCCTTTTGCTTTATTGGAATGTGTTTTGATGGCAAAGCTGTCCCGTGGTCCTTGGTAGTTTAAACATTTTAGTAAATGATTATCAGCAAGTCACAGCATCCAGAAGAAACAGAGCCAGAGTTGTAGAGTTGGACTAGCCCACATTAACCTATTTACAGATCACCCTAATTGATGCTAATTTTAAAGTCATGGTCTCCAGCATGGGCCTACACTAATGAAAACAGCTCTGGGGGTTGGACAGGACAAATGGATAAAATTAAGGGATAGAATCTTAGTGGAAACCTTGAAATCTACAATATTTTAAAAGAAAGCCACTCACAAATATTTACTGTAGGCTTTTTGTTGCTAGGCACTTCAGTAAAGTGATGGTTCTTTCAGAGAACATATAGTCTAATTGAGGAACCAATGTACCAGTTTCTGTCCCATGAGATTTATCATACAGCACAACTAAGTAACAAGTGTTCTATAATATTTGGAGGTTTGAGTGTGAGATATAGCATGAAAAGCCAACTAGACTTCTGGATACTCTATATAAGTAAGTGCTCATCATTCTTGTAACCACTTTAATTCCATACAATGTATAACATCATCAGTCCCATCTTACAAGTGAGAGAAACATACAATGGTTCAGAAACTGACTAGTAACATTGATAGTAAGTAGAGTTTTCCAGTGTCGGACCTCTAAGCCCAAGAAAGAGAAACTTCTGTATTGAAATGCATGAAAATTGCTTTGACATTGAACTGAACAAAGACATTGAGCAAAACTGTCCCAAAATGCTTGGCTGAAGTTTCCGAATAGTTGGAATTATTTCCATTATTCTGAGGGTTTCTATCTAGTCTAAAATAATGATACTAAAACATCACAAGGAAGGTAACCAATGCAAAGCTGACTCAAGGGCACAGGGACCTGTATGAAATCAGGAGGCATCTTAAAGGAAATGAAACCATGATGTAAATTCCTGATTTGCTTTTACCATAGTAAAGTTAGCATGACTATGTAATTATATGATTATTCTCTCATCTTAGTGGTCATATAGTGAGTTAAAAATAATATAGAAATCCTTCCATCATATGGTTTTTTAAAAGGCCTTCCGTGTTAGTGCTCCCTCCACACATTTCCTCCTTTATAATGCTCCCCCAGCTCTTCCCTATTTATTCTTCCTATTTTGGTTGACTCTTTGTTCCTCCACAACACTATATTCTACTCCTTTCTTCTTGAAAAGTCCTCTTCTGCCAATGACCCCTTACTAAGTATCTAACCTCTGTGTTATTCATATTGTAGCACACATACTGAAAGCTTAAAAGCTACTATCCACATATAATAGTAAGCATGCAGAACTTGTCTTTTGGCATCTGGGTTGCCTCACTCTGGATGATTGTCTCTAGCTCTATGCAAATTTCATTTTTCTTAAGAGTTGAAAACAATATTCGATTGTATAAATATACCACATTTTCATTATCCGTCTGTCAGTTGATGAACACTTATTTCTAATTTCTGACTTTCATGAGTAGAGCAACAATGCCAATGGATAAAGAAGTATCTCTGGGGTGGGATATAGAGTCCTTTGGATAGTATGGCTAGATCTTGAGGGAGATCAATTCCAAGATTCCTGTGGAACCACCATACTGGTTTCTATAGGGTTGTACAGCTTGCACTCTCCACAGCACTGAGTAACTGGTCCCCTTTCCCTGTTGTCAGCATGAGCTGTCATTTGTTTTTATTATTCTTGGCCATTCTGAGTTGGAATACAGTGAAATCTTCAAGTAAATTAAATTTACATTTCCTTGATGGCTAAGGATGTTGGACATTTCTTTAAGTGTTTCTCAGACATTTGCATTTTCTCCTTTGAAAACTTTAGTTTCAACATAGTTGAAACTTTAGTTCTATGTACCATTTTTTAATTGGGTTATTTGTTTTCTTGATGCTCAGAATTTTGTTTTTGGTGTTTAGTTCTTTACATGTTCTACATACTCATCTTCTACCAGATGTATAACTGGTAATGTTTGTTTCTCCCATTCCGAGGGGTGCTACTTTTCTCAAATGATGTCCTTTGCTGTGCAGAAGCTTCTCAGCTTCATGAGATCCCATTTAATTGTTGGTCTTAGTGCCAATGCTATGAGTGTCTGTTCAGGAAGTCCTTTCTTGTGGCAATGAGTTCAGACCTACTTGTCACTGTCTCTTCTATGAGGTTCTCAAACCATTTGGAGTTCAGTTTTCTTCCAGATGATAGATATGGATCTATTTTCATTCTGCTACAAGCAGCCACCTGGTGTAGCCAGCATCATTTATTAAAGATATTATCTGTGTGTTTTTGGTTTCTTTATCAAAAGTAAGTTGATCATAAGTTTTAGAATTATGTCTGGGTCTTCAATTTTATTCTATTCAACAACATGTCTGTGTGTATGTTAATACCATGCTGGTTTTATTACTATAGCTCTGAAATACAACCTGAAATCTGGGACGGTGATACCTCCAGCTGTCATTTCCTTATTCAGGATTATTATAGTTAGCCTAGATTATTTGTGTTTCCAAATGAAGTTGAAGATTGTTTTACTATAGAACCTTCCTAAAACATGTGTGTGTACGTGTGTGTGTGTGTGTGTGTGTGTGTGTGTGTGTGTGTGTAATTTAAAGAAAGACACCATATGATGGGAGAGACAATGCTCTATCTAGACATCAAGTCATCAAGTAAAACCTCTAAGTCTAGGAACTGATTATATCTTGTTGAGTCATTGGTCAAAGGAGGTTCCATAGACCCCCTAACATCAGAGGCTATTGCCAAAGCAATTGGTTGTTCTCTTCAGCATGATGGTAAGGCCCTGCTGATAAAGACAAGGCTAATTATTGTAGAACATGAAAAAGTTGAGCTGGTGCCTAAATGGATGCTTCATCCCTACAGACTAGCATTCACAGTTCTGAAAGGGACTCTGCAGATTACTAGAGAAGAAAGGTGAGCATCATAATCACCCAGCTACAAACATTGGAACCTATAACAGCAACCTACATGCAATATATACTAGTACAATAGCATCAGAGATGTATGGGAGTAGCCAAACACATTTTTTTAATAGATTAACACCCACTCCATGAGATAGAACCCATATCTGACATCACTAAAGTTATTAAGAACCTGAGGATAAATAGGTCATGGGCCTAGGAGAAAACCTATTACTATTATTTTGCTAAAGAAACATAAAAATAAAAGACTCCTACTGACATATTTTTATTTCCATAATCAGTGCATCACTCAACCCTGATCAGTGAAACTATTTATGGCAGATATTAATCAACACAGAAACTCACAACTGTGCCGAGAATGAGAGACTTTAAACACTCAGTTCCAAATGGCATATCTTCATCAAACTCCTCCCCTCAAGGCTCAGGGATCTATGTGGAAAAGGACATAGAAAGATTATAAGAGCCAGCAATTCTGGGTGACTCCAAGGAAACAGTCTTTCATACCTGACAGGTACATATGAACTCACAGAGACTGTGCCAACATGCAGAAAGCCTGCATAGGTTCAAGCCAGGTGGGGTCCCAGCACTGAGAGGGAGAAATAGACATGAGCTCCCACCCCTAACCATGAAACTATTTACAATTGAAACCCTATAATAACAAGAAAATTAGTTTTCCCCATTGGAGTGTCACTGGGTATGTCAAGGGCTCTCCCGAGGAGGCTCCATGCACAGCAGTAGTTGGCCAATGCAAAACATACTCTGGTTTTGTATTCCTTTGGTTTTGTGGACTTTTTCACATATTTGATCTCATGTATTTTTGGTTTTTTTGAATTTTTATTGTTCTATTTGGTTGGTGGATGTTTTGAGAGAAGGAGAAAGAAAAACCATGGAGTTGTGTAGGTAGGAAGGTGGGGAAGATCTGGGAGGAGTTGTCCAAGGAGGGAAAACTATCAAAATATATTGTATGAAAAATATATGTGAAGAAAAATATTACAAATAAAGGCATGCTATTATGGTTTGAATGAGGGATCTACCCTCACATACTAATGTTCGGAGAAGTTGGATCTGTATCCAGTATCCTTTTCGTGGGGCTGTAGAACCTTAGAACATGGGCTAAAGAGATCCAACTGATGAGAGCAAGTCACTAGCGACAGGCTTGTGAAGGTTAGTCTTGTCCCTAGTTCTGGTCTGCTTCCTGTGAGCTGCAACCATCTCATGCCCTGATGTCATCTGCCACCAAATCTTCCCTGTCATGGAGCCCCAAGACTGTGAGCCAAATAAACCTTTCCTCACCCAAGTTAAAGCTTAACCAATAAAGACAGAATGGGGGCAATAAATATAAATTTAATTTATTTGCTTTCTTTCATTAAGTATATTTTCTTAAGAGTCTGATTTGTGCCTAAGATTCCATTACATATGGTCAATATATAATGACTACTTGAGTGTGGATCCTATGGTTGAACATGGAAGTCATGAAGCAAATAAATACATAATTAAAACACTAGACACCAAAGAGAAATGCCATGTATGTGAAAACAGATTAAAGAGTAGGGTAGCCTCAGAGTGTTCTGCAAAACTGGTGTTGGGATTTTTGTGGACTGAAGAACACTGGGACCAAAGGTAACATACAAAATATTTTACAGTGGTCATTAGGGGAGATCTGTGGAACAAAGTGAGCCTACAAGGACATCAAGAATAATGGAAAGTGGTGGTAATATTGAGCTAGAAATCCCCATAAAGACCAGGTGAGACACAAAGATTGCATTCTATTTTGGACCTGTGTTTGAGTTGCCAGTGAAGTAGAAGAGGGAAAATAAAGACTAAGGTGATAAATAAAAAGATTCGTATGATGGGACATAAGAATTTCAGAAGTAAATGATAGTGGCAAGTAAAGCAATAAGCTCTTTGATGAGGAAGGGGTGATGCAGGAAGCTAACAAGTGATGCTTTAAAATCATGCAACTTGTCCTAAATCCCACCATATGAATATCCAAACGATTTAAAGTTTAAAGGGAAAGTGTCCAGATAGATGGGAAGACATTAAATGTATGGCAGCTGAGGAGACTGTTTCTAAAAGAGGGAGTTGACACCTGCAGGGAATGCGGACATGCGAGTATAGCATTGCTCAATTCTTCATAAATTAAGTATTAATATGAGGAAAATTACTTAAAACTGCTTCTAGGCACCAGAATACAATCGAAAGCCATTAACAACCTCAGAATGATTTGCCACTGGTAAACTTTCTCCTCAGCTAAGAGTTAGTGGCCTTTTAATCAGGGCTATTTCCACGAGTCCACACTGGAAACCCAGGGCACCACTTATCAAAGGTAGTAGACTCCATTCAGATTAAATAAAAAAAGCAAGTGACCATTCCCCTAGTTGAGGAGATATTGGCAGCTGATGTCTGTGGGGAAAAGACCATCAGATTTCCTCACAGATATGGCCCAGGTATGTCTCCCATGTTCCACTGGCTGATCCTACACCACACCTCTCAGCAGCAGCAACTGAACTCTGGTTAAAAATACATGAATGACATTGGAATGAAGGTGTACTGGGGGGATGTGGGAGGGGTTGGAGGCAAGGAACTTCGATGTATCAAAGCACATTTGTGTGTGTGTATGTGTGTGTGTGTGTGTGTGTGTGTGTGTGTGTGTGTGTGTATGAAATCACCACAGGATAAATAAAAGTACATTTTAAATTTTTTCACTGGAATAGTACAGACATGAAGAAGCCCAAGAAGTACTAAAATACGAATGTAATAAATTCCACAACTTCAGTATCAAGGATGAATGTAAAAGACCTCCAGGGAGGCTACTGAATATCAAAGGCCCGAGGAAATATGGGAAAATGTGGCTCTGAGTGCATTCCTCAACCCAATATAGCTTGAATATATGAAGGGAGTAAAAGGATTGGAAAACACTCTAAAACAATTTGATCTAATTCCCATCTATAGAACACTCAACCCAGCAACAAAATACCACCAAGTGCAAAACAGAATATGATAGACTATAAGTTAGTGATAAACAACTTTCAATCACTTGAAACCATTGACATCATACACAGAATGTTTTCTTAACAAATAGAATGAGAACTGAACCACAGGATAAAAAAATATGGCAGAAGTATTCAGTACAACTAGAAAACAAACAAAACATAATGTAGTATATCCATGCAATGGACTACTCCACAACAATAAAAAGAATGACTTGTGGAACCACAGGAATGCATTTCAAATATCATGTTAATTAAAGGGGACAGTCCACTAATTTGTATATGTTATATTATTAAAATGATAAAAAAATGAAAGAAAGGAAAGCAGAAATAAGATTACTGGGGCTGGCCCAAGATGTGTTTATGAGAGAGAGGTCAGTGACAAGAAATATATGGACTCCTGAAGAGAAAAGATTTGGTGTTGAACTCATTTGTAGTCATGCTTTCCTGCCTGCATAAATACACCAATCCCATAAAAATATATTCTCTTGATATATGCCATTATTTTGATCTTCAAATAGTTAAAGAAGATAGTGATAGTTGTATCACAGATTGCAAAAAGACTAAAAACAAGGGTAATAATTTCCTATAGAAAGTAAAGTTTCCAAAGTCATTGATGACCTTAATAAAGACTCTGTGTGTTTGTGTGTGTGTGTGTGTGCGTGTGTGTGTGTGTGTGTGTGTGTGTGTGTGTGTATTTGCATGTATTGTGTAGGTTTTTTTTTGATCAGACACCAAAGTGAAGTGAGTTGAGTTTTCAGGAAGGAGAGAAATGTAAACTGTCTGTCACATACGTTAGGACTATGCTCATTAGATGAGCAGGTGAGCAAGAAATGACATGGTCTAAATCCAGGGCTTCTGCCGGTTCACTGCTCAAAGCCAGTGATAGGTCTTCAGAATAGATTCATTCATGGCCCATAGTTAGAGGAAGGATGCCCAGATCATCCCATTTGCCTTTATCCCATTTCTTTATCCCCACTGTGAGAATGTGCCCCCATATAGAGATGACAGGAACACAGGAAGTTACTGAATACATATTTGTTGATGTGTAAAATCGTGTGCATGTAACTGATATATTAAGAACACCCAAGCAGCTAGCTCTGTCCATGAGTGATGAAAATGGATCTTACAAGTGAGATTCTCCATATGTCTCTGAGTGGTTATCCACCTGATGATGAAATCTCTATTGCACAGAACTTTCTGCTCATAACACACATCCTGCAATTAAGCCTCTTTGTATGCCAGTGTTAGAATTTCAAGCAGGGAGCAGTAGGGTGGAAACGAACAAAGAAAAAAAAAACAAGCCTAGCATAACATGATCAGTTATTGGGCCTGTGAAACAACCTAGAAGCAGAAAACTTACACTTAATAGCAAAGAAACCTCTTAGGAATAGATGACAAGGATAAGAATATCCTATACTGAACAGATTATATATTCAAGATAACATGCACAATGCCTTCAAAGTGTGACATGGTATTAGTGCAAGATTAGAAAACAAATCTAGACTTCATGAACAAGTCAGCAATGACACTAGAAGGACTGAAGGCACAGAAGTAAGTACCACAAGCCTAAGGAGTCAATCCTCAATAAATCAATAGCAATCACATCCTAACAACACAAACATCGTAGCAACAACAGCCAGAGTAAAGACACATTGACCTTTCTTCCATATGTTAAGGTTCTAGTGTACAAGCCAATTTGAAGTCCCAAGAGATGATATATTCCTTGTAAGAATCCAAGTCAGACCGTGACACAAAAGGATCTGGTTAGTGAACTAAGCCAGGTAGGAGGGTTAATGATGAACTGAACTTCAGGAAAGAAAGCAGCATTATTGCTACAGATCAAGAGGTAAGTAAGTATGTGGTAGACCATTAGTCATTCATACATAGTGGACTGATACTCAGATAAACACAAAGACTGTACCAGCATGCAGAAGACCTGTACAAGTTTGTAAATATGGGTCTGTTGGTTGACAGAGTGCTTGCTTAGCTAGCATGCATGAAGTCTGGTTTCATTCCCAAATACCACATAAAAATCTCAGGATAGTGCAGACATGTCATTGAAGTATTTGGGAGTCAGAGACATGAGGAGCAGAAATTCAAGACCATCCTTGGCTACATTGCAAGTTCAAGGCCAGCTTGAGTTACACAGGTCCTTCTTCAAAAACAAAAGCAAGAACTGAGCATGGGAGATAATGAGAAGAACAAGAAATCTGAGAATTCAAAAGGTAGGGAGAACATTTTAAGCTCCAAGTAGAGAGATGGTACCTGACACTAAACAGGGCTGGAATGAATTTCAGAGTTTGTACTTAGTATCAGTGTTCCTTCAATTTCCTGACCTGAAAGTATCATGTCAATTCAGGAAGCATTCACAAATCCTAAAAGACCACAAAGGAACTGATTCCAATGCAATTACCCCAGGGTCTTTATTCAAGCTGGAGCTTGGGCTTACCACTGCTGTCTCTAATACACCAGGATGGGAGAATGAAACCCCAGCCCAATTTAAAGCAAGAAAGCATTTATAGAGGCAAGTAAACAAGCAAGGGTATTTCACACAACTGATTGGGGGCTATTATAGAATTTATTGTCCTTTAAAATTATGAGCTGATGCTGGAAGCCAAACCATAAACTTAACTTCTGCTTTCCTCTTGATTGGTAGTTGTTAGGGTGTGACCTGGAAACTAGTACTAGTTGGTTAACTCAAGTTCAACCTTAAGTCAGGTTCTCTAAGATGGAGCCTGAACCCAAGATGAAATTTGTCTGGTCTCTCAGAAAGTACTATACTTTGACACCTGATTTAATGAGTAGCTACTGAGTGTAAAACATTAGAATGATTCTAGGTATTTTGTTGACAATCAGTGTATGATCAATCAGTGTGGTAACTAGTTCTGGTAGGAGAAGGCATGTCAAGAAAGCTCTCCAGTGTTCCTGGTCATCACCAGAAACGTCATTTTAAAGGATATAGCCACAGACTCCCACCCTCAATTATCTGATCTACTGGCCTTCTGGAGCACACAGGTTGGCATTTCTATTAGACCTCAGGTGATTCTGCTGCAAGTAAGCCATTTAAAACTCCTGCTGTCCCAGACTCCTGCCACTGTGAATTCCCTATCATGATCAACTGTAGTCTGGAACTGTGAGCCAAAATTGAATCCTTACGATTTAAGTTGCTTTGGTCAGAATATTTATCATAGCCCCAGAAAAGTAACTAAAATATATAAGATTTTTGTTTTGTAATCAGTATAATCTCCTAAAGGCTAAGTTGATTTACCACTTAGCGAGCAGGCTTCCAAGAAGCTCATCGGAACCCTGGACAGGCCAGATTGCTGGAACCCAAGGCACACTCTACTCATGAGGAATGGAGTATGCAGTGAGAGGAGCAGGTAGGAAAAATAGATACACACACACACACACACACACACACACATACACCTTCACATTCAGAGGATGTACATGTGCCTCTCTGAATAGAATGGCATTTTTAATTGTTTAAAAGAAAACAAACTTATCAGGGCTTGTATGTGAAAATGTCCAAGGTCCATGAGATGTCTGGAAGCCATGAGAATTCTGAGTGAAATGGAACTATTTCAAAATACATGTTAAGAGCTGTCTTAAAAGATAGCTGTTACAGAATTAGGTGTCATTCCCCCACTCATTCCCCCACACATTCCCTCACACATCCTCACTAAATGCCTGATCTGCCAGTCTTTTAGGACTACAAACTCTAACACTACATAATATTTTCATGGGCTAGTATGATGTTTCCTCTTTTCCAGTCTACAGAATCAATAACGCAGTGTTAGCTGCTAGGCTTACGCTTACACTTGAGGTGTCTCACTTAGCACGCAAGAACAACTGGGTAACTATGATATAGAACTGGATTCTTAATCACTGCATTATGCACCTAAGGTAATTGTTCACACGGTACAATGGTGATTTGAGACCATTATTTGTGATCAACTCAATTAATGTAATTTGTCCTAGCCCCTAAGTGACCTGATGGTAACAAAAGTCTCCTGGCTACTTTGTGCTTGTTATTACAAAAGCAGACTTATTTTATGCATAAGAGATGATGATGTCATACATAAATATGAATATCTTTATTATGTGCTTACCCAGGGACATCAAAATTGCCATTCTAACACTTTTCTTTTCAGAATATTTTTTTAAATATTTCTCTAAAGCTTCATGAAATCTTTAGATGAATGTAAGTGTCCAGGCTAAACCTATTATTCAATTCTAGCCACCAAGTGGCATTGGGAAATGAACAAAAGGTTTGCACATGTTGTATAGGAACTAGGTCTTTTGATAAACTAGGAGAACAGTGTAATGTATATACAGCAATTTTTTTACTTATTTAAGATGAGAAATGTGATTAGAACAGAGGTGGTTTTCTCAATCACTTAAGCCCAGCACTCAGTTCTGATATGTGCATCAGGAACAGTGCTGACCAAATGTGAAGGTTTTCTGTATGACTCATTGTAATTTGAGTGGAGAAATTATAACTGCAGAGATTGCTACTAGAATTAAACCACTGAGATTATGTGTCCATGTAATGACTGCAATACAACACCAATAATGACTATTCAGATTTTAGCTACTCTAGGAAATTTTATACTGTCGTGTTTCTCTTGTTCAATTAAGATAAATAGAGCTACATAGAAAGGGAGGATGAAGATCTATGTTTATAACTAAGAAGGCGTATTTTTTGTAAACAAGGCAGAAAGCAACACAAATATTAATGTATTTGTTCAGCATCTAGTAAGTATCAATCACTCCACTAAACATATGCTATGCAAGATTCACTCAGAACTCAAACATCCTAATGAGGTAAATATGGTTATCATGCCTGTTTTCATATGCTGTTTCATAGCTGTGCTGCGAAGCCGATCCAAGTAGTAGTGGCAGAACTTTGATTCAGCCTACGCTTGTTTGTCTCCAAACAGTTTCTTGACACCTGCAAGGCAGCATACAAACGGGCCTTGGCAGATGTTGCCTTTGACACCTTCTGGTCCAACATCATTTTCTGCATGAAGTTCACTAGGTCCCAGGGGAACCCTATGTTGTTTTTAAGCTGAACTAAAACCCATGCAGTTGATTCTGCCTTTGCCCTTGAAATGACTGAAGATCACTTGAAGTGTCTTCCTCCTGGTACCTTCTAACAGCAATTCAAATTTCTCAGCAAATATACTTTTGTTGCTTAATTATAGCAACCATTTCTCATCTCAAGTATCACTGAAGTAGAACACTTAATAATTAGTGTTTGTTCACCAGAGGTTTAGTGTGAAATTATAACTTTCTCTTCCATCTTGTAAGACTCCCACCTTTCATTTTTCTTGGCTTCAAAACATACAGCACGTCCAAAAGCCTTATTTGTGAGCAAAGTCCTGCTACAAAGAAAATCAGTATTTTCTGAGCCTGGCTAGGCTCACCTGCTTAGCGGGGGCTTAATCACAACTGGGACAGAAAAATCACCAAGCACTTAACAGTACTATTTTGAGGATCAGGAACATTGAATGAGTCAAAATAAAAATTATTCTGTTGTTGAAGGTCAAACTAATCACTTTGGCAAATACTTATTACTTGAGCTCTTGTTTCCATTTGTCTGTGTACTAATCATTCTAGGGGAAATAGATTCTACTATTAAATATTATAAGTCTATTTTTTCTAATCAGATCTGACGTGAAAATGCTGATCTTTAAAAAAAAGAAAAAGGGTAGCAGTTTCAGATATGCCATAGGTTACATATTATGACAGTTCCTTCTAAATTAATAAAATTAAATCCTGATTAAATGACATTTAAATAAATTGATACGTTGTGATAAAATGAAGAGAACCTAAAACAAAGTATATTTAGAAGATCCTTGATCTAAGAAGAAATCATATGCCTTGAGTGATCAGAGCCAAGGGGACCAAAAGCAGAGATTTTTATGTCATTAACATCCTGAATCTGAGCTTTGAAGTCCTTTATATGAGAGAGAAACTAAGCCTGAAACTCTATAGAATCAGAAACCTAGACAGAAGTTACAGAAGTTACAAGAGACTAACTTGGATTAGATGGAAGGTAAGCCCCAACCCCATGATAAATGAGTCACTTTCAATTAAATTGAACTAGTTGCTGGCAGGATCAGATCTAGGGTACGGCAAACGCAGTTCCTAGAGTGCAGATCTAAAAGACTCTTTTATGACTTTGATATTTAGGATCTCCTTAACATCTGTCCCTAGACAGCTACTCTTGCCTCACTGTTATCCCAGCTCCAGTCTTAGGTTGATTCCACAGTCCTGGTTCTGCCAGAAGCAGATCCAGTATCATTCTTCTATGGTTGACTTTTCTCAACTAAAGCTTTGAATATCACATCACAAAGTCATAAAACATGAGCTCACCAGACAGAGAGGCACCAGGGCACAGACTCAGTAGAATCCTGTATTTCCTCTCAACTCCTCTTGCTATGATAATACAACCTGACAAAAGCAACTTAAGGGAGGATGTGTTTTATTCAGCTTACAATCCCAGGTTACAGTCCATCACTGAGGGAAGTCAAGACAGGAACGAAAGGAGCTAATCACATCATATCCATGGTCAAGAGAAGAAAAAAAACATCTAACCTATGCTGCCTGTTTTCTTGTTTTTCAACCAGCTTTCCTGTGACCTATAAAGTTCAGGGCCTGGCCCATAAAATTATGTGGCCACATTTAGACTGGATTTTCGTATCTCCTACTAATGTCAGAAGCTACACACATTAAGTGTCACCAACATGACTGCCTAAACATGAGCTGAACAAGAACAAGAACAACAGACATGCAAATGTGGACAGAGGAAACCCAGGAGGCCTCAGCCCTACATGAATAATACCTACACACTACTAACGAATGCTGAGAGTGGAAAATATAGTCTTCTCCAGTGAAGAGCACATTAATTGGCCATCTAATACCAAGTGATAAGCACTAAAATCATATACATACAAGTAACACTTAACAGACAGATACATATATATATATATATATATATATATATATATATATATATTTTTTTTTTTTAATCCAGGCATCATATATACACACATAACACACACACACACACACACACACACACACACACACACACACACATGCAATAACAATGAAAACAGGGGCCATGAGTTTGAAAGAGAAGAAAAGATATATGGGAGGGTTCAGAGGGAGGAAAGAGAAGGGAAATTTTATATGATTATATTATAATTTCAAAAATAAAAGAATAATTAAAAATAAATAAGATATTTTTCAAAAATACTGAAAAGGGTGTGAGAGAGGTAAAAAGCAATATTTTGTCTAAAATAAGTGAAAGGTTGCTGAAAGGACATCAAAGACTCTCCTAGATGATTCTAGGTTGTGTCAAGTTGACTTTTAAAACTAGCCAACATATATACAACCAAGAATTTAAAAACATTTCATACAACTTCCATGCAAAAAAAGCTATAGACCATTGTCATGAAATTTATTTTTAGCTAATACATTAAAAACTATTATTATTAGCAAAACTAGTAAAATACTTTGAAATATTAGTAAAAATGTAGTAGTATTAATGAGATTACAAGTGATGTTTCAATATTTAAATCAATGTTTGAATCAGGTTAGCAATATTTACTTCCTCCAGTGCCTATCATTGCTCCTGTTAAAATTTTCCAAAATGTTTTCTTTCAGACTTCTAGAATATATGGTATATCACTCTTGTCTATGCCTGCCCTTCTTTTCAGTATCACACAGAAACTCCCAGGTTCTAACTGACTATTCATTGGTCGGCCTTCCCCAGCCTTCCCTCCCTCATTCTCCCTAGGCTCTGTGAAGCACTCTTCCGTTCTCAACCACTGTAGAGTCCAGGCATGGATGAGACCACACGGAACTCCACCTTCTATGCCTGGCTTACTCCACTCAGCATAATGATCTCTACTTCAATCCATCCATATTGTGACAAATGACAGAACTTTTTACATCTGACTCAGATTCCACTGTGCATGTGCCTCTATTTCATTTATAAATTCACATCTGATAGAGAAATTCTTTCCATTTCTGGACTATTGTGAATAGTACTGCAACAAACATGTCTTTTTGACACATTGATTTTGTTTCCCAAGGATATATACACCCAGTAATGATATTGCTGGATTGTATGGTAGTTCTATGTTAGTCTCCATATTAATGTTCATCCTTACCCACAGTGCACAAGAAATTCCTTTTCTCCACATCCTCACTAACACTTGTATCTTTTGTTTATTTACACTAGCCATCATTCCTGGTATGAAGTAATATCTCACTGTGGTTTTGATTTGGTTTTTTGTAAAGCTGAGAACTTACTCATATACCTTGGCCAGTTGTGTGTCTTATTTTGGAAAATATTTATTTCATTCTGTTGCCTATATTTGTAGCCATTTTAGAGGGTTGCTGCTGTTTTTGTTTTTTCTATTTGAGTTTTTGGAGCTCCTATTATATTCTGGGTATTGATCTTTTCTGTGGTATTATGTATAAACAATGACAATTTGCCCTCTTCCTTTCCAGTCTGGATGCCTTTATCTTCTTGATTTCTCTGGATGGACTTTCCACTGAAGAGCTTCCTTGTTTTATTTCAAGCCATAGAGAAAAATTAGTTGGCTTTTCCTCACTTAGTGTACTATTAGCTGCTGAATTGTAAGTGGTATTTTATTATATGTAGATGTATCTCTCTTATACTTAATTTTCATGGTATATTTAACACATTTATTTTTCTTATCTATTAAAATGACCTGTCTTTCCTGAACTCCTTCCAGTCATGTCACTTGTGTCATTAATCTGTTGTGTTGACCAAAGCCTGCATTCCTGGGATGAATCCATCCTGATTATGGGCACACAGTAAATAGATATCAACTACATTAATCCTGTAATTCACATAGCTTGGATATCTGTATAAATGAGTGTTCCTGTGCCTGACATTCTCACTTGATTTTGTCCTCTACCTAATCTTAACTACTCACTTCCAAGTCATACCCTAAATCTGGTCACTAGCAACTGCAAACCTTCCAAAACTCAGAATTTCAAACTTCCTCTCTCTATTCAACACACTCTCCCTCTGCAGCTTAAGCCCTCTGATTTCCTGCTGACAGTATTTATTCAGTTGTACTTGTGCTCACAGCCTGACCCCTATTTATCCAGACACACGTTGTATATACAAAAGCTATCCTTCTCTTTTGATCCAGTTTTAATTTTTCATGGTAGATTATAATTTCTTTTAATTACCTCGATCTTCTACCTCTCCTGCATTTCAACAGATCCATTCTGCTAAACCATGACCATGGCTGACACGCAGCACTGCTGCAAATGAATGCCTGGAGAGATCAGGCTCCCTGCCTGGTAGTCTCACATGGTATATTCTACCTAGTATAAATAGTCTCAGTAAACCTCTTTCTTAAACTGACACCATCATGTCTGTCCAACACTGTTGCCTCATGAATACGTGGGTATATACCCCAGGCCCTCTGACATGGTTTTCTCGTGGCCTGGAATTGAGATTCTCTTTCCCTTTTAGCCATATCATTTCCTGCTAATCATCTCCTTTGCATTTTACTCAGCTAGCACTAGAGGAGTACTAACCACTGTGGACAACTGAGACCTTTCCATGTATGTTTTTCTGCATTATTTCTCTTTGTAATATTTGTCACAATTTCTCTCTTTTTTTTTCCAGACAGGATCTTATATATCCCAGGCTGGCCTTGGAATTGCTGTGTGGCTGAGGATGACATTGAATGTCTGATCCTCCTGTATTGTCCTCCAGTGTACTGTGATTAAAATAGCTGTGAGCCACCACACCTTATTTTAAATCGTTCATATTTATTACTGTTGGTGGGGCAAATATGCCTGTTCCACAACACACACATAAAGATCAGAGGATAACTTGAAAGAATCAGTTCTCTCCTTTCACCGTGGGAATCCCAGGGACCGATCTCAGGTCATTAGGCTTGGTAGCAAACACCTTTGTCTGCTAAGCCTTCTTGACAGCCCTCAATCCATTTATCTTCACATATCATTTAATCTTCTTACTATGAATTCTTCTCACTGCAGTAGTTCATATGTACCACATATGAATAGAAATCTTTTTTAAAATAATTTATTTATTTTTTCTCAAATTGTAATTCATTCACACAGGGTTATAAACACAGAAAGGCAGGATGTGGGGAAGGGGATGACACTGGAGTGTGGGTGTTCGGGGGGGAATACAGAGATCTTTCAGAACCGGGTATCGGCTGGGTGAAGGTCCAGGGGACAGGTCACTATGACTCTGCCTATGATTCACTTGTCCTTATCTAAGTTGATATTGTCTGCCAAGGCTACCTATTTACAAGGTCTATGACTACTCAGGATGGTAAATTTCCACGAAAGCTGCCTGTTTACAATAGCTTACAGCCATCTGTTTCAATGTTTTTCCACAGAGACCCAAGACTTGGTGTTAGTATACATGTATGACAGGCCTACTGCTGATTTTAGGCCTATGGCTGATTTGAGGCCTTCAGTGTGTAAGCAGGGCTTCCCCTGACTTCTCCTCCCTTCTATAAGTATAGAAGGGCTGTGGCGATTCTAATCTTGCGAAGGCGGGGATAGAGGCCTGACCTACAGTAATTGAAGGGGACCTTGAAATGGCTCCATGCCCCTGTCGTTGTCCAGTGAGACATGAGGGCCATACCCATCACATTGTCTTTTTCCTGGAGAGGGGATACTTTTGACATCAACCCCTATGCAGTCAGGCTTGTCCCTCGGGGAACCCAGAGAGATATTTTTAACTTTTATTTCTATTCCCTTGCAGTGCTTAGCCTCGCAGCCTAAGAAAGAATTCAGATCGCCTGTCAGGGGGGTTCTGGGTGGCTCCACTCTGCTTGGTCTAGAGGGGGAAGTCCTCTCTTTTAGGTTGGGTGGAGATGGGTTTTGGGAACACCCTTTATAAAGTAACAACCTCATCTTGAGTCTTGTGGTCCTCCTTAGCTGACTTATGATGATGTATCTGAATAGGTTTTGCTACCAAATTATTTATCTGTTGTTTCACAGAGCTAGTCAGCCTATTTGAGGCCCAGGGACCAGCAGAAATAAGCAAAAAGAACCCAAATAATGGTCCCAAGATGGGAGGAAGTAGGGTTGACAACCTTGGAGAGGCTGAAAACCAATTCATCTGTCTCTTTCTCTCTCTGATTTTTCTCAGGGCCCTCACTGACCTATTTCATGCTCTCTTTAACCCTCCCTGTCTTGTCTATGTAAAGGCAACATTCTTCTTTAAGGGCTGTACACAGTCAAAAGCTGTCCACAGCCTTTTCTATTGTAATAGAGTGAATCAAGTCCAGTAAGGATCTTTGCAATTTTAGGAGGTCTCTCGGACAGTGAAACAAGGGATTTCAATCCTAATTTTCCTCAACAATTAATTGACCAAAGAGAGGTAATCTCACAAAAAGTAGAAGAAGCTATTACTAATCGATATATTATATAGTCTGATTAGTTGTCAGCGGTGCTATAACAGTCCTTTGACAAAAGATTATTAATATAGATTTATATATCCTTAAATAGGGTCTTCATGACTCTCTGAGTGTGGAAGGAGCGACTGTTGGCGCTTCTGCCCTGATTTTACAAGAACTCTGAAAAATTGGCTTTAAAAACAAAAGTGAGGGAATGGTACCCCCTCAGAAGGAGTCCCCCTGAAATACTCTCCATCATGCCTTGTTCACTTTTATCTCTCTAAAGCTGAAAGTTCATGGCAAATCTGCTGCTGACTGCCTCTGGCACCACCAAGACCAACAAAACTTTGCCACAGATATGGGGAAGGACCCTCTTACCCTTAAAGGGAATGGCCCAGACCCAATTCCCTTATGGGGCCGAGGATTGATATGCCTGTCTGATACCACAGAAGGCACAGCTAACTGGCTACCAAAAAGATTAATGAAAAAAATAGATACCCCCACAAAGCCAGGCCCAACCATAAATACGATGAATAACAATTTACATCCAGGGAAGAGAAATCTCCCTGAGAATCCCCTTCTTTTTCCTTTCCAGGTAAAAATGAACCACCCATGATGTCTGTTGTTGGAAGTTCTAATCCAGATGCTGGCCTCCGAACTTATACTACTCAGACCTTTGAAGGGCCACTAAGAAGAACATCAAACAGCTAGAGATTGACATCACTAATCTGAAGAAATCCTTCATTCAACTGTCTGAATAGAAATCTTTATCTATTTTATTGATTGTTATAGCCTCCAAATTTGAACAATAACTAACATACTGAAGGATTTGGTGGGAAAGCAAATGTTTTCCCAACATTTAATAAATACTTTACAAAGTATATTTATAGGTTCTATAGTAAGGCTAAATCGCTATTATGACATTTCAATAATCAAGTGCTCAATTACATATAATTATATGCATATAAAGATTACAGTTGCAAAAATGAAAAGTGATTATCCCAAATCTTTGATGAGAAGTGCATTCTGCTGCATGGGATGAGAGGCAGATTGGAATAACTTGTAATGTATATATATCACTGAGCTGCTATCTGTATGCTAGGTCACCTCAGGCCTCTTTCTTGTGCACCTGCTAAGAAAGTTACATACTGTTCAATTGAAACTGTATAGAATTGCCTTTCTGATAGAGTAGCAGGAGGAAAACATTACTACCTGTATTGAGAAATAATGAACCCGGATTTTTAAACAGCTTGATAAGCACATGGAGCCACTGCAGAAATTTCAGAAAAAAAATACTATAAAAATGCAGGGCAAAGTTATCAACAATCTTAACATCTCAGACTCACATTTATATGTCATTATTCTATTTTTAAGAAAGATGTCAAAACTGACCTGAAGGGGAATTAACTTTCTTCAAAGTAATCAACTTGGAAGGCAATATTTTACAACACTCCTGATCCAGTCTCAGAAAAGAAAAAAACAGAATTCTTGTTTTAAAAATGTTTTCTGTGTATACATAACATTTTCTTCAAAACCTTCATTGCTCCAGCTTCATTTTGATATTTGACTATATTTGACTACGCTAAAGATGATACCTTGGATCCCTTAAATCAGGCTAGAAATAGGGTCTCAATCAACTTAATATCTATTGATTCCAGTAGTTCAGGAATGAAACTCCTCACTCATAGCAGGGATGTTGCATTTCTTAGTCTGTGAGTTAGTTCTCCAGAGATCATGGCTGGGATAAGGTCCTTGTACGTATACAATACTAGGGATTAGAACACTTAAGCTTTATTTCCATGGGGTCAAACCATTCATAAATCAAGCAGTTGAGACAAAGCCCATGCTCTCAGAATTCCTACCTCATACCTCAGTCTCACAGAGAGAGGTAAAGCCTGAGTTAAAAGAATAAAAATAAGTCCAGTGGACCAAGAAAACTGATGAGTTTAAGTTAGTCCTGAAGATATGGCAAGATTTAAACATAGATGGAGGATTCTAGCTGTGGAAGGTGGGAAGACTCGATTAAGAGGAAAGACATCATGATCATGAACAAGGGAATGCTAAGGTTAAATCTTTATTTGATGAGAACTGGAGTAACAGTGTTATATAAAATACAATAGTCTATGAAAAATGCATTTGAGATCAGCAAACTCATTAAAAGACTGCTAGATTAAGCAAGAGATAAAAGGAAATGTGGATTTCAATTGGTGACAGCAGAGACCAAATTGGGAAATATCTGGAGGCATTTAAGAGTTGGATTGCTTGGACCAATTGGAGGTCTAGTGGAAACAAGAAAGAAGCTAGGATTTCACCACTGAGTGAGTAGAGGATTCAATATATAACAGAAATCAGGTTACTAGCAGGTAAGTAGGTTTGAGTGGGAAATTATTTTTCTGGTCTGTGATTTCTCAGCTCCCACAGCTGAGTCCATGATTTGGTTAGTCCTAATCCATTCTCTAACCACGTTTTTCTTGAGGTGAGATAAACTCACTTAGCCTTCACTTCTAGTCTCATAGAGTTAAGATGATGTCATCGTCCCTCTTTAGAATCTCGCTTTCGAGCTACCACCTGTCTACCTGTGACTAAATATGACCTCACCTATGACTCTGTTCTGCCCTCTTGCTGGTGTATTCTATGCAGAGAAATCAGAATTCTCCATTTTATACACTGACTGAACTCGAGCTGTTATCAGGGAAAACACAGAATGTTAAGAAGCAGCCGGTATTTTCCCAGATTTGTCATCAAGACATCTGTGAGCAGCAAGGGTTTCATCAAAGCTCTGCATATCAGAAGATTCCAAGAAGAAAGCACTGAGTTTTAAATGAAAAGAGACAAGAATAGCTTGATGATTACTTATTAAGTTTTTCTGCTGCTAAACAAAACATACGCATGGAGATGCACAGAAAATCCTTGAAATATTTAGAAATATTTCTATTTTGCACACATCTTATTAGGCATGTTCAAGTTCCAGATATTGGTCTAGAAAGATGGATAAGTCAGTCCATAAAGTGTGCAAAGCACAGTTTCAATCCCCAGACACATGGAAAAAGCCAACTGTAATGTATGCTCTAGTCTCAGCTCTGGGGACAAGGAGACATAAAGATTCCTGCGGTTTGATGGCCACCCCAGTCTAGCCTAATAAGCAGTCCCCAAGCCAGAGTGAGACTTGAGAAGTGAAGCCCAAATTCTCTGACCTTTACACACATATGCATATATACACATATGCCCGTATGCACATGCACAAATTTTTAGCTATTGTGGATATTTGCTTATAACACTTACAGTGGTAAAAATTAGTTTAAAAGTTGTATATATAGTATGAACCATTTTTAAATTGCCATATGCTTTGAAAGCAAAGACTGGACTATGTTAAAGTGGGTTTTCCTTGGAATAGTAACCTCACAGGTGATTTTCTTTTTACATTTTCTTTCTATTTCATATTCTATTGATTTTGATGTGTGAAAGAGTTAGGTGAAATTTTTTTAAAAAGAAAAGATGACTAATATTATTGAGAGCCTTAAAGAAAGGGATATCGATAAGAGGATTAAAAAATAAGAGACAACGGAATTCTCCTATTGGAACACTTATTAATGATTCACGGAAGAATGACACCACACTAAGGATGAACAGCCACTTTGAAATGTGTGATGGCTATTCCCAGTTGCCAATCTGGAGTTAGCTAAAATCCAAGTGTCTGGGTACACCTGTGAAGATTTTTTTAATTAAATCACGGGAAGTAGGAAGACCCACTTTTAATCTGGTTCTTTTTAGATGGGAAGATCCACCTTTAATCTGGGCCACACCTTCTTCTGGGAGCCTATATAAATAACTTGGAAGAAAGGAGCTCAGTCTCTGCTTGCTGGGTCTCACTCTCACTGGCAAGTCCATTCCTTTATTAACATTGGAGCCTACGTCTTCAGGATTCCAGGTTATACTGAAGACTAGCTGAGACATCCAACCTTATAGACTGAAGGACTACTGGATTCTTGGACTTTAAATTGGTAGAGAGCCATTGTTGGACAAGCTGAATCACAGTTTGTAATCCAAATAAACCCTTCCCTTCCTAAGTTGTTTTGGTCATCATATTTCATCATAGCAATAGTAACTTATATGGTATTGCTTTGGACATAGTCTTAGAACAACGTAGTTACATCTCATGCATAGAGGTTACCTCATGGTACCATCCCTCAAACAAGAGCAGAATCCTACTTGTCTATCTGGGTTCTATTGGAAGCTTTGAACTCCCAAGTAGCCCATTTCTTTGAAGCACTGCATGTATTCTGTGGCAACACAAAGACATGTGTGAGGAAAATCACCCCTGGCCACCTGCTGTTCTCCTTCCTCCAGGATGTGAGCACATTAGAGGCTAATTTAGAATCACAGTATTGTGGTTCACTCCTTTTGGTTCCTGTTTGTATTTCTGAGAGGTTGCCATTGGATATGACGGGTTAATAATGATGTGTTTACTTTCCAACATTTTTAGATGTATCCAAGATTGTAGAATCAAGTTTTATAGAGATGTGCATAACTCGGCAGGTGGTTGATATGCAAATTGGATATGGCTGCCACACTTAAGTAAAAAGAGAAGAAAAGGAATGTATAATATGATGATTGTAGGTATGTAGATAAATACAGTGTATCAAAGGCAATAAAAGAATGCAAACCTTGCATTGACCTATTGTGTCACTGTGTGTTAACTGTTCTTTGCAGCTTAAACTCCTATTTCTACCACTGAAAGGATGGTTGCAGAGTTCTTGAGGGGGAAAAGCTTAATATACCAAGTCCCTTATGAGCAATAGAATACCCCAGAAGCAGCTAGGACCTAATAAATGTTAACAGATGCTGACAGAAGAGCCAAATGAAGATTACTAAGTTTTATAAACTCAGATGCATACATATTTCTTAATCAACATTAAGTGTGCAACTGGTTTAAAAGGAAAAGACAGACAAACCTTTGTGAAATTTGTATTAAATATTTAGAGTATCTTCTGACCCAGGGACACCTGCTAAGCCATGATAAGAATAATGTTCTCCAGGCTTTTCAAAATTATTTGACTCCATGAAACATTAAAGCTATTTTACTCTCAAAGGGTTATCACATAACAGAATAAAAGTAACTTATTCTCCTTGCAGTGTAACCAAAGGGGAAATCGCTTAGATCAACTTTCCACACTTAAGGGTCTGGATGTTCTGGAATAGCAAATACACTGTCCCTGAGGATATCCATGGTCCTTCCAGAGTGAGATGACTCAGGGTGACCGAGGCAGCATGAATTAAAAGTTGTCAGGAAGTCTGCCTATCTAAAAAAACCTTTATTACCATTCCATTTTTATTCCTACTTGAATCTCTGAATTGGAAATGGCCTCAAAGGTCACCCTACCTAACAACTTTATTTTGGAAATGAGAAATAAATAGTCTCACCCCAAGTCACCACTAGCTCAGAGAAGAAGCCCAAACCTCCTCATCCACCAACAGCTCAAAGAAGAAGCCCAGACCTCCTCATCCACCAGCAGCTCAGAGAAGAAGCCCAAACCTCCTCATCACAGGAAATCACTCCTGTTTCCTTCCCCTCTAACACTGGTACCTTTAATTTTAATAGGTCATTGCCGAAGGAAACAAAACAACCCATGGGTCAATATATGCCCAAGTCACTGCTAAAGCATCCAGCACAGACATGACCATTTTCTTCACTGTAACAACTGTGAGGTAAAGACTCCAGAGTTATCTTCGCCTTGGTACCCCATCTCTGTAAAGCCATACCCCGTCCTCAGTCTCTGACTGAGATCTAGCATCTGGTCAAACAACACATTTCCTGGTGTGTGGTTAAGAAATGGCCTGACGCCTTCATATCAGAACATGTCCTCCCATCTCTGGATTCCTACAGAGTCCAGAGCATGGACATGGGGACTCTCACCACAGAGTGATTATACTCCTCCCAACAATGTTACACTTCACCATATCACTAGATACTTAATAATCATAAATCTTGATCGGTTTATGTGTTTGTTTCTTCATGTGTCATTTTTACTTTTTAAATTTTTACATTTCTTTACTTGTGTGTTCACATGCACACCATAGTGCACATGTGTAGGACTGAGCACAACCTGTGAGTTAGTCCTATCCTTCACCACGGGGATCCCAGAGATCAAACTCAGCCCATAAGGCTCTATGGTATCTTTGCTGGCTAAGACATTTTTTTTTTTACATTGCAATATTTTTTTTCTTTTTTTTTTTCTTGGATATTTTATTTATTTACATTTAAGATGTCATCCCCTTACCTCATTTCCTCTCCCTAGGACCCCCTATCCCATCCTCCCTCCTCCTTTTTGCTTTTATACCATTTTTAATTACATGCATGTATTAAGGTCAGTTCTAGGTTGAGGGTCTAGCAATACAATAGATGCAAATAGTCAAGGAACAAGCAAGACAATAAATACAAATAGTCAAAGAACAAGCAAGGCATTAAACACAATTCTGTGAACACTCCCATGATCAATGTTTCTAAGGGCTTATCAGGATGACCAAAATGTCTAAGCCTACTTCCCTGTCCTAGCCCGAAGTCATTTTCATGTCTGAAGCCTACTTCCTTGTTCTAGCCTAAAATTTAGGTTTCTGTCTGAAATTACTTCTTTGTTCTAGCCAAATATTTAGATTCCTGCCTGAAGCCTAATTCCTTGTCTTTGGCCAGTCATATTCCTGCCAAACAGCCCATTTCCTTGTCCTTGGCCCATGTCAGATTGTCTGATCTAAGACATCTTATACTGGCCTAGTCATGGACCTTTTTCATCATTGCCCTCTATAAACACTTATGTCTACACTTTACACACATACATACACACACACATATTGTTTGTATGTATGTTGTACATGTGCAGATTTGGGGATACCTGTATGCATATGGAGGGCAGAGGTTGAATAAGTTGGGGTCTTCCTGTTCCCACCTTACTTTTTGAAACAAGGTTTCTCACCAAGTCTGGAGTTCACCAGCTGGCTGGACTGAAAGGCCAACAAGTTCAGGAGATCTGCTTGTTTCCACTGTCACCACCCACCCCCAGCTCTACAGGTACAGACACTGGCTACTAGGTCAGATTTTAATAGGGTGCTGGGCACTGGAAATTTCATCTGCATTCTTATGAGCAGGGACTTTACCACCTGAACAATCTCCCCAGTCCCCCATGTTCACGCTTTTGAATATTTTCTTCCATCAATTATATTAATTTACAACCTATATTTTACAATAAAATTTAATGTACTAAAGGACATTTGAAGTATAGATGATGTTAGATGATTCACTTACTGAATAAAAAGTCTGTAGACATGTACTTTTAAAATAAAGTGTTGTACTTAATATTTTATCTCCTTCCAAGCCAAGTTTAAAGTAATAACAAACTCCTGGAATATTAATCCAATATGAATTCAGGAGCATGAGTCTCTGAGGGGTAAAGAAGATCAAGAGAGACAGCCAGGCAGACGGACCTGACAAGGTGCACCACAGCAGCCCCAGGCCTTCAATGGCCACACAGCCCTGTCACATCCCACATACAGGGTTGTCTCCACTGAAATTCCTTCATGTTTTATTTCACCTTCAGTGACACCATGAAATCTCCAGTAGTGACATTTCAGAGACCAGTTGTTCTGAGATATTAAAAGCAGAGCCATCACCATTCATTTCGGTCTGTTTGGACGCAAAAGGTGACGGAGGTTCAGGGGACATTACATTTGCATCTTAGAGGAGGACAAGCCACAGGTCTGTTGCTCAGAACTTGGAATGCTGGTCACACACAAGAAATGCTGCTCACGCGCAAGGCTTGCTTACTCGTGCTATCTCAGAAATATTTAAAGTTTCTGAAGCACAGCAAACAAAGAAACCCCAAAATCTCTACGTTTCATCATTAATTTCTCATAAAACATGATGCTGTTGTATCATTTATTAATAAACCCGAATTCTTAGCTAAAAGTCTGCTTCTCATGAAAGAAAATTAAACATTTATCAAGATACCCAATTTCTTAAAAAATAATTACAACTAATAGAGCCACCACTAAATACTAACATCTTTGACCAATAATCAGCTTCTCTTTTGTGACTTTTTTCTCATGTACATTATGTTTTTTAAACATTCCAGAATCAGACATAGTCAAATAGATCATAATCCTGAATGACATGTCTGTCATTAGCTGACTTTATTTAGCAACTGTTATAAGCATCAGTGTTATTTTTATTAACATTTATAAATACATGTATTTATCCAAGATCATAAAATGTAAAAACTAGTGTGGCTTTGCCAGATCAGGCTCCAAATTCAAGAATAGGCAGTCAACACAAACTGTACTCTATGGGTTTGTGGGTTCAGAGGAAGGTGAGAGAGAAAGAGGGAGGTGGAAAGATGGAGACAGAGACAGAGAGAAAGAACATTGCAGCCAAATGTGTAGGCACTTGGATCTGAGATGAGACGGGGAAGAGAGTGAATATGATCAAAATACATTGTATGGAAATCTAAAAGACTAAATAAAAACATAGATAGTACGGCATGTGGTATCATGTTCACCGAAAGAGACTTTTATTTATATATTACTTCCTTTATGAGTTTGTAAGTTTCTGAAATTACATTCCTTTTGCATTTCAATCTAAAGATAAAATCAAGGAAGCCCCAATGATAATAAGAGAATGGCCACTGTTTGAGTTCCTGCCCTACTTAAGCTCATCAGGTCACCAGTATAAACATTCCTGGTTATTATAATGGTATCCTAAATTAATCCAGGCCAATTTGCACTTTGTCCAGAAGCAAGCCACAGCATGGAGCCTTCTCCAAATAAATAAGAGTCTAGCAACTACAAAACTAATTAGATCAATTTACATGTTTCACAGCAGCATCTAAGAAACAGTTGTGAGCTGCAGGAAATGCCTACAATTTGCTGAAAGATTTAAGGAGGATATAACATGGTCCTGTAGACATGGAAATATTTTCAAATGATTTCTCTGATTGATCTATGGTGAGTTGATGCTGATAGGACAAGAAACAACAACAACAAGCTGAGAATTGAATGAGAGATGCTGTAGTGACCTAAGAAAGGAAACACCATGGTAAGGGTATTAGTAAGCCGGAGAGAGATGGAACTGCTCTGAGACATGCTGAATAGGCATGTACCAAAATGATGTTTTTTTAAAATCATTAGGTGTGAGGGATACACACACATACACACACACACACACACACACACACACACATTAGTTAAGGAAAAAAGAAAGAAGGAAAAACATTTAGGTTCGATCCTAAGATAAGCCTAAGAAATGCTACCTGAGTCACCTATTTGCCGTCAAAACAGCCATCAGCAGTTAGATCACAGTTCTAAAACTGTTTGGGACAACTCGGCCTGGGAAGCAAGTTTAGGAAACATCCACCCTCAGTCTTTATTTGATGGTAGTAGGTCCGATGAAGTTAGCTAAGAAGTCAAGAGATAAGTAAACAGAAGTCAGAGGGGCCAAGTGAGAAGTAGCAACCATGGAACTGAAGGGAAGGCTCCTCTGGGGCGTCCTGGTGTTCCACAGACAGGCACAAAGATGCAGTGCTACTGAATAGAAACAAGTAGCTAGCACCAGTTTTGGCCAACTGGGGTTCTGGGGTGTCCACAGAGAGATAGAAAGAACATAATGATTTTAAAGTATATTTTTTCTTTTTCTTTTTATTTATTGGATATTTTATTTATCTACATTTCAAATGTAATCCCTTTTCCAGGTTTCCCTTCCGGAAACCCCCTATCCCATTCTCCCTCTCCCTGCTTCAATGAGGGTGCTCCCCCACCCACCCACCAAATTCAAGGAATTTTGACATGGCAAGAAACGGGAAGAGGAGAGGTTGCAAGAAAGCAAGCCAGAGTCAAGAAAGGGTAGCCCCTTCAAAGAAAACAATCAACACAACATGTCTGAAAGTTTGGGAACTGACTGAATTACAAGGGCTGGAGACATGACCCTAAATTGCCTGCAGCTTTTTTTAAAATACATTTTTTTACTTCATCAATTTATTTATTCACTTTACATCTGGGCCACGGCCCCCCTCTCTCCTCTCCTCCCAGTCCCATCCATAAAGCCTTCCCTCCATTACCCTCTCCCCTTCTCTGGGGAGAAGGCAAAGCAAAGCCCCTCATAGGTGCCATGCCACCCTGGGATATCCAGTTGCAGCAGAACTAAGCGTATTCTCTCCCACTGAGGCCCAACCAGGCAGTCTGTTTAGGGGAAGGGTGCCCAATGGCAGGTGATAGAGTCAGAGATAGACCCCGCTCGAATTGTTACAGTTGTTAGGGGACCCACATGAATACTAAGTTGCACATCTGTGTAGGGGACCTTGGTTCAGCCCTTGCACATTTTCTGGCTGATGGTTCAGTCTCTGTGAGCCTCCATGGCCCCATGTTTGTTGACTCTGTAGGTCTTCTTGTGATGTTCTTGGCCCCTCTGGTTCACTCAATTCTATCTCTCACTCTTCCACAACACTCCCAAACTCCACCTGATGTTTGACTGTGAGTCTCTGCATCTGTTTCCACCTGCTGCTGGATGAAGCCTCTCAGTAGACAGTTATGCTAGGTTCCTGTCTATAAGCATAGCAGAGTATCATAAATAGCTTCAGGACTTGGCCCTCTCACATGAGATGGGTCTCAAGTTAAGGAATCCATTGGTTGGCTGTTCCCTTAGTCTCTGTTCCAGCTTTATCCCTGCACATCTTGTAAGGCAGGACAAATTCTGGGTTGAAGGTTTTGTATGTGGGTCGACAGCCACTTTCTTCCACTGGAAGTCCCACCTAGCTATAGGAAGTGAGAATAGAAATTGGTGGGGAGCATCTCTGGGACTAGCTGAAAACCTGGAAGTGGGGAAGCTAAGGAGAGATAGTGATCCTATCTAGATTCCTACCAGTAGAGGATATGGAGACTGAAGAGGCTATCTCCTGTAGCCTGTAGCTTTTCACGCCACCTTCCCTTAGGTCTATCCTTTGCCATGTAAGCCTGCAGTTCCTCCTCTAAGATGAGAAGATTCCCTTTCCAGTCTCTCATTTGTGACTAGGTCAGATGATTTTATTAGCCAATGGGACAAGACTAAGCCAAGGCTTGAGATATACTTCATGCAGTTGTTTTGGTTCTTGCACATTTCTCCAGGAACATGATCGAACATTCTGAGTTGCACACTGATCTCGAGTGAGACAACGGAAGCCAACAGGCCTTGCTTTCAGCTTTCTGCCAAGGTCATTCTCCATAGACATAGTGTAGCCCAAGTCAAAGCTCAAACGTGGGAAGAAAAGAGAATTGTCACCATTGCTCATAAGGTTTCCAAGCAGGTTGTAATCAACATTGTTTTCATGAAAGCTGATTAGCTGTGGTACAGTCTATGAAAACTTACAAGGTTCTAGATCCTGACCCAAGCCTGGTCAGTACCAACGAAAGCCTAACCACTTACATTTTAAATAGAAAAAAAAAATCTTTTCATCATTCTATCAGTGAAAAGAGTGTTTGGAATTTGTATAACATTTTAGTCCTTTGTCACAAAAAGCCAGAATGGTAATTATGAACTATAAAAGAGAATTTTCAGGCCTTCATGGTTATTTTCTCCACTTTTGAAAATATTTGCTGTGTTTTTCTGTGGTTCTCATAAAGGGTAGATTTGGGAAATGGGGTTTTCTTCTTATATCAGGGATGGTAGTTCGATTAAAATGTGTAAAGCAACCTAGGAAAGCTGCAAGAACAAGGAGTCAACTCACTGCCCACCAGAGGGGGAAAGCAAAGCCTGAAGCAGAAGGAGCCCTGAAGAAGACACCTCCAAAAACCAGAGATGTTTCTATCCTCTCCGTAGAGGGAAACAGATGAAGAATTCATTCTCACACAGTGCATTCATGTGTATAACCTTGGCACCACAACATAATAGAACACTGAACTCATTTGGTTCCAGTTGCTTTTCCAGCATAAGCATTGCATTTAGCCATGAATTCCACAATTTTGCTTTTACCTACTCTGTACCAGGCAGTGTGTTACAGTACGTGATTAACAAATAAACTAGAGGAAGCTGAGTAACAAAGAATTCTTGTTGGTGGGAAATTTATGACTTACAGATCTACTTTCATTCAAAATGTAATCTATATAAATAGGAAATTGTACTTCTGTACATCAAATACCCGAGAGAAGATACTACAAGGGGATGTTTTTTGGCTAATTTTTAAAAGAAAACTTCAATGAGATTACTGCTCAGAACTAGTGGGAGAAAATTATAGTATATATGATTGATAACTCTGTAGAGAATGGCTTCATTCCAACCAGCTGGTTTTGTAACAGAGATAGCCAATAGCTTTTATGAGCATTTAGATGAGAAAGTCATTTACTGCCTGCTTTTGAGCCACCTGATGACAATCAAAGCAAACACGTGTGGTGTTCAGTTCCATCTTCAATTAAACACTCTCTATATGGAGAAACAGTTTCCAAAACACCTCCAACACAGTTTAGATTTTTAAAAAGGATAATTTACACCATGGAATTGGGGGCAGCTAGGCTGGAAAGCCATATATAGAAAGTCAGCAAAGATTTCCACATGTCTAGACATTTGCTGGATGGGAGGATTCCACTAGGGCCAGAGTGAGGGACTTTACAGTCATGCCCACAAATCCTGTCCAAGGATAGAACCTATCTTATTAGATCAAAGTGTGAATTAATTGGCTCTTTCCACATAACAGGATCTATTTCAGAGCTTGGGCACCAGTTTATGTGAAAATGAGAAAGAATGGCAGAGTAAGGTATAAAGAACTTGAAAGCAGCAGTAGCATTCATTCCAACTGAAAATGAGCAAATTAAGCATGGGATAGCCTGTCTCCATTTTGATCCTGATAACGGGGAGGATGTAGCAAGGAGATCTGAGAAAAAATAAATACACTTTGAGAGAATATTATATTTTTAAAGGTTAAAAGCAAAACCAGCTGGTATTGTAACAGAGATAGTTTGAGAGACAATAAATACTGTTTGAGAGAAAATTATATTTTAATAGTTTAAAAGCGGAGAGTATTAGAGTGAGTTGTCAGAATATTGGCAGAAAGATTTTAGGAATCAGGTGGGATTAAGAAAATAAGACAGTGCACATCCCACTAAAATATTACTAAAATGGACACATCTTTAAACTGTCCCTCTTTATCACAGCATGTATAAATATCCTCACACAGACAATAATGCAGGGTAAATAGTTCCTGTCTTGTAATCATATCAAGTTATCTAGCTTGTATTTAAATAATAAATGTTGTTTCTTTGGTGGATATATAAAACTTCCTATAAGCAGGCAAGCAAAGTAAGCTCCTTTGCTCTTTGTAGTAAATATTAGTTAACAGCAGAAGAGGCCTATTTAAGCCTTAAATGTCATGATTTCCTGACACCATATTTATTAGATACTTATGAATTAAAAATATAGACTTGTGATTTAAAACTAGTTTTGTGGGAAAAGGAGCCGCTGTGGCAGAGTCCCGGAGGCTTTCCACGCCAGCGGGTCCCACAAACACGAGAAAGGTCCAGAATTCCAAAGGCTGGAAGCTGTGGCAACAGCAGGCCCCAAAGACACGAAAATGTCCATAGTTCCAAAAGGGTTTATTTTCATGGCACATGGTAGATGGATCTTGGGCAGACCTGAGTTAAATAGGGAGGGAAAAGGGGGAAGGGTCTGGTAAAGAATGCTTAATTGGCTCTGCCCTCTGGCTTTCATTAATATGTAAATCTCTCTAGGGCCTGAGGCATGCAGTCACACCCTCTACCTGTGCACTTTGGGAGGGACTGTAATGGCCTATGTGACTGAACAATGTAGGTCCATGGAGACTAGACTGCATGTCAGGACCCTGGGTTCTGAGGACGTGGCCGAACACCTGCCATTTCTCCCTTGGAGTCTTGGGGTTCCAGGTCCATGCCCAGCCAAGAACCAAAATACCCTTACGCAGTACCACATAGTTTTGAGGGTTTTTTTTTATTAAAACATATAAAAAAAGGATGATATGAACTTCAACAAAATTTCAGGTATCAATACAGAACTAGCTGGCATTTAGCTTTCCAAATGTAGAAGAATATCTCCTCTCAACTCTATCAGAACTCATTTTCATACTTAAAAGTGAATATGTCATCCCAAACAGCCCCAGACATATGTAATGAACATTTGATACAAAATTTACTTGAACTGAGAGCAGAAGATTGTTGGGTTTTTTTTCTCATTCAAAGGAAGTTTTAAAACTTATACAGAAAAAAAGGTAGATTTATCAATGAATGCAGAAAATAAGTAAATAGGATACAACTTTAATATTAATTATGTGCACAAAAATCATGATTTAGTTAGCCATAATTCAAGCCTTAGTATTCATTCCAGTCAACACACAAACATGCTGTGGAAGCTTACCGTGCACTTCAGAATCATAATTGGTGATCTTTGAAACTGTTTCTTAGCCTCATAATCAGCATTGCAGAAGATGAATCACTCATGATGTATGGTTCTTTGAATTGTAATTGCTGCTCTTTCCAAGACCTATTATGTGGCCTAAAACCAGTCAAGATGTTTGCCAACTTGAGGAAAAAAAAATGGCAGTTTGAGCAAATGACTTGAACAGGCCATTTGAAAATTCATATTTTCTCTATCAGTTAAAAAGGCAGATACATTCAAGCTCAATGACAGAGCCAATGCAAATTTTCTTAATGAAAACTGAATTTAATAAGGAGGCAAAAAAAATGATGGGTGGTAGAAATTTGCATATTCCATGTGCTATTGAAATATCCATTTCCTAAAAAATAAAATATTTTATACTGAATATATATACAGTGAAATGCACATTTGAGACTTTATTTAATGAACAGTCATTGTTGATCCAGAACAGAAGCTGAACTACACAAAAATAAAACAGATAGCAGCATTATCCTCAATGGTGGCAGCTATAACAGTGTAAAAGAATTTTAATCTAGCATCATGGCTGCTCTGGCAAAAGAGATCACATCCAAAGACCTCTAGGTCTGTGTGATCTGACTGGAATGACAAACCTTTAATGACTTTGGCTGGAATAGAGACACACCTTTAGTACACATCTTTAATCCCAAACAATGGAGATAAAATTAGTTTGTAGAAGGAAGTAGCCTTGTTTGAAAGTGACATCTAATTAAAGAAAAAAGTGTATAACCAAAGAAAGATTTGACAGAATGAGTCAAAGATAAGATACACCCAACTCTCATTCGAACAGCAGAGGAAAGAGGAAAGAGGGAGAGAAAAGTGTGTGTGTGTGTGTGTGTGTGTGTGTGAGAGAGAGAGAGAGAGAGAGAGAGAGAGAGAGAGAGAGAGAGAGGGAGAGTTTTATTTTATTGGGACAGTTTTACAAAGACAGGTATCAGTGAGAACAAGATAGACACGGGTGAAGACAGAAAGAGCCAGAGAATGAGAAGGAGCAAGAAGACTAGAACATATTGTAAAATTAGTATGAGAACTCAGTGAGAAGCCAAAAGGAACCATATTGAATCAATCAACTTGGAAGACTACTTTGTACAGAGGCTAGAAGATTTGAGGCCTTGGCCTAGGGATAGTGAGAACATTTTGGGCTTTGACCTAGGGATATTGAGAACAGAAAGAAATGATCTCATCCCTCTATCTAAGGATAAAAGTGAAATCCACACAACAGAATGTTCTCCAAAACCCTAAGAACATGTGTGCATATGGACATTTATGCATATAAGTGTACATGTACGTGTGTGTTCATGTGTATCCATGTATGTCTGTATATCTGTGTGTTTGTATATCTGTCTGTGTTCTTCTCTCATGAAATTGCTTCAATTTCAGTTTCTTTTGAATTCAGGTGACACTCTGGACTTAACTCCCTCTCAGAGAGAGCAAGCTCTGCATAGAATCACCAGAGTTTTGAAGGAAAAGTGACCGCCCATAATGAGTGCTAAGCACCCGGCTTACAATTGGAGCTTGTTCCACAGGACTGTAAGAATCATTATTGCCCTGCTTTGCAATCTGATGAAAAATAAAAGTACAATAATATAGTCTGCCCAACTGTCTATTATTTCTTGTTTTGTAGAGGTCACAAAGATTTCCGTAAATTAAAAGAGTCTCTCTGCTTTGTGCCACTATGAAATTTGTAATGATATACTCACAAAGGCCAAAATACACATGAGATAAAGCATCTTCAGTGAAATCCCTTTAGAGTCTGGAGTCGTCTGTATTTGTTATTCTAACAGTAGCTGGAGGGACAGCCACATTAATTATTGAACTGAAGGTAGATGAATACATTCTTCATGTGTGTTCAAAAGCTCTCAGGAAGCAAAGTCACAATCAGAATCCCTTCTGAGCATGGGCACCTGCTTCCCAAGCTGCTTTTGCTGTCCTTAAAGAAGCACCCGATGCTAATAAAGATCCTCTTTTCTAACCAGCAACTTGACTTGAAAGAGAATAGAAAAATCCACATGCTGCCTGACTCTCTCTACTGAAGCAGTTATCCATCACTAACTAGCTGCACAGATTACCTTTGTGCTTCTCATAGCTCCTTCTCCAAGACATTACAGAAAGCCCTCTTTTGTTCTCTTCTCAGTAAATCAGCACTTATGTGGAGCTTCTCCTTGTCCAGTGTGGAAAGCTCTGAAGATGATGCGTTCAGAAATGAGGAAGATATTGCTGCCAGGAGTCGAACTGAGCACAGCTTAAATCCCTCTTCCTGGAAAAGAGAAAGACTTAAAGAAGTTAGATGAGAGACGGCAAATTTTTACAAGCTGCATAATCTTTCAAGACATGAGGAAAGAGGCTCCAATCTTAAATGGCACAATATAGAATTTTATGACATAACACTAAGGAAAATTGGAAAGCTTATCAACAAAGTAATCGAGTGTGCTTTATCTTAAGTGGGAGCTTTTGAGGTGGAATAAGAGGAGAATCAGACTTTCAAGGGCTGCTCCACCATTTTCCACCATTCCCACATTGTGCCTTTTTTCTTCATTGATTTTTATCTCACATAGATTCCATTTATGTTTCAAATTAAATTACCTTAATACGTTCTGCCTCCTTGCCTCAAATGCATTTTATTTCTGAATCACCGCAGACAATCACCACAGAGTCTCTGCACTGAGTAATCCCTAATATTTGCATGTGCTGCTTGTCAGGAGTTATGAAGTGGCTGGCCACTACCGTGCGACATTATCAAGGAGGTCACGGTCACCTCCATCATTTCCTCATTCTTTCTTCCTCCTGGCTTGTGCGCTCTCTCTCTCTCTCTCTCTCTCTCTCTCTCTCTCTCTCTCTCTCCAACTTCTCCTAATATTCCAAATCTCTGTTTTCTTTGTCTTCACCTTGATTTCATGACCAGTATAAATTACTGATAGCAACTTCTGACAATGTTACCCAAAATCTGCTGAAGAGAATATTATATCCTTGGCATACTAAGGGATCTTAATTAGAGGTAGGGAAGGAAGGCTTCCATGGTCAAATAGATTTCAAGATACTTGTAGAAAATATTGTTTTAGCCATTTGATCCTAAATGTATTTAATGTACATGATGACTCAGTAGAAGAAACCTATACCAGAAAAAATGGCTACAGTTGATTTGTTCCCCAATGCTTGCCCCACCACACTAAACAGAGGTTCAGTATTCCAAGTTCTAGTAAAGACAATCAGGAAGATTCCTTGGAAGATAGAAGTATGTCAAACATATAAACAGTCTTTCTGTTGAGTCTTCTGCAACTCCTCCAAGTACTGAGGCTGGCTCTGTATCCATGCACTCAAGAGGACCTGACTCAAGCTCCTGGCTTCATTCTACACAGGTGTAAGTTAAGGTGACCTGGGGAGACTGAATAAAGCCAAGCATGGTGGCTCAGGCAAGGCTGAAACAGGTGGAGTGCCATGTATTTAAGACTAGCCTAGGCTACATAATGAGTTCTAGGCCTAACTGGGCCTTTTTTTTTTTATGACTTTTTATGCCTTTTTTTAAGGCTGAAGTAAGAATAAAAATGGACAGCATTTAGATCCAAAACACAACTGTTTAGAATAGAGTGTGGTCTAGAATAAACAGGCAGACGTGGCAGATTTTAATTTTAGATGCATTGTTTGCACTTTGCTCTGAACACACCTCAGTGCTAACTTTCTATATTAAAAATTCATTTTATTCAATATAATTTAATGAATTCAAGAATCATTTGTTTAATGGTTCCCATATGCCAAGAATTATGCAAGAAACTCAATAAATATTTGATGATATTATTAAGTATGATAATGCTATTTAATGATCTAAACTATTTTACAGGTTCAGTACAAACATTTTATTAAAAGCAAACCAAACCAGACTTTGTTAACCCAGTACCTAAGACAAATGGGCTATGGACAAAAGGATTGAAACACGATTTTTATTTCTCTTTTCGTTTATTCTCATTAAAGATCTAACTTCTTTTTTAGGTACTTATTTTCTTGTTTCCATACATTTGGACATTTAAATAATTATTCACATATAATTTTTCTTATCTAATGACCAAAATGTTCATCAAAAAAAAATTAATTGATCCTGAGTCTCATAGAAAACAACCCCTTCTAAATATTTACACTGTAAAGTATCTCAGTTCTTTCAGACTAGAAAAAAAAAATCTCCTCCATCCTGAAGGAAACATGTAAACTATAAACAAAATGTTTCCAAAATATCACTGTGAGTCTATTCAAGGTGGACAGCACCCAGCATCATTAGTAAATTAGCACTTGTGCATATTAATTAGCTATGTAACTTGAGACAGCCACCAGCTGGGCTTAATTCCTGACAGATACCAATAACCTCCTGCTTGTACGTGTAATGCTTTGCTAAATAACTACAACCAACCAAAAACAAACAAACAAACAAACAAAACCTTCTTGGTTTTCAGGATATAAAGAAGCACAGCCTTGTGTAGCCCAAGTGAAATAAAGCACGGGACTCATGCAGAAAACACCAGCAGTTATGAATTGAAACACATGGGCAAAACCCACAGTCAGTGCCTTACACTCAGGCACTCATTATAGATATTGCTCTTAACACCAAGTAATATTGCCACAGGAAGATAAAGCTTCTGTCAAGAATGGCAGGAGAGGATTAAATTATCTAGAAGATTTTGGTCTATTAACACACTACTATTACTAAATACACCAAATAATTTGGGGGATCCTTTCTGCTAACACTGGCATATTAACTGTTACTAAATTTCAACCATATCATGTTCATCCAATTGTAACTGTAAGATGTTCTAATAAGTTATGCATATGCTTGTTCTGTGAAACATATGGGAAGCATTCACATAGGAAAAATGAAAAACCATTGTGATAAACATGTTTGATTCAATTTTTATAACCAGAAAGTGTCACCTCAGTCACTAATGTTATAAGCAAAAAAGCATATTTCATCTACAGAAGCCTGTATTTCTTAAACATTATTGCTACTCCTCAGAGCAGACCTGTCACTGAAGGGCAGACTGAGACTGGGTGTTCTTCTTCTAGCAGGGAAAAACCTCACAGACACAGAGGCCAGAATCAGAGACTTACATCTCAGAGAATCCTAAAATCCTAGCAGAAGTTATAAAATTTTTAAACACACTCGAGCCTTTTAAGTCAAAGAAATCCCAGGGTACACCTGAATTTAGTTTTGAGAGGAAAGCAACTGTGCCCCAGAGAGAGATGTAAAATAAATTATCACACATGAAATTCTGCTATCCTGTTAAATAAAACCAAGAAACATTGGTTACAGTTGTCACGACACATACTATAAAGTACAAGTCAGTGTAGGCAACTGTCTAAATCTATGCTCAGGTGTAGGTTTTAATTTGGAATCTTTTCTTTCACCACAGTCACTTAATTTTAAATGCTTTATACCCATCAGGTGTCAGCCCATGAGGAGGAAGTCTCCACAGTTTACCTGCCCTGTGGAAGAACACATTGTCTGAATGACAATCACAAAGTGAGAAGCAAGAAAATGTAGGTCAACATATTTCCTGATGGCTCAAAGACAACTGGTTTGGAGAAGAAATCTTCTGAGGTTGGGTTTCATAATAGTTGTGCTTTCTCTTTACTCACAGCAGAAGAGGAAGATGCCCCGCACATGCCCTGCATGAAACAACTGGGATGCAGAGATAGAAAAGTCAAAAACTTTCCTGTGTTTTCAAAGAGCTCCTAATTAGGACATAATTGGGTTTCATATTTTAACTTGTAAAACAGTGATTTTAAGTATTTATATGTTTGATGCTTTTATTTCCAAGTATTTATATTATTGTGATGCTATTTATATTTTGTGATGATATAATCTTTTCTCATTTCTTTTATTTATGTAAAGTTATGTATAGATGTGGGTGTCTGTGTGTCGGTATGGGCACATGTGTGCAGGTATCTGTGGAGGTCAGAGATACAGAGTTTCCAGGAGCTGGAGTCACAGACAGTTGTGAGGTGACTGATGGATGTTCTAGCAGCTGAATGTGAGTCCTTTGGAAGTACAGTGAGCACTCTTAACTGTTGAGCCATCTCTGCAGAACAAAGGATGTAATCTTAATTGTTGGAGACATTGAGTCTGGAAAGTTATAGTGAGTGATGGAGTATTTAATTTATTCATGCATCGTTTCACTCAAAAGATGCATTGAGTAGTTATTATGTATTGTTCTGTGTGTCACATGCAGCAGTACAGTTAGTTACGTGAGCAATTATTTATCAGGAACTCCAAAGGGTGGCAATAACCATTCATATACTCAAGCAATTACTTATTAGCACCTAATACATGATGGGCATTATGTTATATATGGGCATATAGTGATACACAATAGAAAGATGATTTCTGACATAAGAAGGTTTGACTCTCTCCAAAATCCGTATGTTGAAATCAAAGTCAACAAGATAATGGTATTAAGAGAAAGAGTCTTTGGTAAGTACTTAGCTCCTGAGGAAATAGTCATAATGAATGTAGTGAATGGTCTTTAAAAGATTCAGGGCTGAAGCTGTCACTCACTGATTAAAAGCCTCGCAAGCAGAAATCCTTCGTTTTGATCCCTAGCACCACATGATTGTTATCTCAGCACTCCAGAGCATGGAAGCAGGAGGATCAGAAGTTCAAGGCTATACATGGCTACATAATAAGTTTAAGGCCAGTCTGGCCTAAATAAGATCACAAATCAATCAAACAAACAAACAATCAAAAAACAAAAACAAAAAAAGCAGAAAGGAATTCAAAAGAAGTTTGTTCTCCCCTCATGTAAGAACAAGGAAAGAAGCTCCAGATTGATGAGCCGAAAGTTACACAACTCACTACACTGTTGATCTGAAAACTTCCAGTCTCCACAACTATGATCAATATGTTTCTATTCTTTGTAAGCTACACCGTCTAACACATTTTATTAAGACCCCAGTGGCTTAGTCTTTGTGTAAGGCATCTACGTTCTACTGCAGAAACAACAAATGAATGAATGAGTAATAAGATTAAGACAGATGTGGTCTAGTCTATTTGGTGTTCTGTAGTCTTCTTGTATGTTTATGGGCATCTTGTTCTTTAGGTTAGGGAAGTTTTCCTCAATAATTTTGTTGAAGATGCTTACTGGCCCTTTAAGTTGGGAGTCTTCATTCTCATCTATACCTATTATCCTTAGGTTTGGTCTTCACATTGTGTCCTGGATTTCCTGGATGTTTTGGGTTAGGAGTTTTTTGCATTTTGCATTTTCATTGATAACTTTGTCAATATTTTCCATGGTATTTTCTGCACTTGAGATTCTCTCTTCTATCTCTTGTATTCGGTTGGTGATGCTTGTGTCTATGACTCCTGATCTCTTTCTTAGGTTTTCTATCTCCATGGTTGTCTCCCTTTGAGATTTCTTTATTGTTTCTATTTCCATTTTCAGATCCTGAATGTTTTTGTTTAATTCCTTCTTTGTGTTTTCTTCCAGTTCTTTAAGGGATTTCTGTGATTTCTCTTTAAGGGCTTCTACCTGTTTACTTGTACTCTCCTGTATTTCTTTAAGGGAGTTACTTAATTCCTTCTTATAATCCTCTCTCATCATCATAAGAAGTGATTTTAATTCTTAATCCTGCTTTTCCAGTGTGATGGGGTGTCCAGGACTTGCTATATTAGGAGAACTGGGTACTGATGATGCCAAGTAACTTTGGTTTCTGTTGCTTATGTTCTTGCCCTTACCTTTCGCCATCTGGTTAACTCTAGTGTTACCTGCCCTCACTGTGTAAGACTGGAGTCTGTATTTCTGGTTATCTTGCTTGTGTCAGAGCTCCTCAGAGTCCAGATGTCTCTGTGGTCTTATGATCCTAATCTCCTGGGTAGAAGAACTCCTGAGACTCAGGCCACCTCTTGGATCTGGAAATCCTTCTGCTCTGGGTGCAGTGGTTCCTCTAGGATGGCTCAGGATGGCTCCCAAGTACAAACCAGCTCGGTGTCTGCTGCTCTGAGTGCAGTGGCTCCTCTGCTGCTCTGAGTGCAGTGGCTCCTCTAGGATGGCTCAGGATTCAGTATCTCCACAGGAGCAGACCAGCTCTGTGTCTGCCCCCGCCAAAAGGACCAGGCTTTGTCTGACAGAGAAATTCTAGTCCTGACAGAGAATTTTAAAAGCTTAAAAACCATAATGCAGTACTCAAAAGAGAGTGTGGCTGAAGGTTCAGTGACAGGAAATATGATATGGAAGTCTGGTGGTGACGGATGCATCTGTTTGCTCACTCAGCTGGATTGAGGGGCCTAGAACATTAGTAAAGCATACTTCTGCATGCCTGGTAGGTGGAAAATGGATCAGCAGACTGAAGACAGGGATCTCCTAATAACAGCAAATGGCACCATTGGAGTGGCGTTTGGGTTCAGATGAAAGAAGCAGCAGAGAAATAAGGAAGTCTGCCCACATGCACAAGCTCGGTTCTTCTTCATTAGGCCCAACTTTGCTGCTTCCGTGCCAGAAAAACCAGAATCCAGCTTCCTGTGTCTTTGTATGCAAGGACACTGGGACCTCTCTGAGAAGCTTGCAGGTCTTCAGCTGCAGGCAGGGCAGCCGTCATCAGTCCTGTTCTCACTTCCTGCTCTCCTTTCTCTGACTTGCCACTACCTACACTACAAGTTTATATCCTTCATGGATGGAATGACTTTGACAATGATCTTGTAAAACTAATTATTCCCTTTTTACAAGATGTATAGATATAGATATAACTATAAAGTTAGATATACAAATATATAAATATCTACAAGTTTATACACACACACACATACATGTGTGTGTGTGTGTGTGTGTGTGTGTGTGTGTGTTTACCATGTATTTTCTAGGTGAGTAATATATAAGGTGGGTCATTCTTAACCATTGAAAGAAGCTTGGATATTTTTAGCAAGTAAAAATAGAAACCATTGAAAATTTTAAGTTTCAACAGAAGACTAATAGAATTTAACTTGTGCTTTAAGATTTCTCTCTAGTCTCAACTCTTCTGCCTCTTCTTCTCCTACCTTAATGAGACCTGCAAGACCTGAATCATACAGGTTGGGTTTCCTTCCCCTTCCCACCTTCCCTGCTTCTTGAGTCTTCTGAGGCGTCCTCCAGTTTCCCTGGGCAGTCTGCTTTCCCCAGTGCCCTTCACTCTGCCGCTGCCACCTTTCTGCCCACCATCATCAGACCTGTGGATCCCAAACCATTACAGGCTTGGGGATCCTGAAACATATAGACCTGTTGACCCTGAACCATACAGACTATCAGAGGCCTGCAACACCAGGACCATCAAGGTTAACTCCCCTCCCAATGCCTACTACAAGAGGAACATCCAGGGACCAAAGCCAAACCAGATGGCTAATGGCCCTTGGAAAGACACAATCAACAAAAGCCAGGACAATATGACACCTTGAAAGCACAGCTATCCCACTATGGCAAGCCCTGGATAACCTAACACAGTGGAAACACAAGATGATGACGTTAAAACCGATCTTAAAATGGAGATAGAGGCCTTTAAAGTGGAAATTAATAAATCCCTTAAAGAAATACCAAAAAACACAATCAAACAGGTAGAGGTCTTTAAAGAGAGAACAAATAAATCTCTTAAAGAAATACAGGAAAATATAGTTAAACAGTTCAAGAAAATAAATAAAACTATTCAAGACTGAAAAGATGGAAATTGAAGCAATAAAGAAAATACAAACTGGAAGAATCCTGGAGATGAAAAACCTAGGGAAGAGAACAGAAACAACAGATGCAAACATCACCAACAGAATATAAGAGATAGAAGAGAGAATCTCAGGTATAGAAGAT
>NW_021604564.1:25536653-25615078 GCF_004785775.1 Grammomys surdaster | reverse complement strand
ATTTTTTTCAACCTATTCTGGTCTTTTGACCTAGGTATCTATAAATATATATCAGTTTTAACAAATTCCTGACGCAAAGCATCCAGGTAATCTGGAATGCCATTAAAGGTCCAAGAATTTAGGAATATAAGAAGTTGAAGAGTCCCAGTTCAAAAGACCAGAAAAGTTTTTTCAACAAAAATCATAAAGAAAACATACCCAACCAAGAAGAAATAGATGCCTACAAACATACAAGAAGCTTATAGAATACCAATTAGACTAGACCAAAAAATAAAATCCTCCCACCACATAATAATCAAACACAAAATTTACAGAACAAAAAAAAAATATTAAAAGTAGCAATGGAAAAAAGACAGGTGACATATAAAGGCAGGCCTATCAGTATTAACCTGACTTCTCAACAGAGATTCTAAAAACTAGAAAGGCCTGGACAGATACCTTACAAACTCTAAAAAGCCACAGGCACCAATCAAGACTACTATATCTAGCAAAAGTCTCAATCACCATATATTGAGAAAACAAAATATTTCAAGACAAATATTTAAACAATGCCTATCCACAAATGCAGCCCTACAGAAAATACTAGAAGGAAAACTGCAACACAAGGAGGAAAACTACATCCAAGAAAACCACAAGAAATAATTACCTGGCAACAAAAGCAAGAAAAGCACACACAAACACACACACATACACACGTCAGCAAGCATGCACACAAACATCATCAACATCAAAATAACAGGAAGTAACAATTACTGGTAATTAGTAACTCTCAGTATCAATGGACTCAATTATCAATTTAAAAGACACAAGGTAACAGAATAGATCCCAAAACTGGATCCATTATTCTGCTACATACAATAAACCCACCTCAGCAATAAAGATAGGCATTACCTCAGAGTATAAGTCTGAATAAGAGTTTTCCAAACAAACAGACCCAAGAAGCAAGCTGGAATAGCCATGCTAATATCTAATAAAATAGACTTTCAACCATAATAAATCAAGAGAAACAGGGAAGGACATTTCATACTCATCAAAAGAAAAAATCTACCAAATGATATCTCAATTCTTAATATTTATTCCTCAAACACAAGGGAACCCACATTTGTAAAGAAACATTGCTAAAGCTTAAAAACTAAACAGAGAAATAATGAAACTAACTAACATTATGAATCAAATGGGCCTAATAGACATCGATGGAATATTTTACTCAAACAAAATAAGATATACCTTCTTATATATAACCTCGTGGATCCTTCTCCAAAACTGACCACTAACCATATAGTCAAAGCAAGCCTTGGCAGATAAAAGAAAGTTGAAATAATGCCTTGTATCTTATGAGATCAACGTGGATTAAAGTTGGACTTCAACAACAACAATAGAAACACCAGAAAACCTATTGGAAAACTCATGGAAACTGAACAACTCTCTACTCAATGATCTTTGGGTCAGGAAAGAAATAAAGAAAAAAAATTAAAGACTTTCTAGAATTCAATGAAAATGAAGGGCCAACGAATCCAAATTAATGGGATACAATGAAAGCAGTGCTAAAAGCATAGCACTAAATGCCTTCATAAAAAAAAAATTAGAAAGTTCTCATTACTGCGATTTAAAAGTACACCTGAAAGTTCTAGAAAAAAATAATATGCAAGCACACCAAAGAAGGCAGAAAATAATCAAAATTGGGCTGAAATCAATCAGTTAGAAACAAAGAAAGCAATACAAAGAATCAATGAAACCAAGAGCTGGTTCCTTGAGAAAATCAGCAAGATAGACAAACCCTTAGCCAAACTAACTAAAAGGCAGAGAGAGAGAGAGAGAGAGAGAGAGAGAGAGAGAGAGAGAACCCAAATTAACAAAATCAGAAATGAAAAGGGAGAAATAATAACAGACACTGAGGAAATTCAAAGAATCATTAGCTCTTACTTCAAAAACATGTATGCCACAAAATTGGAAAATTCCAACAAAATGGATGATATTCTAGACAGATACCACTTACCATAGTTAAATCTATGTCAAGTAAACTATTTAAACAGCCCCATAACCCCATAAGGAAATAGAAGTCATTAAAAGTCTCCCAACAACAACAACAGTAATGCCAAAAACAACAAAACAGGGACAGATGGTTTTAGAGAAGAATTCTATCAGACTTTCAAAGAAAAGCTAATACCAACACTCTTCAAACCATTCTACAAAACAGAAACAGAATGAACATACCAAACTCATTCTAAGAAACCACTGTTACCATGATACCTAAACCACACAAAGACAAAGAAAGACAATCTCAGACCAATTTCTCTTATGAACATTGATGCAAAAAATACTCAATAAAATACTCACAAACTGATTAAGAACACATCAAAGACATCACTCATCATGATCAAAGGCTGAATCCCAGGGATGCAGGGATGGTTCGATATACAAAAATCCACCAATGTAGTCCACCATATAAACAAACTGGAAGAAAACGTTGCATGATTGATTATCTCATTAAATGCTGAAAAAGTCTTTGACAAAATCCAACCCCTTCATGTTAAAACTCTTAATGTGATCAGGCATACAAGGTGCCTACCTAAACATAATAGCAAGACAATAGCCACTTGCTCAACTATGTTGAAAGCAGCTGTATTCATAATAGTCAGAAACAACCTAGATATCCCTCAACTGAAAAACGGCTAAACAAAATGTGATACATCTACACAATAGAATAGTATTCATGGGGCCGCAAACACTTTCAGCTACAACAGTTTTCACTCTAACTCCTTTATTGGGAACACCATGATCAGTTCAATGGCTAGCTGTGAGCATCTGCCTCTGAATATGTCAGACTCTTGCAGACCTCTGAGGAGACATCTATATCAGGCTCTTATCAGCATGCACTTCCTGACTTCCACATCAGCATCTACCTTTGGTGACTGCACATGGGATGGGTACCCAGGTGGAATGGTCTTCAGACGGCCCCTCCTTCAGTTTCTGTACCTCACTTTGTCTCCATATTTGCTCCCTTGAGTATTTTGTTGCACCTTCTAAGAAGGACTGAAGCACCCCACTTGGTCTTCTTTCTTCATGAGCTTCATGTGGCCTGTGAGTTGAATCTTTGGTATTTCAAGCTTCTGGGCTAATATCCAATAATCAGTGAGTGAATACCATGTGTGTTCTTTTGTGATTGGCTTACCTCATTCAGGATATTTTCTAGTTTCATCCATTTACCTAGGAACTTCTTGAATTCATTGTTTTTAATACCTGAGTAATACTCCATTGTGTAAATGTACCACATTTTTTTTAATCCATTCCTCAGTTGAAGGACATCTGGGTTCTTTCCAGCTTCTGGCTATTATAAATAAGGCTGCTATGAACATATTTGAGCATATGTCCTTGTTATATGTTAGAGCATCTTCTAGGTATATGCCTAGGAGTGGTTTAGCTGGATCCTCAGGTAATGCTATGTTCAATTTTCTGAAGAACTTTCAGACTGATTTCCAAAGTGATTGCACCATCTTGCAGTCCCACCAACAATGGAGGAGTGTTCCTCTTTCTCCACACCATTGCCAGCATCTACTATCACCTGAGATTTTAATCTTAACCATTCTGACTGGTGTGAGGTGGAATCTCAGGGTTGTATTGATTTGCATTTCCCTGATGACTAAGGATACTAAACATTTCTTTAGGTGCTTCTCGGCCATTCGAGTTTCCTCAGTTGAAAATTCTTTGTTAAGCTCTATACCCCATTTTTTTAATAGGGTTATTTGGTTGTCTGGAGTCTAATTTCTTGAGTTCTTTGTATATATTGGATATTATCCCTCTATCAGATGTAGGCCCCATGATGAGAGCAACATACCAACCAACCAGAGCTCCCAGGGTCTAAACAACCAGCCTGGGAGCACTTAGGGAGGGATCCATGGCTTCAGCTGTATATGTAAGAGTGGAGGGCCCTGCAGGACATAGGTGGGAGAAGAGATCCTTGGTCTCATGAAGGCCAGACACCCCAGGGGGTGGGAATTTGAGGGTGGGGAAGTGGGAGTGGGGGGGGGGGGGTATGGGTACATCTGCAGAGGAGCAGGAGGAGGGGTGAGGGGATAGGGAGTTTCTGGGTGGGGGGCGGTAAGGGGATAACATGAAATGTAAATAAAACATCCAATAAAAAAATAATTTTCAGTAGTCAGATATTTTTAATTAGCACATATATGCTCAGTATGTAAATAAATTTGTAAATCTCCAGATGGCAAACCCTTAAGAATGCTTTTAGCTACATTATTCACTTTCATTATCACTAATAATAATAAAAATGTTGTGATATGTAAAAAAAAGAATAGTGTTCAGCTATTAAAAACAAAGACATGAATTTTTCAGGCAAAATGGGTGGACCTGGAGAATATCATCCTGAATGAGGTACCCCAGACTCAAAAACTAATCATGCATAGAATGTACTCACTTATAAGTGGATATTTGCCACAAAACACAGGATACTGTGCTCTACTCCACAGACCCAAAGAAGCTAGACAAGAGGGAAAGCCCAAGTGAGAATGTTTGAATCTCACTTAGATGGGGGAATAAAATAGTCTTAGGAAGCAGATGGAGGGAGGGAACTGGGTGGGAGAGCAGATGAGGAGGGAAATAGGGGGGGTGTTTCAGGATCATGTGTAGGAAGGGACAAGAGAGATGGCCAGATGGCCATGAAAATGAATGAAAATTTGCAACTGGAAGGGGTGACAAGGAGGGGGACATCTAGAGGATATGCCAGAGACCTGAGATAGGAGAGGCGCCCAAGAATCTATAGGTGTCACCTTAGCTTCGACTCACAGCTTTAGGGATGTGGTTCCTGAGGAGGCTACCCCTATAGCCAGGCAGGAAAGCCAGTAGCTCTTCAACCTAGTGGAACACCAACCCATTCGCAAAACTTCCAACCCAAAATCTATCCTGTCTACAAGAAATGTAGGGATGAAGGATGGAGCAGAAGCAGAGGGAATGCCCAAGGAATAACTAGCCCAACTAGACAGATTCCAAGGGCAAGCACCAATCCCTGACACTATTAATGATACTCTGTTATGCTTACAGACAGGAGTCTAGCAAGGCTGTTCTCTGAGAGGATCCACCTAGCAGCTGACTCAGACAGATGGAGACACCCACAGCCAGTGGATGGAACTTGGGGACTTTTATGAGAGAGTTAGGGGAAGGATTGTGGACTCCGAAGAAGACAGGAATTCCACAGAAAGAGCAACAGAGTCAACTAACCTGGACCTTTAGGAGTTCTCAGAGACTGATTCACTAACCAAAGAGCATACATGGGCTGGACCTACCACTACCACATCCCTGCACTCATATAGCAGATATGCAGCTTGGTCTTCATGTGGATCCTGAACAACTAGAGTGGGGGCTATCCACAAAGCTGTTGCCTGTCTATAGAATATGTTCTTCTAGCTGGACTGCCTTTTCTGACGTCAGTGGGAGACAAAGTGCCTAGCCCTCCAGAGACCCTCCAGGGTGGAAAGATATGAGATGCGGGTAGGATAGGGAGAGGCTCCACTTTTTCAGAGGAGAAAGGGGGGAGAGATTGTGGAAGGGAGTAAACCATCTGTGGGGGCTGCAATCAGGAGGTAAAGTGATAAATAAAAAGAGAAAAAAAGTTTCTCTCTAAATATAAGAATCTATGTATATAACAACAATTAATGAAAAAAAGGCTATGAATTTGAAAGAAAGCAGGGAAGGTTATATGGGAGAGTTTGAAGGGAGAAAAAGGAAGGGAAGTGATGTAATTATAATCTCAAAAGTTAAAAAAATGTGTAATTATAGAAAGGAAGAAAAAAGAATGTGAGAATCTGGGTATTGTTAAAACTCATATACAAATGCCAGTGTCAAAAGTGAGCCCACTGATTCTGTTGAAACAGAGGAAAACTTGAGGTCTCCACAAATTATGCTGTCCTTTCACACAAAGTCCTCCATTGCAGTAGCTGAAATTAACAAGCTCTCTGTTGGTTTATTGAAATGATCCCATAACTGACCTTCTTTCTTTTATTATAACTTCTAATACAACCAATATCCCACTCTTCTCAGCAGCAAAATATTTACTGGAACTTAAATTCCTTCTTGCCATCTATGACAGTTAATCCTGTTCAACTCAACTGGATTTGAATCATCTAAGAAATACATCTGAATGTGTCTGTAAGGGTCTTTCCAGGGACAATTTTACAGAGTAGAGAAGACACACTCTAAATGTCAATAGCACAGTCTCGTGGACTAGGTTTCCGAACTGAATACAAAGGAAAAGCCATAGAAACTGCATGTAGAGGGATCTGCCACCTCATGTTCCTGCATCTATGCCTTCCCTACTATTATAGTCTATCCCCTAGCTGTAAGCCAGAATAAACCTATTCTTCCTTAAATTGCTTCTTGTCAGGGATTTGGTCACAGTGGCAGAAAATAGCTAATACATCATCCTCGTATTCTTAAGTGTCTCCCCGCAGCTAATAAAATACATAGAAAATCCTTAGCATCATGTATGAGGCCTGCATGCCTGAGTCTTTGTCCTCTTCTCTAACACATAATTATAGGCACATGAGAGTTCAATCAAGTTTGCAGAGCCTTCCATACTGCAGAGAATGTTCTTTCTTCTACACTCTCTCCCAAAAGCTCAAACAGTCACCCAAATCTAATGTTAGGTTTCACATCCTGGTCTCCCTTCTGACTTCCTGATCTGAATCTGGTCTTTCCATTATGATCTTATCTTGCTAATTTGCATATCTTATAATTATCACTTTCTTTCCTGTGTATTTTTAGCTTTCACTTAAGGACTAGTCAGTAAAAAACTTTCCTAGAATTACCTTAGAATTACTCAATAGGACAGGATTGGATAGGCCCATTAGTCACTCATATATTTTAGGACTGACGGTTCATCTCATACTGCAATTTCGAAAACCACATGGAGTTTAAGTACCTTTGGAAGGAAGAGCTGATGAAATCCTTTCCTTAAAAGTTTGAAGATCTGAGTTGGATTCTCATAATCCACATTTTTTTAAAAAAAGATCCTGGCTGATACCATGAACTTGTAATTCCAAAACTGGGGAGGCAGAAGAGAAAGGCTCCTGTGGCTCACTGAACAATAGACCTGCCTTGGATGCTGACTTACAGACCAATGAGAGACCTTGACTCAAAAAAAAAATGGAAGGTACCCAAAGGAACAATATGTGCAGTTGTTTCTGGCCCCTGCACAAATGTAACACTTTCATTTACACAACACACACACACACACACACACACACACACACACCAAAATGCTTAGAAGCTTAATCAGTAGGTGCCAACATTGTATGCATTAGTCAGAACCAGTTATCTGTTAGCATACTGACGATCTTTTTTTTTTTTTTGCCTAGTAGATAATTAATCTGAGTATCCTAAATATGTCAATCTCAAATTCAAGTCCGTAGAATTAGTGTTGCGTTTCCTTTGAGAAACATTTCTCCCTTGTGATCTAAGACCTCAAATCCCAGAATCCAAACACAGATGACAAAGCAAACACATTTATATGTGGGCTGCAAGGAAAGATGCTGAAGATTCACTTCTTTGCCTTAAAGGGTGTGTGCACTCCTGACTCCTCTTGCATCTTGAAGGGGAGTCCTCAACACTCCCAGATGCAAAAGTCGCATAACCTTTCATCACAGGTGAGCCTCGTCAAGCTTGATGAGGCTTTTGAGGCATGTATATTAATTCTGTTTTCTGCTTTCCCAATCTAACCCGCAATCCATCATCAATATCACAGCCTAGAAGAGTGTTTAGTCGTGTGAGAAGTGTAGGTGTTTGGGGATCCAAATACTAATGAAAACTATTGGTGACATCTTATATTCCCAAACAAAATATAAGATTAGCTTTTCTATTTCTAAAAAATAAAAATGAGATTTTGATAGAAATTAAAATGATTCTGAAGATTGCTTGGGAAACCTTACAACTATTTTAGCAATAGTAAACCTACACGCCTATCAAAAGATACCTTTCCACTTGATGTGACCTTAATTGTTTTATCTTGTAATGTTTCATAGTTTTCAATGTGAAAATCTTGCCCAACCCTAGGTAAATACGTTCTTAAGCATTTTAGTCTTTTCAGTTCTTTTGTAAATTGAATTGTTTTTTTAAGATGAATGATTAATTGTTTATTACTAATGTGCAGAAACACAATTGACTTTTGTGTATTCGGCATGTTTCCTGAAACTTTGCTAACAATTGTTATTTATTCTAATACTTCTTCTGTAGCTGGTGGAGAACATTATATTGTTATTTATTTTTCTTTCCAATTTAGTTGTCTTTTTTTTTCTCCTGACCAACTGATCTGACTAAATCCCTAGCAAAATGTTAAATCGTGGTAGTAATGCTGGACAGTCTTCTCTTGTTTTCAATATAAATATTTTAAATATATTGTTAAAAATGATCCATAGCTTTATTTTGATACTACTTTCACTATATTCTTAACTGTTATGTTTAGTTCTTGTTGCTGATATATAAGAACAAAATTGGCTTTTTTAATTTGTTACATATTCTGATAACTATATTCATTGTACCAACTTTTAAATTGATATCTTAATATCTAATATTTTATTTGGTAACCTACTTTTTAAATTTTAAGATGCTGACTGTATCTGCTAGTGTAATCATAGGGAAAGCAGGTACTTTGCCGTGTTCCTGTTTTCCAAATGAAAAATATTCTCTATTGAGCATCGTGTTAGTAACAGATTTTTATGCGTTGTTTTTGCCAACTTGAAAAATATTCTCTTATAGTTTCTAAATTGATAGAGTCACCATGTGTGGTTAAACCATATCAAGGTTTTTTTCTTCTGTCTATTGAGATAATAGTGTATGGACCGATGCTGTTTCACTGAGATGAGCTCTGCTTGCTCATGGCTTGTTGTCCTTCTCTACACTGCCAGTATTTTTTTGCCTCCATTTTGCTGAGAATTTTTGTGCCTATATTTGTGGAGGATATTTATTGTTAACTTTGCTTTTCATCATCTATATTTCTAGTTTGCATACAAAGGGGACACTGAAAACATCACAGATTGATGGAGAATAAACTTCTCCTATTTTCTGAAAGAGTTAATACAATACTGTTTTTATTTACCAGACATTTGGTGAGTTTTCTTTCTGGAAAACTGAGATGTGTTTTATGATATTTTCTGTATTAATGTTTCATTTGTACTTGAAAAGAGTGTGTTGTCAGTTAGAGCTGAGATAGCATTCAGTAAAGCCAGTTAGGTGAAACTGGCTAAAGCCTTCTTATACTGTTATTGATTTTACTGTTTTATTCATTATGAAGGTAGGTACTAAAATTATTAATTATAATGTAAAATTTGCCAATTATTCCTTTCAGTTCTGTCATCTTTCTTGCTTTGTATATTTTGAAGTTCTGATGGATATTATATTACTGTGAAACACCCCCCTCACCTCCATAGACATCATCACTGTGTGCCTGATTTCTCTGCTACTGACATAGAGGCACTTGCTTTCTAATAATAGCCATGTGTCGCCTCGGCCCTTCAATCTTCAACTATGTATATTTTGTTTTTTCTCTCCTTTCTGAAACATGTTTTTAAGCCAATGGGTGAGAGATGGTAATCATTATAATTGGTTTTAAATCTATCTTCTTACTATGTAGTTCCCACCTATTATTTGTGATATTTGAGTTTTTATTTGCTAGTTTTTTCTTTGTTTTGAGGTTGCTGAGCAGTTTTTAAGTTTTTATATCATCCCCTCTGCCATGGACTCTCTGTGGTCTAGCTCTGTCTCCTTCCTCTTCCTCCCCTTCCCATCATCCTCTCCTTCTCTGGTTTCCATTCTCTCTCATTCTTTTTCTAGAGAATTGTATGGTATGCATCTTTACCATTCACCTTTCACTGTGGAGCTTGGAGTAATATCATCACATGTCCCACATGAGGTCAACCCTCTTCTCCCAAGTTCTTACTTTTGAAATACTTTGTCCTTCATCTAAATATTACATGAATCTCAAAGTTTAATTGTTGCTGTATGTTTTTCCTTAACCAGAAGCTACAGTTTAGAATACTTTTAAAGTAACAAAAACTGTGTTTATATTATAAAGAATGTCTTTTCACTATTTCTGTATTGCTGAACTACTTGCTATAAGAAAAATTCTCATCTAGTGCTCTAAAAATAATTTTTAGTTGTCTTTATAGTTTAAAAATATATTTTGTGGGGTTGAGGAAATAGTTCAGCAACAGGAAGTACTCTTCCAGAGGATCTGGGCTCAATGTCCAGCATCCACATGGCACTTTACAACTATCTGTAGCTCCAGTCCCAGGGGATCTGACACCTTCTATGTCCTGTGTGAGCACAAGGGATGTGTATAGTATCCCAATAAACATGCAAACAAATAGCATATGAATCAATAAAGTAAATATATTTGTGATAGAAACTTCTTCATTGAGAGAAACGAGTCTTCTTTCAGTAGCTTAAAAATGTTCCTCCATAGGTTTCTGGCATGTTCTACTTCTCATGAAAAGTGACAGGTCATTAATAGATTTGTTTCTTCATATCATGAGCTAATATGGATATTTATAAGACTTTCCTTTTATCAAGGCTTTTCAGAAATGTGATTATAAAGTTTTTTAAATATATTATATAGTTCCTTATTTTCAACTTTGCTTCTTGCTTGTTGAATTTCTTGGGTGTGTGGTTTTATAGTTGTCTGGGATGATTTGGGTTAAAATTTCCTTAAATATTTTCTGCCTGCTTCCTGAAATCTGGTTCAATATTTTATACTCTTTTATATATTTATATTGCCCCACAATATAAAACTAAGTTTCTTCTTTCCACCCTCCTTGGCTTCATGTTTGTCTTCATTGCTTTTCTATTGCTGTGCCAAAATACCATGACCAAAGCAACTTATAGAAGAACGAATTTATTGGAGCTTACAACTTCAGAGGGATAAAGTCCATGATCATCATGACAGGGAACATGGCCACAGACATGTAGGCATGGTGCCAGAGCAATAGCTTAGAGATCGCATCTTGAGATAACAACCAGAAAGCAGAAAAGAGAACACTACCTGAAAATGGCATCAGCATTTTAAGCCTCAACACCCTCCCCTAATGACACTCCTCTAACAAGGCCAAACCTGCTAATAGTTCCTTTCCAAACAGTTCCACCAACTGGGGACCAAACATTCACATATATGAGCCTAGGGCAGCCATTCTCAGTCAATCCACCACAATATTTCCTTTGTATCTTCGGTTGGGTTGTAATTATTTTGACTATATTCTATGCTTTAAATTCTACACTGTCTTGTCACTTCAGGTCACCCAGGATTTTCTTAAATCTTTATTTCTGTATTATACTTTTAGCCCTAGAATGGTTATTACATTTATACCTTCCATTTCTCTCATAATAATGTTTGTTTCTCTTTAAATCTTTGGAAAGAACTCCAGTAGTTGTTTTAACCTCTTGTCTGAAAGTTAATTTTCTCTACTACTTCAAGACAAGCTTCTACTATATCCTTTTCTTTGATGTACTGGTTCTTCACATAACTGGTCATTTTTACTGAATGCCAGACATGATTACTAGGCAGTCCAGAATCTGGATGTTGTTCATTTTCTTTAAAAAGTGTTGGGTCTTATTTTCTCAAGATGTTTTCATATCAGTCTGATCCTTTTTAATGTCTGTTTTTTAAGATGAATCCTTTGACTGTTAGAAAAAGACCATCCCCTGTCATTTTTCAGAACACAAACTATTACACCCTGTGTGAACTCTACAGAATCTGCTATTTAGAAATTTTTATTGGTTTCTCACTGCCCAATATAATAGTCATGCTATGAATAAATACTGAGTATTCAGGCAAAGATCTTTGAAAATTCCTGCATATAAATCTGGATCTTGTCTCCATCTAATTTTCTTTTCTAGAATATTGCTTCAAATTCCTACCTACCACAATCTGCCAATCTTTATGAACTGAATCCTCTACATTTTGAATTTTCTCTCTTCTAATGGGAGTTTCTTACAACCTGGTCCACAGTTTTTCTCCAATCAGGAAGTAAGGAGAAAGGTCTTCTTGCTTTCTTCTTTACTGACTACTATCCATTGATGGTTTGGTCTGTGGAACCACTTCTAGCATCAAACACTCTCTCTGTCCATATTCAGTCAGAAAAAAACTGAGACTATATATTTCAAGTTGCGTGAATTTAATGCACACTAATCGGTTACTTTGGAACCAATGGAAATGTTAAAAGAACAAATGGTGGGAATGTCCACAAACAGACCTCATCTGTGAGATAGCTACAAAATTTCAGAAACTGCAGAAATGCAAAAAGCAAAATGTAAGTGACTCTACCACAAAGACAGGGCTTCCAAAAAGAAGATATCCAAAGTTCCTGCAAATTTTCATGTCTGCTAAAGTTCATGTAAGCATAACTTTGTTTCCTTAGTCTACAGTCTTCCAGAGATTAGACTGATACACGATAGCCCAACTATTCTGGCATACAAACAGAGTTATTCCCTCAAAAACATATGTAAATATGAACTATCTTGTATACCCCAAGATCTCAAGCATACAAAGATGCAATTATCAAAGAGACTGCTCAAGAACTAAAAGGTTATCTCTGTGGCTGATTCTGGAGGCCCTTGGAAGCATCCTGGCATGATGGTTAACCCTGTCCTGCTTACATCACTTAGATAGTTCATTGTTATCTCTAAAATACAGCCTATCATAAGTAGTCATGGGAATTGTCCATAAAGTTCCTGGCATGTCACTAATTAAAAATGAATGTTTAGGTCTGGAGAGCTGGCTTAGTGGTTAAATGCAGTGGCTGCTCTTCCAGAGGACCTGAGTTAATTCCCAGCATTCACATGACCATTCACAACTGTCTGTAATTCCAGTTGCAGAGGATCTGACACCTCACACAGACATACATGCAGGCAAAACACCAATGAACATGAAATTTAAAAAAGAAATTAATATTTCTTCATCTATAAGGTAAAGTTCAAAACAGGGAAAAACCTCTCTAACTTTTCAACATCAAAATTCCTATATGGTTGAGCATAGAAAATAGTCAGCTCCTTCACATACCTACGGTCCATTCAGGAAAGTTATTCAGATGTGCACTCTTGGCACTCACTCCTCTCATGATATTCCACTCATTCTTTGTAATTCAGACCAGATTCTCAAATCATGAAGGTTCTCTACACAGATTGTGGGTCTCAGGGGCAGGTCAGGCACTAACAAGCAACACAAGTTTTGACAGCCAACTTGTCACAGCTTAAACTACTGTCTAGGTTAGGTTTCTATTACTGTGATAAAACATTATGACAAAAAGAAAAGGGTTTATTTCATCTTGTAGTCCATCATCCATTGAAGTCAGGGAAGGAACTAAAGGTAGGAACCAGTGGGCAGGAACTTATCCAGAGGCCATGGTTACTGGCTTGTTGCTGATGACTTTCTCAGCCTGCTTTCTTATACCATCCAGAATCTCCTGTCCAGAAATGGCACCATTAACAATGAACTTGGCCCTCCCACATTAATGATCAATCAAGACAATGCCCTGCAGAGTTGTTACAGGCCTATCCTATGGAAGTATTTCCTTGAGTAAGATTTCCTTTACTCAAATTACCCTTGTTTGTGTCAAGATGACATAAAAATAGGCCAGCACATACACCTAGGCATATTTTTATATTTATTTTAATTATGTGTATTGTGGGAGGTGGCATATACATATGAGTGCAGGTGTTCACAGCGGCCAGACAGTCTCAGGTCTCTTAAATCTGGAGTTACAGGAGATTGTTAGCTGTCCATTTTCTGTGATCAGAACTGGATGTGAATCCTCTGCAAGAGCAATATGCATTGTTCAGCACTGCATAATACATCTAGCCTCTAGATTTATTTCAGACAGAGACCTGTAAAATGGCAGCCCTGTCACAATTATTCTCTCCACATTATAGTAACAAAACTAGCCATTTAAATGACAATAAACTAAATCTTATATATCAAGATTATAGTCATGGTTTATTTAAGATATGGTGGCCATTCTAAATATTTGCTATATTCAATCTAGTTATGATTTTATCAAACACAAATGTATACCCATAGGATAAAACATATTCTATATTCTATTGAAACATCTTCATTTAAAATGAGAATTAGCAATTGATATATCTTTATCTACAATTCATAAAAAAAATATTCTACACACCCCAGCCTACTTTCAGAAGCTACAGAGTAGAGGTGGACCTTGTATCCTCAGCTGTTTATGTTAACATCATTAGCTGTGGATATCAGATCCTCAGAGGAGATGGAGGATTACTTCTAAGCAAAGGCAGTATAAATTACTATGTATGCTGGTGACATTGTAATGTTTATGACAAATCCAGACAAATATTGGTGAGCTTTGAAGGCTTTACTGGCTTAATTTATGTCATTGTCAGAACATGAAATCAGCCATGAAGATCTTGTGATACCAGTGATGCCAGTGAATGACTTCTACCTAAAGTCATTAATCATACCCATCATTCCCTTGGACACCACCCAGGAACCCAAAACCTAATGTCCAGGGTCCTATAACCTTAGTGAAATAATAAGCAATGAAAATAAAACCAGGCAATGTTTATGAACATGAGTTTCTGGGCACATTTCATTTGCTGATATTTCAAGATTTTTTATTTTGTTTTCTCTATATATCTTCTCCTCCTTTCTTTTTTTCTACAGAAGGTGTTGGTCAGGGCATTTCTTTTCTGAATGCTACTCTCTTCTCCAAGTGTCTATCTTCATAGGGAATGGAGTGATTTTTATAAGTTTCTCCATGTTGAGAAGGCTAAGGCGCATAACAAGGACAAAAGATGAAAATAAGGAAGAAGTCGTATTTCAGTCACCATAAGTCTTTCTGTTTCCTTGACTTCTATGCCACTTGAACAGGGAACTATGAATACCAACCGGCTCCAGTTTCTAGTTCTTTCCAATGTTCCCCAGCCCATTCTTCTCTCTGAAAATACTCAGCCCAGGCCGCTCTCTGGAAATACTCAGGCCAATAGATTGAAGAAGCTTCTGAAACGCATAAATGCAGTCATCAGCAGTTACCTGCCCCATTCATTTCAAAAATCATATGCAAGTGGAATAGTTACTGTCAGTGGGTTCGAAATCATTTTATTTCCTTCCCATTCAATGTAGAATCAAGATCTGAGAACTGGGTGATTGCTGGGCAAACATGATGCTCTGAGTTCAACCCCCAGAACTCAGAATTTTAAAAAGTCATGGCTGGAGGTTCACCCTTATAACTCCAGATCTGTGGATTGCTGGGAAGCCAATCTAGCCAAACCAGTGAACACCAAGAAAAGCAAGAGAACCTGCTTCAAAAACAAGATAAACTAAGGAAGACACCCAAAGTTGACCTCTGACTTTTTCTACATGCATATATTCCAGTACACACCCAACCCCACAGAAATATACAGAGAGAGAGAGAGAGAAAGAGAGAGAGAGAGAGAGAAACAGAGAGAGAGAAACAGAGAGAGAGAAACAGAGAGAAACAACAGAGAGAAACAGAGGCAGAGAGACAGAGACAGACAGAGACAGAGAGACAGAGAGAGAGAGGAGTTTGAGTCTGACTTAAGTGTGATGATTCCTTAGATTCTGAGGCAACACCAGTGTCTCTGTGGTTACTAAACTATGAACTAAGAATATTCAGAAGATTCCTTCTTTCCACATTCACAGTCCTCTGTGCTCCCTTCTTTCTTCCAGCCTGGACTCCAGAAAGTGTCCTGAAGACACAGCTACTAACTTTCTGCCAGTATTTGTTGTTCTACATACAAATAATAGCAAAATAGATTCAAATATTATAGCAAGGTTTATGTTATTTGTGGCCAACACCTTTATTAACTCATGGTGCAGTATCTCTGTTTATAAGTCTCCCATGGAAGACATTCCTCAGAACTTTTAACATGGAAGTGAGGGGTCCGTTTTCACCATGGCACTAGCATCCACAACTGTCATACAAATTAAAATGTGCTTGTTACATAATATTCCCAATATAGTACAACTCAATGGTTACGGTAATAGCAAAGCCTCTGGATGATTGAGTATAGGAACAAGAACACCCCTAAAAAAGATAAAATCATTATTATTAAGGCAATGTCTCATCAGTAGAGGGATGCTGCCAGTTCAGTCATAGTTTATGATTAGAATTACTGCAGCAGGGCAAGAAAAGGGTGGCAGATTAATACTGGGCTAACAGACTGGCTTTTAAATCCATCTCAATTAGCCTGCAAATGCTGATTTTCTTTATTGAAACCAAGTGTGAGCTTGCTAGCATCAGGAATCAGGCACCAGAGCACATGAGCAATTTTGACACACACCAGAAAACATTCTGTGGTACAGAAGAAAACATGCGTCTCGCTTCCTCCGAGTCTGCCAACATTCCCATACCTTATTTACTTCTTCTTATGAGGGTAGAAAAAAAATTATACTGACTGAGAAAAAGGCAATAGTAAAATGGGAGCCATGACACTCATCTGCTTCTCACAAATCAGTATCTGTTCAAGATCTTCCCAGGATCTCACTACATATGAGTGGGGTAGTGCCAAAATTGTTATAGTCTGGCAAAAAAGTTAGTGTATGGTAACTATAACCCGAGCTCCTTGGAGAGTCCTGAACCCTTCCAGCAAGGGCATTCCTGGCTCACAGGCCACGATGAGCTGGCATCAGTGAGTTATATGCTCAGAAATGCTTGCACCGTGGACACTTTCTGCATGCCCATCTGCCTTCTCCCATACAGGCTGTCTCAATTAGGAAGGCATTACAAAAGAACTGTTGATGTACAGGGAAAGACTGCCTACACGGGATCCATCCTCACCAAAATAAACATCGTATTGCTAATTGCAGCTGACATGCATTTGGCAAAAACATTTCAAGTTATTTGTATTACTAACAGCCGTCTGAGGCCTTATTTTATCTCCTAAATCTGCTGCCGTTTTCTGAATGAATTTTTACTGTCACATTTAAGGATACAATTAGAAGTGTAAACTAGGAATTCCCTACAGTCCCACTTGTCTGGTGGATCAGAAGGCTGCTAAGCAAGCCTGTGAAACACTTAAAAAAAAATCAGGTACTTTCTCCTGCCTACTCCTCTGCATGAGGACAAACGAATCCAGGAAAGGAAATATACATCCACCTGATCTGAAGTACCTACTTTCAGAAACATCATGTAACATTAAAAATTAATCTTTCACCTTCTGATGTTCTGTAACTTTCTGTGTCTAATCAGTGAGGATGCTCTTTTAAGCTAGATGATGACTGGGTTTTCTTTTGGGGATGGGATGAATATACCACAAGGGCTACTTTGTATTCTAGCCACGATGGCCCATTTCTCCTTACAATATTATTATAGATACTTGAAAAACATTTATATATCTTTTTAAAAAACTATTATCATTGTTCTTGGAAGGCAGGTTCTATTTATAAATATGCTCTAGGTAAATGAAAAACTGAGAATGGGATACACAGTGCTAGTCCAGAGCATAACAAAGAATCGAGGAGAGCAGACAGGCATATAAATAATAGTAATATAAGCAGAAATTGGTGTGTCATAAGAGAATTAAAAATGGACCACAGAGAAGCCTAGGGGAGAGATCTCTGGGGGCAGAGCCACAGCTGGTAGAGGACACAGAGCAGGATAGAAGGAAGCTTGCAAAAAAGAGGTAAAGAATTGACACACAAGAGAACACTATTTGTCACAGAAGTTGAGCTCATGAAATGGTTAAGTTTAGCTAAGTTACAGTCAAACAGATGAACCACAGGAATGGCTCTGGCTATAAGTGGAAAGTCTGCCTTGTACTGGCTAGTTTTATGTCAACTTGATACAACCTAGAGTCATCAGAGCAGACAGAGCCTCAACTGAGAAAATGGCTCCATAATATCTGGCTATAGGTAACCCTATCGAGCATTTTTTTTTAATTAGTAATGGATGGGGAAAAGCCTAACCCATTTTGGGTGGTGTCATCTCTGGGATGGTGGTTCTGGGTAATGTAAGAAAGCAAGCTGAGGAAGGCACCAGGAGCAAGCAAAATCAGCACTCTTCCATGGCCTTTGCATCAGCACCTGCCTCCAGGTTCCTGTCCTGTTTGAATTCCAGTCCTGATTTTCTTCAGTTATGAATAGTGACGTAGAAGCAGAAGCCAAACAAACCCTTTTGTTTCCAACTTACTTTGGTCATGGTGTTTCATCATAGCAATAGAATCCCCAACTAAGACAACACTCCATTTGACATATAATGTTGATGGTATTTATGGCATCATTATGGTACCTAGCAGAGGCTGGAACTGTGGTCTGGAAGAAGCTTCTGTGTTATTATGGACAGTGAGTGACTGTGGACTGTAGTACTGACTACAGTACTATGTGCACTTCTCCCGTAAGCCAGTCCAGTGGAAAACTTAGCATGTGTTTTCCAAAGGAAAGAACTGTACAAATCAGTGGACCAAAGCAACTCCAAGTCAACAGTACCCCTCATTCTTTCGGCCTTCACCTCATGTGCTCTGTATGAGTCTTCAGAGTTTCTGGCTTCAAAGCTATGGAATCAGAGTCTATCAATACATGAATAGATTTTTTTTTAAAAAGTAGTATACATACAAAATAGAGTTTTGTCACACCATTAAAAAAGAACTAAGTGGATGGAATTAGAGATTATCGTGCTAAGTGAGATAAATTGTGCCCCCAAATAACCCACATGATTGGTTTTTCTCTAACACTCAGGACTGTTGGGGAAGAGGGAGGCACTAGCTGGTGTAAGGGATGTCAGGAACAGAAGAGGTTAGTATGGAATGAACATGGTCAAAGCACATCATAAGCTAAACAAAAGTGCTATTGACAAACCCATTGCTTTATCCAAGAAACATGAACTATTTTAAAGAAGAATTCCTGGAACTGCAGAGATGGTTCAGCAGTTAACAGCATTTGCTGCCCTTGCAGAGGACCTGAGTTTGGTTCCCAGAACCCACATGGCAACATTTCATCTATCACTCAAGTCCCAGGGGATGAGCAACTCTCTTCAGATGAGGGCACCAGATACATACACAATAAGCATACACACATGACACATGGACACATATATAAAACACATAACACATTTTATATATAAAATAAAAATAATCTAAAATAAAAGAAAGTTTCTAGCTTTTGAATATCTGCATGTAGATGTAACAATTTCCCCAAGAGTTTTCATCGTTTTTCCAGTAAGCAGCAAAGATAATAAACAGAAGATTTTTCGCACAAAAAGAACATGAATAAATAAGTAAATTATGCAGAATCAGAAAAAAAATTTTTGAGTATAAATATATGTACAGATGCATATGCACATGCATGTTCATTAAACTCAATGTCCATTTAACTTTTTTAAACACTTGACAAGACCTGTTTTCTATGTGATTCTTGCTAACAGGCTCTCAGCTGCAGTAAGTGCTCACAAAGTACAGAAGCTGTATTTTATCGCACAGCCCTAATTGAGCTGTCTAGGTTAAAGAAGCCGAATGTTACAGAAATGTTTATTATACAAGCACATTCAATCTGAGATTGGAGAGGAAGATTTCTGCAGCTTCGGGTGCAATTTATCTCTGCAAAAGGCAACAAAAAAGGTCTTTTATCACCCTCTCATTTCAGTGAATTATGTTTATGAGGCCCTCCTACTGCTATGTGTCTGGTTTCATGCCAATATGAACAGGAGTTGGGTCCCAAGTCCTTCCTGGTTGAATCTCATTATGTTCTCTGTTTCATATTTCCCATCAAGACATGCGCCTCGGGGCTCAGGATGTAGCTCCATAGGTAGAATGCTTACCTAGCATGCAGGATGTCCTGAATCTGGTCCCTAGCACTACATAATAAATAATTTAAGCATGGATGGGCATTTCTGTAATCCAACACTCTGTAGGGAAATGCAAGATGAAAAGTTCCAGATCTTCCTTATCTAGGCAGCAAATCTGAGGTCATTCTGTACTACATCAGACCTTGTCATAAAACCTATAAAGGGAAAAAGGCATGTGCCTTCCCCATGCATGCCTCTCAGTTATAGTTGTGTGAAATTACTCTTGCTCAGAGCAGCTATTGGCTTGCAGCAACAAAACAGTCTGCAGGTAAGTTGCTGAATCATTTGTTTCAAGTGGTTTTGTTTCAGTCGGATTGCCACTGGAGACTTGGGAGTTCTGTTTTCCTTGTTGTTTTTATTGCTACAGTAATTGTTGCTGTTGTTGGGCTGTCCCCTCTCCATCTGAGACAAGTGAGGAGCCTCAGTTTGCTGAACTGATCATCTCTTCTCTGATTCATTTGAATCCCATGTCAGCATGCTCATAACACCTAATAAACATTAATTATATTCATATTAAGCATGGGAAAAAGAATTGAGGAAATTTAACTTATTTTATTTTGTTCTTTTTAAAAGATCAAAACATGTTCAGAGAGATCAAGCAGCTCATTAGCCTCTTGTTAAGGAGTATGGAGTTTATAGGATTATTTTCGAAGTCTGCATTTATCTTAGAATTTATTAAGCAAAGAGATTATATAACCTAATTTTAAATACTCAGAGTTCATACAAATTTTTTTTTACAAAATAACTTTCAGTAAGTATCTAATCCAATTCATAATATCAGAAATATAGTTTAAAAAATATAACTTCCCAAAATGAAATCCAGAGCTTTCGTATGCAGGTGCAGTGGAGCTGGGCATTTCGTTCAGCAACACATCAGACTCCTGATGCTTTATTTCTACAACTCTTCCAAGAATGACACCCAGGAAAAAGTTCTTCTCTTCAGTAAACTTAGAGCCCAGCTAAGCAGCACCACTCCATTAAAACAAAGAATAAGGCACAAGAAGGCAGTATGTACCCATTTGAACACAATTAGTTTCAAACATTAAATACATCCTTAGAACATAGGATGCAAACTTCCAGACAGAATTTGCCTTGTGCAGCAGAGTAATCATCGATGTTCATCTGGCCCTCATAGACCTGTCTCTGTCATTTCTTTCTGACTACAGTGGAAGACAGAGTGTTGCTTTTCTCTTTGAAAAACTATAGGTCAAGATTCCAGAAGTGTAGTAAGTTTAGAAGATGAGCAAGGTTCCATGTAATTTAACAGAAAGGATTTCTAAGGCGCTATAGAAGAAATGGCTTTAGAAGTTATCAACAGCATCACCAAAGTTGGGGTTCAAAGCTATGGGCAATTCTCTCTAATGCTCTTCCCACAACACCTTGTTACAGAAGAAAGTACTAGATTAAAAGAAAATGCAACTGAACTCAACAAAGCTACTGATACAGCCCTTTAAGACACAGCAAATTATGCCATCATTAAGAAAAGTGAGTTATGATCAAACATGTTATTTTCCCTACATATTCTAAATTATAAAAGACCAATATTAAATACAAGCATAAACTTAAATAGCATTTTTCCCCAAAATAGCAAAACAGTTGACTGGTGTTTCTAGATGCTGTGTGGACCTGACCAGTGGGTGTAGAAAGAAGAGCTGGTGGAGAAGCCGGCTGTTCCTGTACACACCTGGAGCTTACCCACCTGCCTTTGATTTTCACCCCACAGAGCTCTAGGGTTCCATGGTCTTCACTCTCAGCAGAGAATCAGGCTTTTTCTTGTGCTCCATCTGGCCTCTAAAGAAGATGAGTTTTCCTGGGGGCTGGAAGGGCCCTGACAGCATCAAATCATGCTCAACATATTGCTATTTCTACCCAACAAGAGGAGAGGTGGTCCTTCTTCCCAGAAGCCCCAAGCTACTTCCTCCACCTATTTGATACAGTTAGAATGGCCCTGTCCATCTCAGAGACAATCCTCAGAAAGTCATGGACACTCTGCACATGTCTTTGACACTGATCTGGAGTATTAGATACTTTGGAATGAACCAGTGTCCACCATGACATCTACCAAAGTCCAATCCAACTGACACCATTTGCAAATCTTTCCCTTTCCTCTCCAGACAGCCAGCAGACTGGCTTCTTCTGTACTTAGCTGATACTCCACTGTGAATGTCAAGTGGACCTGACACCACTGGGCAGCCTCTGCTCCTAGCCTCTTTACCTGTGGCTGGACTCTGTATTTCATCTGCCTTCTCCTGTAACTACTCCCAAATCCCAATTCCGAAAGCACTAGTAGTGAGAGTAATTTCATATTTAATTACATATTCACAGAACAAAAGAGAAAGTTTTACCTCATACACCTCATGCCACATAGCTGGCCTTTCTAGATCATTTCAGCCACCTCCTGCCTCCGGCCTCCACTGGCTGTTTGCCAGACAGCTGGTTACCATTCTGCACTCCATGCTCCTCATTCTAAGGGACTAATTTCCTGCCCAGTCCTTTAAGGCAGAAGACAGCCCCAGCAGGGAGTCTTCCTGGAGGTTGGCCTTCATGTCAACTTTTCCCCCTATATGTGATCCATAAGGGGAATTACATAAGCTATTGCCTTGGTTAAAATTCAGAGCATATCAGCTTCTTTCTTATTTCTGCTGGGCCCTTCTGCCTTAGTCCTAAGTAATAATAAATATAACAAGAATGGTCATAATGCTTGTCCGAACAGCCATTACAACCTAACTGTTCCTTTCAATGTCCTGTTCCTTACAAAATCTCTTTGTGTCTATCACCTTCCACCATAATAGAGAACAGGAGAAAGATTTGTTTTCTGATACATTTGTACACATTTTTGCTTCCTTTAAGACCATATGAATTCTAGAAGCACTCTGAATTTGTCTGTTAACAAACTGAACACCTACCCAAAAACATCCAAATCGAGGTTAAAGATTGTACAATCTACAAGGCTGATTGACTGATTAGATCTTCTATCATTGCACAGCACAGAAATGTTGCAGGTTCTGAGCCAAATTACCTTGCATTGCCTTTAGCCCCCTTCTTAGCCATTCATTTCTTACCTCTATATCTGACCTGACATCCCTCCTTGGGACTATTAGGTAAATCCTTCTGGATGTGCAAACAGATCTCTTGCTTCTACCAACCCAATGTCTAGGAATGTCATCATCTGAGATCTATAGCAAGGGTTTCCCTCACTTTGGAGTAACCCATCTATTTTATAGTTCTACCTATTAGAAAAGTACCATGGTTTATGAGGTTTTTGCCCTGTAATTTTGAAACTGCTGCCAAGTCGGGATATGGTATTTGAAACAAGCTAAACCCATATTCATTAGTCATGGTTGCTCACATTTGGCTCCAGAATGAAACACTTCATATTCCTTTAAGGTGAGAGCTTATTTTGCATCAAGATGTGCAATACCCTATATTCTCAACAGTGTTAGAAAAGAAAGGAATTATAGAAGTTGTGCAGTTACTAAAGGAAACTTTAGACTCCCTGTGTGTCTCTGCATCTGCTCTATGAGTCTCTGCCCTTGCAGCTATTCACTGAACAACACCTCTACTCTAGGTCTGGAATCAAATGTGCCAAAGCATAGCTCGTTTTAACTGACTTAAAGGCCAGATGCTTCTCATGTGACGCCAACCTTACACACTTTTGGTCACTTTGCTGAGCTTTGGGGAAGCAAGTCTAACGTTAAATCTTAGAGAGCTTCTCTAAGTAGCTATTGATAAAACACTGCTTACCTATATATGGTAAATACCACTCTAAAGACTTTCTCATAGAGACTAAGGTGAGAAAACACTCCACTGATAAAACTCACTGTGCACAGCTCTTTGCCTGGGCATGGAGCTTCAACTTTAAATGACAATAAAATAACAAAGATAATACATACTGTCTATTGAGTACTATGCCTGCCTGTTACAAGCAAGGTGCATATATTACCTAATTGAGTTGCAGTGTTCTTAAATTTATGATACAGGTGTGGTTTTTTCTTTTTGCCATCTGAAGCAATTGAAGTAAATCTGGAGCAAATTCCTATCCAAGACACTAAATACAATGAGATGAATTCCAGCTCTAAATAGCTCTGGTCCTGCTGTCCTGCCTATGAATTGATTCTGCGTACTTGTGTCACCACTGAGCTCAAGCTATGCTTTTCAGATCTGTCCAGCAAGTAGCTGATGTAGGTTGCTGCTCTTTCCCTGGAGAAAAGCAACTAGAAAGGCTCTAACCTCCTATCTGCAAGCTCAATGTGTGGGGTTCAACTGGATCTACCTGAGCTGATGTCCTTGGCTTCTAAAGGGTTTTACTCTGGGATCCACAGTGAAACGCACACCCAGCAGCTGCAATCCTGGCCCTGACACTTACACACCATGACTAGACTCTCCATTCTGTATCATGACAGTGATACCTTAAGAGAAACCAAGGTGAGGAGGCTGAGAACATGGATCCAAAGAAACAAATTGAAGTAGAGTAAAATAATTGCTAAGAGCATGTATACATAAGAAAGAAAACACACCTATCATTATCAGTGATAATTACCGATTACTTCTCTAAATTTTGCAATGGAACATACATGTTTATAATACTTAGTCAATAGAAGGGACTTCAACTTTTCTTTCTGCAGTTTTATATGTTGTTTCTATAACATTTTGAATGGACTATTTAACTAATAGATACACTTCCTATAAAAACAAAGAAATGTAGTCAATTTTTTAATTCATTTCCTAAAACAAAATGAAATGAAATAAGCAAGCATGTTGGTTGGAAGCATAAGGAAGTTGCCATTCAGTAAAAATTCTATCCACACCTAGCATTCCAGCAGTGACCTTAGAGATGAAGGAGAGACTCGGAGAGGTTAAAGTTCATCTTGACTATGAGTCCTGGGCATGTGGAAAGCAAAGAGTTTTGGATGTGCTAAGAATCATGGAGATCCTGAACCTCTCACTAGGAAGCTGATAGTGCTGTGACCAAAGCTATGAAGAAGCCTAGCTCCCTGGGGACTTGTGGGTTCATCACAGGATGAAGTGGGAATGGAAGGAAAGAACTGTACAGCCAAGGCAGATGATAGAATTTAAGGCTTCAGTGTGAGCTGAAGAAAACACAGAGAGGACAGCAAGTGTTTGGAGATGATGTGGTTGGCAGAATGTTCACAGACCTCTCATAGGCTTCAGCTGGATAGGTTTAAATAGAATTGTTTTGATTTGGAACTGAAATTGTGGCTCTCAGACCACATGCTACCATCTAAAGAATTCCACTCCCTAAGATTTCAAGAAAAATTTGAATGCATTTTCTTATTCGGATAATGCACCCAGGAATTGGGGGGAATCTTAACAGAAGCAATCGAAAATGTACTGCTATGCACGAAGCATATGCCTGATTAAAAGGAACCACTTTAAAGTGTTCCCATGGGTATATGACTTGTTTGTGACTTTTCTCCCTGACCAGCCCTCATGCCTTTGCTATTGTACACTCATATCTAAAATACATAAAAGTAAAAAGTAGTCTCAGCCCCTAAACGTCATTCTTAGGTTTTGTGCTAGAACGGAATGTAGAGAGTTTCAGGGGTGAGAGTCTGAAACCAAGAATTCACTAAAATTAAAGTGTGATAAGCTAACAGGCAGACAAACACACAAGCAGATAGATAGACTAGCACTCAGCAGACAGATAGGCATGCATGTGGGCAGACAGACAGATGGACAGATAAAGAAGCAAACAGGCAGGTGAGCAAACATGCAATAAAGAGAGGCAGACAAACAGGAAAGTAGGCAGTTGTTCACATAGGTGTCTGGAATGACTGATCATCAAAGGGCAGGGAGAAGCAGTGAGGGAGGAATTAAGGAGACACAAGGAAGGCAGAGGTTCACAGCTCCTGGAGAGTCAGACAAATATAGGGTCAGAAGTCAAGCAGGCAGGCCAACAACAGGAAGGTATGGCTATCACTGAGCAAAGGAAAGCAGATGGCCAAAGCTCTGGACAGGCAGTACGGTGCCAGGAGCTTTGCAAAAATTCAGAGAGAGGCCAAAGTGGGCAAGAAAACATATTGATACTCATAGAAAAATGATGGCATATCTGTGCCTCTTTATGCACAAAACGAGCAGAAGCTGGACATTGATTCCAACAATGTAACCCACTTGCCATTGAATCCTGAAGTTTCCTCTTGCTGTGCTATTAAATATTCTACTAGCTTTTCTCTAGAACTCTTTAAGCATAAATTAGGAATAAAGGATAACATGAAAATCATAAAAACATATAAGGACTAATAGAGACCCACAGTCATGCTTAGTCCAATTTGGAAGGAAGTTTTTCTAAACACAACACAAAATCCATTAAAAAAATTAATAGTGTAAGTCCAAAATTCTACACAGAAAAATACCACATAATACAACAGAAATAAAGTTGAAAAGCAAACTTTTAGGAATGCAAATGGGCTGAGAAGATGACTCCATAAGAAGAGTGGCTACTCAAACGTGTGCAGCCACAGAGCACCATGGGCTCGCAGGATTGGGAAGATGCCTGGAGCAGCCTGGCTAGCAAGCATAGCCTAACCAGTGATCCCTAAGTCCCAGTGCAAAATGGTCCCAACCAACAATGTGGACATATCCTAAAGAATGACATCTGAGGTTTGCTTCATGTACACACACACAGAGAGACACACAGACACACACACGCACATACACGCACACACTACAGAAATAAGAAAAACAGCTCATTGTAAGCACCACAATGAAGAAGCAAAAGACATAAGGTAGAAATGCTTGTAGAAAATGTGCCACTAAAGATAGTGATGTTTTGTTTCACCATTAACTGGAAAGATTTAAAGTAATCAATGAGGTAAATTCTTAACTTTGCAAATGGACAATCTTGAAAAACTGCACCATCAATACTTGCTGAAAATGAGGGGTTGAAGACTCATCAATTTTGAATAAAAGAATAAATTAGTATAAAATTTCACAGTGATCTGGCAATATGAATTACAGTTTGAACTGTGCATATACTTCCCCTAAGATGTATCTGAGAGAAAACCTTGAACAAGCTTTTTTTAATTAAATATTATAGACTTGCTAATAACTGAAAAATAAATTATCCACCTGTGAGAATTAGGTTATAGAAATCAAACTTCTGACCAATAAGAACTGTATGGTCAAGAGATGGAAAGAAAGACATTTCTCACACATTTTATGACTTGCTTATAGTGATTTCAAATTGGCAAGAATAACAAGATGAGATTTGATGGTGGTGATTATGATAGTCGGCTAACAGGAGATAAATGAACGCTACATACACTGATTGGCTTTTCCTCGTTGTATAATCTAGGTACAATTCCACTGAAGTCATTCCACCCCCCATCTAGTCCACAATTATTTTTAGTATGCTACCTTGAAAAATAAGTTGTGTAGCTATACAAGGTCCCCTCTGACTTTACTTCCTTCCCAAATACAGTAAGGAAAACCTGAGACAGTGACATCTTTGACATTTCAGAGTTCAGCTACAATCCTAAACTCACCAGGACGTAGCTGAGCAGGTGGAGTAGCCCCACGTGGCTAGAGAAGACCTGTGATGGAGCTGGCTAAGAACACAGTACACAAGTTGCCTTTGGCAGGATACACAAGGAGTTCGAAGAGGAAAGTCTGCCATGTTTATTGATCTCAAAGGTCCACATTCTTAAAGTAAGGATTGTACTGTAGTTGGTATAGAGCTGAAGTAGTATGCACAAGTCCTGGGTGTGTTCCCTAGTCCTACACAAACTGGCATGGTGCCACATGTCTGTAATTCTAGTTCTCAGGAGATAAAGTCAGGATTAGACTTACAAAGTCATCCATAATTGCATAGAGTTTACGGGCAGCCTGAGTCACATGAGGCTCTGTCATTTAAAAAACAATTAATTAAAATTTAAAAGTCACAATTCTCCCTCTTTGTTCTCAATTGCAAAAATTTAAAGGGATTTAAAGATTTCTGCAACATTCTGAGTTAACAGAGAAGACCAGAAAGAACTGGCACGTACTAGTTCAGTTGAAGAAGCATCAGCGTGTTAAAACTGGAACTTTCAAACTCACAAGCCCTGCTCACTGACCTGGCCACACAGCCACCTCCATGATCACAGACCTTCCACAATGTAAGTCCTGGAACCCAGAGCTTGTCTCCTGCTACTATGGCTGTCCTTCCAAAGGGTCATAGCGCTAACTCACTAAGTGCTGGTCATTTTGAAGATCCCTTGAAAACCATATGTGTTTTCTCTTTAAGTAACTGAATAGCTGTTAAGTCTGAGCCTCCTCAGCTGTCTCTTCCATCTTCCCCACAAGACGTTTCACTTTAGTGCTTGCATCTCCCAGAAGCTGCACACCTCCATGTCACTGCTCTGGGGAATCTGTTGACTCCTGTCACCTACAGCTACACAAAAGGCAAACTCACCAACTCAGAGCTTTGGTTCTTCCTACATTCTCCAATGACATAAGACTTGGATGGCCTTTGTTAGTAAAGAAGATCTGCCTGTGAAGTTCACACAAGGAAGCTGAAGTCTGGCCAGGCTTTGCCTGTGCATTAATAATATAAGAATATTTAAGTTCAGGATTCATGGCCTGTGAATGGAACTAGTGTCTACCTTCTTAGTTCCTTGTTTGAAAATGCAGATTTCTGACTTTCTTGTCATAGATCTACTCTTTTCAGATCTCCCTAGGGCTTGGAGTAGTGTCCATCCCCCTACCCCACTGCGTTTATTTTCTTACCTAAGACTCCCTTTGCTGCTCCACTCTATCCCTTCAGTAAAAATTCAGAACCCACACCGTGCTTCCATTTTGATTGACTGGGTGATTTTTATTTTCCCTGTTCCATGTTTGGCAGCCATGTAATAGTAATTAGCAATTTCTCTACTATGTTCATAGAGCTCTCTGATAATCAAGAAGTCACTTTGATTGATAGCCACTGTTGTGAGAACAGGAAGGCAGGCCCTCTTAACAAGTGTCCATAAAGAAAAATTTAGAATATCAAAAATTTTAAATAGATGTCCAGACATATTAAACCTCAAAGAAGAGTTATTTGAAAGGCCAATCCGAGTTTCTGTTGTCTGGTAACTATATCAAAGTGAAGCCAGAACGCAGATCCTGAGTCCCAGAGGCCCACAAAACCCCTGAGGTCCCCTTTCTCCTACTCATTAGCTGGGACTCTTCGGTGGTCTGAGAGATCAACTAGAAATCTATAGCAATAAAGCCAGTGCAGAGACCATCCTGGCAGGTGAGAAATTAAGACAGGAAGTGAATCCTGTGGGCTTTGAAATAATGAGGAGAAATGGCAAAACCAACCATGGTGGGTAGAGGGCATGAACAGTTAAAGAGTCTCCATGGGTCGTCATTGGAAAACACATTATTTCAGTATATATTCTCTTGATTTAGTGCCTGCTGCCTGAGGTCTGTGGTACCACTAAAGCTAATAAATCATCGCTCTGGATGACAGGCTGAGCACCTGTGTTTTATCATACAGCAGGAAACCTTGTAAATTACCAGGAGAAGCAACTTGTGACCATGCAGCTGAGCTATGAGAATCAGTCAAAGGCTCAGTCTATTAAGTCCCTTTCATTTTATTTGCAGGTGCATTAAAAGAAATAGGGGACACGGCAAAGGATGAGCCCAGCCTTTTGATTAGTGTTTAATGAGAATGACATGGGGCTGACAGAGCAGACTCTTAATGGCTTTCAGATGGAATATGTCCACAATGGGGACCTTCATGCTCCTGTCTGCCAAAGACTATGCCACAGTTTAGTTTTATAAAAGCAGCAGGACAACCTCAAGGAAATGGCAGGCACAGAAGCTTGGCTGTGTGCTTTTGAGCAGTTGTACTTTATATTATGGAGAAAGTTCACTTATACAATCATGTGGTATCACACTTCAACTTTTGTGTGTGTGTGTGTGTGTGTGTGTGTGTGTGTGTTTCTGCAGAGGCCAGAGGTAAACCTCTGGTGTCATCCTTCAGGAGTCCACCTTACTCTTTGAGACTGGGGCTCTCCAATGGATCTGGGGCTCACTGAATAGCCTAGACTAGCAGTCTCTGTCTCACCAAAGCTGAGCTTACAACTGTGCTACCACACTTATCATCGGTAGTGGAGTTCACACTCAGGTCCTTATCTTTGCATGACAAGTACTTTAATGACTGAGCCATTTCCCCAGGTCTTTCAAAACTTTTGATTCTACGATTCCCTCTCCTACACACTAGCTCTGTAAGAATGTAAAAAAGTAAAATATGTTTTCCTCAGAAAATGTATAGAATAAGCTATCTGCTTTAATCACTAAATTTTCATTCCAACTCCTGTCTTTTTGTGCCTCTGTTTTCCTGCACTTCCTCTTGAGCCAGAATAAACAGAAATGAGATTAGGAGTTGTGTCTGTACAACTCACTTGATGGGCTGTTTTATCGTTAGATGCACATCACCTAAGCACTGAGAGGGCTTTGCTCTGAGCACCCCCGACTTGCAGTTTTCTGTCTATTCCTAGGAAACACCTAGTGCTCCTAACTAATGTCAAGATGACATTTAGTTGTGTGGAATCAAGTTCCTGATTACAGCCTGTACTACTTACTCTCTTGCTTGCTGTGATTCAGTCAATACCTGGCAGTAAGCATCTTAAGGGAAAAGGGCTTATCTTGGCTAACTGATGTGGGGGTGAGGTTATAGCCCTTCATAGCAGAAACGGCATGGAAGAAGATGTGTGAGCCACAAGGGTGTCTACAATCAAATAGCAGAAAGGAGACAGCTGTGGGATTAAACCTTAAACTCAGCCCCCAAAAACTCACTTTGTGTGGCAAGACTCTACCTGGTAAAGGTTCCACACACTTCCCAAACAGTGTCACCAACTTAGGACCAAGTGTCCAAATCAATGAACCTATGGGGGGACATTTCACATTCAAACCACATAATCTAGAAGTCATTTATCTGCATGGAACACGTGCAGTGCTATTCTGATGTCACACTTCTTGATATAGGAAGATGTTAAATGCATCTGTCAGGCTTTCAAATGCAAAGCCATCAGCCCAGATTGCAGTATGCCAACCTTTGGAAGTGAGGAGAAAGGGAGTCGTGATTATGTCTGCACTTGGCGTAGCCAGATGTCCATAATTCCACACAAAGCTCTCTTCCCTGTCGTTCTTTGGGAGACTGAGCAGGACAGAGAAGAAGACAAGCAGAGTTTCCCTCCTGCTGAATATGGGAGAGCTTTTTTCAAGCAGAACATAAAAAGATCCCCACTTTTGAGCGTCTCTGTAAACAGTGGCTCGGCCGGTTCTCAGTTACCGAGGAGAAGGCCTGCCATACTCTGGGTAATTGTCGCTCTGGGTCTCCTTCATACTCTATCATCGTCTCTTCACATGCTGTCTGCTATTTCTGGCAGTACCATCACTGGGGTGACAGGAAGAAGCATGGCCCATCAGCAGCCCCCTCCCTGTGGGCTGTGCCCATGACAATGCAAACAGAGTTGCTGGAGGAAGTGCTCCATCAGCCTCCACCTCTCAGAGCTGTCACCCAAGACGATTGATCTGCAAAGGGATCTCGGAGCTTTATAAGTAAATAATGGTGCCTCCAAAGCACGCATTAACTGGGCAAACAATGCACCTTAATTCAGGCTGTGCTGAAGCCTGGTGCTTGTTTGCCTAGGATAATGAAAGAGCATCAGAAGACCTCCCCTCCAGAGGCTCCTCAGCACACAGGCAAAACACACTCCTTCACTTAAAACTTTTAATTTCCTTTTCTGGGGTGTGGGAGAGTCATCACTTAGATTGGCTTAGATATCTATCTCACTGAATCTGGCCAGAGGAGGTGTAACCCAGGGTAGAAACTCTTTATCTCTTTTGTTGGGTGTTGCTAATGAATTTCACTAGGGTCTACAAAATTTTCTTCTGTGTTGAATGTGGTTAATAAAACGTGTAGAAAGATAGTCAGGCCTGGAGATATGAAAAGCTATGAAGTACAAGTCTTGTAAAACTATGAAATTGTGAAATCTTAAAACTGGAACTCCAAGTAATCATGTATTTCAGTCCCTGACTATTCACAGAACAAATCCTCACATGTGGTACTGGGATAATGAATCCAGACAAGCAGCAATAGGATTCACCCTTCCAGATATTCATATCCTGAAGGATTTTTCTGTGGGTAAAATATTCCCAATGACAATTTATATAGTACATTCAAATCAGGCATGTCCTAGGAGTCCTTTTTAGAGGACTAGCAAGAGAACAAGGTGATAAACATTTATTTTTTTTAAAGAAGTTCAAGGTCATTTTCATGTTGTTAAAAATCAGTACTTGGAACTGAGAGGCAAAAAGCATCAAGATTATCAGTAAGTTAAAAATCAATACTATTTAGTATAGTATCAAAGTCAAGACAGTGTAGTTCTGAAGTTATGATGGACAAATGCATAAGTGACATAGTGTAGTGTTCAAACGTAGGCTCATGTGTGTATAGTCAGTGCATCTTAAACACAGTTCGGGAGAAATCAATGAAGAAAGACTTGCCACTAAACAAATTTGGAGTAATTTCAAACATGTGAAAGAAGACTGACTCCTTCTTCAGCCATTGCATAAAACTGTTTTGAAATGAATTAGACACGCATGTGTACAGCTTGAATTCGCAGATTTTAGAATCTTAAAAAGAATGCTTTCATTAGTTGAAGTAGAAAACTATCTCCTAAGAAATAAAATAGTTCTAATTGTAAAATAATAACTCAATTCAAATAAAATTTGTCGGGGTGGGAAAAAAAACCATGAAAACAATTAAAAAGCAAGGCCCAGTCTGGGAGACAATTTCACAATGGTCAAGTGTGCCAAGTAGCTTGTAGCTCACTGTCAATGAGCTTGATGACAGAAAGTCAAGTCCATTTCAAAGGAAGAGAAGAGCTTGAGTGCATATTTCACAAAGACAGAATGGTTGGTGAGCAAAGGCAAAGATGTTCAACACTGTGCATGACTGGACCCACAGAGCAAACTCAGAATAAGATAAGACCACTAAGACCCTGGATAATGGTGGAAATCATCTCCAGCTTGTTGAAATTTCAAAATCGACCTGTAAAAGTGTCGTGTATTTTACTGTAAGCAAATTTATTCTTTCTGCCCAGCACCTTCCCCTGCACAATTCCTGCCCTGCCCAGTTCTTCTACCCACAATACCAACTCCAAATTCTGCCCCAACCCTCCACCCTACAGGCACAGTTCCTCCCCTGCACAGCCCCTCCCCTGAAAAGCTCCTCCTCTTCACAGTTCCTCCCTGGCATAGGCCTCCTCTGCAAAGCTCCTCCCCTGCACAGCCCCTCCCCTACAAAGCTCCTCCCCTGCACAGCCTTTCGCCTTGCCAAGTTCTTCCCCCAATTAAACCACTTCTCCTACTCAGTTCCTCTCTGTCTGAAATGATATTTTTTAGTACTTTGGCTTCTGTTACCATTTTTCTCAAAATCACAGAAATCCCTGTGTTGAAAAGGCTCAGTGACAATGACCGTAACAGTACAATGCATTTTGCTTTGATCATGGCAATGAAACCATTTTACTTCAATTATCTTTTAACCTAGAGAGGAAGCTGACACAACCAGGTACATTTTTAACAGGAAGCATATGAGTGTTTTCTCAGTAAAATGCCAGCACATACATATAATGTGACACTGGAGGTGGCATGGCAATTAAGGGTGTAATTGCTGTAATTACTGATGGAATTACTCATATTCCTCTATGCTACTTTTTCTAATTATCTTGGTGTAATGAAAATGTGTGCTTTTGCATAGAACAGGATGTGGCCATCATTTGGCTGCCAGCCTGGGCCGATGCCCAGTGTCTGTCCCTTGGATGAACATGAAGCACAGAGGTCACCACTTGTTTGTAAGAGGAAGAGGTTTCTGGAACACAACGAGCAATTTAAATGCATGTCATGAGCATCCTGTAGATGCTCACAGATGGGTTCATTGGAGGAACTCTAACAGTAGGGAGGACATTATCCTAGAAGGAGCCCAATATGTGTACAGTCCTCAGACCTTAATGAATATGATTTGGAGAAAGAGTACAGACACTTCGTACTGTTAGGCTGTTTCTGTTCTAGTCTCTGGCTCAAAACAAAACTCAAGCAGCATTGTGTTTCCTGTTTCTGTTATACTTTTTTTTTAATCACAAGAGTGAGGTATTTAAGAAATTGCTGTTTTAACAATAATGAAAATTGCAAAAATATTAGATATTGTTTGTTTATTTATTTATTAGCTGACTGGATGGAAATCATATAGGTAAACTAAACAAATACTATAAAGTCACCTAAGCTGTGTTCCTAGTATTTGCCTGGGTTTAAAAAGTACTTTGTAAATTCAGATGCTACTGAGTGTTATAAATCAGAAAAGTGATAGGTTTTGTATTATTACCACATAGAATTATGTGGAGAGAACATATAGAACTGAGAGAATACTCTTGATTCATACCAAAGGTTCCTTGGATCGACAGTCAGGGCATAAATATCCCAGTACCTAGGACATGTTCATAATCACCTGTAACTACAGTTATTGGGTATCTCACATCTGATTTTGAACTCTGCAGGCACCTACGTTTACACACACAGAGAAAGAGAGGGGAGAGAGAGAGAGAGAGAGAGAGAGAGAGAGAGAGAGAGAGAGGTCTAGATCAATCTGACAAGTCAACAATAAGTCTTTTTTATTTTCCATTATGTATTTTAAATGCCTTAGAGATTTAATTGGTGGGCTACATCATCAGTTTGTTCACTGATCAGGCTGCCAGTCATGTTAAGTGACAGAGCTAACTTCCACTGTACACTGAACATCTTTGCAGGAAGAGTAACTTTGTCACATGCCTAAGGTTCAGGGTATATCAAATCTTTTATTTCTATGAAGTCACTAACTCAGGACACAGTCATAGGGCATATATAAGTATATGAGTGAGTGACGAATGCCCAGACTCTGTGTCAAAGACAATGGGGACATTGAGATAATTCTTGCAAAATGGGCATAGTGGTAAACACCTGTAACCTCAGCACTTGAGATGTGGAGGCAGGAGGATCAGAAGTTTAAGCTACATTGTGTGTAATAAGTTAGAGGACAGCCTAAGCCACACAAGCCCCTACAGCAACAACAACAGTAACAACAACAACAAAAAAAAACTCCTGGCTTTTATAGAAAGCTAGCAATTGATACAATGTGAGCATTATACATGGTAAATAAACAAGATGTTAGACAGTATTTGGGATCCAGAGGAAAAAATGAGGAGAAGAAAGAGATATGAAGAGTTGGAGCATGAAGTTTTTAATTTGAAATAGAATCCATTAACTGAAATATTAAGCTGAGATTAGAAGAAAGCAGTTAATCATGCAAAAGGCTGAATGAAGAGGAAGTGCATCCAAAGACCCCAAAGGTAGACACAAGAAAACTGATCTCATGAGAGCTGAGTGACAGGGCTGAAAGTGTCAGTGATAAAACCAGAGCAGAATGACAGGTTTGAGGCCACAACTGAGACAATGGCTTTTTCTCGTTTTGAAATAGGAAGATACTGGACTAGTGTGGAGAGGGGGACTCGATGAACAGAACCAGGCTGGCTGCTTCATTGACAGCATCATAGAAGGAAGGGGGAACCATTCCAAAAGCTACTGCAGTAATTCAGACATGATGGCAATTTGTACCAGGCATTATCCACGGGGCAGTGAGGAATGCCCAGACTCTGAGAGGGCTGGGAGATTAATCGGAGTGTGAGAGCCTAACAAGTAGGAAATGCAGTTGCCAGGGCTTGATAGATGGAAGGGACTGTTGAGGGAAGTGGTGTGAGGGAAGGTCACAAGTCTAATTTTGGACATGTTTAGCTCAACATGCCTGCTATCCAGTGAGGAGATCCAGAAGACATTCAGATGTATGCTTGGCAGACTCAGCTGCAGGCTCCCACCTGCCTGGCTGGCAGAGAATCCAGGCACAGTCACCATCAGGATGACTTTCCTTTTCACTGGGCACCAGAACCATAGGCTCATATTTATTCCAGAAAGGTAGAAACGAACCAGGCCTTCAGCCCATACTGACCCCTACGTTGTGGTTGCTGCTTCTCCTTCACACTGCAATCAAGAACTGGTCTTCCAGCCCTGAGAGCCCTGAAGTGTCCACAGGGGGACACCAGTGGCCTTAGGGCCGTCATTCAGGTTTCCAGTCATTTAAGGAACATGTTCTAACCACCACATTCAAGGCCGCTTACTTTTTGACTTGTCTAAATTATTTAACTCATTTATGTCTCATTTTTTTAAATGTACAACTACTAGAATCTTGCACAAAGGAAGGTTGTTGAATATTAAATTTGTTAGCATTCGTAAAGAACCCTAAACATTACCTGGTGCTTGGCAACTTTACAGTGAAACATAGCTATCCTTCCTGATATCACTAGGATAAAAGCCTGCAGCAACTCCCACCAGAGAGACACTAATGGGGAACACGAACTCCCAAGCTGCTTTGGATCTGAATCTCATCAGTATTTCCTTCCCCGATACTCCCAGACTTGGTCACTTTACCTCCCCAGTACAAAACTTTTTTAGTCCACATACCTCTCAAGACCCTGAAGCAAACAGCCTCCAAATGTGGAGAGGATTTGGCTCTTCTGCTTTCTCTTGCAAAACATTTCCATGGGATAGGACAAAGAAAATAACAACCAATGTGGATTTTTTCAAAAGTACACACACCCTTTAAACTCTGACTGTGTCCATGCTTACGTATATCTTTCTATTCTACCATTCTGTTTGGGTTCATAATTCTGTCCATTATTTCACAATAGATGTAATGACATCTCACCTTAAGGATGTTTTCCTGACAGGTACACAAGCCCTCACCCAACTGCAAAGTATCTCCAAGTTAAATAATTATATTTTTAAAAATCCAAATTTTAAGCCTTCTTCCAATGCTCCTTTCCCTTAGCTTGAGTTGCCCCCACACACACACACACACACAAGTGAACAGGCAGAAATGGTTGCTGTTTAGCTACAATTATCAGAATGTAAATCAGCAGTTCAGAATTTCCATATTACACATCTACACAATAATGCTCCTGAAATATTTGCAGGTAAAAAATAAAATGCTGGACAAGTGTGGAGAGAGAGTTGTTTGCAAAACCAAAACCAAAAAAAATGCATTATTCTATCTGGATAATCTAACCAAAAAGAGTGATTTGGTCAATTCATTTTGCTTATCTATTGTCTACCAAAGTGACAAAGCATCTTAGCTTCAGCTGGGTTTGCATCCTTTACTCACAGGGCTCTTTCCTCTCATAGTAAGAGTAAACTTTACTTAAAAAGTACTCTCAAGACATAATCATGCATTTTACCTCAAAATAAATAGCAGTAGATCTTTAAATAAAACAGATCTTTAAACTAAAAAGTCTTCCATTTAGCTTCCTCCAAAGCAGAATTTCTTCTAGCACCCAAGCTTCTAGTGACATATTTTGGTCTTATATGAGCTTTCACTGATCCCAGGCAACTGTGCTTGACAAACAAGTTTAGCATTGAAACCAACAGTTGCAATTCAGTACAGCAAAGTTCTCTCTTTTTCATTTTAATAACATTTCTGCAGGAATTCCGAAGCAATGGGGTCCCTGTTATTCTGGAAACAGTGCTCATTACTCATGTCTGCTGGGGCATTATTGGATGTATACTTTGGAATAAAGAGGGCTTTTACAATGTCTAATATGATGTCCTCTGCAATCTGTTATTAGGCTGTGCATTGCCTTGCCAGTTAATCATCCCATTATAGATTCAAAACATCTGACAACCCGGAGGGATTGAAATGCACTATGCTACAAGATTAGAAATAGCTGTATGAAAACCAAGGAAGGATAACAAATGTTGCAGGTGGACCCAGGAAATAAAGGATTCACAAGATTTTTGTTTTGAAGATCTCTCAGTGCTTTCACTAGAAAAGAAATAAAAGCAGCATGCACACACACAGACATACGTACACACTGAGAGGGAGGGCGGGAGAGAGGGAGGGAGGGAGGGAGGGAGGGAGGGAGAGAGAGAGAGAGAGAGAGAGAGAGAGAGAGAGAGAGAGAGAGAGAGAGAGGTTTGGACCTGGACAGGTGGAAAGCAGAAGCTGCAGTGAACAGGGATTTTTTGGAAGTGACCCAATGCAATTAAAAATCAAATTAATACATACATAAGCTCTCTATTTACCCACCCTGTCATTTGAGAGCAGAAGAAGCTGATGCAGTTTGTCAAAGCCATCCCCAGAACCGCAGAGCACCATTAATTTCACCACTTGCTTATGAGGTAGCTTGGTGCCCTGGCTTTGCGGGCTCTGCTGCCATCTCCAGGAAAGTCTGAAGACAAAAGCAACCCAGCCTTCAGGCTTTGTATAGTCTTGGGAGATGCCATGGGATTTTCAATAGTAATAATAATAGAAAATCCTGCTTCGTAAAGGAAAATACTTTAGAAACTTGAACTATTTGCAGCTATTTATTGTTGGTTTGAAATAAGCCATGCTAAAATAAAAGCCTCATTATCAAAATGCCAAAATCATGAAGAAAATAAAACAATAAAAATAAGCCTTCTAATTGCCACACACACTGTTAGATATAATAAAAAAGTAGGTTTTCATAAATGTCTGATGTCTGCAATAGTCCAAAGCACTCATGATGAACTGATCTTCATTGGCAAGCTTGGATAACCATAAATTCAAATCATTTTTGTGAACAAGTTCTCCAGAGGGAGGTGGTATACACTGAGATTCCATTTCTAGTGACTATAAGTGGGCAGCATAAAAAAATCTAAAGGCAGGCAGAAATCTGTATTTTCCATGGAAAACATCTTAAATCTAGAAGAGTTCTGAGACCTTTAAATTTTCTAAGCTTCTTTCTATAGGATGGTTACTCCTGAAACTGCCCTCTGAGCCTCATATTTAGAAGGAAAACTGTTCTTACAGCTTCAGGGAAAGCTCAGGGTACTTCCTAACTTCTTAACTTGCATGCAGCAAGTGCCTGGAAATTTAATACCATGCATAATAAGACACCAGATATTATTTACAGTGTCAAAATACAGGGAAAACTAAGGATTTAGGGGGAAGAAAGAATGTCAACTTTGGCTTTTGATTATATGTAGTTGATTTAACACACACACACATTTTAATGACTGTACAACTCCTTATTGTGTAGATAATGTTCAGTATATGAATATTATATACCTACATGTAAGATAAACTCTCAATGATAGGTTCTCAGGAAAAAGGTATATTCTCAATATACAATACAAAAGAATAAACACTCAAATATTGTGATAGCTAGTTTTAAATGTCATCTTGATGCAATATCTAATATCGGGTTTCAGTTGGGGGAGTTATTTAGATCAGGTTGGCCTGTGGCATGTCTGTGGGGGATTATCTTGATCGTTAGTTGGTATAGTAAGACCAACCCATTGTGTCTGGCACTGTTCCTTGGGAATGGGGTCCTGAATTTTATAGGACAAGAGAAAGCAAGATGGGAATAAAGCAAGAATTATCTATGCCTTCATTTGTCCCTGCTCTTGGCTGTGGAAAAGCCAATGCTTATGTTCCTGTTTTGACTTCCCTTCAATGATAGACAGGAACATAAAATTGTAAGCCAAATAAACCCTTTCCCCCTTCAAAGTTGTTTTTGTCAGGATATCTTAACAACATAAATGAAACTAGAACAGTTATATGTTTAAGAGATTCTTAACATATAAAATCTGCATAACCTATGCTCAAAATCTAAATCCATATCAACCTTTCCAGTGGACCATACTGGATTTACACAGAACAGTGTCTGGGCTCTGTGGCTACAGCTATAGTCACTAAGGCATCAAGTATGAGTGGTATAAATTGATGGTTATCACTTTTCTAATCTTGCCATTACAAAAACAGTTTGCCATACAGCTTGGTTTGCCACAAAGAGTGCAGTCAAATTTACTTCTTACAGTTGTCGGCTCCATCCAATAGGAAAATGACCCATTCTTAAAATTCACACTGCTCTTCTTGTCATTTTCTCAACAGCAGGCCAACAACATAGATAAGCCAGTTCTTACTGCCAGTTTGTAAAAAACATGGAACTCATTCTGTCATTCAGAAAGTAGACCTCCCTGAGCTCTCCCAGCAGCACGGACTTCCTGAAACAGAATTGTGTTGAATGAGTGAACTATGAAAGGCTCACTCCTTGTCTTATTCAGATAATAAGTCCACATCCCATTAGAAAGGCATAAGAAAGGGCAGGGCCTCACGATGCATTCCACTTGTTACAGGAAGCACATTGATATCTTAATGCCAGGATCTAAGAGATGCGTGTCTTCTGATGCTTCAGCTGCAGACCAGATCCTGTGTTGTAGCACACATGCACAGCTAAGCTGGGAAGTGTGTTTCTCATAACCATTCAAAGATCGGCTCCGATGTTATCTGCCCAACAAAGGGAAATTAAGATTTCTAAGATTCCCACATAAATACTTGTAGAATCCTGTAGTATCCTGCACCATATATCCTATAACTTCGTCAAAAGTTGTTCATATGTATGTGCGATCAAGTCTGGAAAATACTTTTTATTAATTAAACACTTTTCTGCCCACTCCTTCCTTTGTATGTTATGATATAAGTCTATTTTAATAGTTTTTAAACCCATTAGAGCAGTAAATAAAGTACTTATAAAGATACTTTACCAATTTTTGCTAGGTCGAATATGGCTTTTTCCTGAACTTCTCAGAGTATCAAGGTCACCACATGTATAATCATCTACTAAACACAACACATGCACGTGTTTAAACCAATACTGTTGTGCATGTCTAAAGGTCAAGCAAAATCTCATTTCTTAAGCAGACTAGCTGTTGTGCCCATAATCAATGTTTCCATAATACATATTATAAGGTAAGACCATAGGCTACTCAGAGTTACTTGTGATTCGGGGAACAATGGGCTCCAGAAATGACACAGTGAATAGTCTCTAACCAGATCAATGGCGAGGATGATGGCCCACAACCAAGCATCTTCTCATCTCCCTCCTCCATGTCCACTGCACTGGGCTGTGTCTTTTATGCTAAGCAGCTAGGAAGCACAGGCTAAGGTTTACTAAGAAAACTTCAAAAGAAGGAGACAGGAGTAAGCAGTCCCCATTAAGTAATCTTTGAAAGTCTTAATAATAGATTTTTGTTGTTAAATTGTTTGGGAGTCCATTTCCCAGCTGTTTCTATGACTTATTTGAATCTTGGACATCCCTGGTCACAACCATAATCTCTGTCTTGATTTAAAAAATAATTGAGTCACCTTTTTCTACGCCTGCTTATTTTCCAGTGATGTTTATCATGTTTTCTTTTTTTTTTTTTTTTTTACTTTCTTGCTACTTTTATTTTTTTTCCACTCTATAAAAACTCATCAGTATTTTTTTTTATTTTTTTTTGTTATAAATGAGTATTTTTTTTTAATTTCTTTTTTTTTGAACATGAAATGCTTTTTTATAGCATGTTTTACAAGGGGAGGGGGTAAGAGGGTCCAGGTGGTGGAAAGGTACAAAATCTTCTTGGCCTGTGCCTTGGTACACTGCCTTGAATTATGATCTACCTGCTGTTCTTCAGAAGATATGGTACACTGCTTGAGTTATGGTCTCCCTGCTATTCTTAAGAAGACATGGTACTCTGCTTTGAGTCTATCTGCAGTTGTTAAGCAGGATCTTGCAGCTGCCAAGCTTCAGAGGACATTGTGCAGGTGGGGAAAGGTAGGGGGTAAGGGTAAGGGCGAGGGTCCTGGCTTCTGGCATCTCCCCCTTCTCTGTTTAGTTAGAGAAGGCTTCTTATGTTCAATCCCAACTATGTGAGTTTTGAATTTGTATGTCTAATTATGGGGGGTCTTAGACAAGTTCACAACCCCAAAACACTGACGTGAGACAAGTCACATCGATGGTCGAAGGCTTTAGGCTGTCGACGATGGGCAACGTCAAGGGACTCTGATGAGGGTGAAAGGAGGGTGAGAGCCCTGTCTTAGGCCATGTAGGCTGCACCCACTCCCAGCACCATGCACTCCTTTTCGGCTGCATTGGGTGGGCCCCTGGGAAGTGGACCTACAATAATCCCGTCATTGGGCTAACTCACAGCCATCCTAGTCTCTTGTAAATGTTCAAGTTACCAACCATTTGTCAGTTTGGGGTGTAATATTGTCATAAAGGAAGGCTCCCCAATGTTAGCGGCCATATCAAGGGTGGCCTTGGTTTAGGAAAAAGCCAATTTTTGTTGTGGTGATCAAGAGGCCAAGCTCTCTAGCGAGAGAAATGAGGGCAAAGCCAGGCATACCAGGAACCCTTCTGGAGGGCGTGGAAGTCTAGGGGTCGACCGTAGGGGGAGGCAGGGGAGCTGACAGCTGTGTCAGTCTCCTGCGGAGTCACTTCTGGATCCTCTGCAATTTTCAGCTTATGGTAATGAACTTCAACTGCCTTCTTGATGGCAGCATCAACCTGGTTCTGTGGATGACAGGTCACGGGCGATGATCTCTGTCTTGCTCAATCTTGATGTCGTGCACACATCCTCTCAATGAGGGTCCGTCCGGATGGGTCCGTGCCTCGAGCCCCACGTCTGGGTGCCACTTGGCCCGACCGGCGGGTCCTGGTTATTCGTGGGGGCGAGGAGGACTGGAACCTGCTATTCTTCAGAAGATATGGTTTCATTATTGCTTTCTCTGAGATTTCTTACTTTTAGATTTTTGAAAAGAAGACCTTTCTACACACTGCTTACCTGAACTTCATCTTTAAAGCCAATAACAATCAGGGTAAAGACTAGAGGCTAGGTCAGAGGGAAAACATTCTCCTGACAGGGGCAAGGCCCTGAGTTCAATCACTAGCACCACAAAGAAAGGGAGGTGGTAGGGAGGAAGATGGGGAAAAAGGGAGCTAGGAAGGAAGGAAAAAGGGAAGAAAGAAGGCAGGTACACAGGCAGGCAAAACAATGAACACTTAATTTGACCTATATAACCTACCAAACATACTCAGACTGATTAAGTGGGCACTCATACTGGGTTACACAAATCTTGAAGTTGTTTTTATGCCAAAATAGTTGCAAAAAATCTTGGCCATCTAGCATACCAAACAGAATGCAGGTACAGTTGTGAGTCTACTGTACAACATAAATCGGCCTTTAAAACAGGTGAGCTATGCTAGAACTTAATGGTAGTTTGAAGGATAGCTTGTGGACTCGAGCACAACTGTGAACATGGGAACATTGTCTATAGAATGGCAGGTGCAGGTGGAACTGTGAATTTTTTTCCTGTCAGTTTTCCAGAAATCAATTCATATACCTTGTTCTCAGGATAACTAGAGGTATAATGTTGGTGAACATGTAAGGCCAAGCTACCGTGTAGAAGCATTGTTCTCAGATCGTGGAGATGAAGCAAATGCTACAAAGGATTACAGAGGTCTGTGATGCTCTGGGACAGTCTACTTAAGGACAAAACAGTGCCTTGATGTATTGTTTCCCCTGACAAGCTACTGCAGCTGAGCCAGAATCTCTTTGAAATGATTCAGGCTCTTGAACTCTGACCTCAACAGCTTCCAAGTGTCTAAAGATGAGCACTACCATGCTGCCTCATTCACAGAAAACCAATTGGCCTATGATCTTCCAATCTGATCAATCTTGTGTACTCAGTTTGCTAGCTTTACAGCAGTGGTGATCATGTGTAACTTCTCCATTGTTTCGCTTCTTGCCTTCATTGATGTTCTCTCTGTTTAACATATCAGCTCAACTACATAATGCTGGTCTGTGTCCCTGATGTTACCTGGGGAGAGCTCTGGCCCAGCCATCAAGACTGCATAGAGCAGGGTGGGGAGCTAACAAGCAAGGTACAAAGGAGCTAGGAAGTGTTATATCTCTTACCCGAAAGATACTCTCAAACAATGGAGTGATTTTCACACACCTTTATTCTGAATAGGATCTTGTACACATTTTGGAGTGGGTTGGATTCTGACAGCAGATGCTTTCTTTTGGCTTGGTCTGAAATGTTAAGGATGCCTCATCTGCATGTGGAGGGGCTTAGGGCGCTGTCCCTACTTGGCTGATGGTCATGATCCTCTCCATAGGGCACTGTGGTCATGTGACAAGGGCCTAGTCAGAAGCTTGTGAAGCTCCTAACATCTTCTTCAGATGCTCCAGAGCTTCCAGCTCCCTCAACCTTACTGAGTTTCCTGACACGGTCCACTGGCTCAACAACAATGAAATCAGCATATGAGACCACATCAGCCTGAAGAACAAGTACAGAACTCAGCAGCAAGAAAAACAGATAGATGAACTCAGGAAGAACTGACTGCTGGATCAAAGGCTACTTCAGCCACCAGAACTCCAGGCCCAACTCTGGTGGAGACTCCCTGCTGATCCAGAGACCTCACCACCACCATAGCCTAAGAAAGGCAGCTCACTCATGGACTTCATCCACTCTCCCAATGTACCCACATGAAGCAATGTTCAATCCCCACTTCCCTCATTATCACCATGTCCCACCTCCCCAACTTAGGCAGTGACCCCTTTCTGGACCGAAGGCTATACTAATCCCAAAAATCTAAGTCCCAAACTTGCAGAGAGATTCCCTGTTGGACCAGAGTCACACCAGCCACCAGAAATCCAGGCCACAAGACCAGAAGACCAAAGAGGAAACAGAAACCTGGAAATAAAACACCCATCTAACAAAGACAAACTCAGAAATCAGCACCTAAACCTATAATCCTCTAAAACCAGATGGCTAAATGCCAGTGTAAGAATATAATCGACAACAGCCAGGGCAATGTGTCATAACCAGAGCCCAGCTATTCTAAGATCTGAATATCCTATGAGCCCTACTAGGCCAGCTGAAGCACAAGAAAATAATTTTAAAACCACCTGTATGAAGATGATAAAGGCATTTTAAGACAAAATGAATACATCCCTTACAGAAATCCAGAAAAACATAAACAATTAGAGGAAATGGGGGAAAAAATCTCTTAAAGAAAGTCAAGAAAAAAAAAACAACAGTGTGAGGAAATAAAACTGCTGAAGACCTGGAAGTAGAAATAGAAGCAGTAAAGAAAACACGAACTGGGAGGATACTGGGCATGGAAGATCTAGATAAGCAAACAGGAAGCATCGGCAACAGTATGCAAGAGACAGAAGAGAGGAAGAGAGAACCTCAGGCATTGAAGATAGGATAGAAGAAATATCAGTTAAAAAAAAACATTAAATCTAAAAAAATCCTAACACAAAACATTCAGGTAATCTGGGACACAATGAAAAGACTGCCACCCCATGTCTGCTTCTGCCCCAGGGTAGCCATGCCCTTTGTTCTGGGCTGGAGGGAGGGAAGCTTGGGTGGGCATCCGTAGGTGCAGTGCATTGTTAGTTCAATGTTGAATCACCAAGAACAGTGGCTAGTACACCTTAGACAACCTGTCACATCTTAGGGAATTTTTAGAACAAATTATACACTAAACATTGAGGAAATGGAAGAGCAAAGGTAAGCCACAAAATAGAAGTTATCCCAAGTAAAATCCCATATTTAATGGAATTATTCATGAATTTCCTAAGAAGCAGGGAATACTATGAAGTTCATGTGGAAGAACCAATATGTGATCAATATCAAATTATTGGGGAGAGGAAGGATAATAGTAATTAATCAAATTAGTATAATATTGACATAAAAATAGCCAGTAGATAATAAAACAAAATGAAAAATTCAAACACATATCTAAAAATATAATAACTTAAACTATAACTTTTGTAAGGTATATTTATAAAACCTATAAGGAATATTTTTAGAAAATACTTAAAAATGGTAAAATCCTTAAGCAATAAAAGAATCATGGAAGCCATGAAGAAAAGAATGAAAATTCTTTTCTGTAACAAAACAAAAACAGTTCTTCTTGGTATAAAATGCCATAGAGTCAACCAACGAATTATGTTCTTCAAGAAGTAGGTATAAAATTTTGACAATTAATTTTTTAATATCTTTTTATTTTGAATGATATGGGTTATTAAATGAAAGCATCAGTGCCAAGTAAGGGACTGCATCCTATGAATTACTTGGGAGGTCCCAGAGACACTCAAACAACACAGATCTTGACATTCCTCTTTTAAGCTGTTCATTAAAACTAGGTAATAAGTCCCTCTTGTTGAGACACCGCACACTTTCAGTTCAGGACTTATAGAAATCAACTTCAACTGACCAGGAAACTTTTTGTCATGACTGGTTTACATACTCCCAGAAGGAACTATGCAGCTGCTCAGAAAGAAAAGACTGTGGTGGCCTCACTCAGTGCAGGACCCTGTGTGCTACAATAATGACCTACCTGGCAAAAATGTGACCACTAGTAGCTTGAGAGTGTGTCAGAAAACCTACAGCTTTCTAACTGAATGAGAGCTGCTTTGCAGCAGGGATTTCACATCTGGTACTGTAAACCAGTCAAAAAGCCTAGAACTGGTGAGATCAGCACACTAGTGGAAGATCCTACACTTGTTGTTATACTACACAGTCATGCCATCAAACTGTTTCCTGAATATTTATGCTTATATCCATAGGTTTATGTGCCTTTTGAAACTGATTTGAGAAGCTTCTTTTTGCAATGTGTAGCGGTTAATGCAGAGACTCATAACTGGTCAAAGCACTGAGTGTAACTCACTAAGGGTGCTTGGCTGCAAATGGACCTTCTACGTTAGCCTTCCTCCATGCAGTGCTTAGAGGGTATTGCAGAAGAGGAAGGCGAAAGAACACATGAACAGACTGGTGGGGAGGAGGGCTGTGAGACGCTGACTTCTTAGCAGGCATGGCCATTGCACACATCCATTCACAGCAGCTGTGGCTGCCCACACCAGATCAAGAAAGTCAAAACTCCCAGCACGGGTAGGCAAGGAACCTCACCATTGGGGAAGGAACTATTAGCCCGTGATGCTATCTGAGGGAGAGAAAGTCAATCTCCTTTTGGCACATTGGAACTTGAGTAAGGGGTTCTGCCCCCATGTGCATAGGGCAGAAAGAAAGTTGTACTCAAGGGTTACTAATGCTAAAGAAAGGAGGACCTGAAGCTGAGAGAATGATTCAGTGAGCACTAAAGGGAGAGAGAAAGTACTGGGTGGATATGACCAAATTACACTGTGTAAATCTATGAAACTTTCAAAGAAGAGGTAAAAAATATTTTTTAAAAAAAGTGTTATGTCCAATTTTCTGAGGAACCGCCACACTGATTTCCAAAGTGGTTGCACCATCTTGCAGTCCCACCAACAATGGAGGAGTGTTCCTCTTTCTCCACACCCTCGCCAGCATCTACGATAACCTGAGTTCTTAATCTTAGCCATTCTGACTGGTGTGAGATGGAATCTCTGAGTTGTTTTGAGTATCCATCCCATGTGCAGTCACCAAAGGTAGATGCTGATGTGGAAGTCAGGAAGTGCATGCCGATAAGGGCCTGATATGGATGTCTCCTCAGAGGCCTTCAAGAGTCTGGCATATTCAGAGGCAGATGCTCACAACTAGCCATTGAACTGATCATGAGGTTCTCAATGGAGGAGTTAAAGTGAAGGCCATTGGAGCTGAAAGGGTTTGTGGCACCATGAGGAGAGCAACAATACCAACCAACCACAGCTCCCAGGGTCCTAACCACCAGCCTGGGAGCACTTATGGAGGGATCCAGGGCTTCAGCTGAATATGAAAGAGTGGAGGGCCCTGCCGGGCACAGGTGGAAGATGAAATCCTTGACCTCATGAAGGCTGGACGCCCCAGGGGGTGGGAATTTTGAGGGTGGGGAAGTGGGAGTGGGGGGAGGTAGGTGGGGGTTACATCCAAGGAGAAGAAGGAGGAGGAGTAAGGGGATAGGGGGTTCCCGGGTGGGTGGGGGATGGGGTAAGGGGATAACATATGAAATGTAAATAAAATATCCAATAAAAAAAAAAGTGTTCTTTTTTCACTTTTTTTTTTTTTTTTTTGGCTGATACACACTTTGGGCCAACCTTCATATACCAGCAACGTATGTCAGACTGAACGGAGAGGCTAGAATAATCTGTAATATCTATAAAGTTGCTTTGAAATCATAATATATTTATGACTTCAATAATAGTTTACAGTTTAACATTTCAGTGCTTGGCCTATCTATAAAATAAGCAATTTGCCCAAGGCTCTAACATATTTACAATCCTAAGATACTGCTTTACATTTTATGTTTTATCTCATGGAAAACCTAAGCTGTCTTATAGTTATCATTCATTTTATTGCCAAATTTGATTACAAAATACAATTATCTTTTGATTATACTGCAAATGATTTTGTCAAAAAAGAACTATTTAATTAAATTTGACAAAACTTGAGATTTTTGCTTCCCAAAGAATAACTTCTGATAAAAATGGACATTCAGTGGAAGGCATTAGAAGGGAAGGAGGAAGAAGACGTGTTCAGGATGGAATATATAAAAGAAGAATAAGTCAAATCAAATAATAAAACAATAAATAATAATAAATAAATACTCATATTCCAATTTGCACTCTTAGAATTATCTTGGCACTGACTTATTATAATAAAGAAAACCAAAAATGTCCATATTTTTCCAACAATATTCTTAAATATTCATCTCACACACTCACAATAACCTGAACAAGGTGACAAGCCACTGTGATTGCTTTTGCTAATAATACAGTAAAAACAGATATATGAACTTCTTTTGTTAGATATGTTCTTAGTCTCTATGATCCGTGGGCTGTGTCTTCAAAGCAAAGCACCATGCAAGATAATTTATAATTGCAGCTGTTTCCTTGTTTCCTTGCCTAAAATGTCTTAAAGCATTGAGACAGCCCTATCTCTCTTATTTTAATTTCATTTTGATATTCTCTGCTAAGGTAACATTAAATTTTCATACTTGAATCTTATCTGCATGCGCCACTTACCTCCAGTTATGTATTCTTACAGGTGTTTACATAGCACAACTATTAAGGTAATCCTATTTATTTATTCAAAATATACATTTAAGCCACACTCTAAACACTCTCACCAAGGCAAACACAATCAATTAATTTATTCAGCAAACATTTACCTACCATGCGTGGGAGATGCCGATAAAACAAAGCCTGTTCTTTTTGAACTTAAAAGCTAAAGTGTAGAAAAAGTCAGTATGCAAATAAGCAACTGTGAGAGACACTCTAAAGAGACTAGAGACCAGAGCAGCAAAGAAGGCAAAGAAGCAGAGAATAAAGGGTGGTGGGCAACAGACTAGAGGGAAACGAGGTTACTATTTTATGTAGTAGTGAAGTCTGCCAGGTACAGATCAACCGGTGAAGACTGGCAGGTTTATTCCCACCCAGATAACTAACCTATAGGACAGCTCTCTGACTCTATCCAAGGCCTCTCATCCTGTCTCCAGGATGATGGGGCAGATGTACTACCCCACACAGCAGATGGGACATTCAGTCTAACATCCAGACACCTGCATTAGTTATCAAAAAGCAACTTTTCTTTTTAGAACCATTCTTTTTAGAAGCTCATCTTTGAATATGATGTTCTGAAAACTCAGGTCCAGTCAGGACTCTGGAGGTCAACAAGACTACACTTGAATCAGAGATAGAAATGCCTTCCTGGGGCATGAGCAGTTCTTTCTTTTCTCTTTGAAGATATACCAATATTTTTTTTCTTTTCTATTAAGACCCAGGAGGAGAATACAGCAGAGGACAAAAAGTAAACAAGAATGCCAAGAGGAAACTGCAGCTCCTCTCTCCAAGAATCACCTGAGATGCCTCTAAAATTAAACTAATCATGTATTTTACGGGACTCGAGGAAGTTTCTGTCTTACACACATTATTTTTGTAATCACATATCTAGTGATTAGCCAAAATCCATGGTTTCTCATTTATTCCCATATTCTATAAAACGTCTGCTACTGGACAACCAATTGGTGTGCTCTTCTCTGGGAAGCCTATTCCACTCCCAATTTTAATTGGTTGCCTATAGTTCTCTGTGTAGGCTTGAGGACTCATGGGCTTTTCTTCATCCAGTCTGCCACATTTGTGGTGTCGTTTTTGATCAGCTAATGTTTGGGTGGTTATCCCTGAAAACATATACATTTGAATAACATTATATGGACTAATCTGTTATATTTAGAAATATATATGTTTATGAATATAATATCTGCATGAAATAACTATCTTTTTTAAAGAAGGAACCATAAATTTGAGGGAGAGTGTGGAGAAGTACTTGTCTCCATTACTATCCTTCAGAACTTAGTTTCTTAATACAATGGTCTGCTTCTATTTTTCAATTATTTTATTTATTTACATTCCAAATATTGCCCCTGTTTCCAGTCCCTTTTCTCAAGTTCTTCACCCCATCCCCCTCCTCCTTCTCTAAACCTAAGTTGGGGACTCTGAATGTCTGTGTGCAGTATTCAGTGCAGCAGCTGTGAAAATGTGAGGATTATGCAATGTGCCGTCCTCTCATGGTTGGTTCAGTGCACATAAAGGAGTTTCTTCAAATGTGCTTCTTGTGAGATTCAGCACTTTAGGTAGAGATTGTCTCAAGGACTGGAAGAGGCTCAGAGGCTGGCTCTGGAAGTCCAGAATGGCTTCTAGCTCCTGTAGTTCTTCTTGGCCTGTCAGACTTCTCTGCTTTACAAGGCAAAGAAATATTTCGGAAGGACTATTTACTCTGGGCTTTTCTACAACAGAACTACAAAGTGATCAGCTAGAGCAGAGAACATTTAAAAGTTTGGGGATTAAAGAGTTTGTTAATTTCAGGGAGGATGAATATTGTGAATAACTAAAAACTTTTCTTAATGAAAAATGGCTTTGGAGTCACAGAAGCATTAGAATGAAAATTACTATTCTCTCCTGTTCTGCTTTCTTGTTGTATGATAAATTATAGTTAGGTTTGCTGCCTTGGCCAATTTCCATATTTTGAAGATTTTTTTTTCTGGTGGCCAATGTTATATAAAATGAGCTTATTAAATTGACCCTTAACTATTCTGTCTCTCCCTCCTCCTCTTCCTCCTCCTCCTCTTTCTCCTCCCCCTCTTCTTCCTCCTTCTCCTCTTCTTTTTGTCCTCCTCCTCCTCTTTCTCCTTCTCCCCTTCTTCCTCCTTCTCCTCTTCTTTTTTTCTTCCTTCTCTTCTTTGTCATCTTCTTCCTCCTCCCTCCATTCTTCATTCACTCCCTCCTTCTTTACATCCTTGTGGGAGCATGGTCAAAAGAATGACCCATGGTGAAGAATGCCTTGGGGAACTGTGGGAGAGGCTCCAAGGAAAAGGCAGACATCCTTTTACTTTGGATGCAGTTTGTTCCCTGAATTGTTCTTGGATGAGATTTTGTGCCTCCTGTGTTAAACATTTATATTCAATTCATAAGACATGGTCATTCTTCTTGGAAGTCAGAACATAGGTATAGAACCCAGTCTGGTGAAACAATGTGCATAATGTGCTCTTTGGTGTGCTCTGCATCTGAATATACACTTCTGCCTTGCTTTTGTGCTTTCCCAAATATAATCTACAGTCTGTGCCAGGTAATTGTTCTTCAATTGGTCTTCCCTGAGAAAGTTCTGGTAAAGGGCTGTTCTGTTAATATGTGCTTACTGGCATTATTTACATGTTTTGTCTGACCACGTTTTTCTGAACTCAAACAACAGTCTTTGGATCATTGGTTTCTCTGTTACTTTCATGTATAAAAGCACACTGAAACTGAAGTAAGGCTGTTGTCTGCAGCATTAGACTGCAGTCTGCCCAATTCTTTAGGGTCCTCAAATTCCAGGTCTTGAAGACAGATCTGCATAGGTCAATGGAAGTCGATACTCCTTCCTTCTTTTCCTTCTATTTCATTCTCTTCTCTGACTGTATGTATAACCTCTGCAAGTCTGTGACATACAGAGATGGTGGTTCTCATGAATCCTCCAAGTAAGCCAAGAAGCCATCTTGTCATTCTATGATGTATCTTTTCAGAAATAAGGAGTTTGTCTTAAGAAAGAAATAGTGGCTGATCTTCATGGTAGATGACTTACTCTGGTAAACTACTTTCTCAAGTTTAACTCCATGTTACACTAAAATACAATGCACCATGGTGTCTGAGCCACATTACAGCATCTCTGAACTGCTGGGAAGAGTTGTCTAGCTCCTTGTTGATGCTTTGAGAACAGTGAAGAAAAGTAAAACAGAGAAGAGGAGAGGATAGGAGGGGAGGGGAAAGGAGGAGAGGAGAGGAGAGGGGAGGGGAGGCAGAGTAGAGAATATGTCAAATGTTTCCTATTCCTGGCAAATTTACTAATTTGGATGAAATCTGACTTGCTGGACTGTGAGGTTGGTGCCAAGCCTGATTACATGAATTCAATCTCTGGGCCTACAAGATAAACAGAATTGACTCTCTCTATTGTCTTCCTCACACTGTCTTCTGATTTCTGCCTAGCATGAGCTCCATCCTCCAACACACACACACACACACACACACACTAAATAAATAAATAAATAAATAAATAAATGTAATAGGATAATAGCCCTTTTCTTAAGTACTGATTTCTGACACATTGACAGAAACAGACATTGTAAACTGTGTGGTAGTGATCACTTTTTCTCCATTTCCTCTACACATCCAGCCCTGACAAAGCATCACCTAGATGCTGATGAGTAATGGAGGGGCTAATATGTCCTTAGCCTGCTCTTTTCTTCTTAGAGGAGTGTAAGCAAGAGAAAAGCAGACTTTTCAGGCATGGCTGAATGCAATCTGGCCAGCCTGGCTCTGGGCCATGGGCCACCCTGGCTCCGAGGCACATAATGCCAACTAGTTACTTTCATGTGAAATATTGCCCTTTATTGTGTTGGAAAGCTACACCCCATAACTGGTAACATCAGAGCTCCAGTTGTTAACAGGTTGAATGCCTAAAATCCAAGTGAGAATTTGCCTATTCTTATTCTCTTAAAACCTATATTCTCCCCTGAACAGAAACCATGGCAACACTTGACATTATAGAATATGTGGTCTTAAAAACTATGCAGTTTCCAAAAGTTTTTAAAAACCAAGACGAACCTAAATCACGGGAGAAATCCAGCTCAATTTATATGCTCATTTTTAAGCAAATCACTTTATACTTGCCCTCTATGGAAATTTCCTTCTGAAGTGCAGGCTAAGTTCATGTCATTAGGGAGCTGCAGCCGTGTGAAGTCAGCAAAATTTAAAATATGCATTAAAGAAATTGTATCTGTGATTGCTAAGACTGTGGCCCTCTCAGGACCAAGGATAGTACTACAGTGGGATTCACATTCGAATAGCTGCTGCCTATGGCAACCGATGTCAACACACTCCCCGGTGGTGAGTGTCCACTTCATAATGCCTTCTGCTATCAATATCAGTGTACTTAGTTACTAGAATTGTCAATACACCCTTTATCTTACACATTCTTAAGTGACTGGCTCTACTTTTCCAGTTTGTCTGTTAATTTTATCGATTTAAGCTCCTCTGATTCAATTTCTATGACTACAAGAGAACATTAGCCCAGACTTGGTGACAAAGATGCAATAAGCTGCTTCACATGGTCATCAGCAAGTCAATCCGTATGGTCCAAAGAAAATTAAGGGATAGAAATATACTAAGCTCTTTTTACTGTTGTTCTCAATTTATACCTGACAAGTTTCCATTAAAAAAAATGTTAAGCTTACCTTCCTAGCCAGGTCCCCCAGAGACACAGCCTGCAGAGGTGAGTTATTTGTGGTCACCAGAAATTCATTGTCTAGCTCTGGGCTCACTCTTCAGCCTGAGGAGCCTTGCAAGACCCCAAGAGCATTTTGCTCCCTATGAAAGCCTTTGGGGGTCCCAAGACTAACCAGTTTGGAATATTCCCCCACCAATCCCTGACACTATTAATGGTACTCTGTCATGCTTGCAGACAGGAACCTAGCATAACTGTCCTCTGAGAGGCTCCACCCAGCAGCCAATGGAAAGAGACCCACAGGCAAACGTTAAATGGAGCTCGGGAGTCTTAAGAAAGAGTTGGGAGAAGGACTGTGGTACCCAAAGAGGACAGGGACTCACAGGAAGACCAACAGAGTCAACAGGGTTCTCAGAGACTGAATAAACATACCAAAGAGCAAGCACAGGCTGGGCCTAGGCCCCCTGCACATATGAGAAAGGGAAGGCAGAATAGGGGAACGATCCGTTTGCAGTGATCTGGGGGGGGGTGCTAATATTGGGATGTAAAGCAAATAAATAGTGTAGTAATACAAAAGATAAGTTTAGTTAATACTTCCTTCTCATATATAAAACATTGATTGCATCTTTAACAAATGCTTCTGAACATCTACTCTGTTTGCTACTGTGTATTAAGAGATAAAAAAATGAATAACACATGCTCTTTGTTCACAGATCAGTCAAAAAAAAGAGATACTTTTAAACAATCACACTACAATGTAGTAAGTACTAAAGGTAGGCACATAAATATTTTGGAATTTGAATTGCTTTGTTTTCACTATATAAATTCACCTTCAATGTATACATTATTATCTTACATATAATTATTATATATGTAATAGTACATATATTAGAAAATAATGTATGCATTTAGTCTACCTATGTCTAATATATATTAGATAATAATATTATTATACATTGGTAGGATGGATAAACAAGTTAACCAGAGTCTGAAGAAAGCAGTTGCTTTTGCATCGTAGTGGAAGAATTTAGCCATTCAAAACAAGAATAGCGCCACTCAGTAATATGTGGGGAGGGTGCTCGTGCCTACGGACACATTTCTATGTACTTAGATGTCTAACCACACATTAAATGACATAATGCAACTGAACCATCCAACCTGCTTTTCTGTTCTAAATCCTTTCCAGTATTTTAATCTTCCATGTTATGTGCTACATATACTGAAAAGCTAACTACTGTAGCCTCATTCCACTACCTTTACCTACTCTAAGCCATCGTTATCTCCCACCTGGTTTATTTCAGTCTCTCTCTGCCATTTAATCTTAATGTTTTAATCCATTCCCCCTACAAGATAGATTCCATCTAATGCAAATCAAAACATTACGTGATCTGTTTCTTGCTTTCCTAGAAAAGAAATTTCTAATCTCCTTACATTGGTTGAAGGACGAGTACACTATCTCTTGATACTCCCTAGCGTTATCCCCGTTTCTTCTCTGATAGCTGAATGGAGCCTTTTTCAGTTCATCAGTATGTCTGCCATTCTAGATCTTTGGCAGGACACATCTCTTTTATGTGGAGTGTATGTCTTAGTTTTGGGTCTAATACAGTAACCTTCATCTTGAAAGTATTTCTAAACATCCCCAAGAATTCAGAATTTCCTCTTACGTGGCTAGCTAGTAACTTCTACATCCCTTATCATAATACTGACAGACTTTTGACATTTCCCACAAATGTAATAATTTACCAAGAAACTATGTTTTCTATTAGCACAAAGAATAATCACCTCTCTCTCTCTCTCTCTCTCTCTCTCTCTCTCTCTCTCTCTCTCTCTCATAATACTGCCAGTGTGCACTATGCATAGCACAGACTCGATATTCTGTATGTATCTCTTGGGTTATTTACATCAATAGAGGGTGTGAAGATTAAAGGTTGCCACCACAGTCTATAGCAATGGACATAGAAAGCTTTGACGAAGATAGGAGTGTTAAATAATGTGTGAGGAATGAAAACTACACTCAAAGATATGTACATGATAAATTTGACAACTATACTGATCGTTGGCACTAAGTGTGTATGTACAGTTAAGAACAATTCCCAGTTCTAAATCTTAGATGGCAAGTGATACTAATAAAAAGAATGCTTCCCTCCCAAAAAGTCCATCAAGCTGTGTGTGGGTAAAATGCAATAAGCCTGTAGAAGCATAGTGATATTAGTTTTGAACATATGTGGTTTGAGTGTACGATAGAAGAGCCAACTGCTGAATGAGAATTTCATCAGGAAGCAAACTTCGTAATAAAAGTAGACACAAAGCTGGAAGTTAGCGGGTGGTGTGGAGGAAATGGATAAGCTTGAGAAGTAAGCACATGGGATGGAAGGAAAACACAGAGCAGATGGTGCCTACCTGTAAAGCACCTGCGTTAAAGATTATGCACTAACGAACAAAATCTTTAGTATTTCCACTCAGAATGGAAATCTAAACATATGTCTACTTTCAGCCCCACTACATATCATGCTATGTTCTGTTCGAAATATAAGACTCAGAATAGGCAAGAGAAGAGAAGAAAATTGCACAGACCTGTGAAAGGTAGAGTATCTGAACAAAAACAGCTTGCTGACTGAGAGGATAAACCCACTGGAATCTTAACACCAGCATAAGCACCATCCTAACATGTGGCTCAGGAAGAACTGAAGACACCTTACACTCAGGGTTGGGATAAAGCTCCATCCACACATTCACCACTTTCATTTGAGCTTAAGCGCTAATCTAAGTTTTAGCAGATACATAAAGTATTATGAAGCTACAAAGAAAATCTCTACCATAAACTATAAAAAATTAGAGCACTTGGGTAAGACTTGAAGCAGACAAATTTTTCTCTTATTTTCCTTTTTTATATCTTTTCATACAATATATTTTGATTATATATTTCCTTCCCAGATACTCTCACCTCCCTACATAACTAACTTCATGTTCTCTCTTATTCTCTTTCTCTCTCCCCTCATCATAAACCAAACAGAAAAATCAAAATTAAAACAAACAAAACCCAAATAAGACAAAAAGTGCACACACACATACACATACACACAACACACACACACACACACACACACACACACCGCACCGCACCGCACCGCACCGCACCACACACTACAGTGGTGTTACGTTGTGATGGCCAACTACTCCTGGATATGGAGCCTTCCCTAAAGTGTCCTTAATATACCAACTGACACTCCATTAGAGGAAACTATTTTCCCATTTGCCAGCAAGTATCAATTGCAAATTGCTTCTTAGCTATGTGTGGGACTCTGTGTCTACTTCCTCTTTCAGTGTTGGCACTCCATCTGCCTTCAACCTGTGTAGTTCTTCAGCATTCTGCCTCAGTTTCTGTTAGTTCACACATGTGTCAATCAGTCTTTTGTCTCTGCAATCAGTCTTTTGTCTCTGGAAAACACTGTTTCCTTGGAGCCATCCATCACCTCTGGCTCTTAGGCCCATTACCAATCTATTCTCAGGTTCTTGGCCACTTTAGCAGTGTCAGACATGGGTTCTGTCTCATAGAGTGGGCTTCAAACCAAACAAGAAAGTGGTTAGTTACTCCCATAACATCTTGTCACTGTTACATCAGTATATTTTGCAGGAAGATTAATATTGTAGGTTGCAGGGCTTGTAGCTTAGTGGTATTGATACTATATTTCTCTTTTGGTAGCATTCAAAGTCTCTTCCAGGATCACAAATGTAGAGGTGAAGTTCTGGTCAAGCACCAGCTTGATTTCTCCATATTCAATGGGATAAGTAAATGGTATCTTACAATAGGGCCTTACTATCAAGTTATGAAGATCAATAGCTCAGATATTTAGGAGGTGTCTGTGGGACCCTTTTGCCCAACTATTCAAAAGTGTATAACCCATTTCTGGAATCAGAAGCCTTATTTGCTTGGCCATTGCATTCCCTATCATAGTAACTCTATTTAAATTATTTTCATGTATGTACATATTTTAGGGAGCTCCTATAGTATTAGATTTCCATGTGGCTTTTCAAGGAGAATAAAACTGCTAAAGAAATTATTATTAATATACTTTAGAAATCATGAAATAAAATACTACAACCATGAATAAGAGATAATAGCATTTTTAAACAGAAAATTCAAAGACCAAATAAAAAGAGTAATTTGTTATAAGAAATAAAATTTTCAAAAGGATGAGCTTAAAGTGGAATTTAGGAAATGTTCTAGAAAAGCAGACAGAAAATGAGATAAAATGAAGATAAGAAAAACTACACTATTGTCTAGGGGTGATGGTGAGAAAAGACTTCATACAGAAAGAACAGAAGACAGAGAGAAGCAGAGACTCACTGCTACCAATTCTCAAGGCCTGTAACAATAAGTAAAACTGAATAACCGAAACCAACACAAGTTTATTCTATCATAATTCCAGATGCATGGAGTCCAGAATAAATTTTTAGTAGGCCAACAGCAATGTATTGACTCCTTCAGGAGGCCCTTGGGAGGAATCCGTTTTCTTGCAATTTTCAACTGATAGAAACTGCTTAACCTCTTTGGCTAGTGGCCTTTCTCTCATCCTCAAAGAGTTTACCTTATATCCATTACTGTCACCATATTGCCTTCTTTGTAACTGTGAATCCTCCTGTGTCCCTCCAGTCACACCAGGTCTATTCATACAACCCAGAGTAATTTTCTCATCTTAAGATACATAAACTTACAATATCTGGGAAGTCTTTTCTGCTGTGTCAGGTGAAACATTCCTCTTTGGCATGGTTAGATGGGATATTATTATAATTAACTGTTATTCCAAGTAGTCATGAAAAGTTCCCATAACCAAAGGGTTTTAGTTTCAAGCTTGAAATGTACCTCACTCTCTACTGTTGCAGAATATTTGACCACACTGTTAACCCTGAGATTGTGTTATTTTCTGAAAAAAAAAAATACAGTTTCTAGTCGTGGTATCATTCAGCTCTAGTGCACACCTTAATCTCCCTGGCTGGAATATAGACATGCTTAGTATTCATCTTTCATTCCAAACAATGAGGGTAAAGTTAGTTTTTAGAGGGAAGCAGCCATGTTTGAAAGTGATGTCTAATTAAGAAGTAGAGAAAGTGACGACTCAGAGACATATTTGACAGAATAGGATCTGCCAAACTCTCACAAGACTAGAGAGAACAGAGAGACTACTTAAAACAGTAACGCAGAGAGAGCTTTACAGAGACAGGTTGAAGAGAGAACAAGCTAGACACAGGTAAAGACAGAACAAGCCATGGAATGAGAAGGAACCAGAAGATTAGAACAGATTTCCAGAGTTAGTTTGAGGCGAAGCAGAACAAAAAGAGAGAAGCCAGATTAAATCAGTCTGCTTGGAGAAGAGTTTGAACAGAACACCTGAGTTTAACCAGCCAGCCAGAATTCAATAATAACTAGAAAGGATGAGTTTATTCAGCAGTTAAGTCTCAGAAGCTGAAAACATTTTAGGCTAAGATTAGATTGTACAGAGGCTAGAAGCTTCCAGCACTAGGCTTAGGTTAGCAGTAAGCCTCCAAGATGACAGTTAAATCAGGTGAATAAAAGATACTGTTACACTCCACAACCAGGATGAAAGCAGAGCCACAACACACCCCAGCACAATAAAAACTCAGAACACACTGTAAACTGCAATATAATTCACAGTCACCTCACCATCTTCAAGAGCTTATTGGATACTAGAAGACAATCAGACAATAGTTCAAATTTTTAAGGTAAGTTATTACCACCCTAGTATTCAGCAACAAACTAATCTATTGTTGAAGTGTGAAACTATTATAATCTTGATAACAGAATCTGATAAAGACATTATAAAAAGTAACACTTTAGAATAATATCTCTTATAGGTTAAAACTGTTAAATGCCAGAAAAACAAACACAACAGTATACCAACCAAGTAACAATCAATATCCCGTTTCTTCTCAGAATGCAAGATTGGCTTAACATTTGAACCACAAACAGCATGTATTTCTACATCAACAGGATAAAGGAAAATTAATATTATATATTAATATATATTAATATTTATGTGGTGACTTGAATGAAAATAGCACTCCATTGGCTCATACATTTGAATGCTTGGACATCAGGGGGTGGCACTATTTGAAAGGTATAGTTGGAGGCCTTGTTGGAGGAAGTGTGTCACTAGATGGGCTTTGAAGTTTCAAAATCCCAAGCCTGGCCCAGTAGATTTCTTCTCAGTTACTGTAGATTAAAATGTAGAACTTTCAGCTACCTCTCCATCACCACGGCCTCATGCTCCCTACCATTACAAGAATAGACTAAACTTCTGAAACTTTAAGTAATCCTCAATTAAATTATTTCTTTTATAAGAGTTGCTATGGTGATGGTATCTCTCTACAGCAATAAAACACCTACTAAGACAATATATCACTAAACTAAGAAAGCAATAAATAAAACTCAATATTCACTAAAAACTCCCAAAAAGCTAGCAATAGGAAAATTCTGATTTCTCAAATTGAGTGCAGGCACTAAAGAAAAGTTATATGTCTCCTGAAGACAAATAAATATAAATAAACAAACAAACAAACAAACAAATAAGACTCATCACTCTCATTACATGTGTTGAGTACTGTTGAGGGGATTCTACACTATAGGAAGACTAGATGAACATATAATTAAAATACAACATTTGAAATTGTCATTGTTTACATATGATAATTTATGCATGTAGAAAATCCAAAATGATACAGATAACAAATTATTTGGGTGGCCAAATTAAGTAAGAGCTTTGGATACATATAAAAATTAGCTTAATATATAAAAATTAGTTGTATTTTATACAATATCAACAAAAGATTGACAAATGACATCTTAAAAAAATAGCATCCTTAAAAGACATCAAAAATATGGAATGAAAACAAGATTAAATAAAATTAAAACAAAAGTATAATAAAGTCAGCATAAGTTACAGAAAAGCACTAAGCAAGGAACCATAAACAGTACTAACAGAAATAACAGGATATCTAATTCAGAGAAATGGTGTTCGTGAGTATGAAGAATCAAAATATTAAAATATAAATTCTTACCCACAGAAGCTCTAGGTTTGATTCTGTTTCAGTTATGTCAGTAGCTGGTTTTGTTTGGTCTGGTTTGGTTTCAGGTTGATTGGTTTGGTGTCATTTGGTCGGATGACATTGCAGGCTGAGTTTTTAAATGTATGTGACATGCAGGGAAGCCTAAATAACCAAGACATCCTTAAAGAATTAAATCAGAAGGTTTATAGGTCTAGACATCAAACTCACTATAAATCTGAAGCTACCAAGACATTGTTAATGGTCCAGACAGACAAATAGATCAAGAGACTGGAAGAGAGGAGTGATGAAGATCCACAGTGAAGCTATCTGATTTACCTCAAAAGGTGCTACTGCAATTCAGTAGAGCACAGCATGCTTTTCTCATAAATATAAGTAGAGATTGGACATCCATATGAAAAATAAATCTTGATCCTTGTTTTATGCTACACTCAAAAATAATTTTAGAGAGATGTGTAATTAGAGAGGGGCAAATATTAAATGTAAATTATATTTTTAAATCTTCTAGAAGAAAATGTGAGATATTTTATATTCTAGTCATATGTATGACATTAAACAAGTGAAAAGTACTGCAATCAGTATTACATAAATCAATTACAAAACATACTAGGTGTACATATATATATGTATGTATATGTATTTATATATGCATATATATATTTATATATATACAAAAATACATAATATGTTACTTAATATTATTTTAGGTTTTTAAAGATAAAACTAATCAATGTCATAATCACAGTAATGTTAGCCTATAAAGTATTTTACTGAATGGTATTGGGAACTAACCCTTTTAACTAATGGAGGTGTTACATGTGTTAATTTGGGTGGCTTATAAAGACTCATATACATTTGTAAAAGTATTATCAATGTTTTGTGTAACTTGCAGTATATATAACAATTGTATCCAGATGTGTAGGGAAGCAGCCTGTACTGGAGAAACCTGAAAAGATGCCTCCAAAAACAATGATTTACTGGGGTCTAGAAAGATAGTTCAGTTGATAAGAGCATTGGACGTTCTTCCAGATGACCCAGGTTCAATTCTCAGCACATATGTTGTCTTACAACCCTCTGTCACTCAAATCCCAGAGAATCTGACACTGCCTTCTACCCTCCTTGGGCACTAGACATACAAGTCACACATAGGTATACATGCATTAAGAACACCTATACACAAAAATAATAAGAATGAATAAATCTTTTAAAAATGGTTTGTGGAGTATCTGATCATGTGAGCAACTAAAGAGGGTGCTAAATTTACTTTTTAAAAAGGTTCATTGAAGAACAACAACAAAACCAAATGAATGAGATGTTCCTTTGTGAGAAAATGAAAAGCAATTAGAAAAAGTAACATATAGTTTACTAACTGCCTTTCTGAACCTACTCAGCTATCATTGAAATCACTGGAAATTCATTTATCCAATTTCATAAAAGAAATCTAAGAAAAGGTGTCAGTGAATATGTATCATATATGTGTGTGACATATATTTATATACATATATGTATATCACATGTGAATATATATATTTGAATATGTCTGTATACGAAAAAAATATATATGATGAAGACATGAAGAAAAAGAGCTATAGCTTTATCCTATAGTGGGAAGGTAAGAGATGACAACTGAAATAGAACACCTAAATTCAACACTATAAACATTTTATTAGGAGCATCAAATAAATATCTAAATAGTCAGGTGTGAGTTCACTCATTGGGTAGATGAAAGTGGAAAGCATGTCTGCAGACCTATGTTTCTGTAGTAATCCTAAAAGAACATTTCAGTTCTTTAAATGAAAGGCACATACAATTTTTCATTTAAATAAAGTCTTCACAATTTTTCAAAAAGAAGATGGAAATGAGAAAAGAGAAAGTACCAAGAGATGATTGGAGTCAAGAGGTAAACTACAGAAGAACTAATGGCTGAGTTGAGTGACAGATGGCTGCTGATAATGGCCCGGCTAGAATACTTCAAGGTTTTCAAATTAAGTTTTCAATGCTACACCCTTGTACTTTAACCCTATCCAATTTTAGAGCAAGACAACCTTTCTTTTCTAAACTCCCCCCCTTTAATGCAAAATGTTTTAAATAATTTGTGAAGCATTCTGTCAGTATTTTATGCATGCTGGAGAAGGAAATTTCTTGCTCGCTTGCTGTTACACTAGCTCTCAACACATTCAGCAGAAGATTTATTACTTATTAGAGAAGATGGCCTTCCCTGCGAATCTTCAGGAATTACAAACAATTACAGAAAAGAGAAGTGTCTCCATTACCAAAAAGACAGTGATAATGGAATCTGCTATTGAATATGCCAGCACGAACCCAGAGTTTCCAGGGCAAGCAGCATCTTCACCTTCATTCTGGCTGATAGGAAATGATGCAGTATTCCATTATCCACAATGACAAGTGATTTATTGGGATACTTTCTTTCTTCCAAACGTTTTAAACCATAGTTTTTCTCCCAATTGCACTGATTCTTCATTTTAGTGCATGTATGGGAACATGAGCGTGTGAGTGGTGATTTAAAAGAAAAAAGAATCAGCTGCAGAGATCCTGTCATTTCGTTCATTCTACATCACAAATTCACAAATTGGAGTCCCCACACCACATGCCAGAACAACTCTTACTTAGGCATATTTTTAAATGGTCTGAGGCTAAAAGTAACCAGAGGCTCAGGAAACTCATTTCTGCAATAATACTTCCCCCGAAGTCTGCTTTCTAAGATATTGTTTCAGGAAAAACTACTGTGAGGAAGCATGGTATTTTTGCCAAAAGAGAAAATCATCTTAAAATAGAATTCCCCAGCAGTGAAAGGTAGAGGGAGTAGATTAAAGGCTGGTAATGGAACAGTGATGATTACTCATGGGCCATTTTTCAGGCCCCAAATCTCACTGTACATTGCCTTGCCCTCCAGAGACATCAGATGGATCAGAAAACCTTCAGAGAAGCAGCTCTTCTAAAGTCCAAATGAGAAATACTAAATGTCCTTCTGCCATGCATACTGGTGCACGCTTTTAAAGTCAATACTTGGGAGGCAGAAGCAGGTGAATCTCTGTGAGCTGGAGGGCAGCCTGAATTCCAGGCCAGCCAGGGCTACATAGTTAAGAACTTGCCCCAGAGAGACAGGGACAAGGGTGTAGATTCTTCCTAAGGTTCTTCTTCCGTGACCTGACTTACACTTTCCATCACTGTTAGAGTGCCCAAGAGTCACTAAGTCTTCAGGTGTGATCTGCTGATGGGACCATAGAAAGCTGAGTCCACTGATGCTTGAACACCGGTATCTTTTTGACAAAGGCCCAGATTTCATAGTTAAAGATACATTACCTGTGCATTGTGGCTGTACAAAAGCAAAGCTGTGAAACAATAAGGACACTCTCTGGTGCGTTTCCCATTGTCAATCATCTTTTGTAATGTGTTGCTTATTGAAATTTGGAAGTGTGGATGCATTAAATAAGGAAAAGTGAAATGAAATGTAATATGAAAGGTAACAAGTAGTGTGGTTTCAGCTGCTTTTCACATCAGACTTTATAATCTAGCAAAAGGAGAGCTTAGCATATTACTATCAAAATTCTAGGTTAGAGAATGAAAGCATTAGTTTCTGAGCTACCCACCAGTGGATGTGAGTAAATTATCTGATCACTGTGAACTGGGCTTTGTCATATGTCAAAAAGCATCCTCCAAGCTAGGGAAGGGGAACTCTTAAATGTCCTAACTTCAAAAACATTTGCTTTTTAGTTGCAATGGCCACAATCACCATTATTATACTAATCTTAGATTTTATCTACAGCCATTTTTCAAAAGCAAAGGGGAGGGGAGGTGGTGAAAAGCTCATGGAGGGGGGCACCAGAAAGGAAGCAATATTTGGAATGTAAATAAATAAAATAATTAATAAAAAATAAAATAAATGTTCATGTTTATAGGGAATGAGAATAAGTTAACCAAAACCAAAGATATATGAACAATCCTTATGGAAACATGTATTTTTAAGCTAATTTAAGATATATAATTATTATTATCTAAACCACCAGCCTGGGAGCATATAGGGAGGGACTCATGGCTCCAGCTGTATATATAGGGGAGGATGGCCTTGTCGGGCCTAGGTGGGAGAGGAGGTCCTTGGCCCCATGAAGGCTGGATGCCCCAGTGTGAGGGAATTCAAGGGTGGGGAGGTGGGACTGGGTGGGTGGCACATTCTCATAGAAGCAGGAGGAAGGGGGATGGGATGGGGATTCCTGGGTAGGGAGGAAAATGGGGTGAGGAGATAACATCTGAAATGTAAATAAAATATCCAATAAAAAATATAAAAAACAAATAAATAATAAATTTATATTCATACATATATATAATTTGTACAAAGTAATTTGAACACAGATTCCCTGCTTGAGTGAATAATGTTTCCCCTAGAAGCACAGAAGTTGTGGGTTATTAAATGAAAATCTCAGGGTCATGCATAAGTCTTCTCTATAAATCTCCAAATAACAACAGTTATTGTTCTTTCTTACCTACAATAACTAGAGAGTAAGACCTTATTGCTGAAAATACAACACACTTTGTTTAAGGATATAGAAAAACAAAGTTGGAACTGACCTGAAACTATCCTTCCTAACTCTCTTAGTGTTGGGAAGTGTTGTGCATTGCCTCTAGGGTCTTATCCATCTGTAAACCTTGAATGCTACAATATAGTTCTTTTTTTGCATTTTGATTAGATATTTGCCTTGCTTCTCTGAGGGTGTTCCCCAATCCATTCACCCAACCACTCCTGCCTCCCTGCCCTGGCATTCCCCTACTCTGTGGCATCAAGCCTTCACAGGACCAAAGGCCTCTCTTCCCATTGATGCCTGACATGGCCATCTCTGCTACATATGCAGTTGGAGCAATGAGTCCCTCCATGTGTACTCTTTGGTGGTTTAGTCCCTGGGAGCTCGGGGGGGGGGGTCTGGTTCATTGATATTGTTGTTGTTCTTCCTATGGGGTTGCAAACCGCTTCAGCTCCTTCAGTTCTCTCAATTCTTCCATTGGGGACCCCATGCTCAGTCCAATGATTGGCTGCGAGCATCCTTCTACGTATTTGTCAGGCTCTGGCAGAGCCTCTCAGGGGAAAGCAATATCAGGCTGTCAGCAAACACTTCTTGGCATCCACAGTAGTGTCCATGTTTGGTATCTATATATTTGGGATGGATCCCCAGGTGGGGCAGTCTCTGGATGGCCTCTCCTTCAGTCTCTGTTCTACAGTTTGTCTCCATATTTCTTGCCTTGAGTATTTTATTCTTCCTTCTATGAAAGACCAAAACATCCACACTTTGGTTTTCCTTCTTCTTGAGATTCATGTCATCTGTGAATTGTATCTTGGGTATTCCAAGCTTTTAGGTTAATATGCACTTATCAATGAGCACATACCATGTGTGTTCTTTTGTGATTGGGTTACCTCACAAAGGATATTTTCTAGTTACATCCATTTCCCTAAGAATTTCATGAATTCATTGCTTTTAATAGCTGAGTAATACTCCATTGTATAAATGTACCACAATTTCTGTATCCATTCCTCTGTTGAAGGACATCTGGGTTCTTTCCTGCTTCTGGCTATTATAAATAATGCTGGTTTGAACATAGTGGAACATATGTCCTTGTTATATGTTGGGCTATCTTCTGGGTATATGCCCAGGAGTGGTATAGCTGGGTCTTCAGGTAATGCTATGTCCAATTTTCTGAGCAACTATCAGACTGATTTCCAGAGTGGTTGTACCAGCTTGCAATCCCACCAACAGTGGAAGAGTGTTCCTCTTTCTCTACATCCTCTCCAGCATCTGCTATCACCTGAGTTTTTTATCTTAGCCATTCTGACTGGTGTGAGGTGGAATCTCAGGGTTGTTTTGATTTGCATTTCCCCGATGACTAAGGATGTTGAACATTTCTTAAAGTGCTTCTCAGCTATTCGAGTTTCCTCAGCTGAGAATTCTTTGTTTAGCTCTGTACCCCATTTTAAGAGGGTTATTTGGTTGTGTGGAGTCTAACTTCTTGAGTTCTTCATATATATTGGATATTAGCCCTCTATCAGATGTAGGATTGGTAAAGATCTTTTCCCAATCTGTTGGTTGCTGTTCTGTCTGATTGAAAGTGTCCATTGCCTTACAGAAGCTTTGCAATTTTATGAAGTCCCATTTGTCAATTCTTAATATTAGAGCATAAGAGTAAGAGCATAATTGTTCTGTTCAGGAAATTTTCTCCAGTGTCCGTGTGTTTGAGGCTCTTCCCTACTTTCTCTTCTGTTAGTTTCATTGTATCTGGATTTATGTGGGGGTCCTTGATACACATGGACTTGAGCTTTGTACAAGGAGATAAGAATGGATGGATTTGCACTCTTCTACATGCTGATCTCCAGTTGAACCAGCACCATTCGTTGAAAATGCTGTCTTTTTTTCCACTGGATGATTTTAGCTCCTTTGTCAAAGATCAAGTGACCAAAAGTGTGTCAGTTCATTTTTGGGTCTTTAACTCTATTCCATTGATCTATCTACCTGTCTCTGTTCCAATACCACGCAGTTTTTATCACTATGGCCCTGTAATGCTGCTTGAGGACAGGGATGGTGATTCCCCCAGATTTTCTTTTATTGTTGAGAATAGTTTTCACTATCCTGAGTTTTTAGTTATCCCAAATGAACTTCAAAATTGCTCTTTTTAACTCTATGAAGAATTGAGGTGTAATTTTGACAGGGATTGCATTGAATCTGTAGATTGCTTTCAGCAAGGCAGCCATTTTTACTATATTAATTCTGCCAATCTGTAAACATGGGAGATCATTCCATCATCTGTAATCCTTGATTTATTTTCTTGGAGACTTGAAGTTCTTGTCATACAGATATTCACTTGCTTGGTTAGAGAAACACCAAGGTATTTTATATTGTTTGTGATTATTGTGAAGAGTGTTGCTTCCCTAATTTCTTTCTCAGCCTGTTTATTCTTCAAGTAGAGGAAGGCTACTGATTTGTTTGGGTTAATTTTATATCCAGCCACTTTGCTGAAGTTGTTTATCAGGTTTAGGAGTTCTCTGGTGGAAGTTTTGGGGTCACTTAAGTATACTATCATATCATCTACAAATAGTGATATTTTGGCTTCTTCCTTTCCAATTTGTATACTTTTGACCTCCTTTTGTTGTCTAATTTCTCTGGCTAGGACTTCCAGTACTATATTGAATAGGAAGGGAGACAGTGGGCAGCCTTGTCTAGTCCCTGATATTAGTAGGATTGTTTCAAGTTTCTCTCCATTTAGTTTGATGTTAGCTACTGGTTTGCTGTATATTGCTTTCACTATGTTTAGATATGGGCCTTGAATTCCTTATCTTTCCAAGACTTTTATCATGAAGGAGTGTTGAATTTTGTCAAATGCTTTCTCAGCATCTAATGAGGTAATTGTGAGGTTTTTTCTTTGAGTTTGATTATATAGTGGATTATGTTGATGGATTTCTGTATATTGAGCCATCCCTGCATTCCTAGGATAAAGCCTACTTGATCATGATGGATGATCATTTTGATGTGTTCTTGGATTTAGTTTGCAAGAATTTTATTGAGTATTTTTGCATCGATATTCATAAGAGAAATTGGTCTGAAGTTCTCTTTCTTTGTTGGTTCTTTGTGTGGTTTAGGTATAACCATAATTGTGGCTTCATAGACGAATTGGGTAGTATTCCTTCTGTTTCTATTTTGTTGAATAGTTTGAAGAGTATCAACATTAAGTCTTCTTTGACAGTCTGATAGAATTCTGTACTAAATCCATCTGGTCCTGGGCTTGTTTTGATGGGGAGTTTTTTAAATAACTATTCCTTTAGGGATTATGGAACTGTTTAGATGGCTTATCTGATCCTGATTTAACTTTGTTGTTTGGTATCTGTCTAGAAAATTGTCCATTTCATCCAGATTTTCCAGTTTTGTTGAGTATAGACTTTTGTAGTAGGATCTGATGTTTTTTTTTAATTTCCTCAGTTTCTGTTGTTATGGCTCCCTTTTTGTTTCTTATTTTGTTAATTTGGATACTGTCTTTGTACCCTCTAGTTAGACTGGCTAAGGGTTTATCCATCTTGTTGATTTTTTCAAAGAGCAAGCTCCTGGTTTTGTTGATTATTTGTATAGTTCTTTTTGTTTGTACTTGGTAGATTTCAGCCCTGAGTTTGATTATTTCCTGCCTTCTTCTCTTCCTGGGTATATTTACTTCTTTTTGTTCTAGAGCTTTCATGTGTGCTGCCAAGTTGCTAGTATGTGCTCTCTCCAGTTTCTTTTTGGAGGTACTCAGAACTAGGAGTTTCCCTTTTAGCACTGCTTTCATTGTATCCCATAAGTTTGGATATGTTGTACCTTCATTTTTATTAAATTATAAAAAGTCTTTAGTCTCTTTATTTCTTCCTTCAAAAAGTTATCATTGTGTAGGACATTGTTCAGCTTTCATGTGTATGTGGGCTTTCCATTTGTTTATGTTGCTATTGAAGACCAGCCTTACTCTATGGGGATCTGATAGGATGAAAGTGGGTGCCCTTGCACTTGGAGCATAGATGTTCAGAACTGAGAGTTCTTCTTGGTAGATCTTTCCCTTTGATGAGTATGAAGTGTCCTTCCTTATCTTTTTTGATAACTTTTGGTTGATTTTATTTGATATTAGATTGGCTACTCCAGCTTGTTTTCTTGGGATCATTTGCTTGGAAAATTGTCTTCCAGCCCTTTACTCTGAGGTAGTGTCTGTCTTTGACACTGAGGTGTGTTTCCTGTATGCAGCAGAATTTTGGGTCCTGTTTACATATCCAGTCTGTTAGTCTATGTCTTTTTATTGGGGAATTGAGTCCATTGATGTTAAGAGATATTAAGGAGCAGTCGTTGTTGCTTCCTGTTATTTTAGTTATTAGAGGTGTAATTATGTTTGTGTAGCTATCTTCCTTTAGCTTTGTTGGAAGATTACATTTTTGCTTTTTCTGTGTTGTATTTTCTCTCATTGTATTGGTGTTTTCCATCTATTATCCTTTGTAGGTCTGGATTTGTGGAAAGATATTGTGTAAAGTTGGTTTTGTCATGGAATATCTTGGTTTCTCCAATTATGGTAATTGAGAGTTTTGCTGGATATAGTAGCCTGGGCTGGCATTTGTGTTCTCTCAGGGTCTGTATGACATCTGCCCAGGATCTTCTAGCTTTCATAGTCTCTGGTGAAAAATCTGGTGTAATTCTGATAGGTCTGCCTTTATATGTTACTTGACCTTTTTTCCTTACTCCTTTTTAATATTCTTTCTTTGTTTTGTGCATTTGGTATTTTGATTATTATGTGATGGTTGGAATTTCTTTTCTGGTTCATTCTATTTGGAGTTCTCTAAGCTTCTTGTATGTTTATGGGCCTCTCTTTCTTTAGGTTAGGGAAGTTGTCTTCTATAATTTGTTGAAGATATTTACCAGCCCTTTAAGTTGAGAATCTTTGCTCTCTTCTATACCTATTATCCTTAGGCTTGGTCTTCTCATTGTGTCCTGGATTTCCTGAATGTTTTGGGTTAGGAGCTTTTTGCATTTTGCATTTTCTTTGACTGTTGTGTCAATGTTTTCTATATCTTCTGTACCTGAGATTTTCTCTTCTTATCTCTTGTATTCTGTTGGTTATGCTTGAGGCTATGACTCCTGATCGCTTTCCTAGGTTTTCTATCTCCAGGGTTGTCTCCCTTTGTGACTTCTTAATTGTTTCTATTTCCATTTTTAGATCCTGTATGGTTTTGTTCAGTTCCTTCACCTGTTTGGTTGTGTCTTCCTGTGATTCTTTAAGGGAATTTTTTGTTTCCTCTTTATGAGCTTCCACCTGTTTACCTGTATTCTTCTGTATTTCTTATGTCCTTCTTAAAGTCCTCTATCATCATCATGAGAAGTGATTTTAAATCCAAATCTTGCTTTTCTCGTGTGATGGGATAACCAGGACTTGCTTTAGTGGGAAAACTTGGTTCTGATGATGCAAAGTAGCCTTGTTTTTTTTTTTTGTTTTGTTTATGTTCTTGCACTTGCCTTTCACCATCTGGTTATCTCTAGTGCTACCTGCCCTTGCTGTCTCTGGCTGGATCCTGTCTCTCCTGTGCTACTGGTTGTGTCAGAACTCCTCAGAGTCCAGCTGTCACTATGATCCTGTGATTATGGGATCCTATGGTCCTGAGATTCACAGTGTGTCAGAGCTCCTGGAAGTCAAGCTGCTTCTGGGATCCTAAAATCCTGTGATCCTGGGCAGATGTTGTGGCCTCCATGCATGTGATCCTGGGAGTGTTATAGCACCTAGCTTCTTCTGGGTTTTCTGGGGCTGGGTGCTTATCCAGCGCCCAAGGTCTGCTAAGGGCCCTAGCTCAGACCAAAAGGGAAATAGATAGTTCTAAATACATAGACATATGCAGTACTTCTGTAATAAAGAAATACCTAAATAACTTACAAATATAACTATATTTCTTGAGTCAGAGTTCCTTGGGCCCAGAGTTAGGCTACACCATATTAAACACAATTGATCTTGAAAAATGTATTTATCCCAGCATTTAGAATTGCCACTGTGTAGTAAGTAATTCTACTACAGAAAGAAAACTGTGACCAGAACATGAATACATGTTTAAAGCCATGTGTCCAAAGTATATTAACAAGAATCTCAAAATGGCATTCTAGCAACCATTTGTGCTGCTACCAAATTTAAAGTTCCAAGTTTTATTTCACTCAAAATTTGTGTTTGGATATGTTTGTGTGTGTGTTGTGTATCAATATCCTCTGATTTGCAACATAGGAAAGAAGCTTATAATGACTAGGGAAGTTCTAAGAGGAGGCTCCTAAAAACTCAGCAAGTTCTAAAAAGAGATTGATTAATGCTCAAGAAAGGACAACTCACAAGTCTCAGGAAGTCTCTGATATATAGCAGATTCACAAGGCCTCTTCCTCCTCAAGGCTATATGAGCAATAGGAACTTGCTGAGGGAAGAAGACTGCCCATATCACCATGCTGCCTAAAAGTCATAAAGAGAACTCCATGGTTCCAGCTTCCCTGGGTCATCAACCACAGTGGAGAAGGATTTTGGTGGTGCACGTGCCTTTGAGACACTGACACTCCTATAAGTTACCCATATCCCTGTAGGCAACCCCAATAAACCCATTGAATCATTAATTTGGACATTGGTGGTACTGTTACTTTGTTCTGTCATAGGATCCCTATCAAGAGCAAGTAGACATTGATTCATGTCTCCTAAGGAAAATTGTTATACAACAGCCCCCAAAGAGTTCATGAAATTTAATCCCTGCTTTGAGGTATAAAAAGAATGCAAAGAACCTAGTTATGGTATTTAGTAATGGCACTTGGGAACACCATGAAGATTAGGTAAATTAATCAGAGTGAAATCCAGTGGTTGAATCTTACTTTTCAAGGAGAGACCAAAAAAGACACACAGACCACAGAGACATGTGCTCCCTGTTTCTTACCATATGAAGCACAGCAGCATCTCAAGATTCTGCTAGAAATGTCATTACCAATGCAGGCCTTTGGCCTTGGACTTCCATATAATTTACATACAAAATAAGCATATTTTTCTTTACAAAGTAGCTTGCTTTGAGTGTTTTATCATGGAAATCTAAAACAGATTAATCCCTAAAGCAAAATATTTGAGGGTTGACAAGATATCTCAGTGGGTAAGGTTCTTAATGCCAAATCTGACAAAGTTCAATCCCTAGGACTTGGTAGAAAGAGAGAACCAACTCCTGAAAACTGTTCTCTGACATTTACAATGTGCTACAGTAGATAGCACAAAAACATATATATAAATAAAAGTAAAAATAATTTTAAAGTAAGTTTTTTTCTGTATCTACTCTTCTGCTACACCCTGTCCACAAGGTCATATTCCTGATGCCTCAAATCTAACATGTAAAGCCATATGTACCAAAAAAGCCTCTTTAAATGCCTATTTTCTTTACAAAATCATTCTCCTTTGCCACAAATATGACTCCAGTCTCTTTCTAAAAAAGTTTTGCCATTCTTACTATATTACAACATATGTTATTGTTTCATTAAGGTTTTAAACTGTTGCTTTAGTCTTGACTATAAAAACACTGTTTTCAATCTTATGCTTCATGAAGCACTTTGGGAATTTAACAAGTCAATAAGTACACACTGAATTCCAAAATAGAATGTACATTTCACAGTGATAGTTTTAAATAAACACAGATGGTGCCATTATTTTCAAAAAGAAGCTCCTAAAGAAAAGACTAAGTAAGTGTTCATTGTCACATAAAAAAAAAAAATGAGGCCACAAAGTTGGGTGGGCAAGGTATGTGCATGTATCTGGAAGGAATGAGGAGAATTCATGTGATCAAGATACAACATACAAAATTCCCAAAGACATAATAAAAACAAAAATGTAGCAATACAGAGAATGAGCTTCTCAAGATTTCTGCAAAAAAAAATAATGAAGAATTACAATAGTTGTTGCCTCTCTTATATGCTAATATTCATCACCAATGTCACATGCACATTTCTTTACATATCAGTCAGGGTTCATCATGTTCATACTGGCAATGAGGATGTATTTAAGTCAGGGCCAGAATGGTAAGCTTACAAAGCACTTGTAAGGTGCAGCACAACAGGATGTCTCAGCTCATATGTCATTGGAAACATGCAGTAGAAACAGAGAGGAGACCAGAAGCCCATGAAACAATATCAATTACCTTTGTCTGTCCAGTGCTCCCAGTTGATACAACATAGTACTGTGCATTCTAGCAAAATAAATGCTTACAGAATTCACCTCTATTGGTAGAAAACAGACAATGAAGGGTAGATTCAAAGGCAAACACAGCACTGTGTTTGTGTGTGTGTGTGTGTATGTGCATGTGTGTGTATGTGCATGTGTGTGTGTTTGAGAGAGAGAGAGAGAGAGAGAGAGAGAGAGAGAGAGAGAGAGAGAGAGAAGTGAGTTTATATAAGCAAAACTTTTAGGCCTTACCATGAGCATAAGTGCTCGATAAATATTCATTACCATTTTTCCTACATACATACATATATATATATATATATATGCTTGAGAATAACTGTCAAAATTTGATTGATTATGGTGGCTGATTAAGGTAAAAAAAAACAACTAATTTTTTCTAAAACTCTCTCATCACCACATCAGAGAATAGAGATATAAATCTAAAGTGAATACTCTCCAGAACCATTTACCTATTTTTTTCAAAAAGGGAACAACATAGTCTATATACCTATTTAACACTTTGTCAGATAATCACAATTGATTTATCTCTATCACTCAAAGTGTTAATCTATCAATATGGAACAAGTTATTTCATTATATTTACATATTTCTTCCCCTAACTTATGCTTATGCTCAGAAAATCCTGTTTACATCTTGGAATAAAGTTGTTAGCCTTCTGATTTTAAGGCTTGCTACTTTTCTGCATCCTCATGTGCAGGAATGGTGAGGTCAATTCACAAAACTGACCTTTAAAGGATACTCTTGTCCTCTGACATGCAAGGGAGCCAACAAGTACCAGAAATTCTTTTTCTTACAGCTTTAGTACAGTCATGTACCAGGAGTTCAACTCATAATCATTTAATAAAGTGAACATTGTAGTCTTAAACGATGTTAAGAAAATAACAGGCTATTAAAAGTTAAAAACCCTACTTGCATTAAATATGTGTTTTTTTTAAAAAAAAAAAAAACAATCCCAAAAATACTGTAATGATGTCTAGGCTTAGGAGGGAGCGTTGTGTGAGTTAATGTAAGTAATGAACCTTTCACGTGAAATGATGTAGTGTCACAACTCATTTGCATCCCACTTAAAGTGTAATTAAGTCTCCCTGACAGCATGGCTTATGGCTGGAAGAACAGACCTGGATGCTAAATTAATCCAGAGTCCCTTGGTTAATAACACTCAGCAAAGAAAACTTTGCACACTTTCATTTTAACGTTCCCAAACTTCCACTTACAGAAGTGTGTGACAAGGAGGCTACAAAGAAACCTTAGGAAATTAGTGGCTGCTTGCTAGACAAATCCAATCACTAAAATGCCTAAAAAACTTAGCTTTGATGAATCACGACATAAGAAAGTAATATTTTCTCTCCAGCCAAGGAAATGGATGTTCTGGGGGGTTGGGGGGATGGGTTCATATTTAAATTTTTTCTGTATCATCTTTCTAAATCACAGCATGCTTTCACACTTAAATTTGAATTGTTAGCAATTTTAAAATTTATAACCTAGCTAGCTTTTCATAGTAAGTGCTCAGAAATTATAAAATTCGTGTTCTATCAAGTCTTTCAAGACTTACATACTTCGTGTACATTTCTACCTGCAGTTGAAACATCAATAAATTTTCATGTGTTGCTGGTATTATTGCTTATTTGTTTTGCTAAGGATATTTATGTTTTACTATTTCAAAAAAGTCTTCAATATGCTTAGCCAGTGGGAAAATGTAAATCAAAAGTACTTTGGGATTCCAATCTCCAGTCAGAGTAGCTAACATCTAGAAAACATATGACAAAAACATCCTGGTGATGGTGTAGGGAAAGAATCCTTATTCACTACAGGGGAAATGTAACCCAGTACAGACACTATGGAAATCATATGTAGACTTCTCACAAAAGGACTACTACATGGCCTAGCTATAGTTCTTTGGGAGTTACTTGTACAGCTATGCTTACTGCTGTTCTGTTCTAGTCTCAATAGCTAGGAAATGGAACCAAAGAAGATGTCCACCAATAGATGAATGGGTATGGAAGGTGTGCTGCATAGACCCGATTTTACCCAGCTGTAAAGATGAATGAAATAATGACACCGCAGGGAAACAGGTGAAGCCAGAAGTATGTCCGGCAAAAGAACCAGACTCGGAGTAAGACAGCTTATTTTGACTGCATGGCTCATATGTAGACCCTAGATTCTAACTTTTATATATGTGTATTTATATGTATGGGCTTATCATTCATGAAACCAGGAAAAAGCAAAAGGGTATCTCAGTAGAGAGACAAGGGTGAGAGCAAGACAAGATGAGGGCCAAAGCCACTGAGAGGAAGGACAAACATCACTTAACACAAAAGAAGAGGGAGCTCCTGGGAGGAAGACAATAGGAGGGGGACTAGAAGATTTGGCAGAGAAAGGTCAGCATAAGCAAATATTTATGAAAATCCCATAATGAAACCTGTTACTTGTTTGCTAACTTTTAAAAAAGTTTAAAATTTTTAAATAACCAAAATTATTTACTTCTTACATTCCACAAACTGATTATGGTGCTCCCAAAAATATTTTAACTTAAGAATCATTCAATTAGTAAACAATATAAACTATTTTCACAGCAAAAGACAAGGAAAAGTGCCATCATGGCGTAAAGGTGTCACATCCCTGACAGGACCCAGGAAGCTCTATGCCAGTAATATATGGCTATGTACCCATGCTGTTACCTTATTCTCTTTATGTGTATTTCAGTTCAGACCAATGTGAGAAGAAACACCATCTTTAATCTGTCAGTCCTGCCCCCAAATGGACTCTGGTTGTCCCTTAATTAAAATGGTTTTTCAGAGGTTTCAAAGTTTTGCTGGTGAAGAACAAGAGAAGAAAGCTTTCTAACTCTGAAGACAGTCCTGAACATGATGAATGTCTAACACAGTTACACTTACTAGACTTACCCTCATCATCTCTCAAAGCAAAGTTGTTCAGCAGAGTTCCAGTTTAGTTAACATTTATTCTGACAAATGAGCTACATACAGTACCTGCCGATGTGTAGCACTGAGGGGGAATGTAATATTCACCTCCATGTATTTGCATAGCACGGAGATATCCCTAAGGCAGGATTTACACTGGCTCATCTCTCTAGACAAGGTCTCAGCTCTGTGTAAGAGATCACTGGGATTTTAACAAAGCTCTCCCACGCTCTGTTCCAGTTTTCCAAAGAACTGTTTCAGAGGACAGAAAACTTTCGAAATAGGCACATTGATTGGGAAAGAGCACCCTAGCAATCATTTTCTCTGCTCAAAGAATCATAACAGAGTAATACAGAGAAAAAGTATATTCAGATGGATGACTGGTTGTACCCTGTTGTTGGCTTAACTACACGAGTAGCATGCAAACTTTTTATTTAAGCCATCTAACGAGGTGAAAAGGCCGTGAAAAGGAGCTTTTCATTCTGCTGGAGCTTCGTTCCTCAGCTACTGCCCAAGTTATCAGAAGAAACGGATCTTAGCTCTGCTGATCTGACTGTTTCAAGAAGCTCTCATATCCACTCAAAGCAAAGGGCTGAAGCTGTTCAAAGTGACGTCAAGTGGAAGTTTCTGGTTCCTTTAACAACTCAATTGTGTCACGTGATCTTTTTCTGGAAGCTGCCTTGTGAGAGGACGTGTGATATTTTGCTGAAAACAGACATTTGAGAAGGTGTGTAATGTTTAAAAGACTATCAATGGAACCCCACAAATAGTGACAGGACGCTCTTGCATTGCTATGCTGTGCAAAGTTTTGCTGGTCTTCCCTGGTCTTCACTTTGTAAAGATAAATTCGCCTAAGTACTTCTCAGGGTATTCTGGCTGATTTTGGCCACTTCTGCTTACCTGGGCTGATTCAGTGGAGCCTTGCTCTTTCTTTTGGATGGAGCCGCCACTACTGATTCATGCTTGGTGTTTGCTATTGAACTGGACTGATGTTACCCTGACAACAAAGAGTGGAATCAGCCTGAGTAACTACTTCTAATCAGATCCATGACCCCCTTTTCCTATTAATCTTCTTTTTCTCCTACCTCTGGTCAGAGGGTTAGAGGACCGCTAAAGCATTTAAGAACCCTAAATAAAGGTTTTGAAAAAGTTCTAAGCCTATAGTTATGCCTTGCAGTCACACTGAGAAAAAAAAATTAAAGTGTGTAGTACTCAGTATATACTGTGTTTTTTTTTCTTCATAAATACAAAGAAAATTTAGGAGAAAATATATTGTGCATATGTTTTAATTTCTTTAAGAATTACTTATGTGTTGTATATTTTAAAGTATTAATTCCACTTTTACATTTCATTAATATGTATTTTTATATAAGCTGTACAGGACTCACTACAGCAATTCATTCTATAAGAATCCATATTAGCTGCTAATTAATGGTTATAATCCCATATACATACTTTGTATAATATATGCTGTACATTCAATTGAAATGAAACCCAAAATACTTACGTAAGCAGGGTCTTGTATTCACACTTTTTACATGTGTTAGGATGGTCTAGATCTGGCCAACTCCCCTGAAAGCTGCACTCCATCTCCTTTGCTCTATTTCCCCAACAACTCTGCTTGCATTCCTGGAGGCCTGCCAGCACCAGGAGCACCAGGTAAGACTCTCATTCAATGATGCAAAAGCCGTTGACAAAATTCAATACCCCTTCATTATGTAAGTTTTTGGAGAGAGATCAGGGAAACAAGGAACCTACCTAAATATAATAAGACAATTCACAGCAAGCCTACAGGAGATGGAAAGATCTCCCATGTTCATTCCCAAGTCCTGCATGGCCCTGGTGGGAACAGAATGACGTGGTTCCTGCCCCAGGGACAAGGCTAGTGGACATGGACCTCTATAGCCAGAAAGTGGAAATAACCTACATGTCCTTAAACTGAAGAATGGATATTTAAAAATGTGGGGCATTTACACAATGGAATATTACTAAGCTATTAAAAGCAATGACATCATGAGATTTGCAGGCAAATGGATGGAACTATAAAAGATCATCCTGAGTGATGTAACCCAGACCCAGAAAAACAAACATGATATGTTCTTACTTATAAGTGGATATTAGCCATAAAGTACAGCATAGCCACGCTACAAACAATAGATCCAAAAAAAGATAAGTAACAAGGAAGGCCCAAGGTGGGATGCTTGAATCTCACTGAGAAGGGGAAATAAAACAGATATAGGAGGTGGATGGAGGGAAGGATCTGGGTGGGAGAAATCAAGTGTGGGTAGGAGA